>NC_053040.3:467430768-468054762 GCF_002575655.3 Aegilops tauschii subsp. strangulata | reverse complement strand
TAGCATAATCTTGATCATGTATCTAATCATGGCATGAATATTAAGACACGAGTGATTCAAAGAAATAGTCTATCGTTTGACATAAAATAAATAATACTTCAAGCCTACTAATAAAGCAATCATGTCTTTTCAAAATAACATGGCCAAAGAAAGTTATCCCTACAAAATCATATAGTCTGGCTATGCTCCATCTTCACCACACAAAATATTAAAATCATGCACAACCCCGATGACAAGCCAAACAATTGTTTCATACTTTTGACGTTCTCAAACCTTTTCAACTTTCACGCAATACATGAGCATGAGCCATGGACATAGCACTATAGGTGGAATAGAATGGTGGTTGTGGAGAAGACAAAAAAGGAGAAGATAGTATCACATCAACTAGGCATATCAACAGGCTATGGAGATGCCCATCAATAGATATCAATGTGAGTGAGTAGGGATTGCCATGCAACGGATGCACTAAGAGCTATAAGTGTATGAAAGCTCAGACTGAAAACTAAGTGGGTGTGCATCCAACTTGCTTGCTCATGAAGACCTAAGGCATTTGAGGAAGCCCATCGTTGGAATATACAAGCCAAGTTCTATAATGAAAATTCCCACTAGTACATGAAAAGTGATAACTCAAGAGACTCTCTATATGAAGAACATGGTGCTACTCTGAAGCACAAGTGTGGTAAAAGGATAGTAACATTGCCCCTTCTCTCTTTTTCTCTCATTTCTTTTATTTTATTTTTTTTATTTTTTTGGTGGGCTTCTTTGGCCTCTTTTTTTTATTTGGGCTTCTTTGGCCTCTTTTATTTTTTGTAAAGTCCGGAGTCTCATCCCGACTTATGGGGGAATCATAGTCTCCATCATCCTTTCCTCACTGGGGCAATGCTCTAATAATGATGATCATCACACTTTTTATTTACTTACAACTCAATATTACAACTCGATACTAGAACAAAGATATGACTCTATATGAATGCCTCCGGCGGTGTACCGGGATGTGCAATGATCTAGCGTAGCAAATATATCAAAAAAACTTACAAGCCATGAAAATATCATGCTAGCTATCTTACGATCATGCAAAGCAATATGACAATGAATTCTCGAGTCCTGTATATGATGATGATGGAAGTTGCATGGCAATATATCTCGGAATGGCTATGGAAATGCCATGATAGGTAGGTATGGTGGTTATTTTGAGGAAGGTATATGGTGGGTTTATGGTACCGGCGAAAGTTGCGCGGTACTAGAGAGGCTAGCAATGGTGGAAGGGTGAGAGTGCGTATAATCCATGGACTCAGCATTAGTCATAAAGAACTCACATACTTATTGGAAAAATCTATTAGTTATCGAAACAAAGTACTACGCGCATGCTCCTAGGGGGATAGATTGGTAGGAAAAGACCATCGCTCGTCCCCGACCGCCACTCATAAGGAAGACAATCAATAAATAAATCATGCTCCGACTTCATCACATAACGGTTCACCATACGTGCATGCTACGGGAATCACAAACTTCAACACAAGTATTTCTACAATCCACAACTACCCACTAGCATGACTCTAATATCACCATATTTATATCACAAAACTATTGCAAGGAATCAAACATATCATATTCAGTGATCTACAAGTTTATGTAGGATTTTATGACTAACCATGTGAATGACCAGTTCCTGTCATCTCTCTAAATAGATATAAGTGAAGCAAGAGAGTTTAATTCTTTCTACAAAAGATATGCCCACGCTCTAACAAATATAAGTGAAGCAAAAGAGCATTCTACAAATGGCGGTTTTCTAAGTGGAGAGAAACAGGCAATCCCAACTTCAAATGATATAAGTGAAGCACATGAAGCATTCTATAAAGCCATACTCAAAAGATATAAGTGAAGTGCAATGAGCATTCTATAAATCAACCAAGGAATATCTCATACCAGCATGGTGCATGAAAGAAAAATGAAAACTAAAGCAAAAGACGCTCCAAGATTTGCACATATCGCATGAACGAAACGAATCCGAAAACATACCGATACTTGTTGAAGAAAGAGGGGATGCCTTCCGGGGCATCCCCAAGCTTAGACGCTTGAGTATCCTTGAATATTTACTTGGGGTGCCTTGGGCATCCCCAAGCTTGAGCTCTTGCCTCTCTTCCTTCTTCTCACATCGAGACCTTCTCGATCATCGAACACTTCATCCACACAAAACTTCAACAGAAAACTCGGTAAGATCCGTTAGTATAATAAAGCAAATCACTACTCTAAGTACTGTTGCAAACCAATTCATATTTTGTTTTGGCATTGTAGCTACTGTAATATAACTTTTCCATGGCTTAATCCACTGATATAAATCGATAGTTTCATCAAAACAAGCAAACTATGCATCAAAAACAGAATCTGTCTAAAACAGAACAGTCTGTAATAATCTGAACATTCACCATACTTCTGGTACTTGAAAAATTCTGCCAAAATTAGGAAAAATAAAAAATTTATATAGAAAGACAGTTAAAAAAGAATCAGAACCATTTGACGTTCCAGTAAAAAATGTAAAATCGAGCACTACAGCCAAAGTTTCTGTCCTGCACCATACAAACCAACAAGCATTGTAAACATCCTAAAGGCAAACCTTGGCACATTATTTTTATAATAAAATGGAATTGTACAAGGGGATAATTATTTTTGTTGAAAAGTTTCTGTAATCAAGATTCACAAAGTTTCCGTGAGCATGAACAAAGTTCAAGGCTAGCTCCCACTTCAACAATGCTCGTCTTTCTCACTTTCGCTTTTCTTTTTGAAGAGTTTCGGGTTCCCCTCTTTATTTTTTTGTTTTTAAACTATATGAAAGCACTCAACAGAAACAAATGACTCTCTAAAACTTCCGGGTTGTCTCCCTGGCAGCGCTTTCTTTAAAGCCATTAAGCTAGGCATATAGTGCTCAAGTAGTGAACCCACCCGGATCCCAAGGTATATCAAAGCCAATTTTAATTAGCAATGATTTGGCATTTAGTAGTGAGCACAAGGCAACATATATCATGCAACAACGAAGTCTAACTCTCTTCCTATGCATCGGCATGCCATAAAAGAACAATTCATGCACACAAAGTAAAGGCCAATGCATAGTATAAACAGTTTCTTGCAATTTTGTCATGTGGGAAACATAGAGAGGTGGAGATATAGTTCCTTTCTCATAATAATTGCAAGTAGGAGCAGTAAGCACATGCATATTATACTCATCAAAATCATCATGTGTAGTAGTAAAAGGCAACCCATCAATATAATCCTTAATAAGCACAAACTTCTCCGATATAGTGTAGTTTGGAGAATTCAAAAAGATAATAGGACTATCATGCGTGGGTGCAATAGCAACAATTTCATGTTTAACATAAGGAACTATAGCAAGTTCATCTCCATAAGCATAATTCATATTGGCATCTTGGCCACAAGCATAGCAAGCATCATCAAAAAGGGATATTTCAAGAGAATCAACGGGATCATAATAGTCATCATAGCAATCATCCTTCGGTAAGCACGAAGGGAAATTAAACAATGTATGAGTTGAAGAGTTACTCTCATTAGAAGGTGGGCACGGGTAGCTAATCCGCTCTTCCTCCTTTTGTTCTTCGCTCTCCTCATCATCTTTTTCATCCAATGAGCTCATAGTTTCATCAATTTCTTCTTCCAAAGACTCTTGCAAAATATTAGTCTCTTCTTGGACAGCGGAGACTTTCTCAATAAATGCATCAATATCGGAACTGAATTCATAATTGGCATAGCAAATTTTAAGGATAGCTAAATTTTCAGGTCTATAAACAGCATCATAAAGATTTTCAAACTCTTTGAACATAGATTCAATTTCATAAGCACCCATAAAAGCAACAAATTCTTCTATTTGTTCCACATCATAGTAATCATATATACCTCTAGCATAAGAAGCCAAGGTTTCATTATCATTAAATTCGCATGAAAAGGGAAGGTGTGGAGACTTCATCCTAGAGCAACAAGTATAATCATATCTCAAGCATAGTTGCCTAGCATACCACTTCAACATATAAATTTGATCCCATAATAGTTTCCCTTTTTCAGTCAAGCGATAATCCCTAAAGTATTCACGTTGATCCAACGTGTCTCCCATTACATAATTGAATGGGGTTTTCTCGGGATTATCAAAGTAGTACATAATATCTTTCACATAATGAGCATCGAGGGTTTTAGGAGGTTCCCCATCTCCATGAGTAGCACGTACACCTAATTTTTTTGGTATTTCGTGTTCCATATCCATAAGTAAAGATAAAGAACAACTAAGAACAGCAAATAAAAATTACTTAGTGATAAAGCAAACAAGCACACATGAGAATATTCACCCCACGCTATTGCTCCCCGGCAACGGCGCCAGAAAAAGGTCTTGATAACCCACAAGTATAGGGGATCAATTGTAGCCTCTTTCGATAAGTAAGAGTGTCGAACCCAACGAGGAGCTAAAGGTAGAACAAATATTCCCTCAAGTTCTATCGACCACCGATACAACTCTACGCACGCTTAACGTTCGCTTTACCTAGAACAAGTATGAAACTAGAAGTACTTTGTAGGTGTTGTTGGATAGGTTTGCAAGAAAGTAAAGAGCACGTAAATATAAACTAGGGGTTGTTTAGATGAATACACAACTAAGTTAGTTTTAGTGGAGAGCTTTTTGTCATGAGAAAGTTATTTGTCCCTAGGCAGTCGATAACTAGACCGGTAATCATTATTGCAATTTTATTTGAGGGAGAGGCATAAGCTAACATACTTTCTCTACTTGGATCATATGCACTTATGATTGGAACTCTAGCAAGCATCCGCAACTACTAAAGATCATTAAGGTAAAACCCAACCATAGCATTAAAGCATCAAGTCCTCTTTATCCCATACGCAAACAACCTACTTACTCGGGTCTGTGCTTCTGTCACTCACGCCACCCACCATAAGCAAATCATGAACATATTGCAAACCCTACAGCGGGAATCCCTCACGCTTGTGCGACACGGAGAGCACCATAGGACAGCACCAATAATAAAACATGCAACTCAAACCAATCTTGATCATCAAGAAACCCATAGGACAAAACGGATCTACTCAAACATCATAGGATAGCCATACATCATTGGGAAATAATATATAGCGTTGAGCACCATGTTTAAGTAGAGATTACAGCGGGTAAGAGAGAGGTTACACCACTGCATAGAGGGGGGAAGAGTTGGTGATGATGGCGGTGAAGTTGTTGGTGAAGATTGCGGTGATGATGATGGCCACGACAGCGTTCCGGCGCTGTTGGGGATATTACTACTAGGTGTAAACCGGCCAAGGAAGCCGGGTTATCCCCATAATGGATTGTTATACTTAAAAGCCCATGAAGATAAGGAATAAAGCGGTTTACTATAGAGACTCGAAGGCCCAAGGCCCAAAGGTAGATTAAGGCATGTAGCTATAAACCGCCATATAGTACATGACTTGTATTGTAAGGTACGACAAAGTAGAGACCGAGCCGGTATGTGTATAAACCGGCATCGGGACTCTGTAAGCCGGCGGGCGTCGACCTGTGTATATAAAGGCACGACCCGACGGCGGTTCAAGGACAAAAAAACAACAACTCGAGACTCAGGCAAAGCGTATTCGCTCCCTGGTCATCGAAACCCCAGCAATTCCATCACAACTAGATGTAGGCTTTTACCTTCATCGTAAGGGGCCGAACTAGTATAAAACTCTTGTGTCCCTTGTCCGGTTTAACCTCTTTAAGCTAACCCGTTGCGATGGCTCCACGACTAAGTCCTTTCGCTAGGACATCTGCCGTGACAATTCCACGACAGTTGGCGCCCACCGTGGGGCTATCGCGCGATGGTTTCGAGTTCTTGAAGGGCAATTTTGAAGGGCTCAAGGGATACGCCGTGGGTCGGATGACCAAGAGTCATCGCGGCAAACTCTACATCGACAACGCAGGCTGGGGCCCCGAAGCCAGCTCAATCGAGTACGGGTACCGGGTCCCCTTTGGAGGAATTCACGTCTTCATCGGCAAGATCGGCGAACCGGGCCCTGAGCCGGACATCTGCACCGACCTCGTCGAGACGGCTCAGCGTGCAAGCCCTGCCCGGGTTCAGCCCACCGTGAAGCGTGCGTTCGTAGGATTCATCAATGGTGCGGAACTTGAACCGGCGTCCGATGGCGAGACCGTCGTCTACTCAGATGACGCGTCGTCCACCGGGGAGACCGAGTCACTGTACCAACTGCAAGATGGCCAGTTTGGGGGCTATTCCGACGGCGACAGTATTCCGGACCCCTTTGAACCGGCGAACCGGGTTGCGATCTTCATGGCTGGAACTCAGCCCACGTTGCATTCTTCAACCGCGGCAGCAATAATTTCCGGATCGGCAGCTGGGGCGGGAGGCCCCGCGCCGGCCGGCCCAAATCTTGTCCGATTTATTGGACGCCTGGACGACCTTATTGACCACACGAGTTACCGCCGACACGCAAGATCAACATAATGCGGAGGTGGCTAAGCTGCAGGATCAGATAACTCAAGCTAAGGAGGACTTAGCGGCTGAAGAAACCAGGATAGCTGAGGAACGGGCCGCTTTAGAGGCACAAGCACAGCGGATTCAGGCGGAAAATTATCGACTCCTGTTGGATCAGAACGCTTCAAACGACGTGTTAAGGAGAAGGCATCGGTCACGACTACCACCAGTTTATGAGGCAATGAATCTCTTTGGCACGCCGGGAGCAGGAACCAGTAATCCGGCAGCGGTGAACCGGATTGAGGCGCCGAGGACCGAAGCACCGGATCAGGCACGGGTGACAGATCCCCCTCAACGGACCCATAACCCGCTGCAGATTGTACCGACGCCGCCGGGTCACTTCTCCACCCCTTTGGATAATATGATCGCTGCCGCATCACGATTAGCCGCTATTCCAATGGAGGGTGAATCCCCAGCGGCGGTTGAGACGCGGCGTGCTAGGGATCTTCTTCAAACGGCTATGGTGCAGCAGCAGGCTTATTCATACAGCCGAGACAGAATTCATTCAACCCCACGCCCGAGCCGGAGTTATAGCAGGCACATCGATGAACTGGCTGTGTCAAGCAGTGTGCGGAACCGAGACGCTCCTCGAGGACCTAATCCGGCGCGTGGTGGGGCAAATGCCCAAGATGTGGTGAACAACGGAGCACGTCGAGAAGCCGAGTTAGCAGCGCAGGACCGTCAGCTCACTCTGGTTCGTCCGGTGGCTTCCGTAGAGCAAGGCCTTACTTTCAGCTCTTGGGGGGTGCCCTGCCTCGTCCCGGCTTTGCGCAATGTACGGCTGCCCAAGGATTTCAAGGGCCCCCGTAAGGTGCCTAATTACACCGCTGATGTGCCTCCCGAGTCATGGATTGAGAGTTATGAGATGGCTATGGAGATGTTAGATGTGGATGAAGAGGCCTGCGCGAAATATTTCGCTATGATGTTGGATGGAACAGCTCGCACGTGGTTGAAAAGCTTACCGGTTAATTCCATTGGGACATGGGCTGAGTTAAAAGCCCGGTTTATAGCAAACTTCAAAGACACGTGCAAGCAACCTATGTCAATTGTGGACTTAGCCGCCTGCGTTCAGGGAGAAGGCGAGTCAACAACCCGTTGGGTGTGCCGGGTTTCAGAGATCTTACATTCTTCGGATCGCATCAATGCCGACTCGGCGATTATAACATTGGAGGGGAATTGTCGGTTTCATCCTTTAAAGTTGAAGTTGGGACAGCTCAAGCGTCACTGCAATGACATGGGAACACTTATGGCTGCTCTGGTTAAGTATGTTGATTCTGATAGTACCAAGGACCCCGAGTCTGACGATGACAAACCAGGGAAGGGAAAGAAGAGCGGCAACGCCAAGGGGCAGCAACATAACCCGACGGGCCATAATAATAATGGTAAGCGGAAAGCAGATCATAATTCAGATTTTGTGGCTAACACCAATACACAGGGTAATGGTCAGCGTCGTAAAGGAAAGCCGCCCCCAAGAAGGGCAGAGCCTAGTCCTAATCCGGAGCGCCTGAATTACCTGTTGAACCAGCCCTGCCCGAAGCATCCTGGAACGCAGGACAAACCGGCCACGCACCTCTGGAAAGATTGTTATATCATGCGAGAATTCAAAAATTCAGATCTCTTCCGGAATGATCATGGACCATCCGGCGGTCCAGGACCCGGGTCCTATGGGCCGGGTTATGGAGGAGGCAACTCCGGTTCAGGATTCCAAGGCAATCAGGGTGGACATGGCAATCAAGGCAATCAGAGCAACCAGGGTGGTTATAACCAACAAGGACCGCAACAGCAACAGTCAGGGTACCAAAGTCACCCAAAGCAGTTGAATAGTGGACAGTACCACGTTTTCACCACCAGCTTATGCAAACGCGATCAGAAGCTTCATAAACAGGCGGTGAACTCGGTTGAACCGGCAGTGCCTCGTTATTTGCGATGGTCTGAGCAGCCTATTGTCTGGAGCCGAGAGGATCACGCGCCCCGGGTTGACAATCCGGGTCATTTGGCGTTGGTGGTGGCGCCTCAGGTTGGAGGTTATAAGTTCACTAAGGTGCTCATGGACGGAGGCAGCAGTATCAACATCTTATATTATGACACCTTCCGTCGTATGGGGTTGACAGATAAGAATCTTAAACCGTCGAACACTGTTTTCCATGGTGTAGTGCCTGGCAAATCAGCCTATCCGGTTGGTAAAATAGCTCTGGAAGTCGCTTTTGGAGATGAGTATGACTCAAGATCAGAGACATTGACTTTCGAAGTGGTGAAAATCCAAAGCCCGTATCATGCCCTGTTTGGACGGACGGCTTATGCTAAGTTCATGGAACGACCCTGTTATGTTTATCTGCAGCTCAAGATGCCGGGTCATAAAGGGGCTATCACAGTACATGGAAGCCGCAAGATCGCTTTGGAGTGTGAGGAAGGTGATGCGGCCTATGCTGAGTCGGTTTGTGCAGCAGAGGAGTTGAAGTTCTATAAAGACAAGGTTGATCTGGCGGACATGACTTCTTTGAAGAAACCAACCACGGAGCATGATCCGGCCTTGAAGTTTAAATCGGCTGATGAGACTAAGATGGTTGATTTTGTGCCCGACGATTCATCCAAACAGTTCATCATCAGTGCAAATCTGGATCCGAAATAGGAAAGCGCGCTCATCGAGTTCATCCGTGAGAATCGGGATATCTTTGCATGGAAGCCTTCTGACATGCCAGGTGTACCGAGGGAACTCGCTGAGCACACCCTTAATATTGATCCCAAGTTTAAACCGGTCCGACAATTCCTTCACCGGCTCAATGAAGAGAGGCACAAGGCTATTGGTGAGGAGGTAGCCCGGCTCTTGGCGGCAGGGTTCATTGTTGAAGTTTTTCATCCGGAGTGGTTGGCTAATCCGGTGCTGGTGCTTAAGAAGAATGGCACCTGGCGTATGTGTGTGGATTACACGGATTTGAACAAAGCGTGTCCGACTGATCCTTTTGCCCTCCCCCATATCGATCAAATCATTGATGCTACGGCGGGTTGTGAGCGTTTGAGTTTTCTGGATGCTTATTCAGGTTATCATCAGATTAAGATGGCAGTTAAGGACTAGGAGAAGACAGCTTTTATAACTCCCTTTGGAGCCTTCTGCTATGTGTCTATGCCCTTTGGGCTCAAGAGTGCCCAGGCAACTTATCAGTGTTGTGTTCAGAATTGTCTTCATAACCAGATTGGGCGCAACGTTCATGCTTATGTGGATGATATTGTGGTGAAGTCCAGGAAGGAGGAAACATTAATAGATGACTTAAAGGAGACCTTTGATAACCTCCGGGTTTATAAGATGATGCTCAACCCAGCCAAGTGTGTTTTTGGTGTGCCAGCAGGCAAGCTTTTGGGTTTTCTGGTGTCTAACAGGGGCATTGAAGCTAATCCGGAGAAGATCAAGGCTATTACTTCACTGGCTAAACCGAAGTGCATCAATGATGTTCAGAGACTGGCAGGCCGGATTGCAGCATTGAGCCGTTTTATAAGTCATCTCGGGGAGAAGGCCATCCCTTTATATCAAATGCTGAAGAAAACGGACAACTTTGTCTGGAGTGATGCGGCTAATGAAGCGTTTGAGGCTCTAAAGCGGCAGCTTGCCGGACCACCTGTTCTTGCTGCTCCCATGGACAAGGAACCATTGCTATTATATGTGGCTGCTAATGCTCGGGCTGTCAGCGTGGCTATTGTGGTGGAGCGCAAGGAGGCAGGAAAGGAGTATCCGGTTCAACGGCCGGTTTATTATATCAGTGAGGTGCTCATTGAGTCAAAACAGAGATATCCACATTGGCAGAAGCTTGTATATGGGGTTTTTATGGCAAGCCGGAAGCTGAAGCAATACTTTCAGGGCCATCCCATTACTGTGGTCAGTTCTGCTCCTTTGGGAGATATCATCCAGAACAGAGAAGCGACTGGCCGGGTTGCTAAGTGGGCTATCGAGCTTGGGCCTCACGGATTAAAATATATGCCTCGCACGGCCATCAAGTCCCAAGCACTCGTGGATTTCATCAATGACTGGACAGAATTGCAGGCGCCGGAGGATAGACCGGACAACACATACTGGACGATTCATTTCGACGGATCCAGGAAATTGGAGGGCTCGGGGGCTGGAGTGGTTCTTACTTCCCCTCGAGGTGACAAATTTTGTTATGTTCTCTGCTTGATGTTTCCTTGTACTAATAATGCAGCTGAGTACGAGGCCCTGCTCCATGGTCTCCAGATGGCGAAGGAGATGAATCTGAGCCGGGTTAAATGTTTTGGTGACTCGGACCTAGTGGCTCAACAAGTTTCTGGTACTTGGGATTCCAAGGACCCCCTCATGGCAACGTATCGTCGAGAGGTGGATATCGTTGCAGGTCATTTCAAGGGTTATCAGGTTGATCATGTAGACCGGCGAAAGAATGAAGCGGCGGACGCTTTAAGCCGGTTGGGCTCCCAGCGTAAACCGGTGCCGCCCAATGTTTTTCTTGATGTTTTGCATAACCCGTCGGTCAAGTTACCCACGGAGGAGGACTTAGCTATTCCTGATCCGGAGGCTCAGTTGGTGGCGGCACTTCATGTCACCCCGGATTGGACGATCCCATGTTTGGCGTATATGAACCGGGGTGAGTTACCAGAGGATGAAGTTCTGGCCAGGCAGATAATCCGGCGTTCCAAGTCCATGACTATTGTCAATGGCGAGCTACATCATTGCAGTGTCTCAGGGGCTTTTCAACATTGTGTTTCTCCTGAAGAAGGTCGTGAAATTTTACGCGAGATTCATGAAGGTGATTGTGGTCATCATGCCGGTTCAAAGTCCCTGGTGGCTAAGGCTTTTCGTCACGGTTTCTATTGGCTGACGGCTCATGCTGATGCTGAGGACTTGGTCAAAAGGTGCGATGGTTGTCAGAAGTTTGCACGCCGGGCTCATGTTCCGGCTCAGGAGCTGAGGATGATTCCAATTACCTGGCCGTTTGCAACCTGGGGGCTTGATATGGTTGGACCCTTTAAGAGGTCTAAGGATAAGAAGACCCACCTCTTGGTGGCGGTTGATAAATTTACCAAGTGGGTGGAGGCAGAACCAGTTAGCAAATGTGATGCAGCCACGGCGGTTCAATTTATGAAGAAGGTGATATTCCATTTTGGTTTTCCACACAGCATTATAACAGACAATGGCACGAATCTTTCCAAGGGTGCTATGGAGGAGTTCTGTCAAAGAGAGCACATCCGTCTCGATGTGTCTTCAGTGGCCCACCCCCAGTCTAATGGTCAAGCGGAGAGAGCTAATCAGGAAATCTTGAAGGGGATCAAGCCCCGGCTTATGGTTCCTTTGCAGAGGACACCGGGTTGTTGGGTTGAAGAGCCGCCTTCCGTTTTATGGAGCATTAACACCACCCCCAATAGATCTACGGGTTATACACCCTTCTTCATGGTTTATGGAGCAGAAGCTGTCCTTCCAAGTGATATTCGTCATGACTCACCACGAGTGGCAGCTTATATTGAAGCGGATAATGAAAGAGCACGCCAGGATGCGTTGGACCTGTTGGATGAGAAACGGGACGTAGCGGCGGCTCGCTGGGCGATTTATCAGCAAGACCTGCGACGTTATCACAGTCGTCGGGTTAAAACCAGAACTTTTCAAGAAGGCGATCTAGTGCTCCAGCTTATCCAAGATCAGACCGATATGCACAAGTTATCCCCGCCTTGGGAAGGGCCCTTTGTGGTCAGCAAGAATCTGAACAACGGATCATATTACCTCATTGATGTTCGAGAGCATAAAGACTCACGCAAGTCAGAGGAGG
Source organism: Aegilops tauschii subsp. strangulata (assembly GCF_002575655.3). Classification (NCBI taxonomy): domain Eukaryota; kingdom Viridiplantae; phylum Streptophyta; class Magnoliopsida; order Poales; family Poaceae; genus Aegilops; species Aegilops tauschii. The sequence goes on along the minus strand of NC_053040.3, from coordinate 468,042,449 downwards.
AGACGATCCGGCCATGGAACATAGCTCATCTACGGCCGTACTACACCTGAGCCATAGGCTCCTATCATGTACATATTTTGATGATGTATATATTATGATCAATATAATAAACCGGAGCCCCAGCTAAAGCGGGGTATCTGCTGTTCTTCTCATATCATGAGTGGTTACATGGAGGATTCTGTTTGTGAAGCGACATCCGGTTTACCCTTTGATTCAGCTTTACAGCTGTCTATTCAATATAAGTCACTTGGGGGCTTGGTTGTATTCAAACCATAGCTACACCTCTTGGCTGGCTCAAAAGCCACGACAGTAAGTCACTTGGGGGCTTGGTTGTATTCAACCCATAGCTACACCTCTTGGCTGGCTCAAAAGCCACGACAGTAAGTCACTTGGGGGCTTGGTTGTGTTCAACCATAGCTACACCTTTTGGCTGGCGCAATGCCATTACTTAGGGGCCAAAGAGTGTTGTCAAGAACAACTCAAACATAGGCACCCGTTGAGCACAGCTCAAAATGTTGCTTGGAGATTCTTTGCTATCGCAATGAACAAAGAAATCTACACTTGCAATAGGCTATCAAGCCGTGGCTTGGAAGCCTGGTATATACACCTAAAACCCCGGGTTAACCTGCCTTCATTAAGTAAGTCACTCCACCCAGGTAAGCCTGGTATGACCTGCCAACTTGACAAGTCAATCGCATATGACCCTGAACTTGTCAATGATAGACCGACGATTGGTTAAAGATGGAGGACCATCTTAAAAGTCTTTGTAAAACGGTTTAACTCAGTGGTCTGGCTGCCCATGAAAAGCCTCGCATTTGGGCCTGGCAGCCCTTGAAAAGCCTCGACTACAAGTTTTTTTTCTCTCTGGTTTTTATTGGTCAGTTTTGTTTTTCTCCCTTGTTAAAGTTTTGAGCTAAACCGGCGTCTAATGGCCCGGCCTAATTGTAAATCATCCATATAAACCGGTGTTTATTTAACCCGGCCTGGAGTTAACTATAAGTTGCCAAGATGATCATCCGGTGTTTATCATAACCCGGCATCACTTATTATATACCAGCATAACATGGTTTGAGTTATCAATACTCAGTATTTGGGTCGTCACCCTTATTACAAGAATGTTGGTAAACCAACAAGGGGATTCAATATCACAGGTATGATATGTTTCATATTTCATTATTCAAAGCTACGGTTATCAACCTTGGCTATATATTGGGCATTATGCCCCGTCCGGCGGTAAACCGCCAGGACAGTTTTCACTTTGTTTTATGCAGAAACAGGGCTGTATAAAACCGATAAAGATCATAAGCAAATATAGCATGACGGATTAACAATATTGTGTGCAACAAGTATGCACGATGGCATATCAGATCAGCTGTTCAAGCTAGCCTATTACAAGGCGTTTCGACTGCCCATAAGAATGATTGTTTTTCACAAGGATGACAATAGGCACAAGTTAAACCGGCTTCCGGATTATGATTCTGCCTCAGGTTGATGTGAAGGTTGCGGATCTTCCTGCACCGGTTCACCCTCCTTCTCTCCACCCAGTGGCTGGAAGTCAATAGTTGTCCAATCAATTCCTGATAAGGCTTGAAAGACAGCTTCGTCATGTATAAGATCAGACGGTTCAACATCAGGAGCGTAAGTGTGCTTACGGATCGGCGGGATCAGACTTTCCACGTCATAAGTTGGAGCACTTATTCGCTTGCCACTGGCGTCATATACATTCTGGTAAATTGACAAGTTAGTATCTTCAGCCAACTTACTTGCCAATGGTCGCATCTCTCTTGTGATAGCCCGGAGATCGTCATTGTTAAATTCTGAACCGTCCTCTTTTTGGCTTGGGTAACCATTTCCAACATCTTCCGGATCAAGGTCAGAGATCCAGGCCTTGGCGCGCGTCAGTGCAGTAAGGGCACCGGACCTAGCAGCGGATTTCTTCAATTCCATAATCCGGGCAGGCATCATAGACAATTTTTCCAGCGTTTCCTTGATTAGCGACGGGGGCAGATGGTTATTGGAAGCTGTGCAGATAGCTCGTTGTGCGCCGGTATAAAGCTGTTCTACCAAAGTATAGACGGCCTTCAATTTTTTGCGCATATCTGTGCCAAGATGAGTGACACGGCTACCTGCAAAAGGATCATATTATTATTAAACCAGAAGTTTTTATAACTGGTGTTGTTACATATTGGTGAAGAGATTGTTACCAAAGATGGCAGAGGTCATGGCATCAATCTGCCGCTTCAGGCTGCTCAGCTCTTCTGTGGCCGGTTTAAGGGCGTTTTCCGCATCTTCTGCCCGCTTTAACAAGGTGGTCTTTTCAGTTGCCCAATCTGCCCGTTCGCCTTTGAAGAATTCCTTTAGCTGCTCCATGGTTGTTAAAGCGGTGGTCAGCTCGCTCTTAACTTTGCAAGTTTCGTCTACCTGAGACTTGATGTTTCCTTGGAGATCAGTGATTTGGGAGTCTTTTTTGGACAACTCAGCCTGCAAAATACAGATAACAAGTTAGCATTACAACACTGAAGTCCCAACCACATAACAAGTTATCTACTTGACACTTGGGGGCTAATGCGGATTGCTTCTTATCAGTTATTAATTTAAAGTCTCATGCACATAACAAGTTATCTACTTGACACTTGGGGGCTAATGCGTATTCGTTCAGATTCAGATGGATTGTCATCATTATAAGTGGTGAGATCAGTAGGATGTACCGGTTCATTCTAAAAAGATATAAGCCGGTTCATGGGGGCTACACCAGCAAAATGCAAATATCGATTCAAGACCCGGTTCAAACCAATGTTATGCACCGGTCCTTGGGGGCTACTGGAGTTGATACGTTAGACCAGTTCTAACAAAAGGACTATTGGAATATTTATGCAAAGGGAAAGTGACATTTACCTCACACCGCTCCTTCATCAGGCCTACTAAACCAGCTTCAAAGTCGCGGCTTGTATACAGGCGGTTTAAAAAACCAGAATGAAGGTCTTCAGCGCTGAGGTTGGTATAATTGGATAACTCGGATTTCCATTTCCCTTTGTCCATAGCAGAACTTTCTTCTTTGGCGCTATCCTTTGATAACGCGACAGGACGACCAGGGGAGCTGAAACCAAGGCCAGTTACGACAACATCGTCGTCCGTAGTTTTGGCAGGGCTTGGCGGTTTATCGGATGCTTTAGCCGGACTCGGCGGATCAACAGTTGGACTTAATGGATCAGCTGACTGGCTTGTTGGATTATGTTCTACCGGTTCAACAAGCGTGTCGGTTGCTTGAGGTTCTGGATTATCAATAACAGTGTTAGCCTCCGGGTCAATGGCCTCTGGGGTTTTCTCCGGCTCGGTAGCCGGTTCATGGTCGGTTGGCCTATTCAATCTAGCCTTCTTGCTTGGTCTAGCTTTAGCACTGAAAAACAGCAGACACGAAGATCGATATGACAATATAATACAAGACCAAAAAGTTAAAAGTATGTTATGCTTACCCAGGGACGGTTCTCAGAGGAGGAAGTTGTGTCGCTGACGACTCGCCAGACGATGAATGGGAAGTTCCCTGATAATTTGAGTCAGACGGATAAGAGGATATCAGATGTAACCCGCCTTAGGATAAAGGGTGTCAGGAGTATAAGCAACCTCTTGGCGGCGTTTACGAACCGGCGAATTTGGTAAACCGGAGGAGGTCACCACTTGGCCACTATGTCGAGTTGTGCGGCGAGCTTCATGCTGCTGCGTCTTTAAAAGAAAGTGCGGGTCCAAATAAGAAAGAGGGCATGCAAATTTTACTTTCTGAATGGCTCGACGGATTCTTGGTACTGGCACAGGATCAGAATCAGAAGAAAGAATAGTTACCTCATCAACATGGCTAGCTTCTGCTTCATCCTGATAATGATCATTGTCAATAAGGTGTATAAAAAATGAACCGAGAGAGTCAAGTTCTACCTCTGAATCCGGAATTTCCAGATCATCATCAATAATGGGCTCGGACGGTTCAACGTTCCTTCTTTTCATAGGCTTTTTTGAAGCCTTAGTCTTAAGCCGAGGATTCTTTACCGGTTTATCTTGTGATTTTTTCTTCCAGAATGGATCATCGACCTGCATAGACAAATAGTAAGTCATCAGAGGAGAAATTTAACAAAGGATGGATAAAGGCAGAAATACGGTAGATTATACCTTTGGCGGTTTATTGGCAGCATAGAAAGGACTGAGCCCGGTTTTGCTGCACACATCTATTGGCTCATTAAGCATCTTTTTAACAGCTTCGGTGACTTCATCATCAGTCAGCTGGATGTCAATATGGCGTTGCGGGTATTTCAGATCCCCTGTGTATTCACACATTAAACTGGGCCGTCGGCTTAAAGGTAAAATGCTCCATGAAACCCAGCATCGGACAAAATCCACGCCTATCAGCCCATTTGCAACAAAGGCTCTGAGCTTTGCCAGTTGAGGGGCATATTTTGCTCGCTCCTGGGCTGTCAACCGTTGAGGAAAGGGATGAGCTTGGGTAAGGCGGTGTGGACGGTAACCCGGCAAAGGATTTTCATTGGCTGGGGCTGTGTTGCGGCAGTAGAACCAAGTCTGATTCCAGTCCTTAGGATGACTATGAAGCTTGGCATGAGGGAAATCAACATCTCTCCTCTTCTGAATTGAAACCCCGCCTAGTTCAGTATTGGGGCCATCCGTAAACTCAGTACGGTGGTTTAGATAAAAGAAATCCCGGAACAGATCAATAGTAGGCTCCTCTTGCAGGTACACTTCACAGAATACTTGCCAGTCACAAATATTGGATATGGAGTTTGGACCGATATCTTGGGGATGGATTTGAAAGTCGGCGAGCACGTCACGGAAATTTTTTGATCCGGGGGGAGTGAAGCCTCGGCTCAGGTGATCAGTAAATACAATAACTTCTCCGTCTTGGGGTTTAGGAGGAAATTCTGGACTGGGGACTCGCCAATGAATAGTGTCCTTATTTGCTAAAGCACCCGTTGCAACACAACCAGCCAGCTGCGCTTCCGTAACCCGGGAAGGAACCCAATTACAGGAACAGAATTGTTTGGCCATTTCTGGTGACAAGCTGGAAAAAAGCACGGTATCCGGGTTAAAGTTCATGGTTACAACTTACAAACTGGCGCAATGATGGAAGACTATGATATTTCAAGCATTTGGCTGTACTAAACCGGATTTCAGCACTTAAAGCGGGTTGGCGGTTTAACAGAGGGCTAATGGTATATGATGAGTTATCAAAGTTTAAAGGATAAACCACCCACAATGGTATAGAGGCTACAGATTTACAAAAATTTCTAAGTATGGCGCAAACAGATTTCACTGATCGGTGGTATAAATTTGGATCTGTCACAATTCTAAAAAGAGGAAATAAATTTAACCTAAAATGGTGGCAGTGGAAGAACACGTTTGTTTGATTGGATCTCAGGCAGTAAAAGGTGTTTTCTGAGGTTGGTAAAGGGCGCTAGACTATCATCGCCTACTTCCACTATCAGTTGCAAATCAAGTTATGAGATCTAAGAACAGAAAGAAGACGAACAGGGAAGAACACCGACAAACGGCGGAACCCTAATGCAGATCTGAGGTTGAAAAGGAAATGAACTCACCGATGCTGCGAAACAGCGAAGGAGCGCCGCGTTGCTCTGGCTCGATCAGGTTGATGCAGCGGCCTTGGTTGATGCAGATACAAAGGACGACGGCGGCAGCAGAGCTCGGGTTCTGAGACGTCGCGAGGAAGAAGGAGACGAAGAGAAAGGGGGAAAACGGAAAGGACCCTTGGCCGTATTTATAAAGACGAAAGGATAAGGGTTAAGCGCAAGAATCGAGGAGCCTAACAAATGGATATGTGACAGATTTGTTGCCTCGATTGTCGGAGGCTCATTAATGAAGGTGAGGAATATACCATTTAAAATAACAAATGACATCATGGCGGTTTATTATGATTCTGGATGATGACGTCATGGCGGTTTACAAGATTTATGCGAAGATATGGAAGAAGAAATTTTCTCAAGGTTTTGGAGATTGACATGAACCAGTTCAAATCAATCTGGGGCCTAATGTTGGGGATATTACTACTAGGTGTAAACTGGCCAAGGAAGCCGGGTTATCCCCATAATGGATTGTTATACTTAAAAGCCCATGAAGATAAGGAATAAAGCGGTTTACTACAGAGACTCGAAGGCCCAAGGCCCAAAGGTAGATTAAGGCCTGTAGCTATAAACCGCCATATAGTACATGACTTGTATTGTAAGGTACGACAAAGTAGAGACCGAGCCGGTATGTGTATAAACCGGCATCGGGACTCTGTAAGCCGGCGGGCGTCGACCTGTGTATATAAAGGCACGACCCGGCGGCGGTTCAAGGACAAAAAAACAACAACTCGAGACTCAGGCAAAGCGTATTCGCTCCCTGGTCATCGAAACCCTAGCAATTCCATCACAACTAGACGTAGGCTTTTACCTTCATCGTAAGGGGCCGAACTAGTATAAAACTCTCGTGTCCCTTGTCCGGTTTAACCTCTTTAAGCTAACCCGTTGCGATGGCTCCATGACTAAGTCCTTTCGCTAGGACATCTGTCGTGACAATTCCACGACAGGCGCCACCGGAAGAGAAGGGGAGAGGGCCCCCCTTCTTATTCTTCTTCTTCCTTGACCTCCTCCCTAGATGGGAGAAGGGTTTCCCCTCTGGTCCTTGGTCTCCATGGCGTGGGAGGGGCGAGAGCCCCTCCGAGATTGGATCTATCTCTCTGTCTCTCTCTGTTTCTACGTTTTGGTCGGCGGCCCTTTCACCATTTCGTATATATATGGAGATCCGTAACTCCGATTGGACTGAAATCTTCGTCGTGATTTTTTTTCTAAAAATTAGCTTTCTTGCGGCCAAAGTAGAGAAGCAACCGCCTTACGGGTGGCCCACGAGGGTCAGGGGCGCGCCCCCCTGCCTCGTGGCCACCTCGGGCACCGTCTCGCGTTGATTCCTCTTCCCATATTCTCCAAATATTCCAAAAATATTCTCCGTCCGTTTTTATTACGTTTGGATTCCGTTTGATATGGGGTTTCTGCGAAACATAAAACATGCAACAAACAGGAACTGGTACTGGGCACTGTATCAATATGTTAGTCCCAAAAATAGTATAAAAAGTTGCCAAAAGTATATGAAAGTTGTAGAATATTGGCATGGAACAATAAAAAATTATAGATACGACGGAGACGTATCACTGATGCATCTATTCCAGCCGCTGATGAAATTGCCAGGGCAACCACTAGTGTTGCGCCTGAAGAACAAGCCAGGCCAGCTGAGGCATCAACCGCTGAGACTGAAGAAGCTGAACAAACCAGGCCAACTGCATCAGTTGTGCCCGAGGAAAATGAACCAATTTCCTCTGCTCCTCCTACACCAACACCAAGTCCATTTCTTCCTTCTGCATCAGAAGCGAAGAAAACCAAAGCTGCGGAGCGAGCAGCAATAAAGAAGAGGAAAGCATCTGCTTCGTCACTGTCTTCAGCACCGAAGAAGATGAAGATATTGACAAGCTCTTTTGAGAATCCCATTGATGTTGTTCCTGTCTCTAGTATGCCATCAGAGGAACTCGTTCCTTTTGGAGAAGAATATGTGATCCCAAGCGGATCTGATGAAGACATTCCTTCTGCTACTTCTTCAGAGCAGGACGAAGAAATTGAAGTGGATGATATCCCTTCAACTCTAGTTGTTTCATCGCCAGTGCCTCAGTTCACAGCTGAAGAGGCAGGCGTTGAAGAATTAAGTGAAGAAGATGAAGACGTGGACATTGGGAGCACCACGCCTGTGATGAATGATGACTTTTGGGAAAGTCAGCACCCCAACTCTCCTTTGTTCACGCCACTGTAACAAATTCCTCAGTCCCCAATGCACACTAAAGTTAAAATGGGCTCTGACAAACCTCACACCACTCCTTCCATTCCTGAAGAAATTCCAGCCACTAGTGCTGATGAAGAAAAGAAGACCCAGGATGCAACTGAAGCAAAAACTGAAATTCCTCAGGCTGTGGTGCCTGAGAATGTGATTCCTGAGCCTCTGATGACTTTGACTGATACTCCTCAGCCCAAGCCGAAGAATCCCTTCTCTAAGAAGCAAAACTTCAAGGATGATGACTTCTTCCACGAGCATGTATTCTTCACAGACTACAATCCCTATGACTCTGCTCACCTACGAAGGAAGCGTTTCTAGACCGCAAGCCAAGCAAACTTCTATTCTTCACTGCTTTTTGATAAGGACAAAGTCTTCGACCATGAGCATATTCCTCATGTGGACATGGAATCGCTGCCTTACTTCACACCAGTTCTCAGCGTTCTTCATGACGCTAGATTGCTCAACTTCTGCACCGATATGTGTGATTGGAATGAAGAGCTAATTCTTTAGTTCTATGCGATGCTGCACATTACAGGAAATGCTGAAGATGTGAACTCTTGGGTGTTGGACTGGATGACAGAAAACACTCACTTCAAAGCACCGGCCTCTGAATTGCTTCATGCCCTGCCAGTCAGTCCTCCCCTTGAAGGTGCTCGTTGTATATATCATGAACCTGAACTCGCTGATCACTATATGCAAGTGTTGATGAAGCCACTGAAGCCCGGTCAAGCCCCAAGGACCAAATTCCTCATGAAGGAATTGCTATATGTGCCACGGACTGTCTATCGCATTCTGACCAAGACATTGAGTCCAATCAAGGGCCACGACTCGAATGAAGAAGAGGTCGTTGGCATCATGAAGAATCTTCTTTTCAATATCATCCATGGAGTTCCTGTCAACTACCATGATTTCTTCATGAGGACTCTGGCCAATGTTGCATTGTCCCCTTTTGAATTGAAGCCTTACGCTCCCTGGATTATGAGATTCCTCAGATCAAGGTCTTCAATCAATTACAAGGCGGACACACTCAACCATGGCAGCTACTTGCCCCCCATTGAAGTCCTCAAGCGGACATTTTCCTCAGCTGATGAAAAGGGCAAGGCTACTGCTGTTATTGATGAAGGCATTCGTCCATTGGATGGTCAGTTCCGCAAAGCTGCATCTTACTCCACCAATGATGACTCTACCACTCACGACTCTGCCGCCAATGCCTCAAAGAAAAATCCTCAAGGCACAGCTCCAAGGGTGATGACTGATCGTGAGCTTCTCCTCAGTCTTCACCAGAAGGTCGATCGCAACCACAAATGGGTTAAGCGTCAGTTTGGTTCAATTCTTCACAACATGACTTCTACGCACAATTCAGTGAAGAAGAACCACTACTACCTCCATGAAGTATTCAATCGCACCTGGGCTATTCAGTCTCATCTTTATGGTGAAGAAGATCTGAAGCAGACGGGCTTCAAGCAGGACTTTGACTGGTCTCAGCCACCGTCGAAGAAATTCAAGAAAGTCAAAGTTCCTTCTTTGGTAGCCAGCTCATATTCTTCATCTCGCGAGACTGATGAGCATGAAGATTTGGACGACACTGCGGCAAGCCCTACTTCAACAACCGACCCCAACAACGCTGGCACTCCTCCATCGTCTTCGTGATATTATTCAGGGGCGTCAGTCCTCATTTTTCGTCCCTTTTGGTCATTCGATGACAAAGGGGGAGAAATTTGAGTTAGTCTTCAAGCGGGTCTTTATATGGGCGTTTTTTTCTAAGTTACAACTCTCGTTCTTCTGAAGACTTTATTGGATCGAGTTGTAAACTTAAACCCGATGGTGGTCTGATACTTTTGCTATGTTCTTCTGCATGCTATTTCCTCATATATGTTAATGCACGCATGCTGAATTACATCAGTCACCATATTTCATCATGCATTTCAAATTCTTCATATCATATGTTAAAATGCGTGTATGAATTACAAGATATAGGGGGAGGTCTCCATGATTCTACTCTTCAAGTGTGCATTGCTTCAAAAGCAAATTCCTCACTATGCACATCTTCAGGGGGAGCTCTTCTATATCTTGCAATCAAATTCCTCAATATTAGTATTTACACTTCACATGTTTATCCCCGTTGAAAACTTAACCTATATTGTCATCAATCACCAAAAAAGGGGGAGATTGTAAGTGCATCTAGTGCCCCTTAGTGATTTTGGTGTATTGAAGACTTATAGGTTAAGGGACTAATGCGTTTGTGAGTGTACACAAGTCTATAAGTCTATGAGGAGTTTGATATTTACAGAGAAAGTCGACGCCTAAAAATGAATGCTTCAACTGAAGACTTTGGATTTCTGAAGACTTTGAAAGTGAAGAAATTGGTGTGACCGTGAAGACTCTATATTCATGCGAGGAATATGAAGGGTGAAGACTTTGTTTTCATAGTTTCGTCTTTCTCTTTATTGAGTCATAGGAAACACCGTACTATTAAAGGGGGTCGAGGAAAAACTAAGGAAAAGTTTCCAAGTGATGCTCATCTCAAAATCCTACACCTACCAATCCTTTCGAGTGAAGCCATTGGAAATCTCATGCAGTTCAGTAAATTTCATCAGTGACAGAGACGAAGTTCTTCTAGTCTCTGAGGAATTTGTTCTGACTGGGGAGTTAGGAATTCGCTAGTGCGGATTGCCTACAAGTGAGGATCATGATAGCCCTGAGGAATTTGTACCTCAAATTTCCGACCGTTGCTGTGCTATGCGCCAGCTGTCCCAAAATATCTTATCCACCTAACGGTCATATCATTGAAGGGCATTTATGTCTTATCATGTCGGGCTGCTCCCTAGGCTATAAATAGCCGCCCCCCTACAACCACTAGCTGGATGGCTGCTCCGAGATAAACTGACACTTGTCATTGAGAGCATCCCATCCTCTGAGGAGTTTGAGCGAAAATCATCAAGTGAGGAAAACCCAAACCCAAACACCTACAAACCCAAAGTGATTGAGCATCACTGAAGAAATTGTTCCTGTGTGGATCCGACGCTTGTTACCTTTGAAGACTGTGCATCTTCCAGACGGTTAGGCGTCATGGTCTAGAGCATCCAAGAGGAAATTGTGGATCGCCGAGTGACCGAGTTTGTGAAGGTTTGGATGTCACCTGAAGACTTACCACGAGTGATTGGGAGAGGTTTGTGTGACCTTAGCTCTAGGAGAATACGGTGAGGACTGTGTGTCCAGGACTGTGTGTCCTCAGGTTTAAATACCTAGCCGCTCCAACCACACGTACAACTGTCACGGCAGTTGGTACTGGTCTACCAAATCATTGTCTTCACCGAGCTAACTGGTTCTATTTACCCAACCCTTCCATTTCCTCATTATTGTGTGTGCTTGTTCATATCTGTTTGAAGACTTTGACTGAAGACTTTCTCAATTTCCTCAGTTCAATTTCTTTAGTCTGTTTGTCTTCATCCTGTTTTATCCTGTGCTTACGCTTCCTGTACTCTGTGTTTGTATCAATTTCATCATAATGTCCATGCTTACGTTATGTCATGCATGCATCTGAGTACTTATTCCACTGCAAGTAGTTCTTCGCTTAGGAATTTCCTCACCCTGAAATTCCTCAGTGAAGAATTCATAAAAATCGCCTATTCACCCCCCTCTAGTCGACTTAACGCACTTTCAGCATGGTGTTGAAGCAGAAAGGCCCGTACGGGGTGATGAATACCGTTGCGGCTTAGTCGGATTCCTTCATCTTAATTTTACGGTATCCGGAGTATGCGTCGAGGAAACACAGTGAATCGTGTCCGGCGGTTGCATCGATAATCTGGTCGATGCGAGGTAGTGGGAAGGGGTCCTTGGGGCAGGCTGATGTCTACTACACAACCTTCTTCTTGTAGACGTTGTTGGGCCTCCAAGTACAGAGGTTTGTAGGACAGTAGCAAATTTCCCTCAAGTGGATGACCTAAGGTTTATCAATCCGTGGGAGGCGTAGGATGAAGATGGTCTCTCTCAAACAACCCTGCAACCAAATAACAAAGAGTCTCTTGTGTCCCCAACACACCCAATACAATGGTAAATTGTATAGGTGCACTAGTTCGGCGAAGAGATGGTGATACAAGTGCAATATGGATGGTAGATATAGGTTTTTGTAATCTGAAAATATAAAAACAGCAAGGTAGCAAGTGGTAAAAGTGAGCGTAAACGGTATTGCAATGCTAGGAAACAAGTCCTAGGGTTCATACTTCCACTAGTGCAAGTTCTCTCAACAATAATAACATAACTAGATCATATAACTATCCCTCAACATGCAACAAAGAGTCACTCCAAAGTCACTAATAGCGGAGAACAAACGAGGAGATTATGGTAGGGTACGAAACCACCTCAATGTAATTCTTTCTGATCAATCTATTCAAGAGTCCGTAGTAAAATAACATGAAGCTATTCTTTCCGTTCGATCTATCATAGAGTTCGTACTAGAATAACACCTTAAGACACAAATCAACCAAAACCCTAATGTCACCTAGATACTCCAATGTCACCTCAAGTATCCGTGGGTATGATTATACGATATGCATCACACAATCTCAGATTCATCTATTCAAACCAACACAAAGTACTTCATCAAAGAGTGCCCCAAAGTTTCTACCGGAGAGTCAAGACGAAAACGTGTGCCAACCCCTATGCATAAGTTCACAAGGTCACAGAACCCGCAAGTTGATCACCAAAACATACATCAAGTAGATCACATGAATATCCCATTGTCACCACAGATAAGCACATGCAAGACATACATCAAGTGTTCTCAAATCCTTAAAGACTCAATCTGATAAGATAACTTCAAAGGGAAAACTCAATCCATTACAAGAGAGTAGAGGGGGAGAAACATCATAAGATCCAACTATAATAGCAAAGCTCGCGATACATCAAGATCGTGCCAAATCAAGAACACGAGAGATAGAGAGAGATCAAACACGTAGCTACTGGTACATACCCTCAGCCCCGAGGGTGAACTACTCCCTCCTTGTCATGGCCACCGGTGAGGGATCCCCCCTCCGGCAGGATGCCGGAACAGGGTCCCGATTGGTTTTTGGTGGCTACAGAGGCTTGCGGCGGAAGAAGTCGATCAGGGGAGCCACGAGGGGCCCACGAGGGTGGGGGGCACGCCCAGGGGGTAGGGCGCGCCTCCCTGCCTCGTGGCTTCCTCGAAGCTTCCCTGACGTCTATTCCAAGTCTCCTGGATTGCTTCCGTTCCAAAAATAACTCTCCTGAAGGTTTCATTCCGTTTGGACTCCGTTTGATATTCCTTTTCTTCGAAACACTGAAATAGGCAAGAAAACAATAGTTTGGGTTGGGCCTCCGGTTAATAGGTTAGTCCCAAAAATAATATAAAAGTGTTTAGTAAAGCCCATAAACATCAAAAAAAGATAATATAATAGCATGAATACTTCATAAATTATAGATACATTGGAGACGTATCAGCATCCTCAAGCTTAATTCCTGCTCATCCTCGAGTAGGTAAATGATAAAAGAAATAATTTATGAAGTGTGAATGCTAGCAGGTGCACAAGTTTGATCAATGATAATTTCAATCACCATTATATGTCATAACAGTAGCTCAACTCATAAAACTTTTCATGATCAAGTAACAAGCTATTCACATGTTAAAGCATAGACCATAAACTTTCTTGAAAACTAACAAACTATGTTCTCAGTCATCAAACAATTGCAATTCATCTTATTTTCAGGAAGGGTCTATGTAAGAGATTTGATTTAGCAAATCCCACATACTCAACTATCACACAGTCTTCCATGATTGCTAACACTCAAAGCATATTTTTAGAACAAATAGCATCCATTGAACACAGAGAAAGATAGGGGCTTAATGTTTCGCCTCCCAACTTATTTATCATATAGATAAATGTCAACAATAATAATTCATGATCAAATATATTTGAATGGCCATATATGCTTAGATCTTTCTCCACCACATGATGCTTGCCAACTAAAAAGTAGGTTGGAATGAGAAGGAATACTACTGACTCTTGCATAAAAGTAAAAGATAGGCCCTTCGCAGAGGGAAGCAGGGATTTGCAGAGGTGCCAGAGCTCGAAGCTAAAACAGAGATGAAAATAATTTTGAGAGGTATGCTTTCATTGTCAACATAACGACCAAGAGTTCCCAATATCTTCCATACTAGATACATTATAGGCGGTTCCCAAACAGAAAGGTAAAGATTTTACTCCCCCTCCACCAACAATCACACTCCACGGCTTGTCCAAAACAACGGGTGCTGTCCAACTATCACTACAAGAAATATGTCAACTAGTGACCTTCTGTCAGTGACCCTGGAAGAATTGGTCATAGATCTATGACCATTTCAGACCAATTGGTCAAAAGCTGTTCGGGGGGCTCCAAACCCTAAACTATAACGACCATTTTGGTCAGAAAGGTCGTAATTTCCTTACATGAAATGGTCATAAAGCAGATAGCACTGGTCCGCTGCCTTATTTCTAGCTGATCACGACCAATATAGATGGTCATAACCTTGTAAATTGTGGTGGGTTGCTATGACTAGGCGCCACCTCATCAGTTTTGCCTATGTGTCATGTCCATGTGGCAATTTTTGCCCCAGGTTGTGAAGCAACCTATATTTCTGTCATTCCCGAAATTCCCAAAAAAATCTCATAAATTCTTTGGGTCATATCTTCGTCAAATATGTAAAAAAAAACCTTCCTTGCCTAGTTCAAAAATAATTCAACAATATTCATTTTCCTATTCTGTTCAGAACAACGCTTTGTGAAGGAAGTACCACTTTGGCATGTCCAAATAGTATCCATTTTCTACGGTGCTTTCCTATGCCCAAATAACCATCCTCCACCAAATGCCAGCTCAATCCATTCATTATTTTGAGCCCAGCTTCAACATTCGTATTTATGTCCAATGTGGTACTTTGCAAAGCAAGTACCACCTAGGATCCTCCTTTTGAGCTGTAAATTTGTGAAGACGGTCTTCTTAGTAACTGATCATCCTCAGCCAAAACTCACGCCCATTAGCCATGTACATTTCCCGTACCGCTAATCAAACACTTGGCTGCTAATTCATGTTTGAGCATCGATCGGTCTCCTCGTGAGAATCTTATGTTGTAATTTTCTTCCTAACACCTACCTGGGGAGTGCCCAACCCACTAGACATGCCTAGGCTGCCCAGAACACATGGCAACGCCACGGTCACGCGGTGACCACGCGGCGGGCATGCGAGTTTACGCGCTCTAGAGTTGGGGCCCTCGGCCACTGCCCAAACCTCGACGTATCAGCACCAAACCATGTATTTATGATTAAATAGGTACTTATGTAACTATAAATGATTTTTGGAAAAAATAAATAGAAAACTATGAGGCAGCTGCAGTTCAAATTTGACCCGCTTCCACCTGAATCGGCGGAAATTTGTCTTTTTCACGAGAGGTGGATCAAAACTTTTTACACCCAACCATTTTGTCAATTGTGCATTAAATATGTCCTAGTATTTTTGAAAATTGATTTGGTCCAATTTTGCAACAATTATTTGGGAGGTCCTTCACAAAAAAAACCTCCTTTTGGGCACTCGAACAATGGAAAATGGTTTTTTCCTCCAAAGAAAATGAAAAGTTCCTTAGGCAACATTGTTTGCCATTCCAATATGCACCCTTGTGCACAATATGAGATCATTTGAACAAACTATGCCATGAATGTGGCCATAAGATTGATCATTTGGCTTGAAAGCCATTGATCTCCACACGTGATAGCTCGTTTCTGAGAACACTTTTTTAAAATAATTTCCGTATTACAAGTTTGTTATTTTTCCTGGGAACTTGGCCACATATAATGACACAATGCGAAGGTTTCCCAATTTTTTGATTTTTTTTGAATATTTTATGCCCGTTTCAAAATGCGGTCAAAACGGCGGGAATGACCGTTCCTAGCTAGTGGTTGAATCTTGGATTTTTGTTGGTGTTTCTCTGATTTAATAGGTACTTATGTAACTAGAAATGATTTTTGGAAAAAATAAATAGCAAACTACAAGGCAGCTACAGTTTAAATTTGACCCGCTTCCAGCTGAATCGGCGGAAATTTGTCTTTTTCATGAGAGGTGGATCAAAACTTTTTACACCCAATAATTTTGTCAATTGTGCATTAAATATGTCCTAGTATTTTAGAAAATTGATTTGGTCCAATTTTGCAACAATTATTTGGGAGGTCCTTCACCAAAAAACCTCCTTTTGGGCACTCGAAAAATGGAAAATGGTTTTTTCGTCCAAAGAAAATGAAAACTTACTTAGGCAACATTGTTTGCCATTCCAATATGCACCCTTGTGCACAATATGAGATCATTTGAACAAACTATGCCATGAATGTGGCCATAAGATTGATCATTTGGCTTGAAAGCCATTGATCTCCACACGTGATAGCTCGTTTCTGAGAACAATTTTTTAAAATAATTGTCGTATTACAAGTTTGTTATTTTTCCTGGGAACTTGGCCACATATAATGACACAATGCGAAGGTTTCCCAATTTTTTGAATTTTTTATGCCCGTTTCAAAATGCGGTCAAAACGGCGGGAATGACCGTTCCTAGCTAGTGGTTGAATCTTGGAAAACTTTTTGTGTCTCTCTAATGAAATAGATACTTTTGTACCTAGAAATGATTTTTGGAAAAAATCGTGAGCAAACTATGAGGCAGCTGCAGTTCAAATTTGACCCACTTCCTACTGAATCGGCTGAAATTTGTTTTTTTCACGAGAGGTGGCTTGAATCTTTTGACACCCAACCATTTGATCAATTGTGCATTAAAAATGACCTAGTATTTTAGAAAAATGATTTGGTCCAATTTTGCAACAAATATATGGTACGTCCTTCACAAAAAACCCGATTATTGGCACTCCAAAAATTGAAAAATGATTTTTTGTGCAAAGAAAATGAAAACCCCTCAAATCAACATTGTTTGTTGTCCCAAGATACACACTTGTGCAAAATATTGGGTCGTTTGAAAAAACTATAAGCGGTAATATGTTGAATGTTTACCCAGAATAAGAGGGTACAAAATATAAAAAAACAGAAGAAAAAACAAAACTACGCAAGGTGAATTATGATTGGTGGAATCTGTTGTGGCATGGATCAGTGATGTGGCAAACATCCATCCATCGATCAATTGATACAGCCCACCGCAGAAAGCATCCGTCCATCGATCCATTCATCCAGCCTCTCTCCCTCTTGCCCGAACCCTAGAGCTCCGCTCCTCCCTGCCGCCGCCACCTCCACCTCCCTCTCCCCGATCCAGACCCAGCCACCACCCATGGCGCCAGCCAGAGCAGCCACCGGCGATGGCGACGACGAGGCTAGAGGCCGCCGAATCCGGGATCAGGGCGGCGCATAGCCCCTCCTCCCGTGAGATCCGGGACGCAGTCGCCCATCTGGATTGAGCAGCTCCTCTGGCCATTGCACCGTCTCCACCCCCCAGCACGCGTCCGGATTTGGTGCTCCTCGCGTGACCCACCCCCCAGCACGCGTCTCCACCCTCTCTTCCCCGACGTCCTTGGCGAGGTTCGTCTTGTCCCCATCCCCTCCTCCTCATCCTCTGCCTTTTCCTTCCCTCTCCGTCACCTTGCGGCCTCTCTGTCTCACAGGGAATGAATAGGAGCTCCGGCCAAGGCCATGGACGCCACCAGCAGAAGCTCCGCCTCGGATCTTGCAACCTCGTCGACCAGATACAACAGGTCCCCGCCGCTGCGCCAAGATCCTCCCCTCCCTCCCAGAGAGGCCCTCTCTCCCACACGCTCTGCATCCGCTACGGCCGTCGCAGCTTCCACCTCCAGAAGAGCACCTGCTCCTCGTGCGGTTACCCGGCTGCCCGCATCCGCAAGTCTAAGCTCCGTTCCATGTTCTTGATGTGCAATGGTGAAGAAATAGAGAGCATCGTCTATACTATTCTTCTTCAGAACTTATCATGTTGTTGTACTGTCAAGAGTTCAGTTAGGATCTATCTGTGTTCAGTTTACTTCATATATCTTTGTGAAAAAGTGATGTATTGGCAAAGGTTTAGTTATAATATTTGTCTGTTCAGTTCATACATGCTTGTGCAAAATTACTGCTGTACTGGCCAGAATTCAGTGCTAAAGTTCACTTCATATATGTGTTCTGTCAAAATTCAGTTATGCTCTAGTATTGTACAAACACATTGGAATATATGTACACATATCTGTCAGAAATCAGTGGAATATTTGTTGGTCTCACTGTACATGCACATTCTCAATCATACATTCAGTCATATATTTGGGTTCACCTGAACAAAGGCCGGACAAAGGCCGGACGTAGGTAGCCTTGTGGTTTGTTCCCATATCCCACTTATAAGAAGTGTAAAGGAGATCGATGGCTAACCAGAATCATCTCATTTGGGTTCAGCTTTGATTACATCTTGATATACACAACGCTCCATTTCATTCATCCATATGTTGCTTTCGTCTAGCCTGTTATATGCTGCCTGCTTCTCATGTTGCTTTGTTTTGGTTCCAATCAACCTGAAATATGCTGCATGCTGCTGCTGATGTAGCTCTTCTTTTGTTTCTGCAGAGAGATCGACGGTCGGCTGGGCAATGTTAGCGCTAAACCTTCATGCGTACTCACTCTGCTGCAAGCTTTAATAATCTTGATTGATGCAGACGCCACTGTATGCATGCGAATTTTCTTTTGCAGATGCTTTCACTTCACCCTTTTCTTTTTGTTTCTTTTCTCTCGAAACAAGGAAAGGATTTATTCTGACGGCCATCTCTATTTTAGCATTTTAGGACTCTTATTAATTAACATGCCTACTCTTCTCTGTGGTTTAAGGCCAGCCGATTCACACTGCATACATGCATAGCTAGCTTCCTCATCTTCAGTCAATGAGTTTGCCTTGATTCGGGTCTTCTGTTCTCCTGGTGATCAAAATCAACACCGCACCCTTCCGTTCCTATCTTATTTAGTAGTTCCCTTTCGTTTCTGTTCCTGTCATAATCAGTGTGGTAAACTGGTAATCAGCTAGCTCGGTGGTCACCAGAGTACGTACTATTTTATTTACTAGTACTTTGCCTTGGATTGTAATGTGGATCAGGAGATGAACTGTATATTTTGTTTGTGTCATGCATGGCTGTGTCATACATGTATTGACTGAACTTGACTGAATGTGCAATTTGAATCTAGTACTTCTTCCGTTTCTGCTTTCCCCCAACCGGCCATAAGATTTATCTAGGGTTTAAGCTGTTTTGTTTAGTTTGCTTGCGCTGCCTGAAATGATGCACCAATTCTGTATCTTATCCTTGTGTTGGATGGTGGACCTGTCAACGAGTATTATTGACTTGAGTGACGACAGATGCGG
Source organism: Aegilops tauschii subsp. strangulata (assembly GCF_002575655.3). Lineage (NCBI taxonomy): Eukaryota > Viridiplantae > Streptophyta > Magnoliopsida > Poales > Poaceae > Aegilops > Aegilops tauschii. Next base: position 468,023,210 of record NC_053040.3, on the reverse strand, counting down.
TATTGTTTAGATGGGTGGTTTGAATAGTTCGTCCAAAGAAAATTGTTTATAGAATAGAGATTTGGCGAAATATGGTGCTTGTTTATTGCTGTGATGGATACATCCAAGACAATTATTGCGGCTTCATCAGTGGGGTGTATTTTTGTTTCATTCAATGTCTGATCTGATTATGAACATAACCACGGGACGTATTTAGATGGGTGTATTTAGTGGGGTGTATTTAGACGGGTGTATATAAAAATGATTTGATCTTCTCTTCCTTGGTTTCCTGATGCGCTCCTATTCCACAACCACAGGGACGGCACATCGATTGGTGATGAGCAGGATGGGGCCAACAAGCCTAGGAGGAGGAGCTCCATCTGCAGCAGCTCATGCTCATGGAGGAACAAGTCTGAATCGTTGCTGTTACTCTGCTGTCCTGGAGTCACCATCCACAGCAGCCGTGGTGTGGCTGAGCCTCTGCTACGGCTACAACCTCCCTCTGGTGAGCTCCTCCCTGTTCCTTCTTCTCTGATGTAGCTCCTGCATGGCCTTGGCCATGATTTGGGTTGGATGTGGGGCTCTACTAGTTGCTGCTAGATGTTGTAACCAAGCATCAACTCCTACTGGAGCTCTCTGGTGATAAATTCATGCGGTTCTAGGGTCTGTCAGTAGCTGCCCATGTGTACTTGCTTTATATATATGCTCCTATGATGCTCTGGTGATATGGGGTGGCTAATATCAAGATCATGTCGGTGTTGATGCTTATCTTGAGTGTCTCTGGTGGTGGTGGTGTTGACAACAGTTACACACCTAGCTTGCAACTAATATCATTACTGCTAATTTACCTCAAGTTTATCTGAACATGGTTGAAATGAGCACTGCAAATTTTGATGTCTAAAATCAATTTTTACCCCAAGTCCTTAAGTAATTATTTTCATTACATCACAGTTAGCTGAGAATATTGACTTGAATATTTTATGTATGCCCTGATGCATGTACACATACGGTTGAGCAAATACCGAGCTGCAGTGGAACAACCTGGAGTTAGAGAACTTCAAGGACAAGATCAACGAGGTGACCGGCGTTATGGCGGCTGTGTACGGTGGCGACCACAAGTTCTTCGGTGAGCTTGCAGTGTCCATATTGTGTCATATACGATGCTGCTCCGTTGTGCATCTCTCTTTTCTTGTGTGCTGCATCATTGTTGCTTGATAGAGTAAATGATTTCAGTTCTGATTGTGTCAAATCTTTACTATGTACCCTTAGTGTTTACTAAACTGAGGCATTGGGCATTGGAATTTAGGCATTTATGTATAATTTTAGTTTTGGATGTGTCCAATGCAAACATTATAGTCAACTGTCAAGTTGATTCTAAAATGTCTCATTAACTTCATTATTCTGTTATTTATTGTTAAATATGCTATTAGATTTACTTATATTTTGTTCCTAAACATTTTGTTCTGTAACATGCAGATGTTGGCTTTCATGTTTCTTCGTGAGCATCAGGACAAAGAAGTCGGAGGAAGAATAGTTCTAGCTCATTGGAGCTAGTTCTGAGAGTAATGAAGCCCTTTCTGCTGCTCCTATTTGTATGTGTGTTATATGATGTAGCAGAATCTGGCTCATGTGATTGTACACTTGTGGAGCTTGTTATCTGATTGTAAACTTGATGCTGATCACATTTGTATGTGTGTTATATGATGTAACGCTTTGATGGTTGATAATATTTGAAGTATTTCGTGTGTTCTGTGTGCCAATTTAAATACTAGGTATTTATTTGCGTTAAATTAAAAAATTGAAGAATATTGCCCTGATGGCTAGGACCCAGTACTATAACCTGACAATGGGGACCCACCTAACTAGTGAACCCACTTTATAAAAAAGGAAAAAATGAAACTGTTGAGATAAAAAGGCCATGGCCCAAAAATAAAAAGGCTGCAATGTTGGGCTTGTTCCATGAAGCTGACAAAAAATTCATAGGAAAAAATATATAAATGGGATGAATTAATGGGCTCGGCCCAAATAAACACCGAATTGGACCAGGCTGATTCTTGTGCCACATCAGCTTGGCACGCTGGATGCCTACGTGGTCTGGGGAGGCTGCTAGTGACCAAAATTTTGGTCGAAGAACCAACGACCTTTTATAGAAGGTCGTTAATTTCAGTTTACGACCGCCAGCTTTTGACCTTCTGTTTTTGGTCAAAAAAGGTCGCAAATGAAAAACTATGACCTTTCAGCGGCCAATAGTGAGGGTCACAAGTTGACATATTTCTTGTAGTGTATCAACAATCCTGGGGGAGTTTGTTTAAATTATTTGCGATTTTGTTTTTGATCTTTTGATCATAGGACTGGGCATCCCATTTACCAGCCATTTTCTCGTGAATGATGAGTGGAGTCCACTCATCGTGAGAATAACCCACCTAGCATGGAAGATACTGACAGGCCTTAGTCGCTACATGAGCGATTCGGGCATACAAAACAGATTATTATTTGAAAGTTTAGAGTTTGGCACATGCAAATTTACTTGGAATGGCAGGTAAATACCACATATAGGTAGATATGGTGGACACTCATGGAAGGAACTTGGTTCAAGGATTTTGGATGCACAAGCAGTATTCCCGATTAGTACAGATATTTTGGCTAGCAAAGGATTCTAAATAGCAAGCACCACATGTTAGAGGATCCATAACAATATAACTTCTATACAAATATACCCAAGCATAACTCATTATATTGTCTTCCTTGTCCAACTTCAACTAATTTGCTCAGGTTTGAAAATAATTAATGGGGCTCACAATCATAGAAGATGTCCAAGATAGTATATTTATATGTGAAATCTCTCTTCCTTCAATATTCTTTCATGAATTATTCAAGTGAACCAATACAATGTTTTCTAACCTTCAATAAATTTACCACCTCTACTTCTTATATGTGAAGGCATTACTCCCCATGGGAAGGGCATATGAAACATATATAATTTCAGATTTATGATATTCAAATCATTCAACTATTTACTCATAGGATATAAGTGAAGCACACGAGTAAATGACAAACTACTCCAAAAAGATGTAACATCCCAAATTTTCAATTTGGAATGTTATGCATTAGATCATCATTGCGTATCATATGTTATTGCATTTTGGTTTGATCCTAGAAATTCTACGCAACTCAAGGACCCACGGAGAGAGTTGGGAATTTCGTTATTTTCATATTTGAGTTTTTCTCGAATTTTGAAAAGACGATCGTTTGATTTTAATTATTTTCTCTTCGAATATTTATTTTATGAAAATAAAAGAGAGAGGATAAAATGACTTCCTCAAACTAAAGAAATAGTGGAGATTTAATATTAAAATCAAATAAGAATTTTATTCGGATTTTCATCGCTATTTTATTTGAATTAGGAAAAATATGCGTTTTTCAAAATTGCATTAGAGTCCCAAATAAATGTTCACCTTGTCCGGTAGATTTTTAGAGGACAAGGAAAATTTATTTCAGGATTTTTGGAGTCCGCTTAGTATTTCTTTTATTCGTTTTTCTGCGCGGAATAATTTAAAAAAAAAAAGGAAAACCGACTTTGGGCCGTACTCGCCCGGGACTCCGCCCGGGGGGGCTTTATAAGCCGCCGAGGCCGAGGCCGCATTCCACCAGCCCGACCCTTCCGAAACCCTAGCCGCGCCAGCCCGCCGCCGCCCGCGCCGCGCACCGCCGCCGCCGACGCCGCCCGCTGCCGCCGCGCCCCGCCGCCTGCCGCGACCCGTAGGAGCCGCGCCGTCGCCTCGCCACCCCGCCGCCGTCGCCGGAGTTCGCCGCCGCCGCCGCCGGTTTTCTTTGGCCGGTTCGGTTTTTCGGTAAAAACCCTAGATGCGTTTTTTGTTAGATCGTTTTTTTGTTTAGTTAATTAGCGAACGCCCATTCGTTCATTCGTTTTAACAGACGGTTTTCACCGTTTATCCGCAGACAATGAACGTTCGTTCGTTAGTCTGTTCGTCAGTTTTTCTTTTTCTCGGATTTTCCGCGATTATTTTCGATCGCGATTTCTAATCTGATTTTTGTTTTAGTTTATCTTTTCGCTCGTTTATCGGAATCAGGCGATTCAAGCGCCTAGAGTTTCGTCTCGAAACCCTCTTTCTGTTTAATCAACTTAAACAAGTTTTTGCTGCTATAAAATTTGACTTTAGTCCAGATTAGTAAACGAAGCTTGTTTCTTTCGCCGTTTGAGTTTTCTTGCTTCGTTTTATTTGATTCTTTTTTTGCAAACCGGAGTTCTTAAGTTGAACTTTCTGGTTAGACTTTCTTATTTGAGTTTTACCCGTGCTCTTTGCTTGATTGCTTATTGTATGCTTGTTTGTTTGCGATAGAGTACCCGGAGTGCGAAGCGTGCTACTACGAGTCTCTAGGTTTCGCGGATCGTCAGCAAGGCAAGTAACACTTTGATCATACCCTCTTTACTACCTAGTTTTATTGCATTAGACCAATCCTCAAACAATTGCATGGTTAGGATCTGATTAAATTGTGGGTATTGGGAAGTAGATGAGGTAGTACCTATTCACCTGTTTATTATCAAACCTATGGGAGTTACTTCTACGTTGCTTATATTGCTATGCTATGCTCGTAGACGTGGATTGGGTTTGAGTGTATTCCATGACAGATGTGAGATTGTTTACTTAATGGTTTAACGTAAGGTGGCAACTTAAATACACATTTGGGTGGACTGAGGCACCTGGGGAACCTAGTGTTGTCTGTATTTTTGGAAATCCCGGGGTACCGTGTGATTCTCCTATGGACTACCACTCAGGCTCAAAGGGATCATAGGATTATTTATGCTAGAAACTTCTGTGTGCAGCCACATGCCATTATGGGCTCTAGCATAGTTGAGTAAGTTGTGGGAAACCTTTCCATGATGGGCTAGCAGATGTAGGGGATTGTAGGTGTACAGGCCTATCTATCGGTTAAGGGGACCTCTTCGGAAAGACTGTGTCTCGGTCATCCGTTTCTCAAACATCATGTAGTGCGAGAAATCAAAAGGAGGAGATCGAGTCTTGTGGGGAAAAGTGCGCAAACCTCTGCAGAGTGTACAAACTAATCATGGTTAGCCGTGTCCTCGGTTATGGACAACTTGAGTATCTGGTTCTTGGATTATCATGTGGATCTCATCACTCTATATAAAATTAATTTTGTTGGGTTATTAATTACCTTTTAATTGGGATTGAGATGGGGTTTACCATTCTCAATGTTTTCAACCAACCTTGTAGTTAAATAAAATTTATTCCTTTGTTGTAGGAAAAAATTGGCTTTTCGCAAAACATATTAACCTTACAGCCTCCACCAGCCGTATATGCATATAGTGATAGCTTTATTCTGTTCATTACTCTCTTGTGTTACCTTGCCAGCATATTCCATGTGCTGACCCGTTTTCGGGCTGCAACGTATCATGTTGCAGACTTTTCAGACGACGAGTAAGGAGCCTTAGGTCGTGGTCTTTCACTCAGTGATGCCGTTGGAGTTGATGGACTCACTTTATCTTCCAAGCCTTCCGCTGTTATCGTATTAGATGGCCTTAAGCCATATTTATTGTAATAAGTTCTCTTTTGAGACATTCGATGTAATAAGTGTGTGATTGCTACTCTGTTATAAATCCTTCAAGTACTGTGCGTGTCAGCATTACCGATCCAGGGATGACACTGATGCACAAAGATTAGACTGTTTGGGGTCTGGTCGCTACAAAAGATATAAGTGAAGATCAATGAATAGTTAAATAATTATGTAGCTTTGTGAAGACTCTCTCTCATTTAAGAATTTCAGATCTTGGGATATTATTCAAACAGCAAGCAAAACAAAATAAAACGACATTTCAAGGATAGCACTCATCATGTGAAGAAGCAAAAACTTAGGCTCAACCAATACTAACCGATAATTGTTGAAGAAGAAAGGTGGGATGCCTACCGGGGCATCCCCAAGCTTAGATGCTTGAGACTTCTTGAAATATTATCTTGGGGTGCCTTGGGCATCCCCAAGCTTGAGCTTTTGTGTCTCCTTAATTCCTTTTATATCACGGTTTCCTAAATCTCGAAAGCTTCATCCACACCAAACTCAACAAGAACTCGTGAGATAAGTTAGTATAAACCAATGCAAAAACCTTATCATTCTCTACTGTAACAAATCACTAAAATTATTATTTCAACATTGCATACTAAATGTCTCTGCATATTTAATACTCCTATCCTCCAATAGAATCATTAAATAAGCAAACATATGCAAACAATGCAAACATAACAGCAATCTGCCAAAACAGTACAGTTTGTAAAGAATGCAAGATTCATCATACTTCCCTAACTCCAAACATTATGAAATTCTACCACACTGTAGAAAATTTATCAGAGCTTATTATGCAAAATTTTCAACATTTTATCATATTCTGGCTTTTCTAGGGAATTTTTGCAACAGCGATAAACTTTCTGTTTTGAAACAGCAACATGTATACTTGCAAAATAAGCATGGTAAAAGCTATCCTTGACATTTTTATTGAAAAGAGAGATGCAAAACATTATTCTAAATAACATCAAGCAAATACTAACAAAAGAAAATGACGCTCCAAGTAAAGTTACCGATGAACGAAGACGAAAGAGGGGATGCCATCTGGGGCATCCCCAAGCTTAGGCTTTTGGTTGTCCTTGAATATTACCTTGGGGTACCTTGGGCATCCCCAATCTTAGGCTCTTTCCACTCCTTATTCCATAGTCCATCGAATCTTTACCCAAAACTTGAAAACTTCACAACACAAAACTCAACAGAAAATCTCATGAGCTCCGTTAGCGAAATAAAACAAACCACCACTTAAAGGTACTGTAATGAACTCATTCTTTATTTATATTGGTGTTAAACCTACTGTATTCCAACTTCTCTATGGTTCATAACCTCCGATACTAGCCATAGATTCATCAAAATAAGCAAACAACACACGAAAAACAGAATCTGTCAAAAACAGAACAGTCTGTAGTAATCCGTATCAAACGCAAACTTTCTGTAACTCAAAAATTCTACCAAAATAGGAAGACCTAGATAATTTGTTTATTGATCTAATGCAATTGGAATCAGTATTTTATCACGTTCTGGTGATTTTTAACAATTGTTTTCGTGAGAAGAAAGTTTCTGATTTTTTCAGCAAGATCAAATAATTATCATCCAAGAAGATCCTATAGGTCTTACTTGGCACAAACACTAATTAAAACATAAAACCACATATAACCAGAGGCTAGGTGATTTATTTATTACTAAACAGGAACAAAAAGCAAGGAACAAAAATAAAAATTGGGTTGCCTCCCAACAAGCGCTAACGTTTAACGCCCCTAGCTAGGCATGATGATTTCAATGATGCTCACCTAAAAGATAAGAATTGAAACATAAAGAGAGCATCATAAAACACATGGCAATCACATTTAAGTCTAACCCACTTCCTATGCATAGGGATTTTGTGAGCAAACAACTTATGGGAACAATAATCAACTAGCATAGGAAGGCAAAAAAAAGCATAACTTTAAAACTTTAAGCACATAGAGAGGAAAGTTGATATTTTTGCTATTCCTACAAGCATATATTCCTCCCTCACAATAATTTTCAGTAGCATCATGAATGAATTCAAAAATATAACTATCACGTAAAGCATTCTTTTCATGATCTACAAGCATAGAAATTTTATTACTCTCCACAAAAGCAAATTTGTTCTCATCAATAGTAGTGGGAGCGAACTCAACAAAATAACTATCATGTGAGGCATAATCCAATTGAAAATTAAAATCATGATGACAAGTTTCATGGTTATCTTTATTCTTTATAACATACGTGTCATCACAATAATCATCATAAATAGGAGGCATGCTTTCATCATAATAAATTTGCTCATCAAAACTTGGGGGACTAAACATATCATCTTCATCAAACATAGCATCCCCAAGCTTGTGGCTTTGCATATCATTAGCATCATGGGTATTCAAAGAATTCATACTAACAGCATTGCAACCATGCTCATCATTCACATATTTTATGCCAAGCATTCTATGTAATTCTTCTTCTAGTACTTGAGCACAATTTTCCTTCCCATCATTTTCACGAAAGACATTAAAAAGATGAAGCATATGAGGCAACCTTAATTCCATTTTTTTGTAGTTTTATTTTATAGACTAAACTAGTGATAAAACAAGAAACTAAAAGATTCGATTGCAAGATATAAAGATATACCTTCAAGCACTAACCTCCCGGGCAACGGCGCCAGAAAGAGCTTGATGTCTACTACACAACCTTCTTCTTGTAGACGTTGTTGGGCCTCCAAGTACAGAGGTTTGTAGGACAGTAGAAAATTTCCCTCAAGTGGATGACCTAAGGTTTATCAATCCGTGGGAGGCGTAGGATGAAGATGGTCTCTCTCAAACAACCCTGCAACCAAATAACAAAGAGTCTCTTGTGTCCCCAACACACCCAATACAATGGTAAATTGTATAGGTGTACTAGTTCGGCGAAGAGATGGTGATACAAGTGCAATATGGATGGTAGATATAGGTTTTTGTAATCTGAAAATATAAAAACAGCAAGGTAGCAAGTGGTAAAAGTGAGCGTAAACGGTATTGCAATGCTAGGAAACAAGGCCTAGGGTTCATACTTTCACTAGTGCAAGTTCTCTCAACAATAATAACATAACTGGATCATATAACTATCCCTCAACATGCAACAAAGAGTCACTCCAAAGCCACTAATAGCGGAGAACAAACGAAGAGATTATGGTAGGGTACGAAACCACCTCAAAGTAATTCTTTCTGATCAATCTATTCAAGAGTCCGTAGTAAAATAACACGAAGCTATTCTTTCCGTTCGATCTATCATAGAGTTCGTACTAGAATAACACCTTAAGACACAAATCAACCAAAACCCTAATGTCACCTAGATACTCCAATGTCACCTCAAGTATCCGTGGGTATGATTATACGATATGCATCACACAATCTCAGATTCATCTATTCAAACCAACACAAAGTACTTCATCAAAGAGTGCCCCAAAATTTCTACCGGAGAGTCAAGACGAAAATGTGTGCCAACCCCTATGCATAAGTTGACAAGGTCACAGAACCCGCAAGTTGATCACCAAAACATACATCAAGTAGATCACGTGAATATCCCATTGTCACCACAGATAAGCACATGCAAGACATACATCAAGTGTTCTCAAATCCTTAAAGACTCAATCCGATAAGATAACTTCAAAGGGAAAACTCAATCCATTACAAGAGAGTAGAGGGGGAGAAACATCATAAGATCCAACTATAATAGCAAAGCTCGCGATACATCAAGATCGTGCCAAATCAAGAACACCAGAGAGAGAGATCAAACACATAGCTACTGATACATACCCTCAGCCCCGAGGGTGAACTACTCCCTCCTCATCATGGAGAGCGCCGGGATGATGAAGATGGCCACCGGTGAGGGATCCCCCCTCCGGCAGGATGCCGGAACAGGGTCCCGATTGGTTTTTGGTGGCTACAGAGGCTTGCGGCGGTGGAACTCGCGATCTATTGTGTTCATCGATGTTTTTAGGGTATATGGACATATATAGGCGAAAGAAGTCGGTCAGGGGAGCCACGGGGGGGCCCACGAGGGTGGGGGGCACGCCCAGGGGGTAGGGCGCGCCTCCCTGCCTCGTGGCTTCCTCGAAGCTTCCCTGACGTCTACTCCAAGTCTCCTGGATTGCTTCCGTTCCAAAAATAACTCTCCCGAAGGTTTCATTCCGTTTGGACTCCGTTTGATATTCCTTTTCTTCAAAACACTGAAATAGGCAAGAAAACAGCAGTTTGGGCTGGGCCTCCGGTTAATAGGTTAGTCCCAAAAATAATATAAAAGTGTTTAGTAAAGCCCATAAACATCCAAAACAGATAATATAATAGCACGAATACTTCATAAATTATAGATACGTTGGAGACGTATCACAGGCCTTGTTAAGGTCTTTGAAATCGACACACAGGCGCCAGGATTTGTCCTTCTTTGGTACCATGACCAGGTTTGCTAGCCAGTCCGGATGCTTGATCTCTCTGATGAACCCGGCTTCAAATAGCTTGGCTAGCTCCTCCCCCATAGCCTGTCGTTTGGGTTCGGAAAATCACCGGAGCGTTTGCTTGAACGGCTTGTATCCCTTCAGTATGTTGAGACTATGTTCGGCCAGGCGAAGATGTCCCAGTTCTCGCGCAGGAACGCGCGTAGTGCAGCGTCGACCGTCGGGTCCACCTGTGCCCCAATGGAAGCTATTTTCTTGGGATCCGTCGGGTGAACTTGAAATTTGACTATTTCGTCAGCTGGCTTGAAAGAGGTGGATTTGGGCCTTTTATCAAGAATTACGTCGTCCCTATCCACTGTGGAGCGCAGAGCGGTGAGTTCTTCAACCGCTAGGGCTTCGGACAGTGCCTCAAGGGCTAGGGATGCGGTTTTATTTTCGGCGCGGAGTGCTATGTCCGGATCACTGGAGATAGTGATAACACCATTGGGCCCGGGCATTTTAAGCTTCATATACCCGTAATGAGGTATAGCTTGAAAGCGTGTGAATGCGTCTCTCCCTAACAAGGCATGATATCCACTGTTGAAAGGAGCCACCTGGAAGATTATCTCTTCGGACCTATAGTTTTCTGGTGTGCCGAATACCACATCCAATTTAATTTTCCCTGAGCATCTTGCTTCCCTGTTGGGGATGATTCCCCTGAAGGATGTATTGCTCTGCTCAATGCGACTCCTGTCCATTTGCATTTTATTGAGCGTGTCCTCATAGATGAGGTTCAGTCCGCTGCCACCGTCCATTAGCACTTTAGTGAGCCGAAAGCCGTCCACGATTGGGTTTAGGACCAGAGCGGCTGGTGCCCGGACTGAGCGGGATCTGGGTTAATCATCGGCATTGAAAGTAATCGCCGTATCGTTTCAAGGGTTTATTGCTGCTACTTGGTAGACTTCGGCGAGGTCGCGGAGCGCCCGTATGCGCCGATTATTTGATGAGAAGGTCTCGAAGACCGTGAGTACTTCAGGATCGTCGTCCTCTAAATAGTACTTCTCTTGAGTAGTGTTGGTGAGGATACCCTCGTCGCTCTTGGCCACTTGTCGTAGTATCCAACATGCCCATAGGCTATGCATTGGTTCGGTATTCGGTGTCGTGTTTATTTTACATGGCCCATCGAGCCATTCCTCGAAGACAGTTCTATGTCCCGTAAAGGGCTTAATCTTCTTGTCTATGGGATGACGATCAGGTGACCCGTGAGGGGGCGTCCTTTTTGCTCGTCCGGGAGATGGCTTAAAGGCCTGCGGTTCCCAGCAAGCGATTTGAGTTTTCCAGGCGCTTTCCATTGCGCAGTACTTCTGCACTATGTGTGCCAAATCTGCAAAGTGCAGTACGCGACGGCGGTTGAGAGCATCAAGGATTCCCTCATCCGTACAGTTGTTGCGAAATACTGAAATTGTGTCGTCGTCGCAGCAGTCTTTTATCTTGTTTTTAACAAGGAGGAATTTGGCCCAAAAGTGATGGACTGTCTCTAGAGGCTGCTGTCGCACATACATTAGGTCACATATGTCTGGAGGGCCAGAATTGCTTGGCGAATATTGCTTGTGGTGGGTGGGCGGGCTTAAATTCGCACCCTGACCCACTGTGGAATCCGGAGTTTGAAGAATTTCTGGGGTTGCCGCCCAGGCTCCAGAGTGTAGTGAATTATCAGGCTTTACGTCCGATTTTGTGTTCGGAGGACAAGGGGTGTCCTCCCGAAGATGGGTGTCCGGCTCTCTAGACTCGGAAATCTGAACATAATTTGTCCTCAACGTAGGAGAAGAGTCATTGTCGGCTTGTTCCTCCACAACCGCTACCTGATGGGTGATTGGTGGAGATTTGATTTCTCTCTAATCGGGTTTAAGCCTGATCCGATCATAGTCGGTTGAGACCCCCAGGGCGGCGATGCGATCTAGCAGCTCGTTCAAAGACGATAGGTCTGCTGGATCCATCTTGTCGGAGTATTCGGGGCCGATACGGAGATGGTTTTCGGCGACTCGGGGGGTTGCCTTTGGCTTAACGGCCGGACGGGCACCCAAGGTGAAGCTGCCGAGCCGGAGGGTTTGCCCTGAAACTAGGGCTCCTCCGGAAGTGATATTGTCCTTGATGACAAGGCGAGCCATCATCCCTGCTGTTGACGCCACAGAGGAACTCTCAATGAAAGCACCAATGTCGGTGTCAAAACCGGCAGATCTCGGGTAGGGGGTCCCAAACTGTGCGTCTAAGGATCGAAGGTAACAGGAGGCAGGGGACACGATGTTTACCCAGGTTCGAGCCCTCTTGATGGAGGTAATACCCTACTTCCTGCTTGATTGACTTTGATGAGTATAGGGGTTACAAGAGTTGATCTACCTCAAGATCGTAGTGGCTAAACCCTAGATGTCTAGCCTGTATGATTATGATGATCTCTACGGACTAAACCCTCTGGTTTATATAGACACCGGAGGGGGCTACGGTTGTACAGAGTCGGTTTACAGAGAAAGGAATCTTCATATCCGCATGCCAAGCTTGCCTTCCACGCCAAAGAGAGTCCCATCCGGACTCGGGGAAAGCCTTCCATCTCGTACCTTCACGGCCCATCAGTCCGACCCATGTCACATAGCCCGGACGCCCGAGGAGCCCGTAAATCAGGACTCCCTCACCCCTCCCGATCAACAGGACCCCGTTTCGACCGTAGGAGGTCCAAGAGAAGTTCGTTTCCTCCGTTTTGCGGTACGCAAGACCCCTCCCGATGAACATGATCCTGTTTCGATCGTGGCCGATCGAACACAAGGCCGTTTCCTCCGTTCTGCGGTACGTCAGGCCTCGTTTCCATCGGCTATTCCGTCCAAGCCGGTTGGCTCCCAATGAACACGATGAAAATGGAGCTATACATCACGCAACCAACAACTTTTTACACTTAACTGATGCAATAGATTGCAACATAAAAAATGACAGCATGCATCCTTAAATATCTAGCTATATCTATAGAATGCTCTCTCGGAACCACGGGAGGACATACTGGGGAAAGAAGCTTCTACTACTAAGCACCAAGAACCTCCCAACACCACTAAACACAGAACAACAAAAGCCTAAAATTAGACAAACTGAAGAGCCACACTGACGGAACAGATTGCGTAGATTCTCATCACAGTCGCGCCCAGCCATGAGCACCACCATAGACATCGCACGCAACTTAGGTCAGCCTCTTAGTCACTTCCCTAAGATGTTTATCACTCATATTTTCTGAAGAACAACCCAAATATTCAACAGAGAGCATAGAATATAGAATAAAGATTATATCGGTAGGATCTTTAGCTAAACTGCTTTGAAAACAACATCTATTTCTAGTTTTTCATAACGACCAAAGTAAAGCAGCACACCAACGGAAACAACCGGCACGATCTTTACCAATATACTCCCTCCGCCCTAAAATACTTGTCGGAGCAATGGTTAAATATGGATATATGTAGAACTAAAATACATCTAGATACATCCATTTCTCCGACAAGTATTTTCGGACGAAGGGAGTAGGTTTTTTGGGATCCAGTTCTGGCAAAGATCAAATAAGGACATTGCCTTTTTAGAGTGGGTGTGGTTAGGTCTCAGTCGACTGAGATCCAACCAAGTCTAAGTCAAGTGGCATAACATACAAGAAAGAAAAAGGAAAAGTTAAAACAAAAATTTTGCACGGATCTTAATGCAAGATCTCACGGATATAGCATCGACATCAAGTCTCAGTTGACTGAGATTTAGCAAGACTGTTCCAGATTACCCAAAGAACTCCCCACAACATTCTAAAACGACTTTACCATGTTATAAATAAAAAAGAGAAAAGATGTGCATGTGAAGGTGTGGGCTATGTGATGGTGGCGGTGCCTCGCTCGTAACTAGTGGAAGAAAAACCCAGCTGTGTGTGCGCTGCACTGCACTGCACTGGACAGCAGCAAGCGCATGAAGGGAGAAGAGCAGGGGTGAGCCGCGCGGGTCGCGCGATGGGAGCTCGGGGCCGCTGCATGCGGCGTGGACCGGTCGTGCGGCAGTGAGCTACCCCCGCCCGCGGCGAGCCCGGTGGCGCGGTATAAGGATCCTGGGGCGCCCGCCCGCCCCCCTCCTCGTCTTCTTCAAGCACCGCACGGACCGCCACCTCCCCCCTCCCTCCCTCCCTCCTCCCCATCCATGAACTCCTAACCCCCCACTCGCTCCCAGCTTGCTCGGCGCGCCACCAGCACACCACAGCTCAGCCCACCAGCCGCCGCCGCAGACCACCAGCACCAGCAGCAGCAGCGCGCGCCTCCCCTCCCCTCTCCTCCCCTCCCCTCCCCGCGCGCGCGCGGCCACTCCCACCCACGCACACGCCAGGGCAGCAAGGCGGCCAAGAAGGAGCGGGCGAGGCCGGCGGAGGCCGCGAGGCAGCAGGCCGGCGCCATGGCGTCCATGACGCTGGAGGACGTGAAGAACGAGACGGTGGACCTGGAGACCATCCCGGTGCAGGAGGTGTTCGCCCACCTCAAGTGCAGCAAGCAGGGGCTGACCGGCACGGAGGCGCAGAACCGGCTCACCATCTTCGGGCCCAACAAGCTGGAGGAGAAGACGGAGAGCAAGCTGCTCAAGTTCCTCGGCTTCATGTGGAACCCGCTGTCGTGGGTCATGGAGGCCGCCGCCGTCATGGCCATCGTGCTCGCCAACGGCGGCGGCAAGCCCCCCGACTGGCAGGACTTCGTCGGCATCGTCACCCTGCTCTTCATCAACTCCACCATCAGCTTCATCGAGGAGAACAACGCCGGGAACGCCGCCGCCGCCCTCATGGCCGGGCTGGCGCCCAAGACCAAGTGCTTGAGGGACGGCAAGTGGAGCGAGATGGACGCCTCCTTCCTCGTCCCCGGCGACGTCATCAGCATCAAGCTCGGGGACATCATCCCCGCCGACGCCCGGCTGCTCGAGGGCGACCCGCTCAAGGTCGACCAGGCCGCGCTCACCGGGGAGTCCATGGCCGTGAACAAGCACGCCGGCCAGGGCGTCTTCTCCGGGTCCACGGTGAAGCAGGGCGAGATCGAGGCCGTCGTCATCGCCACCGGCGTGCACACCTTCTTCGGCAAGGCGGCGCACCTCGTCGACAGCACCAACAACGTCGGCCACTTCCAGCAGGTGCTCACCGCCATCGGCAACTTCTGCATCATCTCCATCGCCGCCGGGATGCTGGTGGAGGTGGTGGTCATGTACCCGATCCAGCACCGCGCCTACCGCGACGGCATCGACAACCTGCTCGTGCTCCTCATCGGCGGCATCCCCATCGCCATGCCCACCGTGCTGTCCGTCACCATGGCCATCGGCTCCCACCGGCTGTCGCAGCAGGGCGCCATCACCAAGCGCATGACCGCCATCGAGGAGATGGCCGGCATGGACGTTCTGTGCAGCGACAAGACGGGCACCCTCACGCTCAACAAGCTCACCGTCGACAAGACGCTCATCGAGGTGTACGGCAAAGGGATAGACAAGGACACGGTGCTCCTCTACGCCGCCAGGGCGTCCCGCGTGGAGAACCAGGACGCCATCGACACGTGCATCGTCGGCATGCTCGCCGACGCCAAGGAGGCCCGCGCCGGCATCCAGGAGGTGCACTTCCTCCCCTTCAACCCCGTGGAGAAGCGCACGGCCATCACCTACATCGACGGCAAGGGCGACTGGCACCGGATCAGCAAGGGCGCGCCGGAGCAGATCATCGAGCTGTGCCGGATGCCCAAGGAGGCCGAGAAGAGGGTCCACGGCCTGATTGACCAGTACGCCGACCGGGGCCTCCGGTCGCTGGGCGTGTCGTACCAGGCGGTGCCGGCCAAGAACAAGGACAGCCCCGGCGAGCCGTGGCAGTTCGTGGGGCTGCTGCCGCTGTTCGACCCGCCGCGGCACGACAGCGCGGAGACGATCCGGCGCGCGCTGCACCTGGGCGTGAACGTGAAGATGATCACCGGCGACCAGCTGGCCATCGGCAAGGAGACGGCGCGGCGGTTGGGCATGGGCACCAACATGTACCCGTCCACCACGCTGCTGGGCGACAAGAGCACAGAGATGAGCGGGCTCCCCATCGACGAGCTGATCGAGAAGGCGGACGGATTCGCCGGGGTGTTCCCGGAGCACAAGTACGAGATCGTGAAGCGGCTGCAGGACCGGAAGCACATCTGCGGCATGACCGGGGACGGCGTGAACGACGCGCCGGCGCTGAAGAAGGCGGACATCGGGATCGCGGTGGACGACGCGACGGACGCGGCGCGGTCGGCGTCGGACATCGTGCTGACGGAGCCCGGGCTGAGCGTGATCGTGAGCGCGGTGCTCACCAGCCGCGCCATCTTCCAGCGGATGAAGAACTACACCATCTACGCCGTGTCCATCACCATCCGGATCGTTCTCGGGTTCATGCTGGTGGCGCTGCTGTGGAAGTTCGACTTCGCGCCCTTCATGGTGCTCGTCATCGCCATCCTCAACGACGGCACCATCATGACCATCTCCAAGGACCGCGTGAAGCCGTCGCCCACCCCCGACTCGTGGAAGCTCAAGGAGATCTTCGCCACCGGCGTCGTCCTCGGCACCTACATGGCCCTCATCACCGTGCTCTTCTTCTACCTCGCCCACGACACCGAGTTCTTCCCGGTACCTACCTACTCGTCTTCTTCCTCCGACTGTCCGCCATGAATGATCATAAGAAGATGGCTGAAATCCGGGAGAACGATGGATGCAGGAGACGTTCGGGGTGCGGTCGATCCGGGAGAACGAGAAGGAGATGATGGCGGCGCTGTACCTGCAGGTGAGCATCATCAGCCAGGCGCTCATCTTCGTGACGCGGTCGCGGAGCTGGTCGTTCGTGGAGCGGCCGGGGGCGCTGCTGGTGATCGCCTTCTTCGTGGCGCAGCTGCTGGCGACGTGCATCGCCGTGTACGCCAACTGGGAGTTCTGCAAGATGCAGGGGATCGGGTGGGGGTGGGGGCTCTCCATCTGGGCCTTCACCGTCGTCACCTACATCCCGCTCGACATCCTCAAGTTCATCATCCGCTACGCCCTCAGCGGCAGGGCCTGGAACAACATCAACAACAAGGCAAGCCACTACCATCTCCATTGCTCCATTTGCAAGCTCCATTTCCATTAGCAGGAATTCTCACTGACTGATTGACAATGGTGTCGCAGACGGCCTTCACCAACAAGAACGACTACGGCAAGGTGGAGAGGGAGGCGCAGTGGGCGACGGCGCAGAGGACGCTGCACGGCCTCAACCAAGGCAGCAGCAACTCCGACATGTACACCGACAACAACGGCTACCGCGAGCTCTCGGAGATCGCCGAGCAGGCCGCCAAGCGGGCCGAGGTGGCCAGGCTCAGGGAGCTGCACACGCTCAAGGGCCACGTCGAGTCGGTCGTCAAGCTCAAGGGGCTCGACATCGAGACAATAAACCAGAGCTACACGGTATGATCGTCGACGAACCTCCTCCTCGTCGTCGGCGATAGGCAGGGCAGCGATATCTACACCTCTAAGTTCTTTGGCCCCCCTCCGCCTCCCGCCGGGAGGCTGGAGCGGGGAAGATTGGTTCAGATTCTCAGGGTTGG
Source organism: Aegilops tauschii subsp. strangulata (assembly GCF_002575655.3). Taxonomy (NCBI): domain Eukaryota; kingdom Viridiplantae; phylum Streptophyta; class Magnoliopsida; order Poales; family Poaceae; genus Aegilops; species Aegilops tauschii. The sequence continues at coordinate 468,005,597 of NC_053040.3, read as the reverse complement.
TTTTTTTTTCTTTGACCTAGATGTTAAGAAGTTGTTGGCTTTATTTGTATTTTTCAGTGGGGAGGGGGAAGAAGAGTGCCCTCTCTTCAGTATGTATAGGAGTACGGTTTTGAGTTTATGCCAGACCTTTTTGGTTCTTTTGCTTGTAATATGTTAGCGTGTTGTGTGGAATAAATACTCACTCGTACAAGGAAAGTGAAACTTGTTCAAACATACTCCCTCCGTCCTATAATATAAGAGCGTTTTTTACACTAGTGTGTTTTCGACACTACATTAGTGTCAAAAACACTCATATATTATATTATGGGACGGAGGGAGTACTTGCCTAAGCAAACCCCAGCAGACAATGTAATCCAGCAATTTCATCGCTCGAGATGGTCAACAAAAGAGACAGTTTAACAGAGCAAAACCGGCGGAAAGAAGACCCCGATCAAGAAGGTTAGCATCGCTTAAAGACACTAGCTACAGAGCAATCTAAAGGAACGGGGTATAGAGAAAGCAAATTTGCTAGACATAGCTAAAGGTGAACAGCCATGGCTTGTCTGATGATTCAAAATAGAAGAGCTAAAGGTGAACGGTGGCATTCATTTAACATTCATAATTATCAACAGACAGCCATAAAATGCAACTAAACAGAACGAAGAACAGCAAAATTGTAATACTTCAAGTGATCGTCATTCAACACGGTACATATGATGAACAGTCATGAACTGTCAAATGCACACACAAACAAATCAGGGATGCTTAAACCATGAAGAACACTATACATATAAGCAGATGGATCAGTGATGATTCAACATAGAAGACTCATTCTAGTAGCACGCAAAGGCAGACTGGGTATTCCAACTTTGCACAATAACTACAAGTAACAGGAATCCTAGACAAAATCAGTTGGCTCAACGTGTGTTCAGAAACCAAAACTACAGAACCTGTGGCGTTTCTCTGACGCTAGGAAGACTGTATTTAAGACACTAGCTCATAATACTATAGCTCATATTTTGGTCACAGCCGTAAGCTCCAGCTAAATTTGAAAATACATCAGCTCCTCCTATAGGGGAAATATAGTTTGTACCGACTAGACAGAGGCATGGCTCTGAGGTACTCCTATCACTGTACATAATTTATCAGCAAAACTATAGCTAATCAGTATGTCAATTTGTACAACTCAAACAGCAAGTCATAATACAGTACTCAAAACTGTAATTGAGTTGGTAACTGGCAAGCGAAGGCATGGTTAAACCAGAAGTGAACTCCAAACTGTACTACACGCCATGTATCTGAAGCATGGATAGACTATCTGTGAACTCACAGCCATACACTCTACATGTAAACAGGGTTACAAAAGCTGACCCTGCTTACAAAATATAAACCAACTACGTTAAACACATGCTGGTAGGAAAAAAAACCTCATGTCAGAACTTACAGGGACATGAAATACCTTAGTAGTTAGTGCAAATCAAGAAAACAATCATCAAATCACATCCCTCTCTCTCTCTCTCTGCTAAGTGGTCTGCAACAACATATCTCCAGAAAAAACCCAACTAACACAAACATAAACTAGATAGCATGACTAGCAGCCAGTTCACTACAATTACCATGCCCTTTGGCAATAACAATGGCACGACACAAACAGACATACACAGAAATAACCATCAGCACAATACAGTAGACCATTCGAACCAAAATTAAGCCATGGAGACAAATTTAACAAGGGTGGCATATAGCAAAGGTTCTTTACTTGGCACAGCATGGTAACATGAGTACACCAGAGTACAAGCAATATCCTCATAACACGACGAAATTGATAACAGAGACATATCCTGGAATCACTTCCTAGCTTGCATAACAAACACTGAAACGTCCATAAAACAAAATGCAGATAACTCTTGAGCCATGGCTCCACCACGCCGCGGCCGGGCGGGCCGGATCTAGAACCCGAGCTTGGTGCGGCGCCAGTGCCTGCGCTTCGCGTTGTACCTGAGCACGGCAGAACGATTGGTCGGTCAGCACACGGACGCCGGGGCTGGATCGAAGAGGGGGGGAAGGAGGAGGGACGGAGGCGGCCGTTACCTGATGGTGTTGTCGGTCCGCATGCGGATCCAGTAGGGGATGGGGCGGTTCTGGCGCTGCTTCTTGGCCAGCTTCTGCTTGATGCGGAAGGTCTTGTGGGACGGCTGCGAGGGGGCGAGAAGCGAACGGGAAATCGGGTTAGCGGGGGGTTGAAACGCTGGAGGAGAGGGTGGGACTCCATGGAAAGAGAGGAGGGGAGCGTACCATCGTCGCGGCGGAGACGAAGACGCAGCGGCGGCTTCGGCGTCGGCGGCGGCTGCGGCGGCGGCGGGAGCAAAACCCTAGGTCCGTGAAGTGCTGGAGTGGTGGGCAGTGGGGAATATATAGTCCGGACGAGTAGCGACCAAGGATGGGCTCGTTGGGCTGGGCCTTATGTTTTGATTGATATAGTCTTGTTGGGCTTGGTCTATGTTAGAGAAACAAAGGGGGGCTCTTGGGGAGAGTGGTACAATCACAGTTAGGGCCATGAATGAGTCCAGCTGTGGCCCATATGTTCACTATATCCAAATGGATTAGACAGCTCTCTTTGCTATGTCCCCTTAAGTTTAAGTTGAATAAGCTCTCAAAAATATCTATTGTAACAAAGAACTCTCAAAAGAATCTTTTCTAAGAAAACCCTTTGGGAGAGCTATATTAATTGGATAGTATAGTTACATCACTTATTAGAATCAGCAAATGAAAAGGTAGGGGGACACTGTAAAAAAAACAAATCAATGTGATTTGTAAAAATATGCATAGATAGCTCGTGTGTCACCCATTAGTTACCTTTTGGCAATGTTCAAGAATGATCTTTACATCGGAGGAAAGAACTCCGCATACATAAAAAAAGTATACCTAATTATCATGGATTTGTTACATTTCTGTTTAAACCACCGTGCCTCCAATCTTCACAGCATAGGCGGATTCATCGGGGCGTCGGCTATCTCTCGCTTTATGCAAGACAGTAGCTTTTTTAGAAGAATGCAAGACAGTAGCTCGGCTCGCCTACAAGGAGCTGGTAGTGGGCTGGCCTAGTATCCATGTGGGTCCGCCATGCTGACATCACACACGTGGTTTATCCTTTGTTATTCATGTTTATATTTTGAAAAATACTTAGAATAAAATAGTTATTTTTTTAAGTGTTCACTGCTTATTTAAAAAAATGTTCATGCAATCCAAAACAAGTTCACTCAACTTTTAGAAAACAATTATACCATTTAAAAACATGTATGTGACATTTAGAAAATGTCAAGCGTTTCAAAAATGCACGTGACAATTTTTTTAAATGTATATACTGTAAAAAATGTCCGTGTAATTAAAACAGCCATACCATTCAAAACAATTGTGTGAGATTTGAAAAAATGCTCACCCATTTCAAAATATGTTTGTGACATTTAAAACATTAATAAATTTAAGGGAATAGTTGCATGGTCTAAATAAGGTTTAAGATCATTTAGAAATATGTTTCAACGTGTACTTGAAAAAAGTTTAAGACATATTAAAAACAAAAACATGCATTTGAAATTTTAAATCGTGTATGAAAAATGTTTTAGAAGTATACCCAAATGTGCAATTTGTATGAAAAATGTAGACATCAAAAGATATGTTTGAAAAAATGTTAGTCATGTATTTGAAAAATGTTAAACATGTATAAAAATGGTCCTAGTGTATACAAAAATGTACAATATGTATAAAAACTAGATATATCTTGAAAAAACAAAGAAAACAAGAGAAAATCTGTGTGAAACAATGAAAAACCGATAAAGAGAACCATAGGAAAAAAACTCACGCGACAACAACAGTATTGGGCTGGCCCAGTAATCCACGCCCAGAGGCGGGACCAATTTACATCTCATAACGGGCGATAAATACTCATGCGGGTTTACCGTACCTACACCCTGGACACATGCACGGCCTCGATGCCGTCGTGTACACTCTGGCGAGTTCATGGTGATGGAAATTGTTGGGACGGCTAGAAATGCTGGCATGGATGGAAGACGATTCATTTGGGCAAGCCAGAGCGTTCCACTGATGCCTGGGCCAAGTTCCTTAGCCATAGGCATCAGGCAATGTGCCCATTTCTCTCATCCTGCTTGCGCCACAGGAGGCCACCGCGTGAGGATATTGCATGATTTTTTTTCTTTGAACAAGATATCTCATGAATTTGGTGTCCGGTCCTTCTACAAGAAGGTCCAATTGCACCGTGATTTCAATCTTCACAACATAGGAAGATTCATCGGGGCACCGCTATCTCGCCTATAAGGAGTCGGTAGTGGGCTGCCTAGTAGCCACGTGGGTCCATCATGCCGACATCACACATGTTTTTCCTTTATTACTCTTGTTTATATTTTCAAAAATACTAAGAACATATATCATGAAACAATAGTTAATTTTTTAGAGTATTCAATCGCACATTTAAAAAATGTTCAATTAATGTGAAACAATGTTCACTCAACTTTTAGAAAAAATTATACCATTAACAAATGTATGTGACATCTAGAAAATATCAAGAGTTTAAAAAATGCACGTGACAATTTAGAAAAATGTTATATAACATAAAAAAGTTATTGTAATTAAAACAATCATACCATTCAAACCAATTATGTTACATTTCAAAAAATGCTCACACATTTCAAATTATGTTTGTGACAATTAGAAATTATGAAATTTGAAAATATGCTTGTATCATTAAAAAAGGTTTCAGATCATTCATAAAAATGTTATAACATGTATTTGAAAAATCTTTAACACGTATTAAAAAAATCAAAAACATGTGTTTGAAAAATTAAAATGTGTATAAAAAATGTTTTAGATGTACACAAAAATATACAATGTGTATGAAAAAAGTAGACATAAGAAGATATATGTTTGGTGAACCAACATGTGGTTGGATGGTTAGCAGGACGGTGGTATCCCTAGCCCACGAGGGTTCAAATCCTGGTGCTCGCATTTATCCTGGATTTATTTCAGGATTAAGGACGATGCACGTTCAGTGGGAGGAGACATTGAGTGTATGCGCGTTCATATGAGCGTCTGCATTTGTACTGTGTTCAAAAGAAGAAGAAGAAAGTATGTGTTTGAAAAAATGTTAATCATGTATTTGAAAAATATTTAACATGTATAAAAATGTTCCTGTTGTATACAGAAAATGTACAATATTTTTGAAAAGAATTGATATGTGTTGAAAAAACAAAGAAACCAATGCAAAACAGTGAAACTGATAAAGAGAACCATAGGAAAAGAACTCAGGCGACAACTACAGTATTGGGCTAGCCCTGTAATCCCGCACCCAGAGCTGGGACCAATTTACACTTCGCAATGGGCGAGAAATAGCTCATGCGGATTTACTAGACCTACACCCTGGACACCTGCCCGGCCTCGATGCCGTCGTGTACACTCTGGCGAGCTCATGGTGGTGGAAATTGGTGGAACGACTAGAAACATTTGGGCAAGCTAGAGCGTTCCAAAAAAAATGAGACCATCCAAGACTAGCCCTTGGAGGTATATTTTTATAGAAGAAATTCTCTAAGCACCCGGGTCACCTCCGGACTCGAACCCGGGTGGGCTTGCTCCCACCGAGAGAGCCAAGCCAGCAGGGTGACACCCTGCTCTCTAAGCCAGAGCGTTCCACTGATACTTGGGCCAAGTTCCTTATCCATAGCCATCAGGCAACGTGCCCATTTTCTCTCTTCCTGCTTCGGCCACGAGAGGCTACTGCATGAGGATATTGCATCAGTTTTTTTTCTTTGAACAAGATATCTCATGAGTTTGGTTTCCAGTTATTCTACAAGAAGGTTCAATTGCTTTTGTTATGTCACCCTAAAAAAATTGTTAGTCAAGATCGCGTGGAAGTAGTTAAGACTGCCTAAAGTAGGTAGCAGTCCTAAAAAAGGTTATGTATATTAGGCGATAAGATGGAAAATGTGCGGTTCAGCAATTTGATGGTTTGGTACATCAAACACGAGTTTTAAAAAGATTTTGATGACAATATTTTGAAAGGGTTTCATTTAGTGAAGTTTCAAAAATTACATTATGTATGCCTAGTTCAAACTACATTGTATTAGGAATGGTTTACATTATTGTCCCAATTAATTTCTATTTCAGTCTAGAAATATATAATTTACCAATCTATTCTTTTATCTTGTACATCTCTATGTGGTATGCACATGGTTGTGTGGTTGAACAATGGAGATTGAATTTTTGTCGAGTCATCCAAATTTTGGTTGTGTAGCTAGTTTTCTGTGACCTGCTTGTTATTATCATATCTTGAGTTTGTTTTACATGTATAATCTATAAAAAAAATCAATGCTTATTTCTTTTTTAGAACGGGATTCCTCTGTAACATCCCAAATTTTCAATTTGGTATGTTATACATAGATCATCATTGCATATCATATTTTATTGCATTTTGACAAATCCTCGATAAATCCTAAGCAACTCAAGGACCCTCGGAGAGAGTTGGGGATTTTCTCAAATTTTCATATTTGATTTTTCATCAAATAATAAGATGAGGATTTTGGTTTTAATTATTTTTCTCTCCGGAAAAATATTTCATTAAACAAAATAAATGAGAGGAGAAAATATGACTTCTCCAAAACAATTGAAATACTGGAGGAAAAATGTTAAAAATCATTTATTGGATTTTGTTCGGATTTTATTTGCAATTTTAATTGCATTAAAAATATTGCATATTTTCAAAAACTTTATTTTGTGTTAAAAAAAATGTTCACCCTATTCTAGATTTTCTAACTAGACGGGGAAAATTTGTTTTATTTTTTTTGGATATTTATTTATTTTTCTACGAATTATTTTCCGCGGAACATTTTTTTTTAAAAAAATGCGCAGCGCCCGACTGGGCCGAGGCCCAGCCGAGCCGCCGGCCCGCCGGCGGGATCTCCTCCCCGCGCACGACGCCCGCCGCCGCCGGAGTCCGCCATGGACACGGGAGCCCCGCCGCCGCCTAGCCCCTCCCCCAAGCCACCTTCCCTCCCCTTCTATATATACCCCCCTCTCCTCCTCCCTCTCACCCCGCCGCCGGAGCCGCACTCGCCGCCGCCCGCTGCACCCGCGCCGCCGCCGCCTTGCACTCGCCGCCGCCGCTCGCCGCCCCTCGCCCCCGAGCCGCCCGAGCCCCGCCGGAGCCCGTCCCCGAGGTAGCCGCACCTCGCCTCGTTTGCCGGTTTTTGTTAAAAAAAACGTTCGTTTAAAAAAAAACCTAGATCGGTTTTTTTTTGGTTTTGTTATTTTGTGAGCGTTCACCGACTCGTTCGTTTTAACGAACGCGTTCGTCGGATTTTCTCTGTTAACGAACGTCCGTTCTTTAACCGTTCGTCCGTTTTTCTTTTTCGTCGGATTTTTCCTGATTTTCTCAGATCTCGATTTCTGATCGAATCTTCGTTTCTGTTTAACTTCTCGCTCGTTTATCGGAATCAGGCGATTCAAGCGCCTAGAGTTTCGTCTCGAAATTCTCTTTCCGTTTAACCTACTCAAACAAGTTTTTGCTACTGTAAAATTTGACCTAGATCCAGATTAGTAAACGAAGCTTGTTTCTTTCACCGTTTGACTTTCGTTGCTTCGTTCGAGTTGATTCTTTTTGCAAACCGGAGTTCTTAAGTTGAACTTTCTAGTTGGATCTTTCATTCGAGTTTTACCTGTGCATTAAATGAGTACTGATTGTCTACTTGTTTGTTTGCGATAGAGTACCCGGAGTGTGCCGCTTGTTACTTCGAATCGCTAGGTTTTGCGGATCATCAGCAAGGCAAGTAACACTTTGATCATACTTTCCATACCCAGTTTTATTGCATTAGATCTATTCCTCAAACACTTGCATGATTAGGATCTAATTAAATTGTGGGAATTGGGAAGTAGTTGAGGTAGTACCTATTACCTGTTCTCTTATCAAACCCTTGGGAGTTACTTCTACGTTGCTATTATATTGCCATGCTATGCTCGTAGACGTGGATTGGTTTTTGAGAGATATTCATGACAGATGTGAGATTGTTAATAATGGTTTACCTAAGGTGGCAACTAAAACTCACATCTGGGTGGATTGAGGCACCTGGAGAATCCAGTGTTGTCTGTTTGTATAAGGACCGCCACCCAGGCTCAAAGGGATCATAAGATTATTCATGCTAGAAACTTCCGTGTGCAGCCACAAGCTATTATGGGCTCTAGCATAGTTGAGTAGGTTACATGATCTCTTGAAGAGGTGGGCTAGCAGATGTAGGGGAAAGTAGGTGTACCGGTCCACTCGGAGTAAAGAGTGATTGTTCCTGAAAGACTGTGTCTCGGTCATCCGTTTCTCAAACATCATGCAGTGCGAGAATCAAGCGGAGGAGATCGAGTCTTGTGGGGAAAAGTGCGCAAACCTCTGCAGAGTGTACAAACTAATCATGGTTAGCCGTGTCCCCGGTTATGGACAACTTGAGTATCTAGTACCTGGATTATCATTTGAATCTCATCACCATGTTACTTTTAATTAATTTTGTGGGTTATGATGACACTTAATTGGGATTGAGTTGGAGGTACCTTCTCAATGTTTAACAACCACCATGATAGTTAAATAAAATTTATTCCTTTGAAGTAGGGAAAAATTGGCTTTTCGCAAAACTGTAACCATAGAGCTTTCCACCAGCCATAAATGCATGTAGTATAGCATTATTATTGTTCATTATTCTCTATGTGTTACTTTGCCAGCATATTCTATGTGCTGACCCGTTTTCGGGCTGCAACGTTTCATGTTGCAGACTTTTCAGACGACGAGTAAGGTGCCTTAGGTCGTGGTCTTATACTCAGTGATGCCGCTGGAGTTGATGGACTCACTTATCTTCCAAGTCTTCCGCTGTTATCGTATTTAGATGGCCTTAAGCCATATTTATCATACTTAATCTCTTTGGAGATATTCGATGTAATAAGTGTGTGATTGCTACTCTGTTATAAATCCTCCATTTGTACTGTGCGTGTCAGCATTACTGATCCAGGGATGACACTGGTGCACAGCAGCACAGACCATTTGAGGTCTGGTCGCTACATCCTCCCTCATTTCATTAATGAAATCATTGGAAGTTCCTTACATAGCCACAAAGGCAAAAGGTGAAAACGGATATGCAGGATTCAAATAAGCTCATTTATGCTAGGAAACAAAATGATACATTTTTCAACTGTTCCCTAGGCTAAATCGCAACATAATTTCAAATTACAAATATAAAGAGACAGGGGTGAAATACACTGCAACAACTCCAGAATGACCATGTGTTTCATTCTTGATAGAGAGGCAAAGTGTGGCGCTTCTAGTCTAGATGAAAGATCAGTTCACAGTTATTCTCACCATGGCACCCATCCCTTGGCCTATTCAAAAACCTCGGCCGCCACCACCGCGAGCCTTTTGGACCCACATCGAAGAGCATCCATCGCACTTTCCTTCTGTAAAGATGCCCAATCATCAACATAATGGCAGATATATGCTAATATGGCATACATTTTCCTAGAGTGGTATTGGGAGAGGTATGAATAATGAGTCATGTCGCCATTTATCTTAGCTCTATGCATTCACTTAATATCCTCCTCTTTCAATATATTATTTAGATCATCCTTTGAGATAATTTTCTATTGAATTTCATAAGCATCAAGACCATAAATCTCTCCCCACATATCTAAAGTCTTTAGTTTAATGGTCAAGAGTTTTTTTTTTCTTTTCTTGAGCTCGCCAGAGAAATTAGCAGCCCAATCTCTCAATTTCCGCCTCAACATTCTCGATCTCCACTGCCATTCATCTAAAGTGTCTTTCCCCCTGAAGGGGATATGCCAAACAACTTGGACAAGCTTTCTAAGATTTTCTAATTCTATCCAACACAATTCAAATTTGAATTGTTGATATTTAGTTTCATGATCTCCCATGTCAATTAAGAAAGAGGTGTGATAAAAAATCTCTCAGTAGCCATGACTGTATTCAAAGGAAAATGGAGACTCCACCCAGAGTTAACCAATGTTCTATCAAGCTTCTCATGTAGTAAATGATCATTAGACCAGGTATAGCTCCTATTAAATAGCTCAAGTTCCATTAGATCATTTTGTTTCAATGATAATTTAAAAACATAGACCATTTACTTCAACTACTGTTAGAAGATTGTACCCCAAGGAAAACATGGTCCCACACAGTTGTGCCAAGCTATAGCAGGAAATTTTCCTTGTTATCCTCTTGGGCAAACCCGTAAACAATAATGAATTTCCATCTAAAGCCATCCTTTTTCGTATTTCATGAGAATTCTCAAGTAATATCTATCATACCACACGTGTAAAACCACAACATAATCTTCATTAACACTAAAAAGTAATCCCCCAAAGCCTACCCATTGGAACAAGCCAAAACCATTTGAATTTGTTTGAAACAACATTCAACCATGAGTTACTGATCTGCTGCACCTGGGTTTCTTGAACCCTAACAAAAATATATTTTATAATTAGAAACACTTTCTTTGCAAAACCACTAATCCCTCAACAAATCAATATCAACCATGTCATGAAACTTCACTTATTTTGTCCTACCCTTCTGATTTTTAAGTTTCACACTACCGTGAGTAGGTGAGTTATTTTTTTCCTTTCCTCTCTAGAGAGTGAGTTACAAACATATTTTGTAAACGCTCCAAGGCATCAAAGTCATCATCAGTTTTTCTCATTTTCAGGTAACAATTCCTCGACCACCCTCAAATCACACTTAGGAATGATTACATGGGTAACTAGCATGTAAGTCATGTCTAGCCCGCTTTAGCTTTTTAATCACAACAACATTATGAAGGAAATATGTCCTAGAGGCAATAATAAAGTTGCTATTTATATTTCCTTATATCATGATAAATGTTTCTTATTCATGCTAGAATTGTATTAACCGTAAACTTAATACATGTGTGAATACATAGACAAACAGAGTGTCACTAGTATGCCTCTACTTGACTAGCTCGTTAATCAAAGATGGTTAAGTTTCCTAGCCATAGACATGAGTTGTCATTTGATGAACGGGATCACATCATTAGAGAATGATGTGATTGACAAGACCCATCCGTTAGCTTAGCACGATGATCGTTTAGTTTGTTGCTATTGCTTTCTTCATGATTTATACATGTTCCTATGACTATGAGATTATGCAACTCCCGAATACCGGAGGAACACTTAGTGTGCTATCAAACATCACAACGTAACTGGGTGATTATAAAGATGCTCTACAGGTGTCTCCAATGGTATTTGTTGAGTTGGCATATATCGAGATTGGGATTTTTCACTCCGATTGTCAGAGAGGTATCTCAGGGCCCTCTCGCTAATGCACATCACTATAAGCCTTGCAAGCAATGTAACTAATGAGTTAGTTACGGGATGATTGATAACCCACAAGTATAGGGGATCACAACAGTTTTCGAGGGCAGAGTATTCAACCCAAATTTATTGATTCGACACAAGGGGAGCCAAAGAATATTCTCAAGTATTAGCAGTTGAGTTGTCAATTCAACCACACCTGGATAACTTAATATCTGCAGCAAAGTATTTAGTAGCAAAGTAGTATGGAAGTAACAGTAACGGTGGCAAAGGTAACAGTAGCAGTTTTATAGTAATTATAACAGTGGCAACGGAAAAGTAACTAAGCAAAGATCAATATGTGAAAAGCTCGTAGGCAATGGATCGGTGATGGATAATTATGTCGGATGCGATTCCTCATGCAATAGTTATAACATAGGGTGACACAGAACTAGCTCCAGTTCATCAATGTAATGTAGGCATGTATTCCGAATATAGTCATACGTGCTTATGGAAAAGAACTTGCATGACATCTTTTGTCCTACCCTCCCGTGGCAGCGGGGTCCTATTAGGTGACTATTGACTTGCAGAATAGGATCAAGAACTCACATATATTCATGAAAACATAATAGGTTCAGATCTGAAATCATGGCACTCGGGCCCTAGTGACAAGCATTAAGCATGGCAAAGTCATAACAACATCAATCTCAGAACATAATGGATACTAGGGATCAAACCCTAACAAAACTAACTCGATTACATGGTAAATCTCATCCAACCCATCACCGTCCAGCAAGCCTACGATGGAATTACTCATGCACGGCGGTGAGCATCATGAAATTGGTGATGGAGGAAGGTTGATGATGACGATGGCGACGGATTCCCCTCTCCGGAGCCCCGAACGGACTCCAGATCAGCCCTCCCGAGAGAGTTTAGGGCTTGGCGGCGGCTCCGTATCGTAAAACGTGATGAATCCTTCTTTCTGATTTTTTCTCCCCGAACGTGAATATATAGAGTTGGAGTTGAGGTCGGTGGAGCACCAGGGGGCCCACGAGGCAGGGGCGCGCCCAGGGGGCAGGCGCGCCCCCACCCTCATGGACAGGGTGTGGGCCCCCTAGTCTTGATTCTTTTGCCAGTATTTTTTTATAAATTCCAAAAATATTCTCCGTGAAGTTTCAGGTCTTTCCGAGAACTTCTATTTCTGCACAAAAATAACACCATGGCAATTCTGCTGAAAACAGCATCAGTCCGGGTTAGTTCCATTCAAATCATGCAAGTTAGAGTCCAAAACAAGGGCAAAAGTGTTTGGAAAAGTAGATACGATGGAGACATATCAACTCCCCCAAGCTTAAACCTTTGCTTATCCTCAAGCAATTCAGTTGATAAACTGGAAGTGATAAAGAAAAACTTATACAAACTCTGTTTGTTCTTGTTGTTGTAAATATGTAAAGCCAGCATTCAAGTTTTCAGCAAAGATTATGAACTAACCATATTCACGATAACATTTAGGTCTCATGGTTACTCATATCAATGGCATAATCAACTAGCGAGCAATAATAATAAATCTCGGATGACAACAATTTCTCAAAACAATCATAATATGATATAACAAGATGGTATCTCGCTAGCCCTTTCTGAGACCGCAAAACATAAATGCAGAGCACCTCTAAAGATCAAGGACCGACTAAACATTGTAATTCATGGTAAAAGGGATCCAGTCATAGTCATACTCAATGTAAATTAATAGTAATGCATGCAAAGGACAGCGGTGCTCTCCAACTGGTGCTTTTTAATAAGGGGATGATGACTCAACATAAAAGTAAATAGATAGGCCCTTCGCAGAGGGAAGCAGGGATTTGTAGAGGTGCTAGAGCTCGAGTTTTGAAATAGAGATAAATAATATTTTGAGTGGCATACTTGTTGGGGATCGTAGCAGAAATCAAAAAAATTTCTACGCATCACCAAGATCAATCTATGGAGTCGTACTCGTCGTGATCCAAATCACCGATGACCGAGCGCCGAACGGACGGCACCTCCGCGTTCAACACACGTACGGAGCAGCGACGTCTCCTCCTTCTTGATCCAGCAAGGGGGAAGGAGAGGTTGATGGAGATCCAGCAGCACGATGGCGTGGTGGTGGAAGTAGCGGGGATCCCGGTAGGGCTTCGCCAAGCGCAAGCGGGAGGGAGAGGTGTCATGGGAGGGAGAGGGAGGCGCCAGGGGCTGTGGTGCGGCTGCCCTCCCTCCCCCACTATATATAGGGCCCCTGGGGGGCGCCGGCCCTGGGAGATGCAATCTCCAAGGGGGGCGGCGGCCAAGGGGGGTGGCTTGCCCCCCAAGCCAAGTGGGGCGCCCCCCACCCCCAGGGTTTCCAACCCTAGGCGCAGGGGAGGCCCAAGGGGGGCGCACCAGCCCACCAGTGGCTGGTTCCCCTCCCCACTTCAGCCCATGGGGCCCTCCGGGATAGGTGGCCCCACCCGGTGGACCCCCGGGACCCTTCTGGTGGTCCCGGTACAATACCGATAACCCCCGAAACTTTCCCGGTGTCCGAAACTGGACTTCCTATATATAATTCTTCACCTCCGGACCATTTTGGAACTCCTCGTGACGTCCGGGATCTCATCCGGGACTCCGAACAACTTTCGGGTTTCCGCATACTAATATCTCTACAACCCTAGCATCACCGAACATTAAGTGTGTAGACCCTATGGGTTCGGGAGACATGCAGACATGACCGAGATGACTCTCCGGTCAATAACCAACAACGGGATCTGGATACCCATGTTGGCTCCCACATGTTCCACGATGATCTCATCGGATGAACCACGATGTCGAGGATTCAATCAATCCCGTATACAATTCCCTTTGTCAATCGGTACGTTACTTGCCCGAGATTCGATCGTCGGTATCCCAATACCTCGTTCAATCTCGTTACTGGCAAGTCACTTTACTCGTACCGTAATGCATGATCCCGTGACCAAACACTTGGTCACATTGAGCTCATTATGATGATGCATTACCGAGTGGGCCCAGAGATACCTCTCCGTCAAACGGAGTGACAAATCCCAGTCTCGATTCGTGCCAACCCAACAGACACTTTCGGATATACCCGTAGTGCACCTTTATAGCCACCCAGTTACGTTGTGACATTTGGCACACCCAAAGCACTCCTACGGTATCCGGGAGTTGCACAATCTCATGGTCCAAGGAAATGATACTTGACAATTGGAAAAGCTCTAGCAAACGAACTACACGATCTTTGTGCTATGCTTAGGATTGGGTCTTGTCCATCACATCATTCTCCTAATGATGTGATCCCGTTATCAATGACATCCAATGTCCATAGTCAGGAAACCATGACTATCTGTTGATCAACGAGCTAGTCAACTAGAGGCTTACTAGGGACACGTTGTGGTCTATGTATTCACACATGTATTACGATTTCCGGATAACACAATTATAGCATGAACAATAGACAATTATCATGAACAAGGAAATATAATAATAACCATTTTATTATTGCCTCTAGGGCATATTTCCAACAGTCTCCCACTTGCACTAGAGTCAATAATCTAGTTACATTGTGATGAATCGAACACCCATAGAGTTCTGGTGTTGATCATGTTTTGCTCTAGGGAGAGGTTTAGTCAACGGATCTGCCACATTCAGGTCCGTATGTACTTTACAAATATCTATGTCTCCATTTTGAACATTTTCACGAATGGAGTTGAAGCGACGCTTGATATGCCTGGTCTTCCTGTGAAACCTGGGCTCCTTGGCAAGGGCAATAGCTCTAGTGTTGTCACAGAAGAGAGTCATCGGGCCCGACGCATTGGGAATCACCCCTAGGTCGGTAATGAACTCCTTTATCCAGATTGCTTCCTGTGCTGCCTCTGAGGCCGCCATGTACTCCGCTTCACATGTAGATCCCGCCACGACGCTTTGCTTGCAACTGCACCAACTTACCGCCCCTCCATTCAAAATATACACGTATCCGGTTTGTGACTTCCAGTCATCCAGATCTGTGTCGAAGCTAGCGTCGACGTAACCCTTTACGACGAACTCTTCGTCACCTCCATATACGAGAAACATATCCTTAGTCCTTTTCAGGTACTTCAGGATATTCTTGACCGCTGTCCGGTGTTCCATGCCGGGACTACTTTGGTACCTTCCTACCAAACTTACGGCAAGGTTTACATCAGGTCTGGTACACAGCATGGCATACATAATAGACCCTATGGCCGAGGCATAGGGGATGACACTCATCTTTTCTCTATCTTCTGCCGTGGTCGGGCATTGAGCCGTGCTCAATTGCACACCTTGCAATACAGGCAAGAACCCCTTCTTGGACTGATCCATATTGAACTTCTTCAATATCTTGTCAAGGTACGTACTCTGTGAAAGACCAATGAGGCGTCTTGATCTATCTCTATAGATCTTGATGCCTAATATATAAGCAGCTTCTCCAAGGTCCTTCATTGAAAAACACTTATTCAAGTAGGCCTTTATACTTTCCAAGAATTCTATATCATTTCCCATCAATAGTATGTCATCCACATATAATATGAGAAATGCTACAGAGCTCCCACTCACTTTCTTGTAAACACAGGCTTCTCCATAAGTCTGTGTAAACCCAAACGCTTTGATCATCTCATCAAATCGAATGTTCCAACTCCGAGATGCTTGCACCAGCCCATAGATGGAGCGCTGGAGCTTGCATACCTTGTTAGCATTCTTAGGATCGACAAAACCTTCCGGCTGCATCATATACAATTCTTCCTTAAGAAAGCCGTTAAGGAATGCCGTTTTGACGTCCATTTGCCATATCTCATAATCATAGAATGCGGCAATTGCTAACATGATTCGGACGTACTTCAGCTTCGCTACGGGTGAGAAAGTCTCATCGTAGTCAACCCCTTGAACTTGTCGATAACCCTTAGCGACAAGTCGAGCCTTATAGATGGTCACATTACCATCCGCGTCTGTCTTCTTCTTAAAGATCCATTTGTTTTCTATCGCTCGCCGATCATCGGGCAAGTCAGTCAAAGTCCATACTTCATTTTCATACATGGATCCTATCTCGGATTTCATGGCTTCTAGCCATTTGTCGGAATCTGGGCCCGCCATTGCTTCTTCATAGTTCGAAGGTTCACCGTTGTCTAACAACATGATTTCCAGGACAGGGTTGCCGTACCACTCTGGTGCGGAACGTGTCCTTGTGGACCTACGAAGTTCAGCAGTAACTTGATCCGAAGCTTCATGATCATCATCATTAACTTCCTCCCCAGTCGGTGTAGGCACCACAGGAGCATCTTCCCGCGCTGCGCTACTTTCCGGTTCGGAAGGGGTGACTATCACCTCATCAAGTTCCACTTTCCTCCCACTTATTTCTTTCGAGAGAAACTCTTTCTCCAGAAAGGACCCGTTCTTGGCAACAAAGATCTTGCCTTCGGATCTGAGGTAGAAGCTATACCCAATGGTTTCCTTGGGGTATCCTATGAAGACGCATTTCTCCGACTTGGGTTCGATCTTTTCAGGTTGAAGTTTCTTGACATAAGCATCGCATCCCCAAACTTTTAGAAACGACAGCTTAGGTTTCTTCCCAAACCATAATTCATACGGTGTCGTCTCAACGGATTTTGATGGAGCCCTATTTAAAGTGAATGTGGCAGTCTCTAAAGCATAGCCCCAAAATGAGAGCGGTAGATCGGTAAGAGACATCATAGATCGCACCATATCCAATAGAGTGCGATTACGACGTTCGGACACACCATTTCGCTGAGGTGTTCCAGGCGGCGTGAGTTGTGAAACTATTCCACATTTCCTTAAGTGTGTGCCAAATTCGTGACTCAAATATTCCCCTCCACGATCTGATCGTAAGAACTTTATTTTCCTGTCACGTTGATTCTCAACCTCACTCTGAAATTCCTTGAACTTTTCAAAGGTCTCAGACTTGTGTTTCATTAGGTAGACATACCCATATCTACTTAAGTCATCAGTGAGAGTGAGAACATAACGATAGCCACCGCGAGCCTCAACACTCATTGGACCGCACACATCGGTATGTATGATTTCCAATAAGTTGGTTGCTCGCTCCATAGTTCCGGAGAACGGAGTCTTGGTCATCTTACCCATGAGGCATGGTTCGCACGTGTAAAATGATTCGTAATCAAGAGACTCCAAAAGTCCACTGCATGGAGCTTCTTCATGCGCTTGACACCAATGTGACCAAGGCGGCAGTGCCACAAGTATGTGGGACTATCGTTATCAACTTTACATCTTTTGGTATTCACACTATGAATATGTGTAACATCACGTTCGAGATTCATTAAGAATAAACCATTGACCAGCGGGGCATGACCATAAAACATATCTCTCATATAAATAGAACAACCATTATTCTCGGATTTAAATGAGTAGCCATCTCGCATTAAAAGGTGCCGACGGCGATCACATCGACCTTGGAACCATTCCCGACGCGCATCGTCACCTCGTCCTTCGCCAGTCTCCGTTTATTCCGCAACTCCTGTTTTGAGTTACAAATATGAGCAACCGCACCGGTATCAAATACCCAGGAGCTACTACGAGTACTGGTAAGGTACACATCAATTACATGTATATCACATATACCTTTGGTGTTGCCGGCCTTCTTGTCCGCTAAGTATTTGGGGCAGTTCCGCTTCCAGTGACCACTTCCCTTGCAATAAAAGCACTCAGTCTCAGGCTTGGGTCCATTCCTTAGCTTCTTCCCGGCAACTGGCTTACCGGGCGCGGCAACTCCCTTGCCGTCCTTCTTGAAGTTCTTCTTACCCTTGCCTTTCTTGAACTTAGTGGTTTTATTCACCATCAACACTTGATGTTCCTTTTTGATCTCCACCTCCACTGATTTCAGCATTGAATATACCTCAGGGATGGTCTTTTCCATCCCCTGCATCATCACAAAGCTCTTGTAGCTTGGTGGAAGCGACTGAAGGATTCTGTCAATGACCGCGTCATCCGGGAGATTAACTCCCAGCTGAGTCAAGCGGTTGTGCAACCCAGATATTTTGAGTATGTGCTCACTGACAGAACTGTTTTCCTCCATCTTACAACTGAAGAACTTGTCGGAGACTTCATATCTCTCGACCCGGGCATGAGCTTGGAAAACCATTTTCAGCTCTTCGAACATCTCATATGCTCCGTGTTGCTCAAAACGCTTTTGGAGCCCCGGTTCTAAGCTGTAAAGCATGCCGCACTGAACGAGGGAGTAATCATCAGCACGTGATTGCCAAGCGTTCATAACGTCTTGGTTCTCTGGGATGGGTGCATCACCTAGCGGTGCTTCTAGGACATAATCTTTCTTGGCAGCTATGAGGATGATCCTCAGGTTCCGGACCCAGTCCGTATAGTTGCTGCCATCATCTTTCAGCTTGGTTTTCTCTAGGAACGCGTTGAAGTTGAGGGCAACATGGGCCATTTGATCTACAAGTCATATTGTAAAGATTTTAGACTAAGTTCATGATAATTAAGTTCATCTAATCAAATTATTCAATGAACCCCCACTCAGATAGACATCCCTCCAGTCATCTAAGTGAAACATGATCCGAGTCAACTAGGCCGTGTCCGATCATCACGTGAGATGGACTAGTCAACATCGGTGAACATCTTCATGTTGATCGTATCTTCTATACGACTCATGCTCGACCTTTCGGTCTTCCGTGTTCTGAGGCCATGTCTGTACATGCTAGGCTCGTCAAGTCAACCTAAGTGTATTGCGTGTGTTCCGAGGCCATGTCTGTACATGCTAGGCTCGTCAACACCCGTTGTATGCGAACGTTAGAATCTATCACACCCGATCATCACGTGGTGCTTCGAAACAACGAACCTTCGCAACGGTGCACAGTTAGGGGGAACACTTTCTTGAAATTATTATAAGGGATCATCTTACTTACTACCGTCGTTCTAAGCAAATAAGATGTAAAACATGATAAACATCACATGCAATCAAATAGTGACATGATATGGCCAATATCATTTTGCTCCTTTTGATCTCCATCTTCGGGGCGCCATGATCATCTTCGTCACCAGCATGACACCATGATCTCCATCATCGTGTCTTCATGAAGTTGTCACGCCAACGATTACTTCTACTTCTATGGCTAACGTGTTTAGCAATAAAGTAAAGTAATTTACATGGCATTATACAATGACATGCAGGTCATATAAAAAATAAAGACAACTCCTATGGCTCCTGCCGGTTGTCATACTCATCGACATGCAAGTCGTGATTCCTATTACAAGAACATGATCAATCTCATACATCACATATATCTCATTCATCACATCCTTTTGGTCATATCACATCACAAGGCATATGCTGCAAAAACAAGTTAGACGTCCTCTAATTGTTGTTGCAAGTTTTTACGTGGCTTCTATAGGTTTCTAGCAAGAACGTTTCTTACCTACGTAAAACCACAACGTGATATGCCAATTTCTATTTACCCTTCATAAGGACCCTTTTCATCGAATCCGTTCCGACTAAAGTGGGAGAGACAGACACCCGCTAGCCACCTTATGCAACTAGTGCATGTCAGTCGGTGGAACCTGTCTCACGTAAGCGTACGTGTAAGGTCGGTCCGGGCCGCTTCATCCCACAATGCCGCCGAAACAAGATAAGACTAGTAGTGGCAAGGAAATTGACAACATCTACGCCCACAACAAGTTTATGTTCTACTCGTGCATAGAAACTACGCATAGGCCTGGCTCATGATGCCACTGTTGGGGATCGTAGCAGAAATCAAAAATTTTCTACGCATCACCAAGATCAATCTATGGAGTCGTACTCGTCGTGATCCAAATCACCGATGAACGAGCGCCGAACGGACGGCACCTCCGCGTTCAACACACGTACGGAGCAGTGACGTCTCCTCCTTCTTGATCCAGCAAGGGGGAAGGAGAGGTTGATGGAGATCCAGCAGCACGACGGCGTGGTGGTGGAAGTAGCGGGGATCCCGGCAGGGCTTTGCCAAGCGCAAGCGGGAGGGAGAGGTGTCACGGGAGGGAGAGGGAGGTGCCAGGGGCTGTGGTGCGGCTGCCCTCCCTCCCCCCCACTATATATAGGGCCCCTGGGGGCGCCAGCCCTGGGAGATGCAATCTCCAAGGGGGGCGGCGGCCAAGGGGGGTGGCTTGCCCCCCAAGCCAAGTGGGGCGCCCCCCACCCCCAGGGTTTCCAACCCTAGGCGCAGGGGAGGCCCAAGGGGGGCGCACCAGCCCACCAGTGGCTGGTTCCCCTCCCCACTTCAGCCCATGGGGCCCTCCGGGATAGGTGGCCCCACCCGGTGGACCCCCGGGACCCTTCCGGTGGTCCCGGTACAATACCGATAACCCCCAAAACTTTCCCGGTGGCCGAAACTGGACTTCCTATATATAATTCTTCACCTCCGAACCATTCCGGAACTCCTCGTGACGTCCGGGATCTCATCCGGGACTCCGAACAACTTTCGGGTTTCCGCATACTAATATCTCTACAACCCTAGCGTCACCGAACCTTAAGTGTGTAGACCCTACGGGTTCGGGAGACATGCAGACATGACCGAGATGACTCTCCGGTCAATAACCAACAGCGGGATCTGGATACCCATGTTGGCTCCCACATGTTCCACGATGATCTCATCGGATGAACCACGATGTCGAGGATTCAATCAATCCCGTATACAATTCCCTTTGTCAATCGGTACGTTACTTGCCCGAGATTCGATCGTCGGTATCCCAATACCTCGTTCAATCTCGTTACTGGCAAGTCACTTTAATCGTACCGTAATGCATGATCCCGTGACCAAACACATGGTCACATTGAGCTCATTATGATGATGCATTACCGAGTGGGCCCAGAGATACCTCTCCGTCAAACGGAGTGACAAATCCCAGTCTCGATTCGTGCCAACCCAACAGACACTTTTGGAGATACCCGTAGTGCACCTTTATAGCCACCCAGTTACGTTGTGCGTTTGGCACACCCAAAGCACTCCTACGGTATCCGGGAGTTGCACAATCTCATGGTCTAAGGAAATGATACTTGACAATTGGAAAAGCTCTAGCAAACGAACTACACGATCTTTGTGCTATGCTTAGGATTGGGTCTTGTCCATCACATCATTCTTCTAATGATGTGATCCCGTTATCATGACATCCAATGTCCATAGTCAGGAAACCATGACTATCTGTTGATCAATGAGCTAGTCAACTAGAGGCTTACTAGGGACACGTTGTGGTCTATGTATTCACACATGTATTATGATTTCCGGATAACACAGTTATAGCATGAACAATAGACAATTATCATGAACAAGGAAATATAATAATAACTATTTTATTATTGCCTCTAGGGCATATTTCCAACAATACTTTCATTGTCAACATAACAACCAAGAGATCTCGATATCTTGCATGCTACACACATTATAGGCGGTTCCCAAGCAGAATGGTAAAGTTTATACTCCCCAACCACCAACAAGCATCAATCCATGGCTTGCCCGAAACAACGGGTGCCTCCAACTAACAACAATCCTGTGGGAGTTTTGTTTGCAATTATTTTGATTTGGTTTGAGCATGGGACTGGGCATCCCAGTGACCAGCCATTTTCTCGTGAGTGAGGAGCAGAGTTCACTCCTCTTGAGAATAACCCGCCTAGCATGGAAGATACAGACAGCCCTAGTTGATACATGAGCTATTTGAGCATACAAAACAGAATTTCATTTGAAGGTTTAGAGTTTGGCACATACAAATTTACTTGGAACGGGCAGGTAAATACTGCATATAGAAAGGTATGGTGGACTCATATGGAATAACTTTGGGGTTTATGGAAGTTGATGCACAAGCAGTATTCCCGCTTAGTACAAGTGAAGGCTAGAAAGAGACTGGGAAGTGACCAACTAGAGAGCGACAACAGTCATGAACATGCATTAAAATTAATAAACATTGAGTACAAGCATGAGTAGGATATAATCCACCATGAACATAAATATCGTGGAGGCTATGCTGATTTTGTTTCAACTACATGCGTGAACATGTGCCAAGTCAAGCCACTTGAATCGTTCAAAGGAGGATACCACCCTATCATACCACATCACAACCATTTTAATAACATGTTGGCACGCAAGGTAAACCATTATAAACTCCTAGCTAATTAAGCATGGCATAAGCAACTATAATCTCTTATTGTCATTGCAAGCATGTTTCATTCATAATAGGTTGAATCAGGAACGATGAACTAATCATATTTACAAAAACAAGAGAGGTCGAGTTCATACCAGCTTTTCTCATCTCAATCAGTTCATCATATATCGTCATTATTGCCTTTCACTTGCACGACCGAACAGTGTGGATAATAATAATAGTGCACGTGCATTGGACTAAGTTGGAATCTGCAAGCATTTTAATACAAGGGAGAAGACAAGGTAATATGGGCTCCTGGTTAAATCAACAATAATGCATATAAGAGCCACTTCAACATTTTCAATATGGTCTTCTCCTCTCGACCCCCAAAGAAAAGAAAGGAAATAAAACTATTTACATGGGAAAGCTCCCAACAAGCAAAAGAAGAACGAGAAATCTTTTTGGGTTTTCTTTTAATTATTACTATTAAAGGCATGGAAAGTAAACTAGCTAAAAGCTACAACTATTTTTTTTGTTTTTCTTAAGGTTTCTCAAACACACAAGAAGAAAGCAAGAAAAGAAAATAAACTAGCATGGATAGTGCAATGAAAAAGTATGAGCACCGACAACTAGGATGAGTGTGTGAACATGAATGTAATGTCGGTGAGAAATACGTACTCCCCCAAGCTTAGGCTTTTGCCTAAGTTGGTCTATGGCCACGGCTGGCCTGGCGGATATCCGAAGTTGTAACTGGGGTCGTACTGAGATGCAGCGGCTATTGCCTGGTGAGCTGCAGCTTGGAGGCGAGCTGCCTCCGTCCTCCTCTCATACTCGTTCGCCTCCTCCCTGGTTATAACACATCTCCCTTTTGCCTGAAAGTCAAAGAAAGCAGGAGCAGGGAGAGCAACATGGACAGTGCGACATCTTTCAAAGATTAGTCAGTATTGGAGGAATTGTTCATTCCTCTCAACAACCTCTTCATCATTTTCTTTCTCTGAAATTTTTAGTAACTCAAAATAAAAGTGAACCGAACTCAACAAAATTGATAGCAACTACTCCCACAAGTGCCTAGAAACTATATCATGCATTAGAACTACTTGGGACCATATAAATTTGACATGCAAGCTCAAGAACAGGGTCACCTAAGCAGCAAAAATTTGCAATAATTAAAGCACTAGAACAAAAACTAATTGACCATTGGAGGAGTCACATACCGAAGAACAATCCCCCAAAGCAGTTTTGTGAGTGGAGCTTTGAGCAAGGAGATCGAAAATCGCAGTAAAACGAGCTAGAACACGGGTTTGAGTTGTGTGTGGATTTTTTCTGGAGGAAGACGAAGTATGTGGGTGCAGGAATAAGTGGAGGGGGGCCACGTGGGGCCCACGAGGCAGGGGGTGATACGTCCATTTTGCATCATGCTTTTATATCGATATTTATGTTGGAAATATGCCCTAGAGGCAATAATAAATTGGTTATTATTATATTTCCTTGTTCATGATAATCGTTTATTATCCATGCTAGAATTGTATTGATAGGAAACTCAGATACATGTGTGGATACATAGACAACACCATGTCCCTAGTAAGCCTCTAGTTGACTAGCTCGTTGATCAATAGATGGTTACGGTTTCCTGACCATGGACATTGGATGTCATTGATAACGGGATCACATCATTAGGAGAATGATGTGATGGACAAGACCCAATCCTAAGCCTAGCACAAGATCGTGTAGTTCGTTTGCTCAGAGCTTTTCTAATGTCAAGTATCATTTCCTTAGACCATGAGATTGTGCAACTCCCGGATGCCGTAGGAATGCTTTGGGTGTACCAAACGTCACAACGTAACTGGGTGGCTATAAAGGTGCACTACAGGTATCTCCGAAAGTGTCTGTTGGGTTGGCACAAATCGAGACTGGGATTTGTCACTCCGTGTAAACGGAGAGTTATCTCTGGGCCCACTCGGTAGGACATCATCATAGTGTGCACAATGTGACCAAGGAGTTGATCATGGGATGATGTGTTACGGAACGAGTAAAGAGACTTGCTGGTAACGAGATTGAACAAGGTATCGGGATACCGACGATCGAATCTCGGGCAAGTAACATACCGATAGACAAAGGGAATTGTATACGGGATTGATTGAATCCCCGACATCGTGGTTCATCCGATGAGATCATCGTGGAACATGTGGGAGCCAACATGGGTATCCAGATCCCGCTGTTGGTTATTGACCGGAGAACGTCTCGGTCATGTCTGCATGGTTCCCGAACCCGTAGGGTCTACACACTTAAGGTTCGATGACGCTAGGGTTATAGGGAATAGATATACGTGGTTACCGAATGTTGTTCGGAGTCCCGGATGAGATCCCGGACATCACGAGGAGTTCCGGAATGGTCCGGAGGTAAAGATTTATATATAGGAAGTATGGTTTTGGCCACCGGAAGTGTTCCGGGCATCACCGGTAGTGTACCGGGACCACCGGAGGGGTCCGGGGGTCCACCGGGAGGGGCCACGGGCCCCGGAGGCATACATGGGCCAAGTGTGAGAAGGGACCAGCCCCTAGGTGGGCTGGGGCGCCTCCCCACCAAGGCCCATGCGCCTAGAGAGAAGAGGGGGCAAACCCTAGGGCAGATGGGCCCTAAAGGCCCATGCCTGGTGCGCCTCCCTCTCCCCCCACTTGGCCGCCACCCCAGATGGGGATTGGGGCTGCCGCCACCCCTAGGGAGGGAACCCTAGGTGGGGGCGCAGCCCTCCCTCTCCCCCTATATATAGTGGAGGCAAAGGGGCAGCCCAAAAAGACACGAGAACCTCTCTCTCATGGCGCAGCCCTACCCCTCTTCCTCCTCCTCTCCCGCGGTGCTTGGCGAAGCCCTGCGGGATTGCCACGCTCCTCCATCACCATCACGCCGTCGTGCTGCTGCTGGATGGAGTCTTCCCCAACCTCTCCCTCTCTCCTTGCTGGATCAAGGCGTGGGAGACGTCACCGGGCTGCACGTGTGTTGAACGCGGAGGCGCCGTGGTTCGGCGCTTAGATCGGAATCAACCGCGATCTGAATCGTTGCGAGTACGACTCCCTCATCCGTGTTCTTGCAACGCTTCCGCATCGCGATCTACAATGGTATGTAGATGCACTCCCCTTCCCCTCGTTGCTAGATTACTCCATAGATTGATCTTGGTGATGCGTAGAAAATTTTGAATTTCCGCTACGTTCCCCAACAATGGCATCATGAGCTAGGTCTATGCGTAGTTTCTATGCACGAGTAGAACACAAAGTAGTTGTGGGCGTAGATGTTGCCAATTCTTCTTGCCGCTATTAGTCTTATCTTGTTTCGGCGGCATTGCGGGATGAAGCGGCCCGGACCGACCTTACACGTACGCTTACGTGAGACAGGTTCCACCGACTCACATGCACTAGTTGCATAAGGTGGCTAGCGGGTGTCTGTCTCTCCCACTTTAGTCGGAACGGATTCGATGAAAAGGGTCCTTATGAAGGGTAAATAGAAATTGGCATATCATGTTGTGGTCTTACGTAGGTAAGAAACGTTCTTGCTAGAAACCTATACAAGCCACGTAAAAAAACTTGCAACAACAATTAGAGGACGTCTAACTTGTTTTTGCAGCATGTGCCTTGTGATGTGATATGGCCAGAAGATGTGATGAATGATATATGTGATGTATGAGATTGATCATATTCTTGTAATAGGAATCACGACTTACATGTCGATGAGTATGACAACCGGCAGGAGCCATATGAGTTGTCTTAATTTATTGTATGACCTGCGTGTCAATGAAAACGCCATGTAATTACTTTACTTTATTGCTAACCGTTAGCCATAGTAGTAGAAGTAATAGTTGGCGAGACAACTTAAAGAAGACACGATGATGGAGATCATGATGATGGAGATCATGGTGTCATGCCGGTGACAAAGGTGATCATGCCGCGCCTCGAAGATGGAGATCAAAAGGCGCAAGATGATATTGGCCATATCATGTCACTTTATGATTTGCATGTGATGTTTGTCATGTTTACATCTTATTTGCTTAGAACGACGGTAGCATAAATAAGATGATCCCTCACTAAAATTTCAAGAGAAGTGTTCCCCCTAACTGTGCACCGTTGCGAAGGTTCGTTGTTTCGAAGCACCACGTGATGATCGGGTGTGATAGATTCTAACGTTCGAATACAACGGGTGTTGACGAGCCTAGCATGTACAGACATGGCCTCGGAACACATGCGAAACACTTAGGTTGACTTGACGAGCCTAGCATGTACAGACATGGCCTCGGAACACAAGAGACCGAAAGGTCGAACATGAGTCGTATAGTAGATGCGATCAACATGGAGATGTTCACCGATGATGACTAGTCCGTCTCACGTGATGATCGGACATGGCCTAGTTTGACTCGGATCATGTATCACTTAGATGACTAGAGGGATGTCTATCTGAGTGGGAGTTCATTAAATGATCAGATGAACTTCATTATCATGAACATAGTCAAAAGGACTTGCAAATTATGTCATAGCTTGCGCTTTAGTTCTACTGTTTAAGATATGTTCCTAGAGAAAATTTAGTTGAAAGTTAATAGTAGCAATTATGCGGACTGGGTCCGTAAACTGAGGATTGTCCTCATTGCTGCACAGAAGGCTTATGTCCTTAATGCAGCTCGGTGTGCTGAACCTCGAGCGTCGTCTGTAGATGTTATGAAACATCTGACATACACGTTTTGATGACTACGTGATAGTTCAGTGTGTAATGCTAACGGTTTAGAATTGTGGCACCAAAGACGTTTTGAAACGTCGCAGAACATATGAGATGTTCCGAAGACTGAAATTGGGATTTCAGACTAGTGCCCACGTCAGTAGGTATGAGACCTCTGACAAGTTTCTTAAGCCTGCAGACTAAGGGAGAAGAGCTCAATCATTGAGCATGTGCTCAGATTGTCTGAGTGCCACAATCGCTTGAATCGAGTGGAAGTTAATCTTCCAGATGAGATAGTGATGGTTCTCCAAAGTCACTGCCACCAAGCTACTGGAGCTTCGTGATGAACTATAACATATCAGGGATAGATATGATGATCCTTGAGCTATTCGCGATGTTTGACACCGCGAAAGTATAAATCAAGTAGGAGCATCAATTGTTGATGGTTAGTAAAACCACTAGTTTCAAGAAGGGCAAGGGAAGAAGGGATACTTCATGAAACAACAAATCAGTTGCTGCTCTAGTGAAGAATCCCAAGGTTGAACCCAAACCCGAGACTGAGTGCTTCTGTAATGAGGGAAACGGTCACTGAAGCAGAACTACCCTAGATACTTGGTAGATGAGAAGGCAGGCAAGGTCGACAGAAGTATATTGGATATACATTATATGAATGTGTACTTTACTAGTACTCCTAGTAGCACCAGGGTATTAGATACCGGTTCGGTTGCTAAGTGTTAGTAACACGAAATAAAAGTTGCGGAATAAACGGAGACTAGCTAAAGGTGAGATGACGATATGTGTTGGAAGTGTTTCCAAGGTTGATGTGATCAAGCATCGCATGCTCCCTCTACCATCGAGTTTGGTGTTTGCGTTGAGCATAAGCATGATTGGATTATGTTTATCGCAATACGGTTATTCATTTAAAGAGAATAATGGTTACTCTTTTTATTTGAATAATACCTTCAATGGTCTTGCACCTAAAATAAATGGTTTATTGAATCTCGATCGTAGTGATACACATGTTCATGCCAAAAGTAATGATAGTACCACATACTTGTGGCACTGCTATTTGAGTCATATTGGGATAAAACGCATGAAGAAGCTCCATGTAGATGGATCTTTGGACTCACTCATTTTTGAAAGGATTGAGACATGCGAACCATGTCTATTGGTATATATATGCATGAAGAAACTCCATGCAGATGGATCGTTTGGACTCACTCGATTTTGAATCACTTGAGACATGCAAATCATACCACATGGGCAAGATGACTGAAAGGCCTCGTTTTCAGTAAGATGGAACAAGAGAGCAACTTGTTGGAAGTAATACATTTGATGTGTGCAGTCCAATGAAGTGCTGAGGCACGCAGTGGATATCGATATGTTCTTACTTCACAGATGATTTGAGTAGATGCTAAGAATATTTACTTGATGAAACACAAGTCTGAATTATTGAAAGGTTCAAGTAATTTCAGAGTGAAGTTGAAGATCGTCGTGACAAGAGGATAAAATGTCTATGATATGATCATAGAGATATCTGAGTTACGAGTTTGGCACACAATTAAGACATTGTGGAAAGTGTTTCACAATTGATACCGCCTAGAACACCACAGTGTGATGGTGTGTCCGAACATCATAACTGCACCCTATTGGATATGGTACATACCATGATGTCTCTTATCGAATTACAACTATCGTTCATGGGTTAGGCATTAGAGACAACCGCATTCACTTTAAAAGGGGCACCACGCAATTCCGTTGAGACGTCACCGTTTAGAGAAACCTAAGTTGTCGTTTCTTAAAAGTTTGGGGCTGCGATGCTTATGTGAAAAGTTTCAGGCTGATAAGCTCGAACCCAAAGCGGATAAATGTGTCTTCATAGAATACCCAAAAACAGTTGGGTATACCTCCTATTTCAGATCTGGAAGCAAAAGTAATTGCTTCTAGCAACGGGTCCTTTCTCGAGGAAAAGTTTCTCTCGAAAGAATTGAGTGGGAGGATGGTGGAGACTTGATAAGGTCATTGAACCGTCACTTCAACTAGTGTGTAGCAGGGCACAGGAAGTTGTTCCTGTGGCACCTACACCAATTGAAGTGGAAGCTTATGATAGTGATCATGAAACTTCAGATCAAGTCACTACCAAACCTCGTAGGACGACGAGGATGCGTGCTACTTCAGAGCAGTACGTGATCCTGTCTTGGAAGTCATGTTGCTAGACAACAATGAACCTGCGAGCTATGGAGAAGCGATGGTGGGCCCATATTCCGACAAATGGTTAGAAGCCATGAAATCTGAGATAGGATCCATGTATCAGAACAAAGCATGGACTTTGGTGAACTTGCCCGATGATCGGCAAGCCATTGAGATAAATGGATCTTTAAGAAGAAGACGGACGTGGATGGTAATGTAACCGTCTATGAAGCTCGACTTGTGGCAAAGAGTATTTTCACAAGTTCAAGGAGTTGACTACGATGAGATTTTCTCATCCGTAGCGATGCTTAAGTCCCTTGGAATCATGTTCATTAGCTGCATTTATGAAATCTGGCAGATGGATGTCAAAACAAGTTTCCTTACCAGTTTGAGTAAGGAAAGGTTGTATGTGATACAATCAGAAAGGTTTTGTCGATCCTAAGGATGCTAAAAGGTATGCTAGCTCCAGCGATCCTTCCATGGACTAGAGCAAGCATCTCGGAGTCAGAATATACGCTTTGATGGAGTGATCAAAGTTTTTGGGATTATACAAAGTTTGTTAGAAACTTGTATTTACAATAAAGTGAGTGGGAGTGCTACAACATTTCTGATAAGTATATGTGAATGACATATTGTTGATCCGAAATGATGTAAAAATTTTCTGGAAAGCATAAAGGGTTGTTTGAAAGGAGTTTTTCAAAGGAAGACCTGGATAAAGCTGCTTATATATTGGGCAAGATCCATGGAGATAGATCAAGACGCCCGATGATACTTTCAAAGAACGCACACCTTGACATGATTTTGAAAGAGTTCAAAATAGATCAGCAAAGAAGGAGTTCTTGGCTGTGTTACAAGGTGTGAGTATTGAGTAAGACTCAAGACCTGACCACAGCAGAAGAGAGAGAAAGGACGAAGGTCGTCCCCTATGCTTTAGACGTAGGCTCTACAGTATGCTATGCTGTGTACCGCACATGAAGTGTGCCTTGCCATGAATTGGTCAAGGGGTACGATGGTGATCCGGTGATGGATCACATGACAGCGGTCGAACTTATCCTTAGTATCTAGTGGACTAAGGAATTTTCTCGATTATGGAGGTGAAAAGGAGTTCGTCGTAAAGGGTTACGTCGATGCGAACTTTGACACTAATCCGGATGACTCTGAGAAGTAAACCGGATTCGTATAGTAGAGCAGTTATTTGAAATGGCTCCAAATAGCGCGTGGTAGCATCCACAAGATGACATAGATATTCGTAAAGCACACACGGATCTGAAAGGTTCAGACCCGTTGACTGATAACCTCTCTCACAAGCATAACATGATCAAACCAAAACTCATTGAGTGTTAATCACATAGTGATGTGAACTAGATTGTTGACTCTAGTAAACTCTTTGGATGTTGGTCATATGGTGATGTGACCTGTGAGTGTTAATCACATGGTGATGCGAACTAGATTATTGACTCTAGTGCAAGTGGGAGACTGTTGGAAATATGCCCTAGAGGCAATAATAAATTGGTTATTATTATATTTCCTTGTTCATGATAATCGTTTATTATCCATGCTAGAATTGTATTGATAGGAAACTCAGATACATGTGTGGATACATAGACAACACCATGTCCCTAGTAAGCCTCTAGTTGACTAGCTCGTTGATCAATAGATGGTTACGGTTTCCTGACCATGGACATTGGATGTCGTTGATAACGGGATCACATCATTAGGAGAATGATGTGATGGACAAGACCCAATCCTAAGCCTAGCACAAGATCGTGTAGTTCGTTTGCTCAGAGCTTTTCTAATGTCAAGTATCATTTCCTTAGACCATGAGATTGTGCAACTCCCGGATGCCGTAGGAATGCTTTGGGTGTACCAAACGTCACAACGTAACTGGGTGGCTATAAAGGTGCACTACAGGTATCTCCGAAAGTGTCTGTTGGGTTGGCACGAATCGAGACTGGGATTTGTCACTCCGTGTAAACGGAGAGGTATCTCTGGGCCCACTCGGTAGGACATCATCATAGTGTGCACAATGTGACCAAGGAGTTGATCACGAGATGATGTGTTACGGAACAAGTAAAGAGACTTGCCGGTAACGAGATTGAACAAGGTATCGGGATACCGACAATCGAATCTCGGGCAAGTAACATACCGATAGACAAAGGGAATTGTATACGGGATTGATTGAATCCCCGACATCGTGGTTCATCCGATGAGATCATCGTGGAACATGTGGGAGCCAACATGGGTATCCAGATCCCGTTGTTGGTTATTGACCGGAGAACGTCTCGGTCATGTCTGCATGGTTCCCGAACCCGTAGGGTCTACACACTTAAGGTTCGATGACGCTAGGGTTATAGGGAATAGATATACGTGGTTACCGAATGTTGTTCGGAGTCTCCGATGAGATCCCGGACGTCACGAGGAGTTCCGGAATGGTCCGGAGGTAAAGATTTATATATAGGAAGTATGGTTTTGGCCATCGGAAGTGTTCCGGGCATCACCGGTAGTGTACCGGGACCACCGGAGGGGTCCGGGGGTCCACCGGGAGGGGCCACGGGCCCCGGAGGCATACATGGGCCAAGTGTGAGAAGGGACCAGCCCCTAGGTGGGCTGGGGCGCCTCCCCACCAAGGCCCATGCGCTTAGAGAGAAGAGGGGGCAAACCCTAGGGCAGATGGGCCCTAAAGGCCCATGCCTGGTGTGCCTCCCTCTCCCCCACTTGGCCGCCACCCCAGATGGGGATTGGGGCTGCTGCCACCCCTAGGGAGGAAACCCTAGGTGGGGGCGCAGCCCTCCCTCTCCCCCTATATATAGTGGAGGCAAAGGGGCAGCCCAAAAAGACACGAGAACCTCTCTCTCATGGCGCAGCCCTACCCCTCTTCCTCCTCCTCTCCCGCGGTGCTTGGCGAAGCCCTGTGGGATTGCCACGCTCCTCCATCACCACCACGCCGTCGTGCTGCTGCTGGATGGAGTCTTCCCCAACCTCTCCCTCTCTCCTTGCTGGATCAAGGCGTGGGAGACGTCACCGGGCTGCACGTGTGTTGAACGCGGAGGCTTCGTGGTTCGGCGCTTAGATCGGAATCAACCGCGATCTGAACCGCCGCGAGTACGACTCCCTCATCCGCGTTCTTGCAACGCTTCCGCATCGCGATCTACAATGGTATGTAGATGCACTCCCCTTCCCCTCGTTGCTAGATTACTCCATAGATTGATCTTGGTGATGCGTAGAAAATTTTGAATTTCCGCTACGTTCCCCAACAATTTATTGCATTATGGGCTGTCATTATACATTATGTCTGTCGGGTGGTTGGTGCGACATATGCCAAGGGATGGCTTATCATTGTGGGAGCCAATAAAACGTCGCCGGTGCCCGAAAACGGGATGAGGCGAAGACATGCACGCCGGCGGATCTTACCCAGGTTCGGGGCTCTCCGAGGAGATAACACCCCTAGTCCTGCTCTGCGGGGTCTCTGCATGATCACTAGATCGATGAAAGGTAGCTACAATCGCTCCTAGAGCTGTTGAGATCAAGGGAGAAGAAGAACAAGGCTAGCTCTTGCTTCTCTCTATCTATGGTGTGTGTGCTATGCTTGGGAGCCAACTATGCTCAGAGGCCAACCCTTTGTATGGGTGCTCCGGGGGGTTTATATAGGCCTACCCCCCGGGGGTACAATGGTAATCCGACTGGGAGCTGGTCCCAGCCGTCAGTGTCTACGCTTGCCGGCTTCTCCGCCGGCTGCTGGGTCCCGCCGGCTGGTGGGTCCCGCCGGCTACCGGCTACTTGGTCGACAGGCCGGCCCCACCACCTAGGGTCTTGTCGGCGGCTGCTTACTGTAGCCGCGCCTCCGATGACGAGGGCTTTGTCGAGGTAAGCGTGGCTACAGTGGGCCGCCTCGGGGGCTCTCACTGTAGCCTTACCTCGTCTTGTCTCCTTAATGGGCTCCTGCTTCAAGGAAGGGAGTAGCCGGCTTCTGGAGGCCGGCTACGCTCTTGGCCGACTGGGAAAGGCCGGGCCGCCTTCATGCCTCTCTCTGGCTGAAGGGGCCCGCCGCCCGCGGGCCGTACGGGAGTCGGTCGTGGGTGACGTCGAGGCCAGCATGGCTACAGTGCCGAGCCGCACGTGTGACGGCCGTCCCGTACGGCCTCCTGTAGCCATGCCCGCCTCGGGCTTTGGGGGTAGTGGGCCGCACTGTGGCCACACCCCGTCGTGTCGCCGTTATGTGGGAACAGCTTGGAGTGGTTGTGGTCTCGGCCGGCTCTTTGGAGTCGGCGTCCTTCTTGGCCGGCTTCTTGGAGTCGGCCACCCTGTAGTCGTCCTGGGGAGGAGTTGGTGAGGCTGGGTTGGGAGTCGGCTTCAGAGGTAGCCGGCCAGGGAAGGCGGCCCAATGCTCGGAGTGCTTGGAGGCCCGAAGGCCTGATAATTTTTTCAAAAGAACCAGGGGCTGTCGGTTAGGCTACCCGTGGCCATTTACTCCGACAGTAGTCCCCGAAGCTGATTGGGCTTCGAGGTGGAGTGGGGTTTTGAGAAGCTCGATCAGCTTCCTATCGTGACAAGCCGGCAGCTGGGAGCCGGCCTTGGTCAGGCGCGCCGCCTGAGTCGAAATCTTCTGGAGTCGGAGGGCGGGAGCCCGCTGGCACGTGCACCGGGCCGCGGGCCGGCCACGGGCCGTCGGCGAACCACGTGGCCGGAAAGCCTGCCAGCCCACGCGCGTGACGGGACGTCACCGTAGGGAGGGGGCCCGCCACGTCCGCGCCCCGGCCCAGGCGCGGATCCTTTGTATCTCGAAACCGCCCGCACGTTCCGTGCGGCAGTTTCGGCTCGCATTTATGCGCAATAATCGCGAGACGTGGGGGGAGTGGGCGTAGTTGATCCCACGTCCCCCCCGCACGTCCGGCCTCTTCGGCCTCGTGAGGCTATAAGTAGGGGGAGGTGGAGGGCGGCAGGCCCTCGCACGCTCCTCCTACTTCCACCGTCTTCTTCCTCTTGCCAGTTTTTGCGATAGCGCCTCGCCGCCGCGCTCTTCCACCGCACGCTCCTCCGCCGCCGTGCTAGCTTTCGCCATGCCTCCCACCGTAGAGCGGCTTGGCGGGGATTGGGACGGCTCCAACGTCCATGACGACCACGTCGACTTCCTCCGCGACACGTAGCGGCTGCCCAGCGCGGACAAAGTGGAGGTCCGCCTCGCGCCGGTGAAGGAAATCAGGTCGGAGCCGCAGGAGGGCGAGCGGGTGGTCTTCCGCTCGCACTTCTTGCGCGGCTTCAGCCTGCCAGTGAGCGCCTTCTTCCGCTCCTGGCTCGACTTCTATCAGCTCCAGCCGCACCATCTCACCCCCAACGCGGTGGTGCTGCTGTCCACCTTCGTCACCCTGTGCGATGGATATCTCGGCGTCCTCCCCACCCTTGAGCTCTGGGGGGAGTTCTTCCAGTCGAAGCTGGGCACACGCAGTAAGGGCGTGCCGGCTCATACTGGCGCCTTCATCGCGTCGCGGAGATCGGCTGCCGACAACCCCTTCCCCGTCATCACGCTGATCCAATCGGTGAAGAAGTGGCAGAAGTCGTACTTCTACGTGCGGAACATCGCTCCACGGGGCGACTACATCAACCTGCCGGCTTACGTAGCCGGCCCACCGGCGGGCAGGCTGCCCCAGTGGTCCTTCCGGGCTGTGACGCTGTCGCCGGCGGGAAACGCCGCCATCGCCCGACTGCGGGTGATGGTCCAGTCGGAGGGCCTGACGGGGCCCAACCTTCTGGCCGCGTTCGTCACGCGCCGGGTTCTTCCGCTCCAGAGCCGGCCTCATCTGATCTGTCAGATGAGCGGCCAGCTCGATCCGAGCCGAATGTGCACCAAGGAGATGCCGCGCCATGAGGTCGCCTACATGGTGAACTACCTTGCGAACTGCGAACTCGCCGAAGCGTGGCAGTTCGGCAAGGAGCCGTATAGCCGAGCCAATCCGCCGCCTACGGTATGCTCTCCCTGTGTCTTTTTCTCTCTCTCTCAGCCTTGTTGCCGAGCATCTCTGGGCCGACTCTAACTTAGTCGGCTTGTTCTTCGACAGAGCCCTCTGCTTCGGCCAGCCGGCGGGTCAGACGTGGAGCGCCGCTTCGTCCCCGACCGGACCGAACATGACCTGGAGGACCCTGACCTGGGGGCGGTCCATATGGACGACGACATCGAGCCGGGCGGAGGCCAAGCCGGCGGCGAAACAGGCGGCTCCGGGTTCACTGCCAACTTTGACGACTGGCCGGACGAGGATGAAGCCGAAGCCGTCCCGCGCCGCCAGCCGGCATCTGGACGCGGCGCGGGCTCCTCCGCCGCGCAGCCTGCTCGGGGTGGAGGTCAGAAGCGTCGCGCCGCCCAGGGTTTGTTCGGCAGCCGAACGAAGAAACCCAGAGGCGGGGCGGCGGCCACTAGGCGGGAGGAGGCGGCCGCGAAGGCGGCTCGTTTCCGCAAGGTGGTGAAGAAACCGCAGACCATGTCGGCGTAAGTCCGAATCTTTCTTTGTGTACTCTCTTTCTTTTCTTTGGTGGTTCTTGAACTCTCGTCTTTTTCTTCAACGATCAGAGCTCCGTTGTCGCTTGAGCGGGCGGCTGCCGGCTCCGTCGTCGAGTCGCCAAGGGGCTCTGGGAGCACCACCCGCCGCGTGGACCCCCGCGCCGACCTCCAGGAGGCAACGGAAAGGAACGCGCGGGAGGCGCGGGAGGAGCAGGAGGCACGGGAGGCGGAGGCACGGAAGGCGGCCGCCGCCCAGGCGGCACGGGAGGAGGAGGCGGCGAAGGCACTCGCCGAGGCCGCAGCCAGGGCCCAGGCAGAGGCTGAGGCCGCGGTGGCGGCGGGGGAGGTTTTGATGGTCACCCCGCTGCGCGTCATGGCGCCTGGGGACATGGAGCCCTCGCCAGGGGGAGTCAGCGGCGACCAGCCGGGGCTGGGGGAAGCGGCGACGACGTCATCATCTTGGAAAAGGCGCCGGAGCCGACCCCGCCAACTGGGGCGGCCCAAGGCGGCCAGCCTGATCCGCCGCCTGCATAGTCGGCGGAGGGCGAGCCGGCCGCGGGGGCTGAGGTGGCGGTCCGGGTGCCGCCGAGCCGGCGCGTGGGGAAGGCCGCGTCGGAGCCACAGAAGGCCGCGTCGGAGCCACATCCGGCCGTGGGCTCCAGCTCGTCGGCCCGAGACGCGGAGGCGGCCAGCGCTACCTCGGGGTGGACGCCAGGCGGAGGGACAGCCGTAGTAAACGTGGCCGCACAAGACGTCCGGACCCGGCTCCAAAGCCAAGTCGCGGCGCTGAGGCAGTTCACCGACGAGTTCCTCGCAACGCGGGCGGCCATCCGGGTTAGTACTCCGGTCTTGTTTCTTCTTGACTTTGCTTTTTTCTTGATCTTGATTTCTTCCGTGGGGGCGCGTCAGCGCACCCACTGGGTGTAGTGGCCACGCTGCTGAGCAGGCGGCTTGGAACTTCTTGGTGGATTTGCCTTTGTTATCTTTGTTCTCACTTCGGTCTTCTGTCCATCTTGCAGGACTACCACAACCTTCGAGCGGCCGCCTTCAACTCCCAGGCTCGGGAGCTGACTCAGAAGACCGCCGATCTTACTGAGAGCCGAGGTACGTGGTTTATTCATTATCTCATGTGGGGGCGCGTCAGCGCACCCACTGGGTGTAGTCCCCGAGATTCGGGCCGACTGCTGAGCAGTCGGGTCGGATCTTCCTTGACGATTTCTTACTGTTCTTCTTCTTCTTCTTCTTCCGACTTTGCAGCGGCCAATGCCAGTCTGAGGGCACAGCTGGGGGAGTCCCAGACTGCTCTTCGTGCCAAGGATGCCGAGCTCGCCGCCTTGGTGCAGGAGCGCGACCACCTGGCCAAGAAGTTGGCCGACCAGGAAGAAAGCCACAAGGCGGCACTAAAGGCGGCGCAGGACCGCGAAGCCACTCTCTAGGCCGAGTTCGAGACGGAGGCGGCCGGCTGGGCTGAGGCCAGGCAGACTCTGGTCTCTGGCTATGGCCAGATCGAAGATCTGGTTGACGGTAAGCCGCCTACCCCTTCGTCCTTTCTTGCCGTCTGCCACTTTGGCTCGTTTTTCTGATTTTGGTGTTCTTTTCTTCCTTTCTTCTTCTTTCTTGCGCAGAGTATTTCCCTGGCTATTCTACTGCCGCCAACCAGACCATCGAGGCCCGTCGCCAGGCGCGGAGGCAAGCCGGCTTTGAAATCTCGCCGACCGCCGGCCGCTCGCTGGAGGAACAGCTCCTGGCGATCCAGGCTCGCATCCAGCCGGCTCACCGGCTGCTCCGCCGGTTTCAGCGTGCCGGGGCGCAGGTCTTGGCCGCCCTCTGGCCCGGCCAAGCAGTCCCTCGCACCCCCAGTCGGACCGCCGACTGGCTGGAGGTGGCAGTCGGCCGCTTCGAGGCTTGGAAGGCCTCGGTGGCTCGCTCCGGCGCTAGGCGGGCGCTGGAGTTCGTCAAGGCCTGGTATCCCGGCCTGAACCTGGACCAGCTGGCTACCTAGCGGCAGCAAGCCGACACGGAGCTGGAGCCGGCGCGGCCGGCCATCATTCGGCGGGCTTCGGCGATTGCCGACTACACCGACACCAGCGTCTTCGCCCCCGAGGTGGACGACAATGGAGTCGCCCAGCCGGAAGAGTGGTTCGGGCTGGACCCGGCGTATGGTGAAGACTCGGCAGAGGAGATCGACTCCAGCGACGAGGGTAAGAAGAGGAGGAGGAAGGTGAAGACGCCGAGCCGGCTGGTGGAGCAGCCGGCCAGCCTCAGCCTGACCGCGCCTCCAGCACCACGTCGTGCGCGAGTGCGTCGCCTGCCGTAGGTGATGGCCAAGCCGAGACCCGCTAGGCGGCCACTCCTTCAGCCGGCGAGGCCGCCTTCACCGACCAGCTCGGCCTCCATGTCGTGCCCTAGTCTGCCGTCTTTTGCTTTTCCTGTCTTGTTACTCTTTAGAACAATGTTTGGTTAAATTCGCACAATTCCACCCACTGGGTGTATTCGAACTTATGTCTGTTGCCGGCCTGTTGGCGGCTTTATGTGTATATAGCTTATGCAATTGGCCTTTCCTTGTACTTTTGCTTGTTGTCCTTCTGCTTTTTCCTTTGCCGCCCTCCCTTGGTTGCCGCCTCCCCAGTCAAACAGTTGCTCTGCAATCTGTAGCCGGGGGAGTGCCTGGCCAATTGGGGAGGGGGAAGTACTTTAGCTCTGCTGGACTAAAGCTAAGTTTTTTAGGAAGCCGGCCAGCTGGCTGCTCTGGTAGCCGGCAGGCATGTTTGGAGGCCGTCTCTTTGCTATATAGGTTCGTTGTTCCTTAGCCATTTTTCGTGTGGGCGTCCTTTCTGTCTTTCCTCTTGCTAGTCGAACAGTCAGTTCTTTGAGCTGCGACTTTCAACAAGAGAGGACTCGGGAGCCGGCGCACTACTTTCCTGACTTTAGGAAAAACTTTCGATATAGCTCAAGGCGGCCAGTCCCCGGGCCGACTAGTCGAACCCGGTGCCGGACAAAAATTCAAAATGTAATAATACATTCATGGATATGACACTCGTCATTCATAGATAAATAAAAGGCAGTCCCCGAGTACTGTTCGGGGGGCCTGTTGGTTTGTACTTAATACAAAAGGGGAGCGTGATACATACTGCTTTTCAGCTGTAAAATCGTCTTAGGAGGTTTGCGTTCCATGGTCGCTCCGACTCCTTGCCGGAGTCATCTCTCTTGCCTGCTCTTGGTTTTTGCGCGTCGATCAAGTAGTAGGAGTCGTTGCCGAGTGCCTTGCTGACGA
This sequence comes from Aegilops tauschii subsp. strangulata, assembly GCF_002575655.3. NCBI lineage: Eukaryota > Viridiplantae > Streptophyta > Magnoliopsida > Poales > Poaceae > Aegilops > Aegilops tauschii. The sequence continues at coordinate 467,966,478 of NC_053040.3, read as the reverse complement.
CGAAGGGGCCTTCCCAAGGGGCCGAGAGCTTGTGCTGGCCGGCTGTTCGCTGGATCAGCCGGAGCACAAGGTCGCCCTCTTGGAAGGATCTTGGCTTGACCTTGCGGTTGTAGTAGCGGCGCAGCCCTTGCTGGTAGATGGCGGACCGGCTGAGGGCTAACAGCCGGCCTTCTTCCAGTAGGTCGACGCCGTCTTCTCTTGCTTCTTTGGCTTCCTCCTCCGTGTACATGGTGATCCGAGGTGAGTCGAACTCGATGTCTGTTGGGATGACAGCTTCGGCACCGTACACGAGGAAGAATGGAGTGAAGCCGGTTGACTTGTTGGGTGTAGTGCGCAGACTCCAGAGGACAGCCGGCAGCTCTTCGAGCCAGCAGCCGGCCGATCGCTCCAGTGGTACAACCAGTCGGGGCTTGATGCCGGAGAGGATGAGTCCATTTGCTCGCTCGACCTGGCCGTTTGACTGCGGGTGGGCAACGGACGCTAAGTCCAGTCGGATGCCCTGCGTCACGCAGAAACGTGCCAGTGCTCCTTTGGCGAAGTTCGTGCCGTTGTCGGTGATGATGCTGTGCGGCACGCCGTACCGAGTAGTGATGTCGGTGATGAATGTTACGGCAGTCGGCCCATTGAGCTTCTTGATTGGCTTTGCTTCAATCCACTTTGTGAACTTGACCACAGCAACAAGTAGATGTGTCAGGCCACCGCGGGCTGTCTTGAAAGGGCCCACCATGTCCAGTCCCCAGACGGCAAAAGGCCAAGTAAGGGGAATGGTCTTGAGGGCAGAAGCCGGCAGGTGTTGCTTGGAACTAAACACTTGACATCCTCTGCAGCTCTTGACTATTTCTTTAGCATCCTCCAAGGCAGTCGGCCAGAAGAAACCATGGCGGAAAGCCTTGGCCACAAGGGATCTTGAGGCTGCGTGGTGGCCGCATTCGCCTTGGTGGATGTCTTTGAGGATTGCCACTCCTTTTTCTGGCTCGACACAACGCTGGAAGACTCCAGTGACGCTGCGCTTCACAAGCTCTCTGTTGATTATTGTGTATGTTGTGGCTCGTCGTTGCACTAGTCTTGCTGAGATCTCGTCAGCCGGCAGCTCTCTGCTGACTAGGAACTTGAGGATGGGCTGGGCCCATGAGGGAGCTGTGACTTCTTCTTCTGTGAATGTGGCCACCATGACTCGGGTGGGTGGGTTGGGTGAGTCGGCCACCGCTTCTTGTGTCGTTGCAGTCCCCGGGCCGACTGCTGCAGTCCCCGAGCCGGGTTCTGAAGTCCCCGGGCCGGGTGCGACTACGGCAGTCCCCGGGCCAGTCGTCGAAGTCCCCGTGCCGCCTGCGGGATTTCTCCAGTCGGATCCGGCTGTTTCTGGCGCAGGTGGTACGAAGATGGAATCCGACTCTGGAGACGGCTTGATGGACGGCTTGAGGAGGCGTTGGAGGGAGACGCCAGTCGGTATGGCTTGTCGGGTGGAGCCGATCCGTGCTAGGGCATCTTCTTGGTCGTTGTCGGCCCTTGGCACGTGAAGGAACTCGCACCCTTCGAAGTATCCGCTTATCTGCTGGACGAGGAAACGATAGCTTGCCATGTTCGCATCCTTGGCGTCCCAGTCACCAGATGATTGCTGGACCACCAAGTCCGAGTTGCCGTAGCACAGGATCCGGCGTATACCAAGCTCTTTGGCTAGCCGGAGCCCGTGTACGAGCGACTCGTACTCGGCGACGTTGTTCTTGAGCTTGTCGCCTTTGGGAGAGGTGAGGACGATGCCGGCTCCCAAGCCGGTGCGCATCTTGGACCCGTCAAAGTGCATCCGCCAATGGGTAGAGTCGGGAGCCGACGGTAAGTACTGGGTCTCGGCCCAGTCGACGAGGAAGTCGGCCAATGCTTGCGACTTGATGGCGGTGCGGGGTTGATAGAAGATCGTGTAGGGCGCCAAGGCAATGGCCCATTTGGCCACCCGGCCGGATGCATCCCGGCTGCCTATGATCTCGGCGAGCGGGGCAGTGCACACGACCGTGATGGGGTCCTCTTGGAAGTAGGGCTTCAGTTTCTTGGCAGCGAAGTACACTCCATAGCACATCTTCTGGTAGTGCGGGTAGTTTTGCTTTGAGCTGGATAGTACTTCGCTGAGATAGTAGACCGGCCTCTGGACCAGCTGGGCTCGGCCTTCCTCCGGGCGCTGGACCACAACAACAGTGCTGACGACTCGGCTAGTCGCGGCGATGTAGAGGAGCATGGGCTCCTTCTCAATCGGCGCTGCCAGGACAGGCGGAGTGGTCAACATTTTCTTCAACTCATGGAAGGCTTGGTCGGCTTGATCATTCCACTCAAAGTGAGTGGACTTCTTCATGAGTCGGTACAAGGGGAGAGCCTTTTCTCCTAGTCGGCTGATAAAACGATTCAGGGAGGCTAAGCAGCCAGTGAACTTCTGCACATCTCGCAGCTTGGTGGGAATCTCCATCCTCTCGATGGCCTTGATCTTGACGGGGTTGCACTCAATGCCGCGTTCGGAGACCAGGAAGCCTAGCAGCTGGCCGGCTGGCACTCCGAACACGCACTTCTCGGGGTTGAGCTTGATTTGGAATCGGCGCAAGTTGGCAAATGTTTCTCTCAGGTCTTCCAGCAAGGTACCGCGCTTCTCTGTCTTCACCACAATGTCGGCTACGTAGACGCGGGCATTTCTGCCGAGTTGTTTCAAGAGACATTTCTGCATGCAACGCTGAAAAGTGGCACCGGCATTTCTCAAGCCGAATGTCATTGTCAGGTAGCAGAAAGCTCCAAAGGGTGTGATGAAGGCAGTCTTCAGGCGGTCAGCTGGGTCCAACTTGATCTGATGATACCCTGAGTATGCATCCAAAAAACTTAGCAGCTCGCATCCGGCTGTGGAGTCTATCACTTGGTCAATCCGTGGCAGGGCAAACGGATCCTTTGGGCAGGCCTTGTTCAGACTAGTGTAGTCTATACACATACGCCACTTGTTATTCTTCTTCAGAACCAGAACTGGGTTGGCAAGCCACTCTGGAAAGAACACTTCCATGATAAAGCCGGCTGCAAGGAGCCGGGCTATCTCTTCTCCCACAATTCTTCGCTTCTCTTCTGACAGTCGGCGGAGGGGCTGCTTGACCGGCTTCGCATCATCTCGGACGTGTAGCTTGTGCTCGGCGAAATCCTTCGGGACACCCGGCATGTCCTTTGGGGACCATGCAAAGATGTCTCGATTCTCACGGAGGAAGTCGACGAGCTCGCCTTCCTATTTACTGTCCAAGTTCGCCCCAATGACAGCGAACCTCTCCGGGTGCTCCGGGTCCAGAGGTATCTTCTTCGTCTCTTTTGCAGGCTGGAAGGAGCCCTGCACATCACAATCCTTGGGGTTGGGGGACAAGGCCGGCTGCTTGCCGGCCATGGCCACCACCCGTTCCAACATCTTCTTCTCTTCTGCCACCACGAGGGACTCGGCCAGCCGGCTACTGGCCAGGGCACACTCGATGGACTTCTTGTAGTCGCCGGCTACCGTGATGATCCCCTTCGAGCTCGGCATCTTCATTTTCAGGTAGGCGTAGTGGGGCACAGCCATGAACTTGGCCAAGGCAGGTCGGCCAAGCAATGCATGATAGGGGCTCTCCAAATCCACTACCTCGAACCATATTGCTTCCCGGCGAAAATGATCTTTGTCTCCGAAGAGAACATCCATTCTGATCTTGCCGATTGGAGAGCAAGACAGGCCGGGTACGATACCATGGAAGACGGTGCGGCTTGGCATGAGCTGCTTCGCTTTGATGTTCAGCTTCTCCATGGTATCGCGGTACAGTATGTTGATACTGCTTCCGCCGTCTATCAAGACGCGGGAAAATCTGGCAGCTCGCCTCTCCGTCGCGAGGGTGACGTCCAAGACCATTGCATAGGAGCCAGGCGAAGGCATCACCTCTGGGTGGTCGGCCTGGCTCCAGCTGATTGGCTTTTCTGACCAGTGCATGAACTCGGCGGTGCTAGAGGCGACTGCATTCACTTCTTGGTGCTGTCGGCGTCGGCTGCGCTTGTCGTCGGCTTGACTGGTGAAGACGACGTAGGCGGCGTGCTCTTCGGGGAATTCGTCTTGGATGGCGCCGACTGCCGGCCGAGCCGCCGGCTGCTGGGGAGCTGGAGGCGGCTGGCCGGGAGGCGGAGGCGGCAACATTCCCTCACCCTTGGTGATGCGGGTGAGCCAGTGGCATTTCTGGGTTGTGTGGTTGGACGGCTTCGCGCCGCTGTGGAACTTGCAGGGGGCATCGAGTGCTTGTTCGTAGGAGAAAGACGGCTGCCAAGCCGGCCTTCCACCCTTCTTCTTGGGAGCGGGCCGTTCTTCAGGCTGCTCGTCTTCAACTGTGGCCACCTGCCGACTGGAGGAAGTCGGCATGGGGCCCTTGCGCTTGTGGTCGTTCTGGTAGGGGCGCCGATTAGGGTCGCCAGCCGGCGTTTTGGGAACCGGAGCAAGTACTTTCCCCGAGGCGTCCACTCGGAGCTCGGTCTTCATTGAGGAGTTGGTGGTGGCGTACTTGTCGGCGATGACTACTAACTCGTCGAGGGTAGCCGGCTCGTCGCAGAGGAGTCGGTGCTTGAGGAGGGTGCCCTCTCGGCACCCGGCGGTGAAGTACTCGATGGCCTGGACCTCGTGCACCCCCTCGCAGGAGTTGCGGAGCTCGGCCCGTCGCGTGAGGTAGTCGCGGGTCGACTCGTTGGGCCCTTGGACACAGAGGGAGAGCTGGCGAGGCTTGGGAGGCCGCTTGTAGGTGCTGGTGAAGTTGCGGACGAAGACTTCGGTGAAGTCCAGCCAACTGTTGATGCTGTAGGGCTTGAGGCTGTTGAGCCATGTGCGTGCCGTGCCTTGCAGCATGAGGGGGACGTACTTCACGGCGACGCGCTGATTGCCGTTTGCTATGCTGACGGCCGTGGAGTAGTCGATGAGCCAATCTTCCGGCTTCACCGAGCCGTTGTACTTGGGCGTGTCTCTGGGGAGCGAGAACCCTTTGGGGAAGGGCTCGTCGCGGATGCGGGGGCCAAAGCATGGCGGGCCGACATCGTCTTCTTCTTCTAGTGCCAAGGATCGAGCAAGGCGGTCGATCCTGTGGCGGGCGTCGTTCTCGCAGACTCCTTCTCGACGGCCGAGTCGGTCGCCAAGAGTCGGGTGTGTGATAGGCGGCGGAGTGAGGCGTCTTTCTCTTCGAGGCGGGGGAGGAGGCATATTTCCTTGGTGCTCTACAGCTCGAGGGCGGCCATCCGCGTCGCGCTCGATGGTGATGCGAGTCCGGCTACGGCTGGCAGCCGGCTCCTTGTCTTTCTTCTGGCGCGCGCCGCTCGCGGTCGGCGAGCGGGACGTCGCGGCGTGCTCCCGGCGCGGGGGATGACTATCAGCACGGGCGCCGGCTTCGTGCCGTTCTGCAGCCGCGTCGAGCAGCTGTTGGATCCATCTCGTCATGTAGGGGAACTCATCGGCTCCCAGCCCATTGAGCTCTTCTGCAGCCGCCTGAGCGGCTCACAGATTCTCGAGCGGGGTGGCGTAGACGGGGCGATCTGCGCCCAGCATGCTGGCGACGGCTGCGCCGCGCTTCTGGACGAAGCCGGCTCAGCTCGGGCCGCTAGGCGGCGGCGTGCCGAAGGCGGCGCGGTCGACTTCGCGCTGGTGGGCCTCGGTGAGGTGTCTCATCGAGGCTATCTTCTGGCCCTCCGCGATGAGGGCAAGGCGGCGTGCCTCCAGGGTCTCGGCGTCGGCGTCGGCCGGGATGGGGACGGAGAGGTCGTGCATCGCCGCTTGCTGAGCGTTGCGGGCATTCTCGCCCGAGTTGGAGACGTGGCTGATAACCAGCACTTCGGTGACAGCGCTGCTGCCGCTGTCAGCTCGAGGGAGGGGGTCGTCGAAGACCACCACGTCTGAGGGGTAGGCGTCAAGCGACGCGGTGTCGGAGTCGATGAGCATCGGGTCGGTGGAGCCGACCGACTCCATGTCCGCAGCAGGCTCGCTGGAGACGTGAAGTTGGTCGAGGAGGCTGACGAGGCGGCTCTCGGGGTAGTCGGTGCTTGCGTCGGACGCAGGCTCGTCGGAGATGCGAGTCTCGCCGAGCAGATCGGCGAGGCGGCTCGCTGTGCAGGCGTCGTTGACGCCTTGCAGCGCGTCGAGGCGAACGCCATCGGGCGCAGCAGGCTGGCTGCCCTCACGGGGGAGGAAGAGGGTTCCCGTCCAGAACAGGTCTCCGGACGACGGTGCACCTGGCCCCACGGTGGGCGCCAAATGTCGGGTGGTTGGTGCGACATATGCCAAGGGATGGCTTATCATTGTGGGAGCCAATAAAACGTCGCCGGTGCCCGGAAACGGGATGAGGCGAAGACATGCACGCCGGCGGATCTTACCCAGGTTCGGGGCTCTCCGAGGAGATAACACCCCTAGTCCTGCTCTGCGGGGTCTCCGCATGATCACTAGATCGATGAAAGGTAGCTACAATCGCTCCTAGAGCTGTTGAGATCAAGGGAGAAGAAGAACAAGGCTAGCTCTTGCTTCTCTCTATCTATGGTGTGTGTGCTATGCTTGGGAGCCAACTATGCTCAGAGGCCAACCCTTTGTATGGGTGCTCCGGGGGGTTTATATAGGCCTACCCCCCGGGGGTACAATGGTAATCCGACTGGGAGCTGGTCCCAGCCGTCAGTGTCTACACTTGCCGGCTTCTCCGCCGGCTGGTGGGTCCCGCCGGCTACCGGCTACTTGGTCGACAGGCCGGCCCCACCGCCTAGGGTCTTGTCGGCGGCTGCTTACTGTAGCCGCGCCTCCGATGACGAGGGCTTTGTCGAGGTAAGCGTGGCTACAGTGGGCCGCCTCGGGGGCTCTCACTGTAGCCTTACCTCGTCTTGTCTCCTTAATGGGGCTCCTGCTTCGAGGAAGGGAGTAGCCGGCTTCTGGAGGCCGGCTACGCTCTTGGCCGACTGGGAAAGGCCGGGCCGCCTTCATGCCTCTCTCTGGCTGAAGGGGCCCGCCGCCCGCGGGCCGTACGGGAGTCGGTCGTGGGTGACGTCGAGGCCAGCATGGCTACAGTGCCGAGCCGCACGGGTGACGGCCGTCCCGTACGGCCTCCTGTAGCCATGCCCGCCTCGGGCTTTGGGGGTAGTGGGCCGCACTGTGGCCACACCCCGTCGTGTCGCCGTTATGTGGGAACATCTTGGAGTGGTTGTGGTCTCGGCCGGCTCTTTGGAGTCGGCGTCCTTCTTGGCCGGCTTCTTGGAGTCGGCCACCCTGTAGTCGTCCTGGGGAGGAGTTGGTGAGGCTGGGTCGCCTTCCGGGAGTCGGCTTCAGAGGTAGCCGGCCAGGGAAGGCGGCCCAATGCTCGGAGTGCTTGGAGGCCCGAAGGCCTGATAATTTTTCCAGAAGAACCAGGGGCAGTCGGTTAGGCTACCCGTGGCCATTTACTCCGACAATGTCACAATACTTATGCCTATTCTCTCTTATTTTACAAGGTTTACATGAAAAGGGAGAATGCCGGCAGCTGGAATTCTGGGCTGGAAAAGGAGCAAATATTAGAGACCTATTCTGCACAACTCCAAAAGTCCTGAAACTCCACGAAAGTTATTTTTAGAAATAGTAAAAAATACTGAGTGAAGAAAATACCAGAGGGGGCCCACACCCTGGCCACGAGGGTGGGGGGCGCGCCCCCTGACTCGTTGTCGGAGTAAATGGCCACGGGTAGCCCAACCGACTACCCCTGGTTCTTCAGAAAAATTATCAGGCCTTTGGGCCTTCAAGCACTCCAGGCATTCGGGCCGCCTTCCCTGGCCGGCTACCTCTAAAGCCGACTCCCGGAAGGCGACCCTGCCTCAGCAACCCCTCCCCAGGACGATTACAGGGTGGCCGACTCCAAGAAGCCGGCCAAGAAGGACGCCGACTCCAAAGAGCCGGCCGGGACCACAACCACTTCAAGCCACTCCCACATAACGGCGACGCGACGGGGTGTGGCCACAGTGCGGCCCACTACCCCCGAAGCCCGAGGCGGGCATGGCTACAGGAGGCCGTACGGGACGGTCATCTCCTGTGGGGCTCGGCACTGTAGCCATGCTAGCCTCGACGTCACCCACGACCGACTCCCGTACGGCCCGCGAGCGGCGGGCCCCTTCAGCCAGAGAGAGACGTGAAGGCGGCCCGGCCTTTCCCAGTCGGCCAAGAGCGTAGCCGGCCTCCAGAAGCCGGCTACTCCCTTCCTCGAAGCAGGAGCCCCATTAAGCAAACAAGACGAGGTAAGGCTACAGTGATAGCCCCCGAGGCGGCCCACTGTAGCCACGCTTACCTCGACAAAGCCCTCGTCATCACAGGCGAGGCAACAGTAAGCAGCCGCCGACAAGACCCTAGGCGGTGGGGCCGGCCTGTCGACCAAGTAGCCGGCAGCCGGCGGGACCCAGCAGCCGGCGGGACCCAGCAGCCGGCGGAGAAGCCGGCGAGCGTAGACACTGACGGCTGGGACCAGAGCCCAGCCGGATTACCATTGTACCCCCGGGGGGTAGGCCTATATAAACCCCCCGGAGCACCCATGCAAAGGGGTTCGCACCTAAGCATAGTTGGCATCTGAGCATAGAGTTGCCTTCTTAGCATAGCACACACACCATAGATAGAGAGAAGCAAGAGCTAGCCTCGTTCTTCTTCTCCCTTGATCTCTACAGCTCTAGGAGCGACTGTAGCTACCTTTTATCGATCTAGTGATCATGCGGAGACCCCGTAGAGCAGGACTAGGGGTGTTATCTCCTCGGAGAGCCCCGAACCTGGGTAAGATTCGCCGGCGTGCATGTCTTCGCCTCATCCCGTTTCCAGGCACCGGCGACGTTTTATTGGCTCCCACAATGATAAGCCATTCCTTGGCATATGTCGCACCAACCACCCGACACTCGTGGGCCCCCTGGTGGCCCTCCGGTGCCCATCTTATGCTATATGAAGTCTTTCATCCGAGAAAAAAACAAGAAGCAAGCTTTCGGGACGAGACTTCGCCGCCACGAGGCGGAACCTTGGCGGAACCAATCTAGGGCTCCGGCGGAGCTGTTCTGCCGGGGAAACTTCCCTCCGGGAGGTGGAAATCATCGCCATCGTCATCACCAACGATCCTCTCATCGGGAGGGGGTCAATCTCCATCAACATCTTCACCAGCACCATCTCCTCTCAAACCCTAGTTCATCTCTTGTATCCAATTCTTGTCTCTAAGTCTGAGATTGGTACCCGTAGGTTGCTAGTAGTGTTGATTACTCCTTGTAGTTGATGCTAGTTCGTTTACTTGGTGGAAGATCATATGTTCAGATCCATTATGCATATTAATACCCCTCTGATTATGAACATGAATATGCTTTGTGAGTAGTTACATTTGTTCCTGTGGACATAGGAGAAGTCTTGCTATTAGTAGTCATGTGAATTTGGTATTCGCTCGATATTTTGATGAGATGTATGTTGTCTCTCCTCTAGTGGTGTTATGTGAACGTCGACTACATGACACTTCACCATTGTTTGGGCCTAGAGGAAGACATTGGGAAGTAATAAGTAGATGATGGGTTGCTAGAGTGACAGAAGCTTAAACCCTAGTTTATGCGTTGCTTCGTAAGGGGCTGATTTGGATCCATATGTTTCATGTTATGGTTAGGTTTACCTTAATACTTCTTTTGTAGTTGCGGATGCTTGCAATAGGAGTTAATCATAAGTGGGGTGCTTGTCCAAGTAAGGACAGCACCCAAGAACCGGTCCACCCACATATCAAATTATCAAAGTACCGAACGCGAATCATATGAACGTGATGAAAACTAGCTTGACGATAATTCCCATGTGTCCTTGGGAGCGCTTTCCTCTATATAAGAGTTTGTCCAGGCTTGTCCTTTGCTACAAAAAGGATTGGGCCATCTTGCTCCACTTTATTTACACTTGTTACCCGTTACAATTTATCTTATCACAAAACTATCTGTTACCTATAATTCCAGTGCTTGCAGAGAATACCTTACTGAAAACCGCTTGTCATTTCCTTCTGCTCCTCGTTGGGTTCGACACTCTTACTTATCGAAAAGGCTACGATAGATCCCCTACACTTGTGGGTCATCAAGACTCTTTTCTGGCGTCATTGCCGAGGAGTGAAGCGCCTTTGGTAGGTGGAATTTGGTAAGGAAAAATTTATATAGTGTGCTGAAATTTACTGTCACTTGTTACTATGGAAAGTAATCCTTTGAGGGGCTTGTTCGGGGTATCTTCACCCCGACCAGTAGAGCAAATAGTTGCTCCTCAACCTACTCAACCTACTGAAAATGAAAATGTTTACTTTGAAATTCCTTTGGGTATGATAGAGAAACTGCTAGCTAATCCTTTTGCAGGAGATGGAACATTGCATCCCGATTTACACTTAATCTATGTGGATGAAGTTTGTGGATTATTTAAGCTTGCAGGTATGCCCGATGATGTTATCAAGAAGAAGGTCTTCCCTTTATCTTTGAAGGGAGATGCATTGACATGGTATAGGCTATGTGATGATATGGGATCATGGGACTATAAGCGATTGAAATTGGAATTTCATCAGAAGTTTTATCCTATGCATCTTGTTCATTGTGATCGTAATTATATATATAATTTTTGGCCTCGCGAAGGAGAAAGCATCGCTCAAGCTTGGGGGAGGCTTAAGTCAATGTTATATTCATGCCCCAATCATGAGCTCTCAAGAGAAATGATTATTCAAAAAATTTATGCTCGGCTTTTTGACAACAATCGCACCATGCTTGATACTTCTTGTACTGGTTCTTTTATGATGAAGACTATTGAATTCAAATGGGATTTATTGGGAAGAATTAAACGCAACTCTGAAGATTGGGACCTCGACGAAGGTAAGGAGTCAGGTATAGCACCTAAGTTTGATTGTGTTAAATCTTTTATGGATACCGACGTTTTCCGTAAATTTAGCACTAAATATGGACTTGACTCTGAGATAGTAGCTTCTTTTTGTGAATCCTTTGCTACTTATGTTGACCTCCCTAAGGAGAAGTGGTTTAAATATCATCCTCCCATAGAAGTAAAAGTAGTTGAACCTATTAAAGTTGAAGAAAAGAATATCACTTATAATGATCCTATTGTTCCCACTGCTTATGTTGAGAAACCACCTTTCCCTGTTAGAATGAAGGATCATGCTAAAGCTTCAACTGTGGTTCATAAAAGTAATATTAGAACTTATACACCTCCTGAGCAAGTTAAAGTTGAACCTAATATTGCTATTGTTAAAGATCTCTTGGCTGATAATATCGATGGGCATGTTATTTTTTTCTATGATGAGACAGCTAGAATTGCTAAACCTGGTGCTAAAGATAAACATAGACCTGTGGTAGGCATGCCTGTTATTTCTGTTAAAATAGGAGATCGTTGTTATCATGGCTTATGTGATATGGGTGCTAGTGCTAGTGCAATACCTATTTCTTTATATCACGAAATTATGCATGATATTGCACCCGCTGAGTTAGAAGATATTGATGTTACCATTAAGCTTGCTAATAGAGATACTATTTCACCGGTTGGGATTGTTAGAGATGTTGAGGTCTTGTGTGGGAAAGTTAAATATCCTGCTGATTTTCTTGTTCTTGGTTCCCCACAAGATAGCTTTTGTCCCATTATATTTGGTAGACCCTTCTTGAATACTGTTAATACTAATATGGACTACAAGAAGGATGTTGTTACTATTGGTTTGGATGATATGTCTCATGAGTTTAATTTTTCTAAATTTCGTAGACAACCTCGTGATGAGGAATTGCTTAGTAAGGATGAAATTATTGGTCTTGCTTCTATTGCTGTGCCTCCTAATGATCCTTTAGAACAATATCTGCTAGACCATGAAAATGATATGTTTATGAATGAAAGAAGGGAAATAGATGAAGTATTCTTTAAACAGGGACCTATTATGAAACACAACTTGCCTGTTGAAATCCTAGGGGATCCTCCTCCACCCAAGGGTGATCCCGTGTTTGAGCTTAAACCATTACCTGATACTCTTAAATATGCTTATCTTGATGAAAAGAAGATATATCCTGTTATTATTAGTGCTAACCTTTCAGAGCATGAGGAAGAGAGATTATTGAAAACTTTGAAGAAGCACCGTGCTGCTATTGGATATACTCTTGATGATCTTAAGGGCATTAGTCCCACTCTATGTCAACACAAAATAAATTTGGATAAAGATGCCAAACCAGTTATTGATCACCAACGACGGCTAAATCCTAAGATGAAAGAAGTGGTAAGAAAGGCAATATTAAAGCTCCTTGAGGCAGGTATTATTTATCCAGTTGCTGATAGTCAGTGGGTAAGTCATGTCCATTGTGTCCCTAAGAAGGGAGGTATTACTGTCGTTCCTAATGATAAAGATGAATTGATCCCGCAAAGAATTATTACAGGTTATAGGATGGTAATTGATTTCCGCAAATTAAATAAAGCTACTAAAAAAATCATTACCCTTTACCTTTTATTGATCAAATGCTAGAAAGATTATCCAAACATGCACATTTTTGCTTTCTAGATGGCTACTCTGGTTTCTCTCAAATACCTGTGTCAGCTGATGATCAAGCAAAGACCACTTTTACTTGCCCTTTCGGTACTTTTGCTTATAGACGTATGCCTTTTGGTTTATGTAATGCACCTGCTACCTTTCAAAGATGCATGATGGCTATATTCTCTGACTTTTGTGAAAAGATATGTGAGGTTTTCATGGACGATTTGTCCGTTTATGGATCCTCTTTTGATGATTGCTTGAGCAACCTTGATCGAGTTTTGCAGAGATGTGAAGAAACTAATCTTGTCTTGAATTGGGAGAAGTGCCACTTTATGGTTAATGAAGGTATTGGCTTGGGGCATAAAATTTCTGAAAGAGGTATTGAAGTGGATAAAGCTAAAGTCGATGCTATTGAAAAGATGCCATGTCCTAAGGACATCAAAGGTATAAGAAGTTTCCTTGGTCATGCCGATTTTTATAGGAGGTTCATTAAGGACTTCTCAAAAATTTCTCGGCCTCTGACTAATCTATTACAAAAAGATATACCGTTTGTCTTTGATGATGATTGTGTAGAAGCATTTGAAATACTTAAGAAAGCATTAATTTCTGCACCTATCGTTCAGCCACCTGATTGGAATTTACCCTTTGAAATCATGTGTGATGCTAGTGATTTTGCTGTAGGTGCTGTTCTAGGGCAAAGAGTTGATAAGAAATTAAATGTTATTCAATATGCTAGTAAAAAATCTAGACAATGCCTAGATAAATTATGCTACTACTGAAAAAGAATTTTTAGTTGTTGTATTTGCTTGTGATAAGTTCAGACCTTATATTGTTGATTCTAAAGTAACTATTCACACTGATCATGCTGCTATTAAATATCTTGTGGAAAAGAAAGATGCTAAATCTAGACTCATTAGATGGGTTCTCTTGCTACAAGAATCTGATTTGCATATTATTGATAGAAAGGGAGCTGAGAACCCCTTGCAGACAACTTGTCTAGATTAGAAAATGTTCTTGATGACCCACTACCTATTGATGATAGCTTTCCTGATGAACAATTGAATGCCATAAATGCTTCTCACACTGCTCCATGGTATGCTGATTATGCTAATTACATTGTTGCTAAATTTATACCACCTAGTTTCACATACCAGCAAAAGAAAAAGTTTTTCTATGATTTAAGACATTACTTCTAGGATGACCCACATCTTTATAAAGAAGGAGTAGATGGTGTTATTAGGCATTGTGTACCTGAGCATGAACAGGAACAGATCCTACGCAAGTGTCACTCCGAGGCTTACGGATGACACCACGCTGGAGATAGAACTGCACATAAGGTATTGCAATCCGGTTTTTATTGGCCTACTCTCTTCAAGGATGCTCATAAGTTTGTCTTGTCTTGTGATGAATGTCAAAGAATTGGTAATATTAGTAGACGTCAAGAAATGCCTATGAATTATTCACTTGTTATTGAACCATTTGATGTTTGGGGCTTTGATTATATGGGACCGTTTCCTGCCTCTAATGGATATACACATATTTTAGTTGCTGTTGATTACGTTACTAAGTGGGTAGAAGCTATTCCAACTAGTAGTGCTGATCATAACACCTCTATTAAGATGCTTAAAGAAGTTATTTTTCCGAGGTTTGGAGTCCCTAGATATTTAATGACTGATGGTGGTTCACATTTCATTCATGGTGCTTTTCGTAAAATGCTTGCCAAGTATGATGTTAATCATAGAATTGCATCTCCTTATCACCCACAGTCCAGTGGTCAAGTAGAATTGAGCAACAGAGAGCTCAAATTAATTTTGCAAAAGACTGTTAATAGATCTAGAAAGAATTGGTCCAAGAAACTTGATGATGCATTATGGGCATATAGAACTGCATATAAAAATCCTATGGGTATGTCTCCATATAAAATGGTTTATGGAAAAGCATGTCACTTACCTCTCGAACTAGAACATAAGGCATATTGGGCTATTAAAGAGCTCAATTATGATTTCAAACTTGCCGGTGAGAAGAGGTTATTTGACATTAGCTCACTTGATGAATGGAGAACCCAAGCCTATGAGAATGCCAAACTGTTTAAAGAAAAAGTTAAAAGATGGCATGACAAAGGGATACAAAAGCGTGAGTTTAATGTAGGTGACTATGTATTGCTATTCAACTCTCGTTTAAGATTTTTTGCAGGAAAACTTCTCTCTAAATGGGAAGGTCCTTACGTTATCGAGGAGGTCTATCGTTCCGGTGCCATAAAAATCAACAACTTCGAAGGCACAAATCCGAAGGTGGTGAACGGTCAAAGAATCAAACATTATATCTCAGGTAATCCTATAAATGTTGAAACTAACATTATTGAAACCGTAACCCCGGAGGAATACATAAAGGACACTTTCCAGAACGTTTCAGACTCCGAAAAGGAATCGGTATGTGGTACGGTAAGTAAACCGACTCCAAAACAGTTCTAATGGCAATTTTTCTCCGTTTTGGAATATTTAGAAAAATAGAAAAATGAGAAGCAGTCCGGGAAGGACACGAGGCTTCCACGAGGGTGGGAGGCGCGCCCCCTGCCTCGTGGGCACCTCGTGTGCTCTCCGGACTCCGTTTTCTTGCACGATACGTATTTTGGTCGGTAAAAATTCATTATATAATCTCCCGAAGGTTTTGACTCCTGTATCACGCAATTATCCTCTGTTTTTGTTTCGAGCTGTTTTTTCTGACAGATCTAGAGCACCATGACGTCCCCAAGCGCTCCCAAGGACAAGTTCTTCGAGAAGGTCATCAACCCCTACCTCGCGGAAGTGCTGCAACACCCTCAAACCATTGAGATGCATGAGGGGGTGCTGCACATCCGCGATGTTGATGGGCCAAGGAGGACCGGAAGCGTGGAGACAAGACTCGAGGCAATGGAGCAACAAGTTTTCAAGTGTCAGGATATGGTGGAGCGTGGACTTGACTCCAATCACATAATGATCACGGAGTTCACCAACAACCACAAGCTGGACGCCAAGGACATCGGGGAGGCCATCTTCAAGCTTCACGAGAAAATCGAGCACCTCCAAGCCCAGATCTATGACCTGCAAAACCAAAACTGTGAGTATGAATATAGATTCAAAAGGATGAGTTTGGCTGCAGATTTAAGGATCCCGGAGACTCGATCATCCTTCTATGATGGAGAGCCTATGCCTTGGAAGAGGGACGACAAGCCTACATCATCAACAATTCCTTCACCAGCAAAAGAGATATAATCACATGGGTATGGGCACTCCCCTTGGCAACTGCCAAGCTTGGGGGAGGTGCCCCGGTATCGTATCACCATCACACTCCTATCTTTACCATTTATCTTAGTTCGATCCTTTGGTAATATCTTGATCTAGTAGAATAAAGTTTTAGTATGATCTAGTTGTGAGTTTTGCTTTATGATCCTTTTATGTAATCGAGTCCGTGAGTTATATAATAAAGATTAGTGTTGAGTCAAGGGCTTGATTAAATCTTGGGTGAATAAAAGAAAAATAAAGAATAAAAAGAAATAAAGAGATCATATTGATCTTATGAAGAGTAATGACTTCACATATAAAGAGTATGATGATTAAAAATTGTTGAGGGTTGACAAACATAGCTTTGGTCATCGTTGCAATTAATAGGAAGTAATAAAGAAAGAGAGGCTTCACATATAAATATACTATCTTGGACATCTTTTATGATTGTGAGAACTCATTAAAGTATGACATGCTAAAGAGTTGATGTTGGACAAGAAAGACAACGTAATGGGTTATGTTTTCTTATATCTGAGATAAAGTATATTGTCATGGATCATCCGACATGTTGAGCTTGCTTTTCTCCCTCATGCTAGCCAAATTCTTTGCACCAAGTAGGGATACTATTTGTGCTTCCAAATATCCTTAAACCCAGTTTTGCCATAAGAGTCCACCATACCTACCTATGGATTGAGTAAGATCCTTCAAGTAGGTTGTCATCGGTGCAAGCAATAAAAATTGCTCTCTAAATATGTATGACTTATTAGTGTGGGAGAAAATAAGCTTTATACGATCTTGTGATGTGGAAGAAATAAAAGCGACGGACTGCATAATAAAGGTCCATATCACAAGTGGCAAAATAAAGTGACGTTCTTTTGCATTAAGATTTCGTGCATCCAACCCTGAAAGCGCATGACAACCTCTGCTTCCCTCTGCGAAGGGCCTATCTTTTACTATTATCTTCTACTTTATGCAAGAGTCATGGTGATCTTCACCTTTCCTTTTTACATTTTATCCTTTGGTAAGCACAATGTGTTGGAAAGATCCTGATATATATCCAATTGGATGTAAGTTAGCATGGGCTATTATTGTTGACATTACCCTTGAGGTAAAGAGTTGGGAGGCGAAACTATAAGCCCCTATCTTTCTCTGTGTCCGATTAAAACTCCGTAACCACAAGTATTGCGTGAGTGTTAGCAATTGTGAAAGACTAGATGATAGTTGAGTATGTGGACTTGCTGAAAAGCTCTTATATTGACTCTTTCCGATGTTATGATAAATTGCAATTGCTTCAATGACTGAGATTATAGTTTGTTAGTTCTTAATAAAGTTTCTGATGCATACTTGACGATGTGAATAGATTGTCACTTTAGCATAAGAAATAATATGACAATATCCATATATGTTGCTGTTATAAGAATGATCATGATGCCCTCATGTCCATATTTTATTTTATCGACACCTCTATCTCTAAACATGTGGACATATTTATCGTTATCGGCTTCCGCTTGAGGACAAGCGAGGTCTAAGCTTGGGGGAGTTGATACGTCCATTTTGCATCATGCTTTTATATCGATATTTATTGCATTATGGGCTATTATTACACATTATGTCACAATACTTATGCCTATTCTCTCTTATTTTACAATGTTTACATGAAGAGGGAGAATGCCGGCAGCTGGAATTCTGGGCTAGAAAAGGAGCAAATATTAGAGACCTATTCTGCACAACTCCAAAAGTCCTAAAACTCCACGGAAGTTATTTTTGAAAATAATAAAAAATACTGAGCGAAGAAAATACCAGAGGGGGCCCACACCCAGGCCACAAGGGTGGGGGGCGTGCCCTACCCCCCTGGGCGCGCCCCCCTGCCTCATGGGCCCCCTGGTGGCCCTCCGGTGCCCATCTTCTGCTATATGAAGTCTTTCGTCTGAGAAAAAAACAAGAAGCAAGCTTTCGGGACGAGACTCCGCCGCCACAAGGCGGAACCTTGGCGGAACCAATCTAGGGCTCCGGCGGAGCTGTTCTGCCGGGGAAACTTCCCTCCGGGAGGGGGAAATCATCGCCATCGTCATCACCAACGATCCTCTCATCGGGAGGGGGTCAATCTCCATCAACATCTTCACCAGCACCATCTCCTCTCAAACCCTAGTTCATCTCTTGTATCCAATTCTTGTCTCTAAGTCTGAGATTGGTACCCGTAGGTTGCTAGTAGTGTTGATTACTCCTTGTAGTTGATGCTAGTTCGTTTACTTGGTGGAAGATCATATGTTCAGATCCATTATGCATATTAATACCCCTCTGATTATGAACATGAACATGCTTTGTGAGTAGTTACGTTTGTTCCTGAGGACATGGGAGAAGTCTTGCTATTAGTAGTCATGTGAATTTGGTATTCGTTCGATATTTTGATGAGATGTATGTTGTCTCTCCTCTAGTGGTGTTATGTGAACGTCGACTACATGACACTTCACCATTGTTTGGGCCTAGAGGAAGACATTGGGAAGTAATAAGTAGATGATGGGTTGCTAGAGTGACAGAAGCTTAAACCCTAGTTTATGCGTTGCTTCGTAAGGGGCTGATTTGGATCCATATGTTTCATGTTATGGTTAGGTTTACCTTAATACTTCTTTTGTAGTTGCGGATGCTTGCAATAGGAGTTAATCATAAGTGGGATGCTTGTCCAAGTAAGGACAGCACCCAAGCACCGGTCCACCCACATATCAAATTATCAAAGTACCGAACGCGAATCATATGAACGTGATGAAAACTAGCTTGACGATAATTCCCATGTGTCCTCGGGAGCGCTTTCCTCTATATAAGAGTTTGTCCAGGCTTGTCCTTTGCTACAAAAAGGATTGGGCCATCTTGCTCCACTTTATTTACACTTGTTACTTGTTACCCGTTACAATTTATCTTATCACAAAACTATCTGTTACCTATAATTCCAGTGCTTGCAGAGAATACCTTACTGAAAACCGCTTGTCATTTCCTTCTGCTCCTCGTTGGGTTCGACACTCTTACTTATCGAAAAGGCTACGATAGATCCCCTACACTTGTGGGTCATCAAGACTCTTTTCTGGCGCCGTTGCCGAGGAGTGAAGCGCCTTTGGTAGGTGGAATTTGGTAAGGAAAAATTTATATAGTGTGCTGAAATTTACTATCACTTGTTACTATGGAAAGTAATCCTTTGAGGGGCTTGTTCGGGGTATCTTCACCCCGAGCAGTAGAGCAAATAGTTGCTCCTCAACCTACTCAACCTACTGAAAATGAAAATGTTTACTTTGAAATTCCTTCGGGTATGATAGAGAAACTACTAGCTAATCCTTTTGCAGGAGATGGAACATTGCATCCCGGAAGTGTCCAATTATTTTCATTACTCAACATATTATTCAATAGCAATTCAGCTGAGAAATAGAATACCCCTTTTATTCGGAGTTGGCTTAGGAGTTGGTTCAGGAAGTGTCCAATTATTTTCATTACTCAACATATTATTCAATAGCAATTCAGCTTGACCAACAGTTCTTTCCCTGAAAACACAACCAGCACAACTATCCTGGTGGTCTCTGGAAGCATCAGTTAGTCCATTAAAAAGATATCAAGTATTTCATTTTTCTTTATAGGATGATCAGGCAAAGCATTAAGTAATCAGAGAAGCCTCCCCCAAGCTTGTGGGAGACTCTCTTCTTTAATTTGCACAAAATTTTATATTTCCCTTAAGGCAACTTGTTTCTTATGAGCGGGGAAATATTTAGCTGAGAAGTAATAAATCATATCCTGGGGACTACGCATACAACCAAGATCAAGAGAATTAAACCATGTTTTAGCATCACCCTTTAATGAGAATGGAAATAACTTAAGGATATACTAGTAACAAATTTTTTCCTCATGAGTGAATAGGGTGGCTATATCATTTAATTTAGTAAGATGTGCCACAACAGTTTCAGATTCATAGCCATAAAAAGGATCAGATTCAACCAAAGTAATTAACTTAGGATCGACATAGAAATCATAATCCTTATCAGTAATGCAGATAGGTGAAGTAGCAAAAGCAGGGTCATATTTCATTCTAGCATTCAAAGATTTTTCTTTCAGCTTAGCTAATAATTTCTTAAGATCATTTCTATGATTGCAAGCAAGAAAATCTCTAGTAGTTTCTTCATCCATAACATAACCCTCAGGCACAACAGGCAATTCATATCTAGGGGGAGAATCTTCATCATCACTTTCATCAATATTATCAGTTTCAATAATTTCATTCTCTCTAGCCCTAGTAAGTTGTTCATCAAGAAATTCACCTAGTGGCACAGTATTATCAAGCATAGAAGTAGTTCCATCATAAGTATCATGCATAGCAGAAGTGGCATCATCAATAACATGCGACATATCAGAATCAATAGCAGAAGCAGGTTTAGGTGTCGCAAGTTTACTCAAAAAAGAAGGAGAATCAAGTGCAGAGCTAGATGGAAGTTCCTTACCTCCCCTCGTAGTTGAGGGATAAATCTTGGTTTTTTCGTCTTTCAAGTTCCTCATAGTGACCAGCAGATATAAATCCCAAGTGACTCAAAGAATAGAGCTATGCTCCCCGGCAACGGCGCCAGAAAATAGTCTTGATAACCCACAAGTATAGGGGATCGCAATAGTTTTCGAGGGTAGAGTATTCAACCCAAATTTATTGATTCGACACAAGGGGAGCCAAAGAATATTCTCAAGTATTAGCAGCCGAGTTGTCAATTCAACCACACCTGGATAACTTAATATCTGTAGCAAAGTATTTAGTAGCAAAGTAGTATGGAAGTAACGGTAACGGTGGCAAAGGTAAAAGTAGCAGTTTTGTAGTAATTGCAACAGTGGCAACGGAAAAGTAACTAAGCAAAGATCAATATGTGAAAAGCTCGTAGGCAATGGATCAGTGATGGATAATTATGTCGGATGCGATTCCTCATGCAATAGTTATAACATAGGGTGACACAGAACTAGCTCTAGTTCATCAATGTAATGTAGGCATGTATTCCGAATATAGTCATACGTGCTTATGGAAAAGAACTTGCATGACATCTTTTGTCCTACCCTCCCGTGGCAGCGGGGTCCTATTGGAAACTAAGGGATATTAAGGCCTCCTTTTAATAGAGTACCGGACCAAAGCATTAACACTTAGTGAATACATGAACTCCTCAAACTACGGTCATCACCGGGAGTGGTCCCGATTATTGTCACTTCGGGGTTACCAAATCATAACACATAGTAGGTGACTATTGACTTGCAGAATAGGATCAAGAACTCACATATATTCATGAAAACATAATAGGTTCAGATCTGAAATCATGGCACTCGGGCCCTAGTGACAAGCATTAAGCATGGCAAAGTCATAGCAACATCAATCTCAGAACATAATGGATACTAGGGATCATACCCTAACAAAACTAACTCGATTACATGGTAAATCTCATCCAACCCATCACCGTCCAGCAAGCCTACGATGGAATTACTCACGCACGGCGGTGAGCATCATGAAATTGGTGATGGAGGAAGGTTGATGATGATGACGACGACGGATTCCCCTCTCTGGAACCCCGAACGGACTCCAGATCAGCCCTCCCGAGAGAGTTTAGGGCTTGGCGGCGGCTCCATATTGTAAAACGTGATGAATCCTTCTCTCTGATTTTTTTCTCCCCGAACGTGAATATATAGAGTTGGATTTGAGATCGGTGGAGCACCAGGGGGCCCACGAGGCAGGGGGCGCGCCCCCCACCCACGTGGATAGGGTGTGGGTGTTGGGGAACGTAGTAATTTCAAAAAAATTCCTATGCACACACAGGATCATGGTGATGCATAGCAACGAGAGGGGAGAGTGTGTCCACGTACCCTCCTAGACCGAATGCGGAAGCGTTAGCACAACGCGGTTGATGTAGTCGTACGTCTTCACAATCCGACCGATCCAAGTACCGAACGTACGGCACCTCCGAGTTCAGCACACGTTCAGCTCGATGACGTCCCACGAACTCCGATCCAGCAGAGCTTCACGGGAGAGTTCCGTCAGCACGACGGCGTGGTGACGGTGATGATTTTGCTACCGACGCAGGGCTTCGCCTAAGCACCGCTACGATATGATCGAGGTGGAATATGGTGGAGGGGGGCACCGCACACGGCTAAGAGATCAAGAGATCAATTGTTGTGTCTAGAGGTGCCCCTTGCCCCCATATATAAAGGATCAGGGGGAGGAGGCCGGCGGCTAGGAGGAGGGCGCGCCAGGGAGGAGTCCTACTCCCACCGGGAGTAGGACTCCCTCTTTTCCTAGTTGGAGTAGGAGGGGGAAAGCAAGGGAAGGAGAGAGGGGGAAGGAAAGGGGGTGCCGCCCCCCTCCTTGTCCAATTCGGACTAGAGGGGGAGGGGGCGCGCGGCCAGCCCTAGCCGCCCCTCCTCTTCTCCACTAAGGCCCATCTTGGCCCATTAAACTCCCCGGGGGGTACCAGTAACCCCCCGGTACTCCGGTATATGCCTGAATCTCTCCGAAGCCATTCCAGTGTCCGAAATAGTCGTCCAATATATCGATCTTTACGTCTCGACCATTTCGAGACTCCTCGTCATGTCCGTGATCATATCCGGGACTCCGAACTACCTTCGGTACATCAAAACACAAAACTCATAATACCGATCGTCATCTAACTTTAAGCGTGCGGACCCTACGGGTTCGAGAACTATGTAGACATGTCCGAGACACGTCTCCGGTCATTAACCAATAGCGGAACCTGGATGCTCATATTGGCTCCTACATATTCTACGAAGATCTTTATCGGTCAAACCGCATAACAACATACGTTGTTCCCTTTGTCATCGGTATGTTACTTGCCCGAGATTCGATCGTCGGTATCTCAATACCTAGTTCAATCTTGTTACCGGCAAGTCTCTTTACTCGTTTCGTAATACATCATCCCGCAACTAACTCATTAGTTACAATGCTTGCAAGGCTTATAGTGATGTGCATTACCGAGTGGGCCCAGAGATACCTCTCCGACAATCGGGGTGACTAATCCTAATCTCGAAATACGCCAACCCAACAAGTACCTTCGGAGACACCTGTAGTGCACCTTTATAATCACCCAGTTACGTTGTGATGTTTGGTAGCACACAAAGTGTTCCTCCAGTAAACGGGAGTTGCATAATCTCATAGTCATAGGAACATGTATAAGTCATGAAGAAAGCAATAGCAGAATACTAAACGATCAAGTGCTAAGCTAATGGAATGGGTCAAGTCAATCACATCATTCTCCTAATGATGTGATCCTGTTAATCAAATGACAACTCATGTCTATGGCTAGGAAACATAACCATCTTTGATCAACGAGCTAGTCAAGTAGAGGCATACTAGTGACACTCTGTTTGTCTATGTATTCACACACAAGTATTATGTTTCCGGTTAATACAATTCTAGCATGAATAATAAACATTTACCATGATATGAGGAAATAAATAATAACTTTATTATTGCCTCTAGGGTATATGTCCTTCAGTCTCCCACTTGCACTAGAGTCAATAATCTAGATTACACAGTAATGATTCTAACACGCATGGAGTTTTGGTGCTGATCATGTTTTGCACGTGGAAGAGGCTTAGTCAACGGGTCTGCAACATTCAGATCCGTATGTATCTTGCAAATATCTATGTCTCCCACCTGGACTTGGTCCCAGATGGAATTGAAGCGTCTCTTGATGTGCTTGGTCCTCTTGTGAAATCTGGATTCGTTTGCCAAGGCAATTGCACCAGTATTGTCACAGAAGATTTTCATTGGACCCGATGCACTAGGTATTACACCTAGATCGGATATGAACTCCTTCATCTAGACTCCTTCATTTGCTGCTTCCGAAGCAGCTATGTACTCCGCTTCACATGTAGATCCCGCCACGATGCTTTGTTTAGAACTGCACCAACTGACAGCTCCACCGTTCAATGTAAACACGTATCCGGTTTGCGATTTAGAATCGTCCGGATCAGTGTCAAAGCTTGCATCGACGTAACCATTTACGACTAGCTCTTTGTCACCTCCATAAACGAGAAACATATCCTTAGTCCTTTCAGGTATTTCAGGATGTTCTTGACCGCTGTCCAGTGATCCACTCCTGGATTACTTTGGTACCTCCCTGATAGGCTAATAGCAAGACACACATCAGGTCTGGTACACAGCATTGCATACATGATAGAGCCTATGGCTGAAGCATAGGGAACATCTTTCATTTTCTCTCTATCTTCTGTAGTGGTCGGGCACTGAGTCTGACTCAACTTCACACCTTGTAACACAGGCAAGAACTCTTTCTTTGCTTGATCCATTTTGAACTTCTTCAAAACTTTTTCAAGGTATGTGCTCTGTGAAAGTCCTATTAAGCGTCTTGATCTATCTCTATAGATCTTGATGCCTAATATGTAAGCAGCTTCACCGAGGTCTTTCATTGAAAAACTCTTATTCAAGTATCCTTTTATGCTATCCAGAAATTCTATATCATTTCCAATCAGCAATATGTCATCCACATATAATATTAGAAATGCTACAGAGCTCCCACTCACTTTCTTGTAAATACAGGCTTCTCCAAAAGTCTGTATAAAACCATATGCTTTGATCACACTATCAAAACGTTTATTCCAACTCCGAGAGGCCTGCACCAGTCCATAAATGGATCGCTGGAGCTTGCACACTTTGTTAGCTCCCTTTGGATCGACAAAACCTTCTGGTTGCATCATATACAACTCTTCTTCCAGAAATCCATTCAGGAATGCAGTTTTGACATCCATTTGCCAAATTTCATAATCATAAAATGCGGCAATTGCTAACATGATTCGGACAGACTTAAGCATCGCTACGGGTGAGAAAGTCTCATCGTACTCAATCCCTTGAACTTGTCAAAAACCTTTCACAACAAGTCGAGCTTTATAGACAGTAACATTACCGTCAGCGTCATTCTTCTTCTTAAAGATCCATTTATTTTCAATGGCTTGCCGATCATCGGGCAAGTCAACCAAAGTCCACACTTTGTTCTCATACATGGATCCCATCTCAAATTTCATGGCATCAAGCCATTTTGCGGAATCTGGGCTCACCATCGCTTCTTCATAGTTCGTAGGTTCGCCTTGGTCAAGTAACATGACCTCCAGAATAAGATTACTGTACCAATCTGGTGCGGATCTTACTCTGGTTGACCTACGAGGTTCAGTAGTAACTTGATCTGAAGTTTCATGATCAATATCATTAGCTTCCTTACTAATTGGTGTAGGTGTCACAGGAACTGATTTCTGTGATGAACTACTTTCCAATAAGGCAGCAGGTACAGTTACCTCATCAAGTTCTACTTTCCTCCCACTCACTTCTTTCGAGAAAAACTCCTTCTCTAGAAAGGACCCATTCTTAGCACCGAATGTCTTGCCTTCGGATCTGTGATAGAAGGTGTACCCAACAGTTTCCTTTGGGTATCCTATGAAGACACATTTCTCCGATTTGGGTTTGAGCTTATCAGGTTGAAGCTTTTTCACATAAGCATCGCAGCCCCGAACTTTAAGAAACGACAACTTTGGTTTCTTGCCAAACCACAGTTCATAAGGCGTCGTCTCAACGGATTTCGATGGTGCCCTATTTAACGTGAATGCGGCTGTCTCTAAAGCATAACCCCAAAACGATAGCGGTAAATCAGTAAGAGACATCATAGATTGCACCATATCTAGTAAAGTACGATTACGATGTTCGGACACACCATTACGCTGTGGTGTTCCGGGTGGCGTGAGTTGCGAAACTATTCCGCATTGTTTCAAATGTAGACCAAACTCGTAACTCAAATATTCTCCTCCACGATCAGATCGTAGAAACTTTATTTTCTTGTTACGATGATTTTCCACTTCACTCTGAAATTCTTTGAACTTTTCAAATGTTCCAGACTTATGTTTCATTAAGTAGATATACCCATATCTGCTTAAATCATCTGTGAAGGTGAGAAAATAACGATACCCGCCACGAGCCTCAACATTCATTGGACCACATACATCAGTATGTATGATTTCCAACAAATCAGTTGCTCGCTCCATAGTTCCGGAGAACGGCGTTTTAGTCATCTTGCCTATGAGGCACGATTCGCAAGTACCAAGTGATTCATAATCAAGTGATTCCAAAAGTCCATCAGTATGGAGTTTCTTCATGCGCTTTACACCAATATGATCCAAACGGCAATGCGACAAATAGGTTGCACTATCATTATCAACTCTGCATCTTTTGGCTTCAACATTATGAATATGTGTATCACTACTATCGAGATTCAATAAAAATAGACCACTCTTCAAGGGTGCATGACCATAAAAGATATTACTCATATAAATAGAACAACCATTATTCTCAGATTTAAATGAATAACCGTCTCGCATCAAACAAGATCCAGATATAATGTTCATGCTTAACGCTGGCACCAAATAACAATTATTTAGGTCTAAAACTAATCCCGAAGGTAGATGTAGAGGTAGCGTGCCGATGGCGTTCACATCGACTTTGGAACCATTTCCCACGCGCATCGTCACCTCGTCCTTAGCCAGTCTTCGCTTAATCCGTAGTCCCTGTTTCGAGTTGCAAATATTAGCAACAGAACCAGTATCAAATACCCAGGTGCTACTGCGAGCTCTAGTAAGGTACACATCAATAACATGTATATCACATATACCTTTGTTCACCTTGCCATCCTTCTTATCCGCCAAATACTTGGGGCAATTCTGCTTCCAGTGACCAGTCTGCTTGCAGTAGAAGCACTCAGTCTCACGCTTAGGTCTAGACTTGGGTTTCTTCTCTTGAGCAGCAACTTGTTTGCTGTTCTTCTTGAAGTTCCCCTTCTTCTTCCATTTGCCCTTTTTCTTGAAACCGGTGGTTTTGTTAACCATCAACACTTGATGCTCCTTTTTGATTTCTACCTCCGCAGCCTTTAGCATTGCGAAGAGCTCGGGAATCGTCTTATCCATCCCTTGCATATTATAGTTCATCATGAAGCTCTTGTAGCTTGGTGGCAGTGATTGAAGAATTCTGTCAATGACACTATCATCCGGAAGATTAACTCCCAGTTGAATCAAGTGATTGTTATACCCAGACATTTTGAGTATACGTTCACTGACAGAACTATTCTCCTCCATCTTGCAGCTGTAGAACTTATTGGAGACTTCATATCTCTCAATCCGGGCATTTGCTTGAAATATTAACTTCAACTCCTGGAACATCTCATATGCTCCATGACGTTCAAAACATCGTTGAAGTCCCGGTTCTAAGCCGTAAAGCATGGCACACTGAACTATTGAGTAGTCATCAGCTTTGCTCTGCCCAGACGTTCTTAACGTCGTCAGTTGCATCTGCAGCAGGCCTGGCACCCAGCGGTGCTTCCAGGACGTAATTCTTCTGTGCAGCAATGAGGATAATCCTCAAGTTACGGACCCAGTCCGTGTAATTGCTACCATCATCTTTCAACTTTGCTTTCTCAAGGAACGCATTAAAATTCAACGGAACAACAGCACGGGCCATCTATCTACAATCAACATAGACAAGCAAAATACTATCAGGTACTAAGTTCATGATAACTTTGAGTTCAATTAATCATATTACTTAAGAACTCCCACTTAGATAGACATCCCTCTAATCATCTAAGTGATCACGTGATCCAAATCAACTAAACCATGTCCGATCATCACGTGAGATGGAGTAGTTTTCAATGGTGAACATCACTATGTTGATCATATCTACTATATGATTCACGCTCGACCTTTCGGTCTCAGTGTTCCGAGGCCATATCTGCATATGCTAGGCTCGTCAAGTTTAACCCGAGTATTCTGCGTGTGCAAAACTGGCTTGCACCCGTTGTAGATGAACGTAGAGCTTATCACACCCGATCATCACGTGGTGTCTCGGCACGACGAACTTTGGCAACGGTGCATACTCAGGGAGAACACTTTTATCTTGAAATTTAGTGAGTGATCATCTTATAATGCTACCATCAATCAAAGCAAAATAAGATGCATAAAAGATAAACATCACATGCAATCAATATAAGTGATATGATATGGCCATCATCATCTTGTGCTTGTGATCTCCATCTCCGAAGCACCGTCATGATCACTGCTACCTCTTGAGCACTGCGTTGGTTTTCCCTTGAAGAGGAAAGGGTGATGCAGCAAAGTAGCGTAAGTATTTCCCTTAGTTTTTGAGAACCAAGGTATCAATCTAGTAGGAGGCTACGCGCGAGTCCCTCGCACCTACACAAACAAATAAATCCTCGCAACCAACGCGATAAGGGGTTGTCAATCCCTACACGGTCACTTACGAGAGTGAGATCTGATAGATATGATAAGATAATATTTTTGGTATTTTTATGATAAAGATGCAAAGTAAAATAAAAGCAACGGAAATAACTAAGTGTTGGAAGATTAATATGACGGAAAATAGACCCCGGGGCCATAGGTTTCACTAGTGGCTTCTCTCAAGAGCATAAGTATTTTACGGTGGGTGAACAAATTACTGTTGAGCAATTGACAGAATTGAGCATAGTTATGAGAATATCTAGGTATGATCATGTATATAGGCATCACGTCCGAGACAAGTAGACCGACTCCTGCCTGCATCTACTACTATTACTCCACACATCGACCGCTATCTAGCATGCATCTAGAGTATTAAGTTCATAAGAACAGAGTAACGCTTTAAGCAAGATGACATGATGTAGAGGGATAAATTCATGCAATATGATAAAACCCCATCTTGTTATCCTCGATGGCAACAATACAATACGTGCCTTGCTGCCCCTACTGTCACTGGGAAAGGACACCGCAAGATTGAACCCAGAGCTAAGCACTTCTCCCATTGCAAGAAAGATCAATCTAGTAGGCCAAACCAAACTGATAATTCGAAGAGACTTGCAAAGATAACCAATCATACATAAAAGAATTCAGAAGATTCAAATATTGTTCATAGATAAACCTTATCATAAACCCACAATTCATCGGTCTCAACAAACACACCGCAAAAGAAGATTACATCAAATAGATCTCCACAAGAGAGGGGGAGAACATTGTATTGAGATCCAAAAAGAGAGAGGAAGCCATCTAGCTAATAACTATGGATCCGAAGGTCTGAGGTAAACTACTCACACTTCATCAGAGAGGCTATGGTGTTGATGTAGAAGCCCTCCGTGATCGATGCCCCCTCCGGCGGAGCTCCGGAACATGCCCCAAGATGGGATCTCGTGGGTACAGAAGGTTGCGGCGGTGGAATTAGGTTTTTGGCTCCGTTTCTGATCGTTTGGGGATACGTAGGTATATATAGGAGGAAGGAGTACGTCGGTGGAGCAACATGGGGCCCACAAGGGTGGAGGGCGCGCCCAGGGGGGGTAGGCGCGCCCCCTACCTCGTGGCTTCCTGGTAGCTTTCTTGACGTAGGGTCCAAGTCCTCTGGATCATGTTCGTTCCGAAAATCACGTTCCCGAAGCTTTCATTCCGTTTGGACTCCGTTTGATATTCTTTTTCTGCGAAACTCTGAAATAGGCAAAAAACAGCAATTCTGGGTCGGGCCTCCAGTTAATAGGTTAGTCCCAAAAATAATATAAAAGTGAATAATAAAACCCAATAATGTCCAAAATAGAATATAATATAGCATGGAACAATCAAAAATTATAGATACGTTGGATACGTATCAATCACCATCGTCACCGGCGCGACACCTTGATCTCCATTGTAGCATCGTTGTCGTCTCGCCAACTATTGCTTCTACGAATATCGCTACCGCTTAGTGATAAAGTAAAGCAATTACAGGGCGATTGCATTGCATACAATAAAGCGACAACCATATGGCTCCTGCCAGTTGCCGATAACTCGGTTACAAAACATGATCATCTCATACAATAAAATATAGCATCATGCTTTGACCATATCATATCACAACATGCCCTGCAAAAACAAGTTAGACGTCCTCTACTTTGTTGTTGCAAGTTTTACGTGGCTGCTACGGGCTGAGCAAGAACCGTTCTTAACTACGCATCAAAACCACAACGATAGTTTGTCAAGGGTTAGTGCTGTTTTAACCTTCTCAAGGACCGGGTGTAGCCACACTCGGTTCAACTAAAGTTGGAGAAACTGACACCCGCCAGCCACCTATGTGCAAAGCACGTCGGTAGAACTAGTCTCGCGTAAGCGTACGCGTAATGTCGGTCCGGGCCGCTTCATCCAACAATACCGTCGAACCAAAGTATGACATGCTAGTAAGCAGTATGACTTGTATCGCCCACAACTCACTTGTGTTCTACTCGTGCATATAACATCTACGCATAAAACCTGGCTCGGATGCCACTGTTGGGGAACGTAGTAATTTCAAAAAAATTCCTACGCACACACAAGATCATGGTGATGCATAGCAACGAGAGGGGAGAGTGTGTCCACGTACCCTCGTAGACCGAAAGCGGAAGCGTTAGCACAACGCGGTTGATGTAGTCGTACGTCTTCACGATCCGACCGATCCAAGTACCGAACGTACGACACCTCCGAGTTCAGCACACGTTCAGCTCGATGACGTCCTGCGAACTCCGATCCAGTAGAGCTTCACGAGAGAGTTCCGTCAGCACGACGGCGTGGTGACGGTGATGATGTTGCTACCGACGCAGGGCTTCGCCTAAGCACCGCTACGATATGATCGACGTGGAATATGGTGGAGGGGGGCACCGCACACAGCTAAGAGATCAAGAGATCAATTGTTGTGTCTAGAGGTGCCCCCCTGCCCCTGTATATAAAGGATCAGGGGGAGGAGGCCGGCGGCCAGGAGGAGGGCGCGCCAGGGAGGAGTCCTACTCCCACTCTTTTCCTAGTTGGAGTAGGAGGGGGAAAGCAAGGGAAGGAGAGAGGGGGAAGGAAAGGGGGCGTCGCCCCCCTCCTTGTCCAATTCGGACTAGAGGGGGAGGGGGCGCGCGGACAGCCCTAGCCGCCCCTCCTCTTCTCCACTAAGGCCCATCTTGGCCCATTAAACTCCCCGGGGGGTTCTGGTAACCCCCCGGTACTCCGGTATATGTCGAATCTCTCCGAAACCATTCCGGTGTCCGAACATAGTCGTCCAATATATCAATCTTTACGTCTCGACCATTTCTAGACTCCTCGTCATGTCCGTGATCATATCCGGGACTCCGAACTACCTTCGGTACATCAAAACACAAAACTCATAATACCGATCGTCATCTAACTTTAAGCATGCGGACCCTACGGGTTCGAGAACTATGTAGACATGACCGAGACACGTCTCCGGTCAATAACCAATAGCGGAACCTGGATGCTCATATTGGCTCCTACATATTCTACGAAGATCTTTATCGGTCAAACCGCATAACAACATACGTTGTTCCCTTTGTCATCGGTATGTTACTTGCCCGAGATTCGATCGTCGGTATCTCAATACCTAGTTCAATCTCGTTACCGGCAAGTCTCTTTACTCGTTCCGTAATACATCATCCTGCAACTAACTCATTAGTTACAATGCTTGCAAGGCTTATAGTGATGTGCATTACCGAGTGGGCCCAGCGATACCTCTCCGACAATCGGGGTGACAAATCCTAATCTCGAAATACGCCAACCCAACAAGTACCTTCGGAGACACCTGTAGAGCACCTTTATAATCACCCAGTTACTTTGTGACGTTTGGTAGCACACAAAGTGTTCCTCCGGTAAACGGGAGTTGCATAATCTCATAATCATAGGAACATGTATAAGTCATGAAGAAAGCAATAGCAGAATACTAAACGATCAAGTTCTAAGCTAACGGAATGGGTCAAGTCAATTACATCATTCTCCTAATGATGTGATCCCGTTAATCAAATGACAACTCATGTCTATGGCTAGGAAACATAACCATCTTTGATCAACGAGCTAGTCAAGTAGAGGCATACTAGTGACACTCTGTTTGTCTATGTATTCACACACAAGTATTATGTTTCCGGTTAATACAATTCTAGCATGAATAATAAACATTTATCATGATATGAGGAAATAAATAATAACTTTATTATTGCCTCTAGGGCATATTTCCTTCAGTGGCCCCCTAGTCTTGATTCTTTCGCAGTATTTTTTATAAATTCCAAAATATTCTCCGTAAAGTTTCAGGTCATTCCGAGAACTTTTATTTCTGCACAAAAATAACACCATGGCAATTCTGCTGAAAACAGCGTCAGTCCGGGTTAGTTCCATTCAAATCATGCAAGTTAGAGTCCAAAACAAGGGCAAAAGTGTTTGGAAAAGTAGATACGATGGAGACGTATCAATGATGCATTACGGAACGAGTAAAGAGACTTGCCGGTAACGAGATTGAACTAGGTATGATGATACCGACGATCGAATCTCGGGCAAGTAACATACCGATGACAAAGGGAACAACGTATGTTGTTGTGCGGTTTGGCCGATAAAGATCTTCGTAGAATATGTATGAACCAATATGAGCATCCAGGTTCCGCTATTGGTTATTGACCGGAGATGAGTCTCAGTCATGTCTACATAGTTCTCGAACCCGTAGGGTCCGCACGCTTAACGTTCGATGACGATCGGTATTATGAATTTATGTGTTTTGATGTATCGAAGGTAGTTCAGAGTCCCGGATGTGATCACGGACATGAAGAGGAGTCTCGAAATGGTCGATACATGAAGATTGATATATTGGAAGGTTATGTTTGGACACCGGAAAGGTTTCAGATAGGTTCGGGCATTTTTCGGAGTACCAGGGGGTTACCGGAACCCCCCAGTGGGTTAATGGGCCTTCATGGGCCATAGTGGACGAGAGGAGTAGGCGGCCAAGTGGAGGGGCGCCCCCCCAAGCCCAATCCGAATTGGGGAGGGGGGCTGGCCCCCCTTTCCTTCTCTCCCTCTTCCCCTTCCTCCCCCCTCCTAGTTGGACTAGGAAAGGGGGGAACCTACTCCAAGAAGGAGTAGGATTCCCCCCTTGGGGCGCGCCCCATGAGGCCGTCCGGCCCCCTCCTCCACTCCTTTATATACGGGGGAGGGGGCACCCCATAGACACACAAGTTGATTTCTTAGCCGTGTGCGGTGCCCCCCTCCACAGATTTCCACCTCGGTCATATTGTCATTGTGCTTAAGCGAAGCCCTGCGTCGGTAACTTCATCATCACCGTCAACACGCCATCGTGCTGATGAAACTCTCCCTCGACCTCAGCTGGATCTAGAGTTCGTGGGACGTCACCGAGCTGAACGTGTGCAGATCGCGGAGGTGCCGTGCGTTCGGTACTTGATCGGTTGGATCGCGAAGACGTTCGACTACATCAACCGCGTTACTAAACGCTTCCGCTTTCGGTCTACGAGGGTACGTGGACACACTCTCCCCGCTCGTTGCTATGCTTCTCCTAGATAGATCTTGCGTGATCGTAGGATTTTTTTTGAAATACTACGTTCCTCAACACATTACCTAGCCTCTCCTCATCAGTAGCCCCATGGATATCCCAATTTTGTCTGCCATGGCAATCAAATTGTGGATGGGGTGGATAGAAAGTATTATAATTTTGCATATGCAAAAGCATAAACCGGTTTGTGGCAGGGCAGAAAACAACTACTCCCTGTTTCTAAATATAAGCATTTTAGAGATTTCAATACGGACTATATACGGATGTATATAGACCTATTTTAGAGTGTAGATTTACTCATTTTGCTTCATATGCAGTCCGCATTTGAATCTCTAAAAAAATTCCTATATTTAGGAACTAAGGGAGTAGTAGCAAAGGAGGGGCACCTAGCTTTATCCAGGTTGCGCTTCTTGGTACGCAGAATAGATTCCTCCACTATGGTCGTACAATGCTTATATTCACATATCTTCTATGCAAACATATGCCTTTTGTTATTCTTGGTAGAACAAAGTAATTTACTGATGGTCGGTGGAGACTGTATGATGTTGTAATTGCACGATGTATTGCTCTTCGTGCATAGGCACGTATATATGATGTACAAAGGTGGGCCACATACCTTAACTATACAAGGGACTAGGAGGCGGCCCAAAACAAAATATGCACATAACACATATACTCAACACCCCCCCGCAGTCGAAGCGGCACCGCGGCTGACGCAAAGACTGGACCGGAACTCCTCGAATGACGCCGTAGGCAAGCCCTTGGTCATGATATCGGCAAATTGTTGGGAAGTAGGGACGTGCAAAACACGAATATGGCAAAGGGCCACCTGTTCCCGAACAAAATGAATATCCAACTCAATATGCTTGGTCCGTCGATGATGCACCGGGTTAGCGGAGAGGTAGACCGCCGAGACGTTGTCGCAGTAGACCACCGTGGCACGAGAGCTGGGGGCGCGGGGGGGGGCGCCGAGGGGGCCGCGGGCGCCAACGTCGGGGGCGCAGGGGGGCCGCGGTGGCCGCGGGGGCGGCGTGCGCCAACGTCGGGGGCGCCGCGGCTGTAGGATGCGCCGCATGTGGGGGCGCGCCTCAAAGCCAGGGGCGGGCCAAGAGAGGCGTGCGAGCGCCCTGGGATAGGCGTCGAGGAGCCCGCATCACCAGTGGCGGGAGGAACAGCCGGGGGGTACCTGGTGAAACGGAAACACATGCTCATCAAAGTAAACGTGCCGGGAAGTGAACACACGGTGGGAGACGGGATCGTAGCACTGATATCC
Source organism: Aegilops tauschii subsp. strangulata (assembly GCF_002575655.3). NCBI lineage: Eukaryota > Viridiplantae > Streptophyta > Magnoliopsida > Poales > Poaceae > Aegilops > Aegilops tauschii. Next base: position 467,932,080 of record NC_053040.3, on the reverse strand, counting down.
CTTGGAGTTGGAGGGGTAGCCGATGAAGATGCAAGCGACAGATCGAGGTGCAAGCTTTTGAGAAGCAGTGTCGGCAGTGCTGGGATAGCAAAGGCACCCAAAAATACGCAAGTCGTCATAAGACGGGGGCGTACCAAAGAGAAGATGGTGAGGTGCGTAGTTCCACCATGGGTGGCAGGGTCTAATGTTAAGAAGAAGTGATGCAGTGGCGAGTGCGTCCGGCCAGAAACGAGGCGTCACGTTGGCATGAAACAGGAGCGTGCGAACGCAGTCATTCAGAGTGCGAAGGACGCGTTCGACTCGACCGTTCTGCTGTGAAGTGTACGGGCACATGAGGCGGAAAACTGTGCCGTGATGCGAGAAAAAGGTGCGAAAAGCGAGGTTGTCGAACTCTTTTTCATTGTTCGTCTAAAGCGCAAGGATGGGACGCCCAAACTGCGTGCGAACATAGGAGTAAAAAGCCGTCAAGGTAGACAGTGCATCCGACTTTCTGCGCAAAGGAAAAGTCCACACATAATGAGAATAATCATCAAGAAGGACCAAATAACTGGGAACCGGAGAAGTCCACACTTCGCTATGAATCAACTGAAAATAAAAAGAAGCAATGATGGTGGAATTATTAAACGGCAGGCGAACATGTTTGCCGACTCGATAGGCATGACAAGTGTGATCCTTGATCTTATTGCAACTGAAACTGAAACTCTTAAGAATATGACGAAGTGTGACGGGGTTGGGATAACCCAAGCGAGCGTGCTAGAGATCGACGCCAGCGGAGAGAGCAACCGGTGCAGTGGTGGTGGATGAAGACGAGTGCACCGGATAGAGCTCGTCGGGGTTGTCACATCGTTGAAGTACCATCCTGGTTCGAGCGTCTTTGACACAAAAACCAAGCTCGTCAAATTCAACAGTAACAGGATTTTCACGAGTGAAACAACGAACGAAAATGAGATTCTTAATAAGATGAGGTGACACAAGTATGTTAGACAAAGATAATGGAGTAGAAGTAGAAGGAAAAGAAGTGTGCCCAACATGTGTGATAGGAAGTGTGGAACCGTCGCCAACAATGATTCGGCTGTCGGTGGAGACAGGAGTGAAGGAGGCAAGGTTATCAGGATGAGCAAACATGTGAGCCGTAGCACCGGTGTCCATGTATCAATCACCACCTCCAGTGTAGTTGTTCGGCATAGGAGCGACATGCAGCCCGGTGAGGAGCACTAGGTCCCAGGGCGCCGACGGCGGGGCCGGCGAGGGGGACGGAGATGCCATGCGGAAGCCGTAGCCGCCGCTCAACGACGTCGGTGGGTACGCTCCATACAGCCCCGGCTGCAACTGCGGTGCAGGGTAGGCCGGATGGCCCGCCGGGAAAACATGCGGGCCCGCTGACAGATGCTGCGGGTGATGGGCGCCGTCTGGCTGCTGCCCAGTGGGCGAGTGCTGGCCCACTGACGACTCTCACCAGTACCCGGGAGACTCGTACGTGGGCGGAGCCCCGTACGCAGTCGGAGACGTACGTGGATGCGGGCGGAGTCCCGTATGCCCCGTACGTAGAACTTCTGTACGTGGGAACGGGCGCGTCGTAAGTGACGGCCGCCGCGTATGGCGGCGGGGCCGCGCCGTAGGGCGCCAGCGGCTGGTCGGCAGAGGTGGCGGTGGACGGGCCTGATGACGCCATTGCGGGTCCGACGGCGGTGATCGGCGCGGTTGGGCGGTAGCAGCAGAAGGCTTCGATGACGTGGGTGGCAGCGGCTGGCGAAGGCTAGCGGCGGGACGAGCGAAGCAGCAGGCGGGCGGGCTATCTGGCGATGCGGTTGATGGGCAGGTTACCAGAGAGTTGCTCGGTCAAAGATCGTTTCGATTCATAGCAAAGCTAGCTACGTGCACATCAATCAACCAGTCTGCCTGCTTGCTTGCGTGATAGTGCACGTACGTGTACACTGCTACGGGAGGATTTGGTCTAGCGATCTAAATCCAACAATTGGGGCGATACAGCGCAGCGGGGCTATGCAGCGGGCGGCTAGCGGGCGATGCGGGATAGCCAGCGGCGCGGGCGGCTGGGAGCGAGGATAATCGGGCGAGCGGCGCGGTGTAGTGCGCGCAGCAGACGAGGGTGGCGATGCGTACGGCGCGGATGGTTAGCGCGCGGCAGAGAGGAGCGGCGGCCGGTGCGGAAGACGCGCAGCGGCGGTGGCGGCGCAGGGAGGTGCGCGGCGGCGGCGGCAGCGGAAGGCTAGGATTAGAACCTAAAAACTGATACCATGTATGATATTATAATTGCACGATGTATTACTCTTCGTTCATAGACACGTATATATGATGTATAAAGGTGAGCCATGGACCTCAACTATGCAAGGAACTAGAAAGCGGCCCAAAACACAATATACACATGACATATATACTCAACAGGGACAAAGTGAAGTATTTTAGCCTATGGTGCGCCCAGACTTTGATAAATTGCTAGCTCCGCCGCTGCTTCACTAGACGTTGTGTGAGCGTGTACACATACAACGTGTTCGCTTGCTTGCAGTCATTTTCAAACTTGCATTGATTTTGTCCCGCCAAAGCCTGTATGGGACTCCTGCGGGCAACAAAACACACTCATAGTTTTTTTTAACATAGTCTCTTTTCACTGAACGAACATTGTTGGAAAGACTATAATAAATTTAGAAAAATGTGAGAGCCAGTGCCAAGTCTAGCACCTTCTCATAATTTTGTATTCTGAGGCCCGGACCCGGAGGTTCGACTCCAATCCGTTCAACGCGGCAAACTCTTGCGATGCAATTGCCCAAAACCGTACCGCGATTCCCGGGACCGCCTACACAGATTCACAAACTTATTTTTCTGAACAAAGACTCACCTGAGAGCCTAAACAAGAGGAAGGAAACACACACATCCCTCTCGTGACACCGCGCCTACATGCATACCGCGTCGACCGCAGGGAAGAAGAGGTGCAGGACCACCACGTACAGCTGATCTCTCCCTCGAAGCTAAGCCGGCGGGACGTACGCCGCGATCAATCGTGATCGAGCCCACGTAGTACGATCAGCCCGAGGCCAACGCGTGCATGCACCTGGACGATCGCGAGGCCGTACGTCGTCGTCGTCTCCCCAGGCCCCGCCGTCGCGGCGTCGCCGTCGTGTGGACTGGTCGCCCGCCGGCGGCCACATGCGTGGTGCTCTCCTGATGGGCCTGATCTGCCTTGGTCGAAAGATCTATCTGCTCTCCTGAACCGCAGGAATGGCGGGCAGCATTTCGCATGTGCGTGCACGCGATGTGCAGGAGCTTAAATTTCCCAATGATTGGCAGATTAGCTAGCTCCGGATAGATCTGGATCAGAGTGCTCATCGTTAGTTCGGTTTGCCGGTCGCGGTCGTGGCCAGCTTGCGCGGGCGCCCTGCTTCCACGTACGTACGTGCCGCTGTCTCTGCCGTGTTCGACGATCCACGACCACGATCCAGATATGCATGCATGGTGCACCGCACCCCATGCACGTCCATCGGTACACAGTACGTGCTCTCGATCTGGATCGATGCAATAGGTAAAAAGGGGACGACGAGATAAGTCCAGAAATGGGAAGGTAAGAGCATCTACGGCCGGGCCTCTCAAACCCGTCTCATACCTTTAGGTGGGCCGTCTGGTCACTGATCGGTCACATTTTTTCAATCTAGACGGGTGCCTCAAACAGGCCTCAAACGCCATGCTGACCAGCACCCTCATATCCATCCAAATATGGGGCGGATATGGGGCGTCCGCGCGCCCAGGCCCGTCTGTTACGTCGAACCCAGCCCATGCTGGCCCATCAGGCCCCACTTATATTCATCCCCATCCGCTCGCTGGAGCAAACCCTAGCCACTTCACTTCACTCCCCTTCGCCACCCGAGCTCACCTCCGGCGGTTTTCGGTTCTCCGCCATGGCAGGCAGCGGATCGGACTCCGATCAGTCCGGGTCCATCGACTGGGGTGTCATTCCGTGTGGGTTGAAGTAGGCAATGGCAGTGCGCATTGCACTCCGCCGCTCCCGGGACGACAGCCCCCGGCCGACGGACGGATCCATCCGCCGCGACGGCATAGCGTCGGCTCACCGGACGCTCGGGTCCTCTGGTGCTGGATTCTCGCAGTCCCAGCTGGAGCACCACTCCTACCCCATCACTGGTCGGGCAGAGTATGAGTCCCACCGGGAACGGGCGGCTCGCCGTGGGAAGGAGAGGATAAGGGCCGCCGAGGCCCGTATCGCGGCGGAAATGACGGCGGCGGAGGCGGCTGATGCGGCGGCGTGGGTGGCCGCAAAGGAGGAAGCCATCCGTGCCCGCATTGTGAAGAAACGACAGCCGTCATGATAAAAAAAGGTGCAGCGGAGCGCGCCCTCGCCCGAAAGTAGAATCGGGCGGTCCGTGCCATGGCCGGACTGCCACCGAAATAGGAGAAGGAGGACAGCGACGGCGTGGATGGCCGCAAAGGAGGAAGCCATCCGCGCCCGCATTGTGAAGAAACGGCAGCCGTCGTGATAAAAAAAAAGGGGCAGCGGAGGAAACGCACGCCCTCGCTCGAGAGTAGAATCGGGCGGTCCATGCCATGTCCGGACTGCAACCGAAATAGGAGAAGGAGGACAGCGACGGCGTGGACAGCTCCGGCGACGAGCATATCCAACTCGATCCGTACTACGTCTTCGATCGGTACTTCCGCGAGAAGGATGGCTGGGGCGCCGGGAAGGGGAAGGGCAACCGTGGATGAACTCCACCATAGCCAAACATGCCAATTTTGGTAGTCCGATGACATTTTAGTGTAGTGTGATGGAGTAGCCGAACGATGCGTGTGCGTCGACGTAGTTGCATGGGTATGTATGGATTTAAGATATGATAATTAAGATGTCCGGATATGGCTTACATTATTTAAGAGGTGCCCTACCCACAGACACATTTGAGGAATCGGATTTGCTAAATGCGGCTGTAGATGTTCTAACTAGTCTCCCAATGCTCGGAGGGGTGGAGCAACGCGTCGTGTCACTGTCACGATGGGCCGCGCACGTAGGGTGCACTGAGTTGAGCTCCGGTTACGTTCTAGTTGGCCACAAGCTAGCTGGTGCTGCTGAAAACACGGGTGGCAATATTTTGACCGAGGTTTTCTGAACTACGGACGGCGTTGCTGGATCACTACTAAACCTCGTCGGACGCAATAACTAGAGTGGAGCACAAGAGTGGTTCCAGGCTGACATCGTGACGGTGTGACTGTGACCCCAATCATTGGACAGAGACCCCATTCGATCCATCAATCGGGTCAAGTACGACCGCGCGAAACCAGGAGTTCACGAGTATACACAGTACATAGGCCGGTGTTAGTGGCGGCATTAATTTGACCATCAGAAAACTAAGTAACTACCCCTGGCTACGAAGATTAGCAATCGTCCATCCGGTCAAGAAGAACCTGCGTGCTTGAACAATCTAACAAGCATTCCCAAGACAATGACCGGTGAGCTAATTAATTAGTGGTAGTACAAAACTAGCTATTAGTCAAGCTGTTCCGCACTGTCCTCGTACGTGGACATTTTCCGTGCAGCACTCCAAACTTGCTACTCTCCGATCTATATTATTTGTTTTAGATTTGTTTAGATAGATTGTATGTAGACATGATTTACTAGCCGATTTCGTTTGACGAGAAATTAATGGGAACCGTGCAGGATGATCAGTTTGCTTGCGCTATTGCCCGTTCCCGGTCGTGGTAGAATGTTACGTGGCTGACAACACACATAACATGGCTAGCCATAGCTACAAAGCAAGCTTACATACATGTCACTGTCAGGTTGATCACCTGCATCAATCAAGTCGATCGATCTACGCTGGCCGGCTACACGCGCATCTGGACTTGACCCCTTCGACCGACGTGTGCACCCACGCATCCACACATCAAGTATGCGCAAAACAGCCGGTTGTGGTTAGTTTAAGTGTCATCCAGACTGGTGCATCGTAAACTGTTCTTTTTTCTGCATGAAACTTGGCTGATTAGGAGGAGACGCCAAGATAAGGTTTAGTAGAATTTCCGACGCATGCAGCGTGGGTACGTCCGTCCGACCGTGCAACATTGCATGGCAGAGCAGAGCAAGTAGCTAGCGAGGAAAGAAGCTGGTAGCGTACATGCATGCAGCTGCCTAACAGGACAAGGTCGCATGTATACGTATGTACGCAGCCGGGCCGGGGGCATGAGCTACGAACACTTATTATACTATACATTAGAGCATCTGCAACAGCCGCACAAAAATTCCACGCCCAATAAAAGTTATAGCGCGTCATTATAGCATTTTTAATGCGCCGGGATCAACATTGCTTTAACAGACGTCCAAAAACGCGCGCCCAAAAAGCACACAGTACAAATATGCTGCACGCGATAGCGTTTTTCACCGCATGCCCAAAACTTTTTAGCGCGCGCAATATGTTACAGCATCTGTTGGAGCTATTCGGCACCCAAAAAACGACTTTTTAGCGCGCGGAGCTCTTTTTTTGCGCCTGTTGGAGATGCTCTTAGGCTGTAGCTGCGAGTTTCAAAATCTATATTATTTCCCATCAGAGGGTGGCTGGTATTGTCAACGAAACCCCTTGCAAGGTATAGCTTTCGCTTGGGTATCACTGTTTTAGTGTCCCAGCAGCAAGTGTTCGAAAATTCAGCGGCCTTGATCTAGCGAGCTCCATGGAACCATGACCAGTGGTGGTGGTGGTGCACATGAGCTGAGCTACTCCTACGTTACACCTGTTTAGCAGAAGTGCCTGGTGTCCCGACTGGGTCCCGAGTCACGGCCATGCGCGCGCAATCAGCTCAGCCTGACATTTCCCAGTACGTGCCTCGTCACACACACATGCAAGCATGGTAGTAGCTGCCTAGCTAGCCTCAATGACTAGAGAAAGTGCGCACGTGGAAGGCTATCCATGCATGCCCGCGCCGCCTATCTGTGTAGGCCACTGGCCTCCATGTTCTTGAGTTCTTGCTCCTCTAATCTGCAGGTTACAACTGTATCATGCATTCATGCTTACCTACCATGATCAACCAACAATGATTTTTTTTGGTTCAGCGATACCGCGCCTCCATCTGCCACTGGTTTACTGTTCTTGCCTCGTTTTCATATACGAGCTAGCTATAGCCATAGGATTAGGATGGGAGCTCAGATAGTCACATGTGCCGTCTCATGTGATGAACTATTCAATAGCTAGGCCTGTATAGTTGTCTCGTATATGGTTTCTGGATAGCACGAGTACGCCGGATCCGGTTGCATGCATGCAAATTTGACAATTTTGACCTGGAAACGAAATAAATTCACAGAATGAATTGGGTGTGAAACTATTTCACACCCCTAACCCTTTTGTGTAGCGCCCGCCACGCCGGCGCCACACCCTACGGTGCAGCGCCTAGCTCCGGGGCGTTGCACCTCTGTCCACCGTGGCAGCCCACGGGCCCGCACCCAGCAGTGCAACGCCTACGAGCTAGGCGCTGCACCTGTAATGTGCAGCGCCTAGCCGCTAGGCGCTGCACTGTGACTTATCCAGCCACTTGGCTGGGCCCCCCTCCCCCACCCCCCGCCCCCCCAACCACACTCTCTCTCACTCTCTCCCCGAGCTTTGCCCCCTCTCCCACTCTCCCCCCCCCTCTCAAATCTTCTTCCAAATCTTGCAAATTTGAAGAATTTGTCCGTGGATTTCGAAGTCAAACCCTCCCTCAAGGTAATAATCTTCGATCCCCTTTTTTTGATCGAAGTAAAGTTCTCCCATTGCTCATTTGTTGGTAGTTTGGGGAAACCCTAGTTTTGTTTGGATCTAGAGATTTGCATGGAGATGTGAGATGTTTGTTTGCCAATATCTATGATTAGGCTTTGTTAGTATGCTAGGGTTATTCTTATGGGTGTTCTTATGTTGGTGCTAGGGTTAGGTTTAGGGCTAGGGTTATGGTTAGGGTTATGGTTATGGTTAGGGTTATGGTTAGGGTTATGGTTAGGGTTAGGGTTGTTGTTTCATATATATATTAGGGTTTGTATTCGGTGTTAATCCATGGATTAGTACTCATGGAAGCAATGTTACCTTGTGTTCATTGCTTATAGGGATGGGAAGAACATGTGTGTTTGTTCATCATGGGGACAAAGACGCCTTTTTGAAAGGCAATAAAGAACCGGACCCGTATGAGTTTGACATGGTGTTTGATAGTAGTCCTAGCTATGCGGAGCTCTTGCAACAAGTTAGGAAAGATTTGAATTGGATGGACCCTAGTGATATCATTGAGTTGGAGGGAAGGCATAATGTTGGTTTTGGAATGCACATCCGTTGGAAGACAATGCGTGTCAACTCGGAGCAACGTTGGGTTGCATACAAGGAGACGGTGGCCGAATCACTAGACAAGGCTCTTGAGTTATTTGCAACGAAGAAGGTTGATTCAAGTTTGCATTTGGACTTGAACCGGAACCCCTCCCCTTTGGTTGCTAGTAGCCCCCCACCCTTGAAGCAAGATGAAATTGTTGAACCTCTTTTGACCCAAGAAGTGAGGCCAACATTGAGCCCGTTTACAAACAACCAAGATGAAGCTTTGCAAGAGGACAATGATGAGTATGCGGACGATGACAATGAAGTTGATCTCGATGACAACAATGTGGGTGATCTCGACAAATATCATTTGCAAGAGACAATGGACCATTCCATCCCTTTTTCCCGTGCATATGCATCGGACTCGGATGACGATGGTCCCGATGAACAAGTTGATGCGGAGGGGTTCACGGTGAAGGAGGCCGAAGCTTTCGAGAAGGTATTTGGTCGGGATCATCGGACTACATTGTTCAAGGATGTTAGTCTCGCGGATGAAGCCGTGGTAGATGGTGGCCAATGTGTACCTCTTGGGGTTAGGCCAAGCTCTCACCGTGATTTGGTAGACGACAAGAACCGGATTGCTAAAGGTTCTAAGTTCGACAGCTTGTTGGATTTGAAGATGTGGCTCGACAACTACTCGGTTACGCATTATCGTCCACACAAGGTGGTGCACTCGGACGTCAATGTGCGCTACACGGTTGCATGTGCATGTGAAGATGAAAAGAAGGTCCAACTTGGACTTACAAGAGGCCGTGGTGGTGGTAGAGGTCGTGGAAAGGAGGTCCAACAAGGAGTGGCAAGACGCCGTGGCGGTTGTCCGTGGATTGTGCGTGCAAGACCATGGAAAGGAGGTCCTACTTGGCATGTAGTGAGTTGTGTGCCAACTCACATGTGCCAAGGCAAAAGGGTGGATGGCAAGATTGTGTCCGAAGACCACAAACAACTCACGTCCGAGTTCATCGCTTACAGGCTCTCCAACTCAATATCCACACTTCCAACAATGAGCGTCCAACATGTCATTGACCTTGTGAAAGCCATCTTTCATTACAAGGTGAAATACGGCAAGGCATGGAAGGCGAAGCAAGCCGCATTTAAGATGTTGTATGGTACATGGGAGGAAGCATACAACCGAATCCCTAGGTTGTTGTTAGCCATGGCCGCGACAAACCCGGGCATGGTTCATGTGGTCGAGCCTCATGGGCACCAAACAACGGTTCATGAAGGAAGGAAAGTCAGAGTATTTGGCCGTGCTTTTTGGGCGTTCGAGCAATGTGTGAGGGCTTTCGAACATTGTAGGCCGGTCATCGCAATTGATGGCACGTTCTTGACCGGACAATACAAGGGCACCTTGTTGGTTGCGATAGCAAGTGATGCCAATAACCGGGTGTTGCCATTGGCATTTGCTTTGGTTGAGGTGGAGAACAATGACAACTGGGAGTGGTTTCTGCATCTTTTGAGGACGAAGGTGTTACCCGCTCAAAGGGAAATTTGTGTCATATCGGATCGGAATCAAGGAATTCTTAACGCCGTGGAGATTGACATTCCCGGGCATGCTCCGTTGCACCATCGCTGGTGCATGAGGCACTTTTGTTCGAACTTCTATAGGGCATGTGGCCTTAAGGAGTTGGCCGATGATCTTCAAGATTGTTGTCTCGCTTTCTCCGATAAGCGTTTCGCCACTTTGTACAACAAATTGCTCGCACACAAAAAACTTGATCCCGGGGGTCAAGAGTTTCTCAATAGGCACATTCAATACCGGAACAAGTGGGCACGTGCTTTTGATGAAGATGGCCGGAGATACGGTCAAATGACAAGCAATATGGCCGAATGCTTCAATAGGGTGCTCAAAGGTGCACGTGGATTACCCGTGACGGCAATAGTTCAATACACATTTGACAAGATGAATGCGTACTTTGTAAAGTACTCGATGGAAACCGATGCACAGATAGCGGGTGAGAACCCACGGAAGTACAAGTACAAGTTCCCACCCAAAGTTGATGAATGGTTGCTATTTCAATCACGGAAGGCGGACTCAGAAGAAGCTATATTATATGACAATGAAGAGTGAAAGTACGAAGTGAAAGAGTCAGGAGGAACCACAAATGATGGCCGGCAACATGGAGGTCGGGCTTCAAGGTGTCGTTAACACAATGTGATTGCTCTTGCGGGAGGCCATTGTTGCTTCATCTCCCATGCTCACATTTGTATGCCGCCGGCCGCGTTAGGAATGTGGACATCAATCACCCACGCACCGTGAGGGAGTCGGAGTTCTCAATCATGACGGTCAAGAAAACATGGGCTCCCCGCTTTCACCCATACTTTGACCAATCACAATGGCCGGAGTATCATGGAGTTCAACTATGGCCGGATCCGGAGTTGAAGGTTGTTAAATGGGGTAGACGTAAGACAAAGCGTCTTAGAGGCGACATGGACGGATGGGGCCATGGTGGGCGCCGCGAAGCGGGCAACGACCAATTCCAAGAGCCTCGTGAGAGCTCCCGTTGTGGGGAGTGCAAAGGTCATGGCCACAACAAAAGAAAATGTACCAAACCAAGGAAAAGGTCCAAGAAAAATGATGCAAGCACAAGCCAACATGGAGCTACACAAGGGAGCCAACCAAGTGGTAGCCAACCTAGTGGTAGCCAACCTAGTGGTAGCCAACAAGTGCCAAGCCAACCAAGTGGTAGCCAACAAGTGCCAAGGCAACCAAGTGGTAGCCAACAAGTGCCTAGCCAACCAAGTGTTAGCCAACCTAGTGGTAGCCAACAAGTGCCAAGGCAACCAAGTGGTAGCCAACAAGTGCCTAGCCAACCAAGTGTTAGCCAAAGAGGATCTAGGCAACAAAGAGGTCGGCAACTTGGACTTACAAGAGGCCGTGGTGGTGGTGGTCTCGGCCGTGGTGGTGGAAGAGCTCGACGTGGTGGTAATGGCCGTGTTGATGGTCTCGGCCTTGGTGATGGTCTTGGCCTTGGTGGTGGACTTGGCCGTGGTGATGGACAAGCGCAAGTTCGTTATAGAGGAATGTTTGGATACCTAGATGGACCGTTTCCGTATGTTCCTCACTAACTATAATGTATCATATGTTCTTGTTTTTTCATATGTTCTTCTTTTTCATATGTGCTTCCATTTGTTCTTATTGTCCTTACTAACCATTATGTTCCACTCATTGTAGGTATGGCGGCTTCCCAACCCAACAAACCAACGATGAAGGAGGATGGCGAAGATGAGATGGCCGGATGGTGGGAGAAGGCTGCGAAGAAGCTTAGAGAGGAGGATGCAGCCAACCTAAAGAAGAAGAAGGAAGCGAAAACAGAGTGCGGCAAATGCGATGCGCGCTAGGGAGCAAGCGTTGATGAGGAAAGTTGAGGAGGCACAGAAGAAGCGTCAACAGGATTTTGAAGAAAGAACCATGAAGCTTTGGGCAATTGCAGCTGAAAAAGAAAAAGAGGGACAATCAGATATTCATGGAGAGGGTGGTTAAGGAGGCTCACCTCATAAGAAAAAGGGAGGAGGAAGAGGAAGAAGAGAGGAAGAAGAAGAAGGGAAAGGGGCCTTGCTCTACGCAATAGAGCTATGTCTCCTCTTCGATTTGGTTGTGAACTACTATGTCTCCAATGTGATTTGGTTGTGAACTACTATGTGCCGTGAACTACTATGTCTCCTCCTCGATTTGGTTGTGTGAACTACTATGTGCGGTGAACTACTATGTCTCCTCCTTGATTTGGTTGTAAGAACTACTATGTGTCGTGAAGTACTATGTGTTATGAACTACTATGTGTCGTGAAGTACTTGGGCGCTGCAATCTACCATGTGGCGCCTAGCTGCTGTGGCTCTCTGGATAGCTAAAAAATTCACTAAGTCCAAGTCCAAGTGCCTCAAACTGTAAAGTACCTTCTGTTCTGGCTGCATAGCTACAGACCAGTGCAGCGCCTAGCTAGGAGGCGCCACACTGTACAGTGCAGCGCCTGGGGGCTAGGCGCTGCACTGTATAGTGTGGCGCCTACGTGCTAGGCGCTGCACAAACACTTAGCGAAATTTTGCCTGAAACTGGAGGCATACCTTCTGTTGCTTGCTAGATACCTACAGACATGTGCAGCGCCTAGCTCGGAGGCGCCACACTCTATCGTGCAGCGCCTGCGGGCTAGGCGTTGCACTGTAGAGTGCGGCGCCTCCAAGCTAGGCGCTGCACATGTCTGTAGCTATCCAGCAAGCAACAGAAGTATGGTTAGTTACAGACATGTGCAGCGGCTAGCTCGGAGGCGCCACACTCTATAGTGCAGCGCCTGCGAGCTAGGCGTTGCACTGTAGAGTGCGGCGCCTCCAAACTAGGCGCTGCACATGTCTGTAGCTATCCAGCAAGCAACAGAAGTATGGCTAGTTACAGACATGTGTAGCGGCTAGCTCGGAGGCGCCACACTCTATAGTGCAGCGCCTGCGTGCTAGGCGTTGCACGGTAGAGTGCGGCGCCTCCAAGCTAGGCGCTGCACATGTCTGTAGCTATCCAGAAAAGCAACAGAAGTATGGCTAGTTACAGACATATGCAGCGCCTAGCTTGGAGGCGCCACACTCTATAGTGCAGCGCCTGCGTGCTAGGCGTTGCACTGTAGAGTGCGGCGCCTCCAAACTAGGCACTGCACATGTCTGTAGCTATCCAGCAAGCAACAGAAGTATGGCTAGTTACAGACATGTGCAGCGGCTATCTCGGAGGCGCCACACTCTATAGTGCAGCGCCTGCGTGCTAGGCGTTGCACTGTAGAGTGCGGCGCCTCCAAGCTAGGCGCTGCATATGTCTGTAGCTATCCAGAAAGCAACAGAAGTTTGGCTAGTTACAGACATATGCAGCGCCTAGCAAAGAGGCGCCACACTCTACAGTGCAACGCCTAGCACGCAGGCGTTGCACTGTAGAGTGTGGCGCCTCCTTGCTAGGCGCTGCACAAACACTTAGCAATTTTTTTGCCAAAAACTTGAGGCCTACCTACTGTGCCTCCTCCCCCCCTCTACTGGGTCTTTTTCAGCCACAGTTCGACAACTAGTATAACAAACATTCAGGTACGACATCATTTCTCCAAGTATAACAATTAGTATAACAAACAAAGGGTTCACAGAAGACATCATTTCATAGAAAGGACCATCACAATAAGTTCCAGTTTACCATAGAGCTACTACCACTCCAAGTTCAACGACATAAAAGGTACGACCACTCCAAGTTAAACGACATAACAAATCGCACTCGAAGTTCAACATTATAAAAAAACTAAGATGGCTAGTGCTTTCCACGCTTGCTGGGTCCTCCCCCCTCTTGACGCTTATCTTCTTCACCTTCCTAGGAAGAGGAACCCGCTCCGGCTCCGGCTCCGCCTCCGGTTCGACATCGTCATCCAAATAGTCATCCAAAGCCGCCATCCGCGAGGTGCCGACTGTCCTTTTGCCTCTTTGGGTGAAGTCTTCAGGTGTGTACTTGTTGATTCCCCTCATAGGCTTCAACTCGTATGCAGACCGAGCCCGGTACGTCCCCAAGGTCATATCATCAGCAACCTATGCATCAACAAAAGATATGGAAAGACCGTGTGTGAGGATATAGTTAGCAATGCATCAACAAATGGATATATATCGTCATGACATACCTCTTGGGTGACCACACCCACATCCTCATCCTGGAAAGGTTCACCATGGCTCTGCCCCGAAGCGGGATCTGATGGTGTCGCCGACCTAGACCGTTCTGGTGATACATACTCGGGGTCACGACAACCAAAAAGGTTTGATAGCCGCCTTAACTTTTGGCCCTGGCGCTGCAACATGCACAAGTGAATGAGACATGGAACGTACCAACAAATGTTAAGTGCTAGTTTGAAGGAGATGTGAACCTTAATGAATTCTCGAAGTGCACCTTCCCCATCGCTTTTGCCAGCCGGGGTTGTTTCTAGAATAGTCTCGGTCTCGTCAGCTGCTTTCTTGATCTGGGCACGCTATGAACAGAAACGGTATCAAAGTGTTAGGCAAGCGAAGATGTGAAAAGTGCGAATGGAAAAGCAAAAAGGGCTAACCACAAAGTTCATCATTGGAGCTGAAGGGATCACCGAGTTGCCTTTCCTGACTAATGCGTTGTACTGGTGCTGGGCTACCTCATCAAAAACGGTGGGTTCTTCCAGAATATCCTCAGCATACGCCGGCTGGCATACCTCCACGCGGGTACTTGCAAGAAACCATGCGAGATAGTTGTTGAACGCGATCGGGCAGTGCTCACGAAGCTGGGCTCGTTTTCCAGCCCTTGCTTGCTCCACACTAAGAGCAAACTGCACGACATACTTCCTGTGATGGCTGCCCAATCCTTGATCTTCCGCTGCTTTTTCCTATCCAACCTGCAAGTTAGAAACAGAATATTAGCATCATCGAAACCGTCGAGAAGCTGCTAAGTGCTCAAGGTTAATTATATCTTACGCGTGTAGCAACTTGTCCGTGTCCTCCCACTCCGGCGGGTGTGGCTGGAACAAACCAAACTGGCGGAACACCCGATGTGGCAGGTGAAGCTCAACCGCCCAGTTGCATATCAGTGGGCACCGCATATGCCAGAGATCCCTATCCCTAATGCACATCGGATTAAGCCTGAACTCTATAGGGTTACCAAAACTCTCTCCTTTTCCATACGGCTCCCATTCCACCTGCAAAATGGGATTGAATGCAAAATTGATATCGAGTGAAGATACAAGCATGATAATCACTTATGCAAGGTCGGTTCACCTGCTCAGGCGTGATCGCGTCCAGCTCGCTCTTGTACAACTTGTACATTACAGAGGGATCATCCGTCGTCTCATTTAACACATCCCACTTGTAAGCCCAAGTGGGGAGCCGTAGTGGGTCGTCTTTATCGTCCCAATCCTCGTACTTCACGGTCTTAGGTCGTCCAACCGGCAAACGCTCCCAGCTCCATATGGAAAGTGCGAGCAGACAACCACCAATACCTCCAGTGTGCCTACAACTGGCATCGTCCAACTGCACATAAAAAAGAACATGGTCAAATTTGCCGCAAGAGCGCATTGATAATGTATCAATGAAGTGAAAAGGAAACAACTTCATACCTGTCGATACAAGTAAGCTAGTGTCGCCGAACCCCAACTCCATTTGCTATCGAAGACGGTCAACGCCTTCAGCCACATCCATGGAGCATTCTTGCCTGTGCCATCAGCAAACATTGTCCTCGATATCACGTACCACATGTAGACACGAGCATAAGTCTTCACCATGTCCTCATTAGCATCATCGGGGCAATGAGCGAAGTTCGATGATATCCACGTGAAAGTAGCGCCCGCTGCGACTCTTTCCTTCTTCTTATCTTCCCTTTCTGGCTCCCGAGGCTCCGGAGGAACCATACCGATAAGGGCATGCATCTGCGCGCGCCACCCTTCAGAATTGGTGTTCATACATAAAGGATTGCCATCGATAGGAAGACCGGTGATCATAGCGATATCCTGCAGCGTCACGGTCATCTCCCCGGTCCGAAGATGGAAAGTGTGTGTCTCCGGCCTCCAATGATCAATAAGCGCGGTGAGTGCTGCAGCATTGTTGGGTGGCGTCGACCGGCGGACCAACTCAATGAAAGGGAGAAGTCCTGCCTCCCTAACATAAGGTGTGTACCGCTCATCATAGCTCATCCCTCCAAGGCTGATCCCGTGAGACCGAAGCTTCAGAGGTGCAAGCTCCTACAAACAAACAAATCATAACATTACATATGGGGCATATGTGTTTGAAAAAACATACGAAATTCATAACACCGGCCACTTTCAGTATTACCCGCTGCTCCACCGACATAGCGTACGACCGGTGTTGTTTGTCCCAATGATCATCGAGAAGCCAAACCATCCTAACAATTTCAACAAAGCATTCTTGTCAACACGATTATCTTTTCAATTCAAAAAAACTAAAGTAGGCCTACTACATGCAAGATCCAAAGCATATGGTGCTTCCCCCTACTTGGGCCTACTTCATACAAATAACATGTCAATCTATGTATCCAAACTATAACATGTCAATCTACTTCTCCATACAAATAACATGTCAATCTACTACTCCATAGAAATAACATGTCAATCTATGTATCCAAACTATAACATGTCAATCTACTTCTCCATACAAATAACATGTCAATCTACTTCTCCATAGAAATAACATGTCAATCTATGTATCCAAACTACATAAATAACATGTCAACCTATCTATCCAAACCACATTCTAATCTAACAAGGGTTCCCCAAATCTAATATATGCAAGATTCAAACAAAAGTTGCCCAAATCTAATACATGCAAGATTCAAACAAGGGTTCCCCAAATCTTCAAAATATAATATTTTCTATGGATAGAAAGAAGGGGATCGGAGGAGAGTACCTTCTACGATGGATTGGTGAACAAATGCACGGACCAAATCGTCGGATCGGAAGGATTTGGGAGAGGGGATTGAGAGGGGGAGTGCAGATGGCCGCCGCCCTGTTTTTCTGTAACTGCCAATGGGGAGGGTGGGGGAGGAGAGGGCTGGCGCGTTTGCATATAAGTCACAGTGCAGCGCCTAGCGGCTAGGCGCTGCACATTACACGTGCAGCGCCTAGCTCGTAGGCGTTGCACTGCTGGGTGCGGGCCCGTGGGCTGCCACGG
Organism: Aegilops tauschii subsp. strangulata; assembly: GCF_002575655.3. NCBI lineage: Eukaryota > Viridiplantae > Streptophyta > Magnoliopsida > Poales > Poaceae > Aegilops > Aegilops tauschii. The sequence goes on along the minus strand of NC_053040.3, from coordinate 467,915,107 downwards.
TGGACAGAGGTGCAACGCCCCGGAGCTAGGCGCTGCACCGTAGGGTGTGGCGCCAGCGTGACGGGCGCTACACAAAAGGGTTAGGGGTGTGAAATAGTTTCGCACCCAGTTCATTCTGTGAATTTATTTCGTTTCCAGGTCAAAATTGTCAAATTTGCCTTGCATGCATGGTGCTGCACCCGCATGTGAGCTTGTAGCAGGACATTTTATAGACGAGAAAGGGGAAGGAAAAATCCATGCATGGCTATCTGTCTAGATGTCAATACATTTCTACGAGTATATCTCATTTCTCTGTATATAAGAAACATACTTCCCTCCTACTCACTCTGTTCCTAAATCCTAAATACTCCCTCCGTTTCTAAATATAAGACCTTTTAAGGATTTTAATACGGACTACATACAGATGTATATAGACATATTTTAGAGTGTAGATTCACCCATTTTGCTTCGTATGTAGTTCATATTTGAAACCTCTAGAAGGTCTTATATTTAGAAATGGAGGGAGTATAAGTCTTTATAAAGATTCCACTATGAACGACATACAGCGCAAAGTGAGTGGATCTACACTCTAAAATGCATCTATATACATCCGTATGTGGTTCATAATGGAATCTCTACAAAGACTTATATTTAGCAACCTAGGGAGTACTGTACTTAACAGTTGCCTTGGTTCAACATTGTTTTCCCTCTCAAGTCTCAAAGAGGCATGCAGAACAGAACCGAGGGAAAAACTGCGCCAAGTTAGTAGTTTAGGGTTCATTTGACATATGAAATTTCAAATTTCCAACCATGAATGATGTCGAACCCAAACCACACAATTTTCGTTGGAAAAAAGAAAAGTCAAGCCACATGGAAGAACGGTCAAGCCAAAACGAGCTAAACAAAGATATGAGGTGGGTCCGACGACATCCTCCGCGGGCCCGGCGAACTGCACCCAACGCCGTCGAACCGCTCTCAGTCGCGCTTGCGTGGGCCCCGCCGAGCAGCCATCCAAACATTCCCGCAGTCCTCCCGCGCCATGGCTCACGCACCGCCGCCACAACGCACTCCCCTCCTGCTCCCGCCAAGCTTTGCTCAGCTGCTCTCCGTTCTCACGGTCTCACGTCACGCCTCCGGCCTCTCCGCGCACAGCAGCAACTGGAGCACGAAGCAAGCACGAAGACGGAGGCCTGAGCCGGTCAGTTTCCGGTCACCGTCGGACAAATGGCTCGGCCGCAGCAGCGGTACCGCGGCGTGCGGCAGCGCCACTGGGGCTCGTGGGTCTCCGAGACCCGAATCCAACACCCTCTCCTGTGCGTACCTACCTACCTAGCCCATGCACGCGTGCACCTTCCTCCATCTGTCTGATGCGCTTACGGTGATTCTTCTTGGCCGCTCGTGGCTCACGGTGATGACGGTGGTTGCGGTTGCAGGAAGAAGACGCGGATATGGCTGGGCACATTCGAGACGGCGGACGACGCGGCGCGGGCGTTACGCGGCGACAAACAAGGATCATGTGCGGCCAGCGCGCCGCGCAGCAACTTCCCCGCTGCCAGCGCCTCTTCCTCCTCTGCTGTTGTGGCGGCCGCCGCGTCGTCGTTCCTCTCCGCCGCCCTCGTCGCGAAGCTGCACCGGTTCAACATGGCGTCCGTGCAGGCGGCGCAGGGGCAGCAACCGCAATGCCTCCGGGCACCGCCGATTCGACGGCGAGGGTGTGGTGGGGCGGGAGGCTCCTGGAGGAGCACGAGCAGCACGTGGAACAGATGATCGAGGAGCTGCTGGACTCCGACTTCTCCATGGAGATCTGCCATTACAGTGGATCGTTACTTCTCTCGAAGTTGGTGTTTCCACTGATAATGAGGAGTCAGTAGTGACTCTTCAACTATCATTAAGAGGCTGAATCCCTGTAGTATTGCAAAGTACTCCCTCCGTCACAAAATAACGGAAAAAGTCCAAAACAAACCTTGAAATTGTAGATGATAGTTAAATCAAACCCTGAACTTTGAATCCCGGAAGTTGGCACTCTGAACTTGTAATCCCGGTCTATTTTGGACCCTAGACCTGTTTGGCACACTCGGAATAATAAAATCCCGGGGGATAACCTGCTACTCAGAATTTGGGCCGGCCCACTATAACACAACAACAAAATCGTAAACTTTAAAATATATTCACGCATTTCTTAAATATTCAGAAGTTAAAAAATATTGTTGTTTTCTATTTTTCACACAAAATTCAATTCCTTTGGTGTTTTTAATTTTTTTCTGGAATTTTGAAATTATATTCGCAATTTCAAAAATTGTTTGTGATTCTGAAAACAATTCTAATTTTTTTTCAGAATTTCAAAAGTTCTTCACATCCTATGTAAATGTTTCGGATTTTTAAAAATCGTGTCGCATTTTAAAGTAATGTTTTTAGAATTTGTTTCGGATCGTTGGCTAAGGACTCGTCTGGGTCAGCCCACCAGACATGAAGCGGGCTTTTATTTTCTGAAAGCTGAACAATTATTTTTAAGTGCGAACACTTTTTGAAACATAAACATTTTCTGAAACCTGAACATAATTTGAAAGTGTGAATGCTCTTTGAAAATTTTAAAAATAGGAACAAATTTGTAAATCTGAAAAAACTGTAAGAAATTATTTTGTGACATCTAAAAAATATCGCAAGTTTAAAAAAATGTACGGACAAATTCAAACAAATGTTTATACAATGTATAATAATATTGTGTAACTCAAAAAAATGTTTCATACATTCGAAAAAATGTAGCATTTCAATAATGTTTACAAGTTTCAAAAAATGTGTTTGTGAGATTTTCAAACAAAACTGCGTGTACAATGTAAATAAAAAGTTTGCGTGTTGTAAAAAATTGTGTCTTACACTTAACAGAATATACTTGGGTTATGTTTGAAAAAAGTGTCTACAAATTTGAAAATGTTGAACCATGAAAAAGAGTGTTTGTTTAGTTTTATAATACGTTTATTATCATTAAGAAAATGTAAACATGTACTTAAATAATAAATATGTGTAAAAAATTTGAAAAAATTTAATTTAAAAATGTACATGATGTATTTTAAAATATCAAAAGTTTATCAAAAAATATTTTATGTGTGCGTTAAAAATGTATATTGGGTACGAAGAAAAAACAGACATGTGTAAAAATGAGAAAAGATAACAAAACAAAAAGGCAAAAACAAAGAGAACCAGGAGCACTGGGCGCGCGCCAGCGACGCTGCTAATGGGCCGGCCCAGTTCAGCAAATACCGGCTAAATCCTCTCAATGTTTAAAATAGACCGGGATAACAGAGTTTGGTGTGCTGATTTCAAGGATTGAGAGTTCAGGGTTTGATTTAGCTTTCGCCGACAAATTCAAGGTTTGTTTTGGACTTTCTCCCAAAATAACGGTCTCAAACATAGTACAACTTTGAAGTAGAGCTAGTACAAAATTGAGACACTTATTTTGGGACGGATAAAGTATACAGTAGGATGTCATATATAAGTACTTCTTTTCAGAAAAAACTTTCAATCGACAGTAGAAAGAGTACGAGAAATAACAAAAAATTCATTTAGGTCCGTAGACCACCTAGCGACGACTACAAGCATTGGAGGGAGCCGAAAGCGCGCTGCTGTCATCGCCCTTTCTTATCGGAGTCGCGCAAAGCTTTTTGTGATAGATAGTCGGAAAGTCGTCGTGCTAAGACCCCAAAGAACAAGTGCACCAGAATAACCAAGCTTCGCTGATGAAGAGAAGCATACATCGAAAGTATTCAACCTGTAGACATAAACGTAGATGAACGAAAACTGGATCCTCCGAAAATAAATGCCGATCAGTGGCAGAGGTAGGAATGTGTATAATCGGGTGTTGGGGAGGGCCAGCTGCAGGTAGCAGTTAGAAAATGTCACTGTTTACATGCATATTACCAAGGAAATTAGGATGTTGGGGAGGGTCCGGGGCCTGGCTCGCCACCCCCTGCCTCCGCCATTAACGCCGATCGAATCCTGCGGGATCCACGGGAGACACGTCTACACGCCCTTCGACGATGCTAGAAGCATCGTCGGGATAGAGCTAGGCGGGAAGAACCTCGTTACATTTTTTTATAACAAAGAGAACCGAGCTAAACATATCTTTACGTGTTATATCTTATTGGAAAACAAGGTCGCCGCCCTCAAGGTGGCAACGGGTATCATTATCCGTGCAAAAATCCTACACGTACGAAAAAGCCTACTCATGTTTATGTAAATTTTCAACAAATTGTGAACCAACCTGTGATTGGATGGTTAAAAGAATAGTGGTACCCCTAACCCACCAGAGTTCAAGTCTACGAGCCTGTGGTAACTTCTTAAAATCTGAAGATGCTATGCCGGCTCAGTCTCTCGGAGTTATTCATAATGATAGGGTTTGCGTGCATGGGTTTATAGGATGAGTGTATGTTCATGTTTGTCAGTGACTTTGATTGTACTGTGTTCAAAAACTTTGAACGAGTCTAAACGTCCCCTCTGAATATCATTGCCATCTCTTCAAATTCACACCTATTCTATGAAGTTACACCTTTCTCGTAAGACATAATTTTTTTATGATACTAATTCTTAGGAAACTACGTAAGAAAATCTGAAAGCCTTTCAAAATATTCCATGTTATTTTTATCTTAAGTGAAAGAACTGAGAACATCATAGTAATAATTCTAGCAACTTTTAATAATAATCTTGGGATTTAATTGAGCCCTACGTTTTGAATCATATAACACATCTACTATTTTGTTTGTACCAACTTCCCAGGAAATTTCTTTGATACTAATTCCTAAGAAATTATCTAGATAAATCTGAGCGATTTTTCAACACATTTCATGTTCTCTTTATCGTAAGTGAAAAACCAAAAACTCGAATCTTTATCTGAGTAATTTTTTAACACATTTCATGTTGTTCTTCATCTTAAGAGCATCTCCAACAGCGGCGTCAAAAAACGCGCGCGGGACGTTTTGGCGCGCTCCAGCGGCGGCGGGAAACTAGCGAGCGCGGGAAATGATTGCGCGTGCGAGGGAAAAGGCGGCAGCGCGCGCGCTAGATTTGGCGCACCGCTTCGAGCGCGCCTATAAATTGCCGCGCTCGCCACGCGGCCTCCACACTGCCACGCGCACTCTACCTGCTACTCTGCCGCTCACTCTGCCGCTTGCTCGCCACTTCCTCGCCCCCGCCACCACCGCGCCACCATGCCGCCGCGCCGCCGTGGATCGTCTGGCTACCGCGGCGTCTGCGAGCGCCCCGGCGGCACCTACTACGCCGAGATCCGGTCCGGCGACGTCCGGCTCGGCCTCGGCACGTTCGGGGCCGTGCACGAGGCTGCCCGCGCGTACGACGCGGCGGCGTGGCGCCTAGAGAGGCCGCCGGCGCAGATGAACTTCTGCGACGTCTTCACGCGCGAGCAGGCGCAGTCCGTCGCCCCTCCGTCTCGTCTTATCAGGGACCAGGACCGTGCGGAGCACCGTCGGTGGCAGCGCAGCCTCCTCGTCGTCGAGGAGGACGAGCGAGCCATGGCGGAGTGGCGCCGGCGCCACCCGGAGGACGTCGTGGCGGAGCACGCCTTCTGGGCGGAAAGGACGGCAAAGCGCCGCGCGGAGCGGTTGGAGAGGCGTCGGCCGAAGGCCCTGGCGATATCACAGTGCGATATCGTTGAGGCAGGTGGGGTGTCATTCTTTGGGGATAATGATCCTCGTTGGGATGACATGTGGATCGATATCTCGGACAACACCAGTCCGGATGAGGACGAGGACGAGGACGAGGACGAGGACGACTCGGAGTAGGGTGTAGTTGCACCATAGTTCATCTAGTTGCACCGTAGTATGTAGTTGCACGGTAGTTTTATCTATCTATGTATTATTTATCGATCTATGCTACGGAACTATGTAAAATATCTATGTATCGTTTTTATTATCTATGAAATATGTATCGTTTTTATTTAAAAAATATGTATGCAATGTTTCGTGCGATAGCGCGCGCACTGCATTTTAGCGCGGCTGCTGGAGCCAGCGTTGCCCGCCGCGTTTTTCCAGGCGATAGGCGCGCTGTAAAGTACTTTTTAGCGCGTCGCGTGTTCGGCGGTGGTTGGAGATGCTCTAAGGATTTGGGTATGAACTAACTATTGTCTGTAGTTCTAAAATGATCCAATATAAGCTCTTCCAAAATCCTTCGCAACTACGAGGAACAAAAACAGGAGAACAATGAGAGATGCACTTAATGACAATGCCTGGACGCATGATGTGCAAGGGGAGCTCTGTTTCTTGAACCACATGCAAGTCTACTCTCTATGCCAAGACATCAACACATTGGAGAGGAACCTGGAGGAGCCTGACCAATTCCACTTGGCCTTGTCACGCGTCAGGGAGATACAATGCAAGCTCCACATGTAAGTGGCTTTGCATGGGGCAAGTCAAAACCCCCATCGCAGGCTGCATTTGACGAAGTTGGGCACCGCTTAAGTGCAAAATCTTCATGTGGCTCGCTAGCCAACACCGCCTCTGAACCTCTGACCGTCGCGCTCCGCACGGTCTCCAAGACACGCCGTCGGCCTGCTACACGTGCCTGCAAGACGAGAACAACCCCGACCACATCCTTGCACATTGTGGCTATGCGAGAGAGGTGTGGCACTCATGCTTCAACGAGTGGAGACTCAACATTCAAATTCCATCTACTGATGCCACCTTTCTGCAATGGTGGCTCGACCAAAGGAGGCACTTCAATGGCAAACTCAGAAGAGGATTCGACTCCATCACGATCTTAAATGCTTGGGCCCTCTGGAAGCAGCGCAATGCACGAGTGTTCAACAATGTATCGAGGCAAAGATTGGCTGCGCAACTTAAGACAGAGATCCTAGATGAGATAGATGATCGGAGGAAAGGCCGTACTAGGCGGAGTTGGTGCTTTAGATCCTTTCGCGACAGAGTAGCCGTAGTAGCTAGGGCGTAGGCGTTGCGTGGGTTCCCCCTACGAGTTGTTTGCATCTCGTTAGGGCTCTTGTACATATTATTCTGCCTTCTATAAAAATACGGTATGCCATTGGCATACTCTCAAAAAAAATCCTTCGCAACTTATGTAAGGATGGGGCAAATGCCCCCCCCCCCCAACAATTGTTTGTACAGTCTTCAATGTATTGCCTCTTCATGAAATTTACTTCAAAAAATCATCCATGACATCTGTACTACCGTAATAATTGTACCACATCACACGCAAATAACGCAAGAGTAATGTGGGATGGAGCAGATGGGTGGCCATAAACCGTATGTAGGTCTAGGAGTAGTATTACTTACCAACCCCATTTATTCTGCCTTTTCGTTGGGATAAGTTCTTGCTTGTATATCCTTATTCTTTTTTTATCAAATTCCTACTTTGTAGCCGTCGCACAACTTCTTATTTATGTGGGAGCCATAAATGTCTTGATCATATTCGTTGTAATGTTCGTAAATGGCTCAGAATGGTCTAAAGATAAGAATTATTGGACTATTGGAGATGGGTTCACTTCACTCGTTTGTACAACTATTGTTTTTTCACTAATTACTATCCCAGATACGTCATGGTATGGAATTCTTTGGACTACAAGGTCAAACCAAATAGTAGAACAGTGTCTCATAAATAATGTTCAACAAATTGGAATTCATTTAGCAACCGATTTTTATCTTCCGTTTGAACTCGTTTCCGTAATTCTTCTAGCTTCTTTAATACGTGCAATTATTATGGCTCGGCAGTGTAACCTTAAAGCCTAAGTTAAACAAAGTTAAGTTGAACCATGAGTTGTTCGATTTTATTTTTCTTTGTCTGAATTTGAATTTGGATCTTTGCTTGTTGAAAGTGCTCTAAACCTTAGAAAAATCCCATGGCTATCCTACTCCAATACTGAATCCCAAACTTCTTCCACTGTCCAAGACATGGGAATAGGTCACAAAAATAATTATCTTACAAAATATTTCTTTACAAACCCACCAATCGATCTACAAAATTTACTTTGTGATCAGAAAGAGTTTCTCTCAGAAACTTTTTCTTTACAAACCCATCAACCCCTCTACTTTTCCATATCAGTCACGAAATTTAAACTTAATTTTTATGGTCCTATTCTTTTGTTTTTTAAGCTTCACACTACCATGAGTATGAGAGTTGCTTTTCCCTTTCTTCTCTTGAGAGTGAATCGCAAACATATATAGTTTGTAAACACTCCAAGGCATCAAACTCATCATCATTTTTTCCATTTCAGGTAACAGTTCCTCAACCTCACTTTAATCATCCTTAGGAATGATTACATGTCTTCTTTTAACTATGTACCTAAGGTTTTTAGCAACACTAACATGTAAGTCATGTCTAGCCCGCTCTAGCTTTTTAACTGCACCAACATTAGCTAGCATCTCCTCATCGGTGGCCCCCCATGGATATGCCAGTTTTGTCTGCCATGGCAATCAAAATGGGATTGGGGGTGGACAAAAGGGTATCATAATTTTGCACATATAAAGCACTGCGGTTTGTGCTAAGGCAGAAAAAACAGCTAGTAGTGGAGGGGGGGGGGGGGGGGGGGGGGGGGGGTACCTGGCATATCCAGGTTGCGCTTCTTGGTTTGCTCAATAGCTTTCTCCATTATGGATCTACAATGCTTATATTCACATGACTTTTATCTAAACATATTTTACTTTTGGGTTCTTGGTAGAACCAAGTGAAGTACTTATGGCTCTCGATAGAACAAAGTGAAGTACTTTAGACTGTGGTGTGCCCAGGCTTTGATAAATTGCTAGCTCCGCCGCTGCTTCACTAGACGTCGTGTGAGCATATACACATAGGGGGTGTTTGGTTGCTCGCGGGCATTTTGAGCTTGCATGGATTTTGGCCCGCCAGAGCATGCGACTCTTGCGGGCAACCAAACACGCTCGATCATAGTAGTGTACGTCTGCTTGCACCCCTAGCACAGTTAAAAAATGAAAACAGTTGGTTCAATTCTGTATTCTGAAGCCCGGGCCCGGAGATTCCATCCCAATCCGTTCAACGCGGCAAACTCTTGTGATGCAATTGCCCAAAACTCCACCGCCTCGAGGCTAAACAAAAGGAACAAAACACGCACGTCCCTCTCGTGACACCGCCCCTGAAGTCAATTGCAGAAAACTACCACATTTACGGTTAGGTTTGTAGAAAACCACCAGCCCACTAATTGGTTGCAAAAAACAACGTATTAGCAATAAACTTCCACGGCTGCATACATACCACGTCGTCGACCAAGGGAAGAAGCGCAGCAGGGGCGCAGGACCACAGGACCACGTACGCGATCAATCGTGATCCAACCCACGTAGTACGATCAGCCCGAGGCCGACGCGTGCATGCACCTGAACAATCGCGAGGCCGTACGTCGTCGTCGTCTCCCCGGCCCCGGCGCGCCGTCGCCGTCGTATGGACTGGTCGCCCGCCGGCGGCCACATGTGATCTATCCGCCTTGGTCGACCGATCTATCTGCGCTCCCCTGAACCGCAGGAGAGGCAGCTGGCGGCGTTTCGCATGTGCGCGCGGATGAGGTGCAGGAGATTAAATTCCCCAATGATTGGCTACCGATCCGGATGGATGGATGGATGGATCTGGAGAAGCTGAGTGCTCATCGTTAGTTCGGTTTGCCGGTCGCGGTCGCGGCCAGCTTGATCGGGCGTTCTGCTTCCACGTAGTACGTACGTGCCGCTGTCTCTGCCATGTTCGACGATCCACGACCACGATCCAGATATGCATGCATGGTGCATTGCACCCCATGCACGTCCATCGGCCAACAGTACGTGTTCTGAGCCTGGAATTCTGGATCACTGGATGGATGGAGACAACAGGTAAAAAGAAGAAGACGAGAGAAGTCCAGAAGTGGACGAGACTAGTACTACTACTCCCTCCGTTCCAAATTACTCGTCGTGGTTTTAGTTCAAATTTGGAACGGAGTGAGTAGTAAATTGTACGTGCTTTGCACGCCATTTAAATATATACTGTATATGAAAAGCATAAGAAAATACATTTGAACATGTATTTTCTTTCCTAGAATCATATTGGACAAGATCCAACTTGGTTCTTACCTCTTTACAATCTAGATTGTTCTAGTCTCTTTTTATTAGAGTACCAGATAAGCATGTGAATAGATGCTTCTAGAACAGATGCGATGGTAGAGTTGGGGTTTAATTAGAAGGTCACGTGGCAAAATCCTATGGATTGAAAACTATACCAACGGATGATAATGCTTGCATTTGCAATCTCATGACCGTTGGATGGGCATATCCAACGACTAATATTTGAAGCTATTGTCACACTATATAGTGGTATAGACATGGTAACTAGTCTCCCAAGATTTTGCAGGGGCGGAGCAACGCGTTGTGTCACTGTCACGACGGGTCCACTGAATTGAGCTCCAGGTACTACGTTCTACTTGGGCACAAGGTAGCTAGTGCAGCTGAAAACACGGGTGGCAATATTTTGACCGAGGTTTTCTGAACTACGGGCGGCTTTGCTGCTAGCTGGGCACAGGAGTGGTTCCAGGCCGACATCGTGACGGTGTGACCCCAATCATTGGACAGAGACCCCATCGATCCATCCATCGGGTCAAGTACGATCCCGCGAAACCAGGAGACCAGGAGTATATACATACATAGGCCGGTGTTCATTGCGGCATTAATTTGACCATCAGAAAACTACTAATTAACTTGGCTACAAAGATTAGCAATCATCCCCATCTGGTCAAGATCAACCCGCGTGCTTCATCAGCAATCTAACAAGCATTCCTACCAGACAATGACGTGTAAGCTAATTAATTAGTGGCGGTACAAAACTAGCTAATCAGCAGGCTGTTCCGCACTGTCCTCGTACGTACACATTTTACGTGCAGCGCTCCGAACCTACTACATATCTTGCCGATTTCACGTAACCAGAAACTAATGGGAACCGTCTAAGATGATCAGTTTGCTAGCGCTATTGTCCGTTCCCGGTCGTGGTAGAATGTTACTACGTAGCTGACAACACACATAACATGGCTAGCAAGCTCGAAACATGGCTAGCTATAGCTACAAGCTAGTATATGTCACTGTCAGGCGACTCAGGCTGATCACCTGCACCGATCAAGTCGATCGATCTGACGCTGGCCGGTTACGCACGCACTTGGACTCGACCCCTTCGACCGACGTGTGCATCCATGCAACCACACATCAAGTATGCGCAACAGCTTACAGTACGTGGTTAATTTAAGTGTGATCCAGACTGGCGCATCGTAAACTGGAAAAGAAGGGGAAAAAAAAATCTCTGCATGCAACTTGGCCGACTGTATCTCATCTGGTTAGGAGGAGACGCCAAGATAAGGTATAGAATTTCCGACGCATGCAGCGTGGGTACGTCCGTCCGTGCAACATTGCATGGCAGAGCAGAGCAGCCATGGAATAGTACAATGGAGTGGTAGGATAGTAGCGAGCGAGGAAAACAGTGGCGTACATGCAGGCTGCAGCTGCCTAACAGGACAAGGTCGCATGTATGTATGCATCAAGACTGGTGGCTGAAGCTACGAACACTTATACAATATATATACGGTAGGCCGTAGCTGCGAGTTTCAAAATCTATTTTATTTCCCATCAGCATACGCCGGAGTTGATGAAACCACTTGTAAGATAGTAGTACTCCCGGCGGCAAGCGCTTGAAAAGTTAGTGGACTTTCTAGTTTCTAGTGGATCACGTTGAAATATATTGTCCACCTCACTTTATTAGTTTGGACTTTTGAATGAGTTGGCTGAAGCATGAATTTAATATGGTATCAGAGCCAAAAGATTTTGAGTTCAAGATCCATGCCAACACAGTACTATAAAACGATTCTGCGGCCTACAGCGTACCTACGTGTAAGGACTAAAATAGTTTAGATGTGAGGGAGAGTGTTGAAATACATTGCACGTCTCCCTCCATCAGTTCGGACTTTTGAATGAGTTGGCTCGAGCATGAATATAATAGACCAGTGGTGGTGGTGCACATGAGCCGAGCTGCTCCTGCGTTGCAACTTGCAACTGCCTGCTGATCAGTGCCTAGCTAGCTATAGATAGTAGCTACTCCTGTTTAGCAGAAGTGCCTGGAGGCGCCCGTGTCCCGGCCGGGTCGTGAGTCCTGGCCATGCGCTTGCGCGCAATCAGCTGAGCTTGCTTGACCTTTTCCCAGTACGTGCGCATGTGGCTAGCGATCGAACCCTACCGGTCTATCCATGCAAGCATGCCCGCGTCTTCTATTTGCGTAGGCCACTGGCCTTTCGAGTGGACTCCATGTTCTTCCTCCATCCTGCATGTTTCCGCTTACCAACCATGCATGATCGACCTACGTACCGAGGAGTACTTTGCAGTGATTAACTAGGCCGAGATCGGGATTTAACAACGGTTAACCGCTTGGTTCTCTGAGCTCGTTCTCTCTAATATGCTCAGATGTGACCCGCCTCTACTTGTCGTCTCTTATGTGAAAATTTGCATGCTAGTATATGTGAAAGAGACGATGGCCGGGTACCCCCTCTAGATATCTGCCACTGGTTTATTGTCCTCGTCTCGTTTCCATATACGAGCTAGCTATAGCCATGTAGGGGGTGGGAGCTCCATCACATGTGCCGTGTCATGTGATGCACTATTCAGTAGGCGTCGTGCATAGTTATATCTCGTAAGCGGTTGGTTGATTTATCGATAGCGCGTACTACGCCGGCTGGATCCGGTTGCATGCACGGTGCTGGCTGCATGTGAGCTTGTTTGTCCGGCCTGCACGTTGCTGATCCTAGCTATGGCCACAGAAAACGCCATGCCCAGTCTTTAGCAGCAGCAGGGCATGCATGCATAGACGGGAAAAGGGCAAGGAGAACCCGTGCATGGCTATCTATCTAGGAGTACATGTCAATACATGTCAATACATATCTACTAGTATATGTCTATATCTTATTTCTCTGTATAAGAAAAAGTCTCCCTCCATACTTAACAATTGCCTTGGCTCAACTTTTGCTGTTAAACATGGCAACTTTGTCCCAGTTCGTTTTTCTTGTCAGAAAATTGCTATGTTTGCCAACCTCGCGTGAACTAAAATTGTCATGAAAAATATTCGGATTGCCATGCTTAAAATCCGAACGTTTGGGATTTATCATTTCCGCAACTTTTTTTTCTCTCAAGAGACATGTCAGAAGAAAGCTGAGAAAAAAATTGCGCAATATGAAATTTCGAATTTCAAGCATGAACGAACGATGTCGAACCCAAGCCACACGTTTCGTTGGAACAAAAGGATAACCCAAGCCACATGCATGGAGAGTCGCCGCAGGAAGAACAGTCAAGCCAAAACGAGCTAAACAAAGATATCGGGTGGGTCCGACGGTGTCCTCCCCGGGCCCGGCGAACATGCACCCAACGCCGTCGTAGCGCCTAGTCGCTTGCGCGGGGCCCATCCAAACACCCCGCAGATTCCCACTTCCACAGTCCCGCCGCACTTTAATCTCCCCTGTTATTTATACCTCCCGCGCCCGCGCCATGGCTCACGCACCGCCGCCACAACGCAGAACGCACTCCCCTGCTGCTCCCGCCAAGCTTGCTCTCACGCCTCCGGCGTGTCCATGCACAGCAGCATAATCAGGAGCACGAAGACGAAGACGGAGGCCTGCGCCGGTCCGTTTCTGGTCGCCGCGATCGGCGGAGGCAGCGTCGCCGCGGCGCAAATGGCTCGGCCGCAGCAGCGGTACCGTGGCGTGCGGCAGCGCCACTGGGGCTCCTGGGTCTCCGAGATCCGCCACCCCCTCCTGTGCGTACCTACCTACCTAGCCATGCACGCGTGCGACTTCGTCGATCTCTCTGACGCGCTTACGGTGATTCTTGGTCGCTGGTGGCTCACCGTGATCAGGACTGACGGTGATGACGGTGGTTGCAGGAAGACGCGGATCTGGCTGGGCACCTTCGAGACGGCGGAGGACGCGGCGCGGGCGTACGACGAGGCGGCAAGGATCATGTGCGGCCAGCGCGCGCGCACCAACTTCCCCGCCGTTGCCGCCGCCGGCAGCGTCTCCTCCTCCTCCTCCGCGGCCGTGGCGTCCTCGTTCCTCTCCGCCGCCCTCGTCGCGAAGCTGCACCGGTTCAACATGGCGTCCGTGCAGGCGGCGCATCGGCAGAGGGAGGCCGCCGCCGCCGCGGCCTCGGCGGCGGCGGCCACGGCAGCCGCAATGCCGCCGGGCGGCGCCCACGCGGGGCCGACGCTGCCGTCATCGACGGGGTGGGTCGGGACGCTCCTCGAGGAGCAGCACGTGGAGCAGATGATCGCGGAGCTGCTCGACTCCGACTTCTCCATGGAGATCTGCCATTAGCCAAGCCAGCCATGCAGCGTGCTCTGCTTCCTCTGCCTCTTCTCGACTCCCTCTCTGTTTCTTGGCGCGAACGATCGATCACTGGTCACCGCGCGCGTCCAGTGTAGCGTAGCGTAGTGTAGTAGCTGCATATTACAGTCAGTGAGCTATGTGATGTGAACACCGGAGAAGAGCTCGTATTATTAGTTCAGTCAAGAGTTCTTCTATGCTAGTGATCGTACAGAATAACTGTACGACGTATTTAGCATCTATATATCCATTTAGCATCTATATATCCAAAGCCTATACACCCTACGGTAACAAGTCTAATCCTCTCTGTTTTTACTAGTACCTTTTACGGTGCTCGGCTCAGCTCTGATTCTAGTCTACGTGCTTTGTGTAGATTTTGTTTTAGCCAGCCATCTGATCTGCCGCCCTCGAGAGTCAAGACATCAAATCAAACATAAAAATAGCACAAGGTAACGTGCGATGCTTAACTGAAGCGAAACCGATCAATGGCGTGCTAAACTGAAACGAAACCAATCAGTGGCGTGCTCCTGGATTTGCTAGCCGGATAATAAATCAGCCAGACACGCCTACGAATGAACCATCTCCTGGGAAATCAATGCACACGCACATGGCTCGATCGTCGACAGAATTATCCCCATACCATACATGCCATGGACTGAATTTCTCTGTGTCGTTAGTTGGCTCCTCATTGCAGTGGTGCTATCAGATAGTGGGCGCAGCATTTCTTTGTGGTGTGTTTGCGACATGATTGTGCTGATGCTGCATATCTAGAGAGGATTAGCCCCATCATGGCCGGCCACATGACCCTGCCAATACCGGGCAGCAGGGACATCAGGGAGTATCAGGCGTCGTGTGTCCGTCGAAACCTCACACCCACCACCTTCAGCTTGGATGTGTTCAGGTCCACCGAGGAATGGCTGATTGGTTGGCGGGCCAAGGGAGACCGGAGGAGATGAGCTGATAGATTGTCATGCTGGCATTTCTGTTGATCGGGGGGGGGGGGGGGGGGGGGGGGGGGGGGGGGGGGGGGCAAGAATCTGAAGGGACCCGGGAATCTGAAGGGAGCAGAGGGGATCCCCTACACCTGGGCTAGCTAGTCAGTGATGATCGTATTCCTTAGTTCTGAATTTCTTTTGAGGGACGTGCGAATGATTGATGGGTGGATAGAAGAAGGATCGTCCCTGAGAGAGGAGCATCCCGTGTGGTGTGCTCCTGCATGCTCTCGTTGACCCTCTAGACATTCCTTGTTGTTCTTAACAGAACTACACACGATTTTTCTTTTCGATCGAGATCCCCCAAAGGAATATTTCTCGGAGACTAATCTAAACGCACGGTATGATTTCTCCTGGCAAAGCAATTAAAAAGAAAAGAGAGCATTATCGTGACCCGGGAAGAACGATGCTAATAAGCACAGATCTATACAAAATGACTACCAACCAATGTATAAAAGGTGTTTAGGTGTTAAAACATCAAAAAATAGAAAAGGAGGAAGACCCCCGGCCTCTGCATCTGGACGATGCATGCAACCACTTTATTAATTATTCTCAAAAGACATTATAAAGAAATACAACAATAAGTCTGAAGCCACCGTCTAGGCAACATCTGTCGCTACTCCTATCCAGTTGATGTAGAGATGCTGATAGTCCGGGCCTAATACCACAGACCTCGCAGCCAAGCCTAACATCTAAGACCTGAGGCCCCAACCAAGCCACTTGTCGGGTCTGGGGCACACACTGGTCCGGCGCGCTCTCAGAGGCCATCGCCGCCAACTGCCACCGCTCCATCTTCAGAGCTGTACTGACGCATCAACCTTACCCAGTCTAGCAGCCGTCGACGCCACCACGGCGCCCAACGGCACCACCTCCCTGCGCGCGAACAACTGAGCGCGTCGCAGTCGTCACCGGTACACCTCATCACCATGCCGCCAAGTACCACCAGCCGACACAGCTTGAAGTCTCTGGAAGATCTGTCGTGCGTAGCACCTGCTGACCAGGCATGACAAAGCGTAGCACCTGTCGGTCAGGCATGACTTGACATCTCCACCGAAGCTCCGTGCAAGACGAAGTCGCTCCACCTCCTGCCTCTGACTTCCAGCGCTGCTGCACAAACGATGCTCCCAAGAGAGGAACGACGCCGCAGTGCCGCCATCATTCGATCTGGATTAATTACCAGATCTTCGGGTTTCCCTCGAAGCAGCACGAGCGAGTCGACAGAAGTTACACGAAGATGCCTTCATGAAGGTAACGACGCAAGACGCCGCCATCGTCCGCCATCGGCTCAGTTTTCACCCGCAGCTCTATTTCCCCAACTCACAGCTGGGACTAGATGACGGATCTGGAGATCCGACCACCCAGCCTCAGGCCGACCATCTCCGGCGGAGGAGGTGGCCACCACCGCGACGCCTAGGGCCGCAGCCCCCGACGTCCTCGAGTTGCAGGTCGATCCCAGGGACATAAAGCCATTGACGGAACGGTACACGAGGTTGGCCCGCCGAAGTCCATCTGGTCCTAGATCGAGCGCCGCCATGGACCTGCCGCTGTACGTCGCACCGGCCTGGCTGCCGCCGTCCCGCACACGCTGCCGTAGATCCGGCAATCACGGGCCGCCACCATCCTGACCGAAGCACGGGCTGAGGAGAAGCGCCGCCGCTGCAGCACACAAGCTTTGCCTGCGACGCCCCCAGCGGCGGCGGGCGGAGGAGGCGCTAGAGTGAACGGGAGGAGGCGGCCGGCGGGGGCGCTCTGGGAGCAGGGTTAGGTGCGGGTTAGGTGATTAAAACATTGAATGAGAAAAGCTTAGCACAAATGCATTGGGAACATTAGTTGCTAAGTTTTTTTAATGCATTTAACACCTCGCCATAGCACCAATGCATTGGAAAGATGAGTTGCTAAGTTTTGTAATGCATTTAACACCTCACCTTAGCACCAATGTGTTGGATTAGACCTCTTCCAATGCACAAATGCTTATATGGGGTCCGCTAAAAGTGCAACTATTCCTGGGTGGGTTTGGTAATTCCTAACAACATATAGCTCATTGAACTAATGTTCTTTCAAGATGATCATTTCAGAAAGTTCAATGATTGGCATTGGCATGGATTAGGAATGTGGACCCCTCAAAATGCTAATGACACATATTGGCTCAAGCTCAAGACTCTACATTTTCATTTTAGTGATCCAAGATCACATTGAGTCCATAGGAAAAGCCAATACTATTAAAAGGGGATGAGGTGTTGCTTAATGGCTTGCTTGCTCAAAATGCTTAGTGATATGCTCCAAAAGCCCTCAACCACCTTTTCATATCCACATATGTCCCAAACCAAAAGTCAAACTCGGCCCCATCGATTTGATCTATCCGGCGCCACCGAGTCCATTAGACATAGCCACTGCCAGAAACCCTAGTCAGTTCGGTCTCACCGATAGGGATCTCGGTCTCACCGAGATGGGATTGCAAACTCTCTGTTTCCCTTCGTAACATTTCGTTCTAACCGGATGAGCGATCAGTCCCACCGAGTTTGCAATGCAAGCTCTCTGTTTCCCTTGCGTAACGTTTCGGTCTCACTGAAATGAGCGATTCGGTCCCACCGAGTTTGCCTGACCAACTCTCTGTTTGCCTATTACAGAAATCGGTCCCACCGAGTTTATGTGATCGGTCTCACCGAGATTACATTATTCCCTAACCCTAATGAAATCGATCCCACCGAGTTGACATGTCGGTCCCACCGAAGGTCCTAACGTTCACATTTTGAACTAAATCGGTCTGGCCGAGTTTCATGATTCGGTCCCACCGAGTTTGGTAAATTGTGTGTAACGGTTAGATTTGTGTGGAGGCTATATATACCCCTCCACCCACTCTCTATTCATGGAGAGAGCCATCAGAACGTGCCTACACTTCCAGCATACATTTTCTGAGAGAGAACCACCTACTCATGTGTTAAGACTAAGATATTCCATTCCAACCATAAGAATCTTGATCTTTAGCCTTCCCCAAATTGCTTTCCACTCAAATCATCTTTCCACCAAATCCAAATCTATGAGAGAGAGTTGAGTGTTGGGGAGACTATCATTTGAAGCACAAGAGCAAGGAGTTCATCATCAACACACCATCTATTACCTTTTGGAGAGTGGTGTCTCCTAGATTGGTTAGGTGTCACTTGGGAGCCTCCGACAAGATTGTGGAGTTGAACCAAGGAGTTTGTAAAGGCAAGGAGATCGCCTACTTCATGAAGATCTATCCTAGTGAGGCAAGTTTTTCGTGGGCGATGGCCATGGTGGGATAGACAAGGTTGCTTCTTCGTGGCCCATTTGTGGATGGAGCCCTTCGTGGACTCGCACAACCGTTACCCTTCGTGGGTTGAAGTCTCCATCAATGTGGATGTACGATAGCACCACCTATCGGAACCACGCCAAAAATCTTCGTGTCTACATTGCGTTTGCTCCCTCCAAACTCCTCCCTTTACCTTCATATGCAATTTTTTTTTACATTCTGCTGCTATACTCTTAGACTTGCATGTGTAGGTTGATTGCTTGACTTGTGCTAAGTTGCTAAAATCTGCCAAGACTTAAAATTGGGAAAATGATAGATTTTTATTTGGTCAAGTAGTCTAATCACCCCCTAGACATACTTTCGATCCTACAAGTGGTATCAGAGCTTTGGTCTCCATTTGCCTTGATTTACATAGTTTTTGGTGATCATAGCCTTGGTTTCACAACCTAGGAGAGTACGACGTCTAGCGAGGGAAATTACCACCGTAGAGGTCCTTACTTTGATGGTACTAATTTTGCTAGTAGGAAGCATAAGATGAAAATGCATATTCTTGGACATAACCCCGCCGTTTGGGCTATTGTGTGTATTGGCTTGCAAGGTGAATTCTTTGATGGGAGAGAACCGATCCATGAAGCTACCGCAGAAGAGTTGAAGATGCTGCAATACAACGCTCAAGCTTGCGATATCCTCTTCAATGGATTGTGCCCCGAAGAATTCAACAAAATCAGCCGTCTTGAGAATGCAAAGGAAATTTGGGATACTTTGATTGATATGCACGAGGGTCCAACTCCGTCAGGGAATCCAAATTGGATGTGCTTCAAAGTCAACTTGACAAGTTCAAAATGAGGGATGGTGAAGGTGTCGCTGAAATGTACTCTAGGCTTGCTCTCATCACAAATGAGATTGCCGGCTTAGGAAGTGAAGAGATGATCGATAGATTCATCATCAAGAAGATCCTAAGAGCCTTGGATGGAAAATATGATACCGTGTGCACGTTGATCCAAATGATGCCCAACTACAAAGATCTCAAGCCAATGGAAGTCATTGGAAGAATTGTTGCTCATGAGATGTCACTCAAGGATAAGGTAGAGCTTCACAACAAGTCAAGTGGTGCTTACAAAGCCTCATGTGATGCTCATACATCATCAAGTGAGAAACAAACCTTCAATGAGGAATTGAGCCTAATGGTGAAGAATTTCAACAAGTTCTACAAGAGTAGAAGCAAAGAAAGAAGTTCCAAGTCAAGGTCCTACAATGACAAAAGATCTTCTAGTTGTGAGCGTAATTGCTACAATTGTGGAAGAACCGGACACTATTCCAATGAGTGTACGACTCCCTACAAAAGAAGAGAAGATTCACCCAAAAGGAGAAGTAGAAGAGAAGAATCACCTCCAAGGGAGAGAAGGAGTAGAGATGATCGTTATGAACAAAGAACCTCTCGGAGAAGCAAGGATTCGGAAAGGAAGGACAAATCATCAAAGAGCTACACAAAACGAAGACATCAAGCTCACGTTGGTGAATGGGTGATGTCGCTTGAAGCTACGTCGGTATTTCCCCAAAGAAGAAGGGATGATGCAGCACAGCGGCGGTAGGTATTTCCCTCAGATATGAAACCAAGGTTATCAAACCAGTAGGAGAACCAAGCAACACAACGTAAACAGCCCCTGCACAAAAATAACAACACCTCGCAACCCGACGTGTTAAACGGGTTGTCAATCCCTTTCGGGGTACGGCGCCAGAAATTGCGTGTTGACGGGAGAAAGTTGTAATAGATTGAATAAAAAGATCACAAATAAAATAAAGTGCAACAAAGTATTTTTGTATTTTTGGTTTAGTAGATCTAAATAAAAAGAGCAAATAAAATAGATCACAAAGCAAATATATGAGAAAGAAGACCCGGGGGCCGTAGGTTTCACTAGTGGCTTCTCTCGAGAAAAGATAGCAAATGGTGGGTAAACAAATTACTGTTGGGCAATTGGAACTTCAAATAATTATGACGATATCCAGGCAATGATCATTACATAGGCATCACGTCCAAGATTAGTAGACCGACTCCTGCCTGCATCTACTACTATTCCTCCACACATCGATCGCTATCCATCATGCATCTAGTGTATTAAGTTCATGGAAAAACAGAGTAATGCAATAAGAATGATGACATGATGTTGACAAGATCCGTTTACCTATGGCGGTAGATATAGATCCCGTCTTTTTATCCTTAGTAGCAATGATACAAACGTGTCGGTTCCCTTTCTGTCACTGGGATCAAGCACCGTAAGATCGAACCCACTACCGGGCACCTCTTCCCATTGCAAGGTAAATAGATCAAGTTGGCAAAAAAAACCCAAATATCGGAGAAGAAATACGAGGCTATAAGAGATCATGCATATAAGATCAAAGAAACTCAAATAACTTTCATGGATATAAAAAGATATAACTGATCATAAACTCGAAGTTCATCAGATCCCAACAAACACACCGCAAAAGAGTTACATCATATGGATCTCCAAGAGACCATTGTATTCAGAATTCAGCGAGAGAGAGAAAGCCATCTAGCTACTAACTACGGACCCGAAGGTCTACAAAGAACTACTCACGCATCATCGGAGAGGCACCAATGGAAGTGGTGAACCCCTCCGTGATGGTGTCTAGATTGGATCTGGTGGTTCTGGACTCTGCGGCGGCTGGATTAATATTTCGTCGACGCTTCTAGGGTTCTGGGATTTTTGGGGTATTTATAGAGCAAAGAGGCGGTCCGGGGGGCACCCGAGGTGGGCACAACCCACTAGGGCGCGCTTGGGCCTCCTGGCGTGCCCTGGTGGGTTGTACCCCCCTCGGGGCACCCCCCAGGTGCAACCAGGGCCCATTGCCTTCCTTCTGGCCCATAAAAAATCATCATGGAGTTTCGTGGTATTTGGACTCTGTTTGATATTGATTTCCTGCGATGTAAAAAACATGGAAAAACAGCAACTGGCACTTGGCACTATGTCAATAGGTTAGTACCAAAAAATGATATAAAATGACTATAAAATGATTATAAAACATCCAAGATTGATAATAAAACAACATGGAACAATAAAAAATTATAGATACGTTGGAGACGTATCAGCATCCCCAAGCTTAAGTCCTACTCGTCCTCAAGTAGGTAAGTGATATAAATATAATTTTTGATGTGGAGTGCTGTTCATCAAGTCATATCATATTCTTTATAGCATGGACATTTGGACTTTTATGCGATTCAAAGCAATAGTCTAGTTTTGATATAATAATTTAGATACTCAAGCATATCAACAAGCAACCATGTCTTTCAAAATATCAACGCTAAAATAAGTTATCCCTAGCCCATCATGCTCAAACATTGATCCATTCATGAAACAAACTCGAATATTAGCTACACCCAATACTTAAGTACGATCATATTGCCTCCTAGTTGGTGCTTTTATAAGAGAGGATGGAGACTCAAAATAAAAATAAAAAATGCATAAAGTAAAAGAAAGGCCCTTCGCAGAGGGAAGTAGGGATTTGTAGAGGAGCCACAACTCAAAGCGAAAAAATTAGAGATAAAAAACATTTTGGGAGGTGTATCCATCCCACCAACGAAAACGAATCAGAGTTCCGAACACTTTCCATGCTAGATATGCCATAAGCGGTTCCCAAAAAAAATTAAAGTTTATTCCTTTTTCCACCATACTTTCACTTTCCATGGCTAACCGTATCCACGGGTGCCCTCCATACCAACACTTTCCAAGGAATTTATTATTTGACAACATAAAGTAAATTCATTTTTGCATTTCGGGACTGGGCATCCCTAAGACATTTGCCTTAGTCTCGTGCAATGACAAGTGAATAAACACTCATCGTGAGAATAACACATCCAGCATGGAAAATATTAGCCACCCGTTACCGTTCCGCGAGCGAAACAAACACACAAAAGAGAAGTTTATTTTGAAAATTAGAGATGGCACATGCAAATTTGCTTAGAACGGCAAAAGAATACCGCATATAGGTAGATATAGTGGACTCATGTGGCAAAACTGGTTTAAATGATTTTGGATGCACAAGTAGAGATCAAACTTAGTGCAAAATGAAGGCTAGCAAAAAGATTGAGAAGCGACCAACCAAGAAACGAATAATCTCATAAGCAAGCATTAAGCATAATTAACACCAAATAATGCACCACAAGTAGGATATAATTTTCATCGCATGATTATTGACTTTCGTGCATGCATTGGGAATCACAAACCTTAACACCAATATTCTTACTAGAGGACAATTACTCATCAACATAACTCACATATCACATCATCATATCTCAAAACTATTACTAAGAATCAAGTTTATTTTGACCAATGATCTTCATGACATTTTTTTACTTCATCCTTCTTGGATATCTATTACTTTGGGACTAATTTTCATTTGTTGCTTTTCATAAGCTCAAACAAATATAAGTGAAGATCATGAGCATAACAAATTTTCTTTCTCTCAAAATAATTGAAGTGAAGCAAGAGAGAATTTCTTTAAAATTTTACTAACTCTCAACTAAATCTAAGTGAAGCAAGAGAGTAATTCTTCAAAAATAACAAAGCACACCGTGCTAAAAAAGATATAAGTGAAGCACTAGAGCAAGTCCTAGCTCATAAAAGATTTAAGTGAAGCACAAAGAGCAATTCTAACAAGTCATGATATAATTTTGGCTCTCTCAAATAGGTGTGTCCAGCAAGGGTTGATGACTTAAGACACAAAATAAAACAAGCAAAGACACATGTCATACAAGACGCTCCAAGCAAAACACATATCATGTGACGAATAAAAATATAGTCTCGAGTAAAATACCTATAGTTGTTGGAAGAAAGCGGGGATGCCACTCGGGGCATCCCCAAGCTTAGTTGGTTGCTCATTCTTGGATAATAGCTTGGGATGCCGGGGCATCCCCAAGCTTAGGCTCTTACATCCTTCCTTCATCCATCGTAAGATAAACCAAAACTTGAAAACTTCAATCACACAAAACTCAACAAAACCTTCGTGAGATCCGTTAGTATAAGAAAAATAAATCACTACTATAAATGCTGTGTCAAACCAATTCTTATTTTGTTTTTGGATTATATCTACTGTATTCCAACTTTTCTATGGCAAAAACTCATCAAATAAAACCATAGAGCCATCAAAATAGGCACACAACACAAAGAAAATAGAATCTGTCAAACCAGAAGAGTCTGTAGTAATCTGAACTTTTCGAATACTTCTGGAACTCCAAAATTTCTACCAAATTTGGACGACCAGTGTAATTTGTATATTAATCTTCTGCAAAAAGAATCAGAGCAAAATATCTTTTCTGTGATTTATGAAAATTATTTTCGTGAGCGCAAAGTTTCTGTCTTTTTCAGCAAGATCAAACAACTATCACCCAAGAAGATCCTAAAGGCTTTACTTGCAACAAACACTAATTAAAACACAAAAAACACAATCATACGAGTAGCATAATTGTGCTAACACACAAGAACAGAAAGCAAAAAGCAAAAATAAATTGTATTTATTGGGTTGCCTCCCAACAAGCGCTATAGTTTTACGCCCTTCGCTAGGCGTAAGGCAAGGATCTAAGTTTTGTCATCTTTGGTTCGAGATCCATAAGATGCCCTGATGATTGATTCATAAGGTGGCTTAATTATTGTTCTAGGAAAGTATTTCATACCTTTCCTCAAAGGAAATTGGAACTTAATATTGCCTTCTTTCATATCAATCATGGCACCGATAGTGTGTAAAAACGGTCTACCAAGAATAATTGGACAAGACGGATTGCAATAAATATCAAGAACAATAAAAATCTATGGGCACATAATTCCTATTTGCAAGAATAAGAACATCATTAATTCTTCCCATAGGCTTTTTAATAGTAGAATCCGCCAAGTGCAATTTCAAAGAACATTCTTCAAGATTAGTAAGACCAAGCACATCACATAAAGATTTCGGAATTGTAGAAACACTAACACCCAAGTCACACAAAGTAAAACACTCATAATTTTTAATCTTGACTTTGATAGTAGGTTCCCACTCATCATGCAATTTTCTAGGAATTGATACTTCTAATTCCAATTTTTGTTCTAAAGCTTTCATCATAGCATCAACAATATGTTTAGTAAAAGCTTTATTTTGTTCATAGGCATGGGGTGAATTTATCATGGATTGCAACAAAGAAATACAATCAATCAAAGAGCAATTATCATAATTAAAGTCTTTGTACTCCAATAGAGTGGGTGCATCACTAGCTAAAGTTTTGACCTCTCCAAACCCACTTTTATCGCTTTTCTCAACAAGATTTTCACCCTCCGAAATATTGGGACGCCTTCTACCTAAAGTTGACTCTTCTCCAGTCACTTTTTCCTAATTCATAATTTTACTAAACAAGGAATCAATAGAAGAAACACCAATCATTTTAAGATCTTCATCATCTTTGCATGAATAATCACTAGAAAAAGCTTTCTCTAAATTTTTTCTTTTAGCTCTAAGCATAGCAGTTCTTTTCCTACTTTCATCCAGAGAAACATAAAGAGCTTTAATTGATTCATCAACTTTAGGCACAATTTTTTTTCATCTTGAGATTTGCACATCATGAGCAATTCTATCAACACTTCTAGACAAATCATCAATCTTATTCAACTTTTCTTCTATGGAAGTGTTGAAAACTTTTTGCGTGTTGATAAATTCTTTAATATTATTATCCAGATCAGAGGTATTCCTATTATTATTATAAGATTGATTTCCATAGGAATTACCATAATTATTAGAGGAATTACTAGGAAAAGGCCTAGGATTAAAATTACCTCTATAAGCATTGTTGTTGAAATTATTTCTAGAGATAAAATTCACATCAATGGCATCACTATTTTGCTCACTCAAAGTAGACAAAGGCATATCATTAAAATCAATAGGAGCACTTTTACTAGCAACCAATTTCATAAGAGAATCAACTTTTTCACTCAAAGAAGAAATTTCTTCAACCGTATTAACTATTTTACTAGTAGGAGCTCTTTCGGTATGCCACTGTGAATAATTTGCCATGATATTATCAAGCAATTTGGTGGCTTCACCCAAAGTAATTTCCATAAAAGTTCCACCCACGGCGGAATCTAAAAGATTACGAGAAACGAAATTCAACCCCGCATAAATTTTTTGTATGATCATCCAAAGATTTAACCCATGAGTTGGGCAATTCCTTAGCATCATTTTCATCCTTTCCCAAGATTGTGCAACATGCTCATGTTCAAGTTGCTTCAAATTCATGATCTGGGTTCTAAGGGAAATAATTTTTGTGGGAGGAAAATACTTAGTGATAAAATCATCTTTGCACTTTTTCCAAGAATCGATATTATTACGAGGCAAAGAAGAGAACCAATTTTTTTGCAGAATCCCGCAAAGAAAACGGAAATAATTTCATCTTGGCCACATCATTGTCCACACCTTTTTTCTTTTGCATATCGCATAATTCCACGAAGGTATTAAGATGGGACGTGGCATCCTCATTAGGAGTACCGGAAAATTGATCTTTCATAATAAGATTCAGCAAAGTAGTATTAATATCACAAGTCTCTGCACTAGTGGCGGGAGGAGCAAGCGGAGTGCCAATAAAATCATTGTTGTTTGTATTGGAGAAATCAGATAACTTGGTGTTCTCTTGAGTCATGATGACTACACAACAAGATTGCACTCAAAAACAGATCTAGCAAGAAAACGGCGAACGGAAAAGGGAGGCGAATAAAACGGCAAATTTTTGTGAAGTGGGGGAGAGGAAAACGAGAGGCAAATGGCAAATAATGTAAATTGCAAGGAGATGAGATTTTTGATTAGGAACCTGGTTATGTTGAAGAGCCTCCCCGGCAACGGCGCCAGAAATTCCTTTTGATGTCGCTTGAAGCTACGTCGGTATTTCCTCAAAGAGGAAGGGATGATGCAGCACAGCGGCGGTAGTATTTCCCTCAGATATGAAACCAAGGTTATCGAACCAGTAGGAGAACCAAGTAACACAATGTAAACAACCCCTGCACACAAATAACAACACCTCGCAACCCGAAGTGTTAAAGGGGTTGTCATTCCCTTTCGGGTACGTGATGGTAGCTGCAACTACGTCGGTATTTCCCCGGAGAGGGAGGGATGATGTAGCACAGCGACGGTAGGTATTTCCCTCAGTTATGAAACCAAGGTATCGAACCAGTAGGAGAACCAAGCAACACAACGTAAATAGCACCTGGACACAAACAACAACACACTAGTGCAGGATGCTGCTAACGCGACACTACGATCAGAGACCCTTTCACGAAACTATGTGTGATGCATTAATCACAAACGGGGATGTAAAAAACCATCAAAAAAGGTGCAAGTCGTTTGCGATGGAGGATGCATCAAACACGGTTCAAATTTTAGTTGCGTGTGCGATGCAGGGCACACGGTTAACCCGTTCGAGCTGTTTGCGATGAGGCAGAACAACAGAAACGGGCAGCCATATCAATGTGTGTGCGATATACGGCATACAGTTCACTCCGAAGAAGCGTTTGCTATTAGGGAGTGCAACATAAACGGTTATCCAGATCAATGTGTGTGTGATATAGGGCATACGGTTCACTCGGACGAACTGTTTTCTATTAGCAAACGCAACAAAAACGGTTCAACTTAACAAGATGTGTGTGATACGTGGCAAAAAGCTGACTCGGATGAATTGTTTGCGATGAGAATTTACAACACAGACGGTTAATACAGTTAGTTCGTGTGCGATTCTGTGTGTACAAAAAACTTTGAAAAATGCAAACTAGTTTCTTGCGGTGGCTAAGAGTATCGCACACGATGCGTCTGCGAGTACTCGTGCGCGATAATTAGTAAGTTACACATGCATTTCCTTATGTTAACACTTGTGTGATAAATAACACGTGGCACCGGATACGGTATTCGGGTTGTGTGTGTGCTCCACTTAGTCTTCCCGCGCTCTAGCGAATGCTTCCCCGCTCCACATGGGTGAATTGTAAAATCCACGCCTATTCCCTCACCGGTTTCCCGCCACCAGCTAACGGCTTGCTGCATATAACCGAGGCGGCAACGCACCGCCGCGACACTCTGCAAAGATCTAGTCCTCAGCCATCTACCATTAGTTATTCCAAGCATGCCAGGCAACGACCAAAGCTTCGACGTCGACGCCTACCTACGTTACATCTTCGGCGAGGAGAACGAGCCGGAGCAGGTCGGGGAGCAAGAGCTTCATCGGTCGGTGCAGGCACCATGGCCCATCGGCAGCGATATCGGCGTCACAGTTCTTTGGAGCACAATCGACATATTGCAGAGGAGGTGTGATGAGCAGTTTGCCATCGACCGTGCAAAAGATCCAGAGTTTCTCGGCAGCATGATCAACGACCCACCCGAAGAACCGACGTCACCAGTGCTCATCGAGAGCCTGATGCCCCGCAAGGAATGGGAAGAGGACCTCTGTGATTCAGTCAAGACAAAGGCAGCCTACGACTTCATCATTGCCCGCGGCGGCCGTGTCAACCTCGATCCCGATGATGTGGTGGCCAGGCTTGAGCGCATCCTTGGCGGAGTTGACGTCCCCTACGAAGTAGAAAATCACCAAGGTGATATCTTAAGCATGCAGGTGATCGACGGAATTTGCTACCAGGCCAGAGACATGGAAATGGAGCGGTTCCGCGGAGTTGTCATGCGCACGATTGCACGCTGTCAAGCTCTTCTGGAAGAGGCCCAGCAGCCCCTAGAGCCTCCCAGCGCCAGCAGCTCCGTAGGCGGAGGCAGGTCGGGACACTCAGAGTGAACGACCGCAAGGGTGCTATGCTGATCATGGAGTCCGGGAAGACCATCGTCGGAAGGCCGCCAGCTCAGCCTTTTAGCTTATATTTTATTATAATTGTATGCATATGTAGGTCGTGAGTGTTCTGGGCCTTGCCGCATTTGGCATTTTAAATTATCCTGAATATGTAAGACAATTATTAAGAATTATTAACCGTTGCCATTGTAACTTTGCCTCAACAGCGAGCAGAGCGCGCGCAGGGACGCCAGAGCGGAGCGCGCCACGGCCGCCTGAACGGCGAGCAACCACGTGGTCAACCTTCTGCCATCAATAAAATTTGACCTTGTTTCTCGTCACATTGCTGATTACAACGCAATAAGTAATTGCAAATCTGTTCACACCTATCAAACTAATATGTGTTCACACTTAGCACCGGGCTATAAAAACTACCCACTTGAACTTCATAGTTCCTCTCCTCATCACCCACAAAACTGTTTTTTCTGTCAAGTCTTTCCGCCATGACCGGTAGGAGGAGTTTAGGGTGGACATATAACCATGCAGCAAAGACCAAGGCCGCGGAAGCACTACAGAGATCCCTCCGCGAAGCCGCAACTGTAGCATAGATGTCTCGGCGCGTCGCGGAGCCCTCGAACAAGCTCTCACGGGAACGCGAGGGATCTCACAAGCGCATTCGCAACGTCGGCCATCGTGACGAGCCGGCGTTCCTGAAGTCCTTCACCGGCGACGGCGACATTCTCACTGGTGTCATACGCAGCAGGAGCTGGTCGACGGCTTGATGAAGCTGCTCAAGATCAGCGATGCCTCGGTTGATAAGGCGACCGGCCTTGTCGAGCAACTAATGGGTGACAATGCGAAGCTCCTCAAGTTGGTCGCCGAGAAGGAGGAGGAGGCCGCCGGATGGAAGATGCTGCATGAGCAGAGCAGTGCCTCGGAGATGACGCTGAAAGCGGTTGTCGAGGAACTGATGGGTGGCTTGAGGAAGCTCCGGATCGAGCACGAGCAGGAGGTGGAGGAATCCGTGGCTGCTTTCAAGCAAAGTCGTGAGGAATTGAAGAAGGAGCTGGAGGATTTCGCCGCCCGGCGATCCATCGACGAGTACAGTAGCGACCCAGATCGTTGTCTGCAATTTCCTTCTTCTCTTGCCCCTGTGTCTTTCGGGATTTGCCGCATGTGGCATTTTAAATTATCCGGAATATGTAAGACAATTATTATTTGCGCCATTGTAAATTTGTCGTCGTATTATCCATTGCCATTTTATTTGTGGTCGTATTATCCGTTGCCCTATGTCGATATTTAAATTAGGGCGGAATACGAGTTGAAAACACGAACAAAGCAAATGGTGCCATGGGATCACAAGCAAACACCCTCCGTCCAGGTGCTTTAATTAACCCATTAATGGAGAAGTTGTGAGCGAGGCGGGCGGTGGCTAGTGCATAGAGGTCAAAGATCTCGCTTCCCGGTGAGCATGGGCGGCCTTGCTGCTCACACGTGTCCCGTCGAGCCTCCGAGGTGGACAGGATGCACGCGTCACGTCGAGCCTGCGCGGCGGACTGCTCGCACGCGTCCCGTCGAGCCTGCACAGTGGACTTCTCGCGCTCGTCCCGTTTAATCAAATAGCTGCACGCACGCCATCGAGTATGGTTAAATTTTGACACGGTAAATACTATACAACCGTTTGCAATATTAACGTGTCAGCTTTTTGATTCAAAAAGGAGTTCGTTGGCTACTAATGTGTGCGCCTCTTCTCAAACTGGACAGATTTTTTTACCACGGCATATATGTGCCATGTCATGAAACCATGCCAAGTTTCATGTTTTTTGGGTGACTTTTTGATTTACTAGGATTTAAAAACCGAGATTCTCATTGTTTCAGGACGACGACAAGTTTGTAATTCATTCTCATTCCTTAAACGAGACCTAAACATGCACCCAATGACACATGTACGATTTCCCACCCATTTTGCTTCACTGGAGCATGTGGTTGTAGTTCAAATTTGAATTATGGACTACATTAAATGCATAGAAAACTTAGTAATTAGTAATATATATACAATGGCCAAAGGAACCCTGAACAGTTTCAAGTTTCAGCCCGACACTCCTGTTATTCTATGTTGCTTGTAGAAAACAAAGTTAAAAGGCTTGTAATATAGCTTCGCCCAAATTGGACAATTATATGTACCATGTAGTGACACCATGCCAAGTTTCATGATTTCCTGGTGAGTTTTGGATTTACAGACATTTAAAAACCGAGATTCGCAATGTTTGTGGCCAAGCCAGGACGGCGAGACAGTTGAATTCGTTCCCATTCGTTCCATGGGACCTAAACATGCACCCCAAGGAAACATGTACGTTTATTCTAGCCATTTTGGTGCACTGGAGCATGTATTTATAGTTCGGATTTGAATGATGGACATTAAATGCCTAGAAAACTCAATTAATGAATAAAAAAGGTCAAATGAACCCTGAATAATTTCAAAGTTCAGCGTGAATCTCCAGTTGTTCCGTGTCGCGTGTAGAAGAAAATACGAGGCTAGAAGAGGGAGTGATTATCGTTTGGCCCACAAGGGGACACGTTTCCCTATCGAAACCACGAGGGTTCTTGCGACAGGCTCCGGTTTGTAAGAGGTTTGTAATAAAGCTTGGCCCAAATTGGCAATGTTTTTACCGCGACATATATGTGCCATGACGTGACACCATGCCACCTTTGATGACTTTCTGGTGAGTTTAGGATTTATGGGGACTTAAAAACCGAGATTCGAAATGTTTGAGGACGAGCCAGGACACAGGTACGGTTGTAATTCGTTCCCATTCTTGGCATGAGACCTAAACATGCACCCAAGGACACATGTATAATTTTTCTAGCCATTTTGGTGAACTGGAGCATGTATTTGTAGTTCAGATTTGAATTATGGACATTAAATGCCTAGGAAACTCAATTAGTGTATAAAAAGGCCAAACGAACCCTAAATAAGTTTAAATTTTAGCACGGATATCCCGTCGTTCCATGTTGCCCGTGGAAGAAAATACAAGGTGAAAAGAGGCAGTGGTTACATTTCGCCCACAAGGGGGACACGTTTCCCTATCGGAACCACGAGGCTTCTTTGAGAGAAGCTCCCGTTTTTGTATGAGGTTTCTAATAAAGCTTGGCCTAAATTGGATAATGTTTTTACCACGACATATATGTGCCATGACGTGACACCATGCCACCTTTGATGACTTTTTGGTGAGTTTAGGATTTATGGGGACTTAAAAACCGAGATTCGAAATGTTTGAGGACGAGCCATGACACCGGTACGGTTGTAATTCGTTCCCATTCCTGGCATGGGACCTAAACATGCACCCAAGGACACATGTATAATTTTTCTAGACATTTTGGTGAACTGGAGCATGTATTTGTAGTTCAGATTTGAATTATGGACATTAAATGCCTAGGAAACTCAATTAGTGTATAAAAAGGCCAAACGAACCCTGAATAAGTTTAAATTTCAGCATGGATATCCTGTCGTTCCATGTTGCCCTTAGAAGAAAATACAAGGCCAAAAGAGGCAGTGGTTACCTTTCACCCACAAGGGGGACACGTTTCCCTATCGGAACCACGAGGCTTCTTTGAGAGAAGCTCTGGTTTGTAAGAGGCTCGTAATAAAACTTGCGCCACATTGGACGAAAAAAAATTCCTCGACATATAAGTGCGATGTCGTGACACCATGGCAGGTTTCATGATTTTTAGCTAAGTTTTGGATTTACGAGGATTTAAAAACCAAGATTCTTCTCACGAAATGTTTTCAAATAGCACACGGTTCACTCACGGAAGCCGATATTCAATGAAAACTTCGTGGAAACCATATTTTAAAGTTTCATAAAAATCTAAAAAAATATGGGATGTTAAGAAGGTGATGTTTTATTGCGACACAAAATTTCAAGTTGAAAAACATTACGAGATGTGAGCTATGAAAAAGACAAATTCCGCCCTAAATAGTGACATTACTATTCAGCACTATTCAACACTGATTTTGTCTTTTTCATAGCTCACATCTCGTAATGTGTTTCAACTTGAAATTTTGTGTGGCAATAAAACATCATCCTCTTAACATCCCGCATTTTTTTTTATTTTTTTTGAAACTTCAAAACATCTTTTTTCACCGGTTTCCACCGAATGTTGGTTTCTGTATGATATTCCCCCCGCTGCGCGCACGATCTGAGTCATGCGTTCTGACTAGCCAGAACCCAAACCCCACGGATTGTACGTGTGCACCGTTGGATGCTCCCAGATCGAACGGCAACGCTGAGCCCTTTCGACAGCACATGCAGTACATGGGTAAGGACTGTGCGCATGCGTCGTGTAGCTCACGCTTCCTTCTCTACTAGGTTTTCATTCAAAATAGGCTACCATTTGTCGCCACTCCTCTCATCGGTTTCCCGCCTCTTCTCCCAGATATGCATGATGTAGATGTTTGTTTAATTCTTATAGTTCATCTCATCCAAAATCAATTAGTTTTATAAAAAAACTATTTTAAGATTCATGGAATTGTGCATTGTAAAGGTAAAAACAAAAAGTGACAATTCATTTAGAAAAAAAGGTTTGTGCAATTAAGATATGGAAGATTCTAGATAACAAAGGAGAAGTGCTTGTGTTTTGAGGTTTGTGCATTATGCTTAAGTTCAACCATGGAGTCTTCCAGATTGTACATGTGGCAGAATCTGGTGGAATGTAGATGATATCCAACGGCCAGTAGTGCTCGGATTTGCCATCTTTGTACCGTCGGATTGGCTTCATCCAACGAGCAACTTTCAAAGCTATTCGCACACTACATAGGTGTATAGATGTATAGATATATATAGATGTGTCCCATGCTAGACAAAATAAAGTTTGAGCGCATGCGTGGGACGACCCCCCCCCCCCCCCCCCCGTCGCCGCCTCGAAGTTGGGAAACTGACATCATAGGTATTGAACCAGGCTTGGAGTCGGGTATGGTGTTCGGTTTGTAATGTAGTTGGCGTGGCCCATCGAAGTTGTGCATTTGGGATTTAAACACATCATACACCATCGTACCCATACATATTTTCGGGACGCATGCAGTGTATACGGGGTCTTCTGATCGACCACGTCTCCCTTGTGCGGTTTTTTGTGACGACATAGATATCTGTGGGCTCCCCGAGTGTATATATATCATCCCTTTGACCGATAATGAGGGGTATGTGTTGGACATGAATGGATTCCTCCTAGTTCGTGTTAGGGCCAGTCACCGTCAAATGTCGGTCAACCAAAGCTCGAGCTCATGCGTTGTCAGGATTCCCTCCCAGATGCTCGGATTGCTGGGTTTGACCTACATGAAACCCTGCGTACGTATCTCGTCCTTAACTACCTTGCCTTCATGGTTGTTGTCTGTATCGAGAGGTAGGCACCACATCTAAATTGTACATTCTATATTGAAAACACACATCACCCCTTCCCAACGTACATCATTTTGGGCCGCATGAAAGTGGTGTTGGTTTTGTGGTCCCTCTCGTGCGATTTTTATGATGGTTCAATCTATTGGCCCAAGCGGTTTATCGACAACAACAACTGTCATTTGACCAAACGAAAGATTCATTGGTCCTTCTTATGGTAGGTCATGGCGACATGCATGTATGACCAAAGTATTGATCATTACGTGCATCCGCCCCGCTGACACGAAGTGGGAGGTGGTGGGCCAAGCATCCTAGCTAGGTACGACATTATGTCATTATATATATCCTAGCTACGTGGTTGTTAGGGTGCTTTCGGGTTTGCGAGGCAGGTGCCACGAAAGTTATGCATTGTGTATTTAAAGTTTTAAACATCCCCAATATCCGTACATATATTTGGCCACTTCCAGGTGGTTCTTGACTTCTGGCCCCTCTCATCGATCTTCAACGACGCGCCCAACCATGGGCCCGCGGGGTCAAAGTTGTGCATTGGAATTTTGAACATCACAGACCACCCTGTTCACTCATATATATTTGGGCCACATGCTGGTGTGGCTGTCTTTTGACCCTCTCTAACATTTTTTTGCTGCAAAGACTCTGATGACCCTCAACCGACACGGGGTATAATATCTTAACCGTGTGCGATACAAGTGCGATGTGAATCACCACGACCGCGCAAGCGCGAGCAAATTAAGGTGGAGGTACTGCTCAACCGTGTGCGATGCAAGTGCGCTGAAATCACCACGACCGTGCAAGCGCGAGAAAATTAAGGTGGAGGTACTGGCTCAACCGTGTGCGATGCAAGTGCGCTGAAATCACCATGACCGCGCAAGCGCGAGCAAATGAAGGTGGAGGTAAGTGTGCTGAAATCACCACGACCGCACAAGAGCGAGCAAAGGGTGGAGGTACTGGCTCAACCGTGTGCGATGCAAGTGCGCTGAAATCACCACGACCGCGCAAGCGCGAGCAAATTAAGGTGGAGGTACTGGCTCAACCGTGTGCGATGCAAGTGCGCTGAAATCACCACGACCGCGCAAGCACGAGCAAAGGGTGGAGGTACTGGCTCAACCGTGTGCGATGCAAGTGCGCTTAAATCACCACGACCGCGCAAGCGCGAGCAAAGGGTGGAGGTATGGGCTTAACCGTGTGCGATGCAAGTGCGCTGTAAAACCACCACCTGTGTAAGCTAAAGGCGGGTAAGTTTATTTGGAAATTAGGATGAACCGTGTGCGATAGACCAGCTAGCTAGAAATATAAAAAACAAACTACCCACCTTGAGCGTTGCAAAAATCGGCGGATCCGCGCCACTTTTCCTTATTACCATACACACATATTGTTATTGGACCGTGCGCGATCTTGGGCACTCCTGCCCCGCATCAATTCCTTTACCCAAATTTTAGTAGCCGCCATACTTCAACCGTCGCCCACACTCCTCCAACACCGACCTTATAGTAAAAATGCAGTAGCCGAGGCATTTGAGCCGCCGCCCTCCCTCGTCCACCACCATCTCCACCCACCATTACTAAATTTTTCAGTAGCCGCGGCGTATCCTCAAACACCCCCCCTCCATAGTCCCCCACCCGCCCCTCCCCCCTCAAACCCTAGCTCGCGGCCGCCGCCAACCCTGCCGGTCTGCCCGTTCCTCCTGGCTTAGATAATAGGGATTTTTACATCTGTGCCCCTGGTTCCTTAGCTCTACTCATTCATCCTCGCGCTCTTAACTTTTGCTCAATTTTCCCCACTCCCTTGCCAGAAACCCTCATAACTGGGCACAACGGACATTGCCGTCGGGTCAAAGGCTTGACCATTAACTCTGACTAGTGGGGCCATGCTGGACTGTGTCGTCCGTTCGATCTGACAAGTGGGGCCGCGTTGGGTGGTGTCACTGTTGGACCGTTGGGCCGTGGTTTCGATTGGCCGTCCCTTGCATTAAACGTCTGCGCGCACCGCCAGGATAGAAGCCTGCTATGCATGCACCCAGCAAACCCTACCTGCATGCGTCGATCGAGCCTGCATGCGCCGATGCCACGATCCCACGATGCGCCGACCGAGCCTGCATGCGCTGATGCGTCCGCCACGATGCACTGACCGAGCAGCTTTCTTGCACGCCAGCCGCCACGGATGCAACGACAGTCCCTGCCGCCGGTTCCTCTCTTCTAGCTAGATGGCTACATATTTGTGGCTTGTGTAAAAAAAGAGCCACTCCCTTGCTTAGTTGTACTCATTCATCTCTACTAACAAAGCTTGCTTGCATGCACTAGGTGGTTACTAACAAGGGAACCCTAATAACAAGCCGAGCTCTCTAAGAAAATAATCAACAAATATGTAGTCCAATATGTAGATAGGGCCAACAAGCCCATAGCACGATCACATAGCTCAAACTAGGAAGAACTTAATAATAGAATAGATAGAAAACTTAATAATATAATTTAAGAAAAAGGCCAACAAGCCCAAACCAACTCCAACATAGTTCAATTACAACTTAACATAATATAGACTAAAAAAAGATAGAGGGTTTAGAACCCTAGCTGCCACCTTCTCCACCTCGCTCCTCCTCCGGGCGCCCTTTTCACTGCTCCTCCGAGGCGTTGTCGATGGGGTACGGAAGAGTGCGCAGGCGCTTCGTGGTGGGGAAGATGTTGTTGTACTCCGTGAAGCTATTATGGGTGGTGAAAGCGATGAACTCGGATCCACACCAAAACACCCGGCCGAGGAGGTAGAAGGCGTCGAATGTGTTGGTGAAGTGGGCAAGGAGAGCAACCACCACCCAGTTTTGGATGACCTCCTCGACGCGGAACATCGTTGGAGATCCCCTCGGGAGGTGGTGGTAGCCGTACGCGAGGAAGAACTCGGTGAAGTTCCTTGCGGTCCTCAGCCTTGATATCGCCCACACACGTAGTGTGCGATCAACGTACACACCGGTAGGGTAGAGCCTCTCCGGCACGGTGGGTGGGAAGCGGTAGGTTGGTCCGGTGTACTGCATGGCTGAGGGATGTGCAGAAGACGGAGAAGGGGTCGAAGAGCAAGAAGGGTAGATGGATGATGGATGGCAGAGGCAGAGGGTGGCTTAAATAGCCGTAGTGCTACGTGTTATTTGGCCGTGGCAATAACGGGGTCAAATGTGAAGTTAGTAGCCCGTTTTCAAACCAACCGCAGCATCGGGAGTGTACATGCATGGGAACGATGGTTTGAAAAGAAGAAGAAAAAGAAGCTAATTGCACGCGTGGGAATCCGTGGTCAAACCCTATATTATATGAACAAAAAGAGACAATTTTTGAAGAGCTTGTGGCCATTTTGCATGATAAAAATAAATTTGGCCCATAAAAGTTTGGTCATTTTGCATGATAACAAGAGATAGAGGGCTTGTGGCCATTATACAAATGCAAAATGACCCATTTTTAATAGTTTGTGGCCATTTTGCATGATAAAAATAAATTTAGCCCTTATAAATTTGGTCATTTTACATTTGTATAGAACAAAAAGAACTAAATTTTCTACGTAATGTCAATTGTTGTGTAGTTTCAAACGATGCAAAAAAACAGAGCCAACACGTTCACAAAAAACAGAGCCAATACGTTCACAAAAAAAACGACGCGATTCAACGACCCAACTAGAGCTTGGTTTCCTTTTGGGCCCAACACCACCGTTTTTTTTCGGCGGAGTCAGTGGTGGGCGAGCAGCCGAGCACAACCAACAGGATTGCCTCTCGCGGATCGCCCCACGATCCAACGATGCGAAGCCATCCTTGTGATCCAACTGCCCGGAGCCTGCCCACCGAATTCCTTCTAGAAGACCACATCCGAGGGGCTGTCGCTTGGCGCCAGGGTATGATTGGACGGCTGACGTTTGAAGCTAGGGTTAGGCGAAACCCCGCGGGGTTTAGATGGATTTTGAGCTGGTCAACGGGGTTACAAAAGCTTTGACTGAGCATAACTAATTTAAAAAATCGAAAAAATATGAGACCTTCGCCGTTCGTTGTTTTATATGACACACTAACGAGGAAAAATACTAAACTTGGTCTATGGTCATTTTAATGAAAAAACCCTAGCTGGCACTATCGAGGTCAAATGAGCACCATTAATTTAAAAAAATCAAAAAAATATGAAACCTGCGCAGAATGTTGTCTTATGTGACATGTTACCAACCAAAAATCATAAACTTGGTCTATGGTCATTTTCATGAGAAA
This sequence comes from Aegilops tauschii subsp. strangulata, assembly GCF_002575655.3. NCBI lineage: Eukaryota > Viridiplantae > Streptophyta > Magnoliopsida > Poales > Poaceae > Aegilops > Aegilops tauschii. The sequence continues at coordinate 467,877,098 of NC_053040.3, read as the reverse complement.
ACCTTCACACATATGAGCTATCACCTACAAGATTTCATGGAGTTCAAGGAGATGAGGTAGGGTTACCTTCTGTTTTTGAAAAATTTAAAAAAAATCAAAAAAATCACCAAATCTTTATTTCAAAGTGAATAAGAAGGATCTGAACTTAGTTTTAAATTTTCATATTTTATATGTGTTTTTTAATAGTTTTTATATTAAAGCATATTTTTCAAAAGAGAATGTAAAAATATGAAGATTAATTCAAAAAATAGTGAGACTTCGAAACTACACTATGGAAAGTGAATATGTGTTAATAAAAAAACATTTTGCTCATTTAGAGTAGGTTCAAAAAAACTTGATTACAAATGGGCTGTTTACCCTAGCCTGGGAGCTCATTTGGAGCACATTTTCTCAAATTCAAATTTATTTGACCTCCTCTAAATCACTTCAAATTTTGCACACATGATCTCCTACACAAACATAGATAGTTTGCCAAGGTTTTATTTTTATTGCATTTTCTTGAATTTACGCAAACATACATAGATAATTTACTAGTGGGAAAAGCATGCATTTGATTTGATTAATGGAAAACATGAGACCAATAACATGTGTGATCAGTGAAGCAACACTGAAACAACATGTGTGATCAGTGAAGCAACAATGAAGTGATCAGTGAAGCAACACTGAAACAACATGTCTGATCAGTGAAGCAACACTGAAACAACATGTTTGATCATTGCAACACCTAAACTCTAGTTCACAACATCTAAACAGAACTAAACATACACCACAGGCAAATATAAGGACAGACAAATATAGATAGAATAATACGTTACTAGCATCACCATAGATTAAGTTCACACCATAAACTACCACATTAAGTTTACCATAAGTAACCGGACCCTAACTACCCAAAAGATTAAGATTCAGTTCACATCATCACACCATCACAGCATCATCACATCACTTCACGCCGGAGTCAGGGCCTTCACGAGCACATCATGCTGCCCCTTGATCATGTAGTCCTCCCCGCGGATCGCTACATCCTCTGCATGAGACAGAAGGTGATCGAAGCGGCCATCCTTGGGCTTTGGCTTGGTGGTGCAGTAGGGGCAGTGCCACTTCTTGAACTTGCGATTGTAGAAGGAAGCAACTCCCTTGGCCTTGATCTTCTGCACCTCCTTGGCTGTGAAGGACGCGACATTTCCCTTGTACACATCATCTCTAGAATCATACTGCACACATGAATGAATTGCATTAATACATTATAGATTCATATGCACCATGTCAAAGGAACTAAATGAACAAGGGATAGGCTTACCTCATATTCAGAATCGTCACTAAACGCCCCCTCGTACGGGTCGTAGTCGGCCAGCTTCCTCTTTCTCCCCCCAACCATCATCCTCCTGAATATACAATTACATCCATCACTAGTAGCCACATTGATCATGGGGCTAATATACTCCCAATATCAGAAATGTTTTAGAAGTGGGGTTTTCTATTTCTATGCCCCTTAGCTCTATGCATTCAAAAACCACATCCATCACGCTTTACAGCTTAGAACCGTAACTTCAAAAATGTTTTGAACACCACGGAGCATATGAGATGTTCCAAGAGCTGAAATTGGTATTTCAGACTCATGCCCATGTCGACAGGTATGAGACCTCTGACAAGTACTTTGACTGCAAGATGGAGGAGAATAGCTCAGCTAGTGAGCATGTGCTCAGAATGTCTGGGTACTACAATCGCTTGAATCAAGTGGGAGTTACTCTTCCAGATAAGTTAGTGATTGAAAGAGTTTTCTAGTCACTATCACTAGGCTACTAGAACGTCGTGATGAACTATAATATGCAATAGATGACGAAAACGATTCCCGAGCTTTTCGTGATGCTGAAATCGGCGAAGGTAGAAATTAAGAAAGAGCATCAAGTGTTGATGGTTAACAAGACCACTAGTTTGAAGAAAAATTGCAAGGGAAAGAAAAGGAACTTCAAGAAGAATGGCAAGCAAGTTGTCACTCCCGTGAAGAAGCCCAAAGCTGGACCTAAGCCTGAAACTAAGTGCCTCTACTGCAAAAGGAAATGGTCACTGGAAGCGGAACTACCCCAAATATTTGGTGGATAAGAAGGATGGCAAAGTGAACAAAGGTATATTCGATATACATGTTACTAATGTGTACCTAACTAGTGCTTGTAGTAGCCCCTGGGTATTTGATACCTGCTCGGTTGCTAAGATTAGTAACTCGAAATAGGAGTTGCAGAATAAATGGAGACTAGTTGTGGGTGAAGTGACGATGTGTGTTGGAAGTGGTTCCACGATTGTCATGATCATCATCACTCACTCCCTATACTTTCGGGATTAGTGTTGAACCTAAATAAATGTTATTTTATGTTTGTGTTGAGCATGAATATGATTGTATCATGTTTGTTGCAATATGGTTATTTATTTAAGTCATAGAATAATTGTTGTTCTGTTTACATGAATAAAACCTTCTATGGTCATACACCTAAACTGAATGGTTAAGTGAATCTCGATCATAGTGATACACATATTCATAATAGTGATGCTAAAAGATGCAAAGTTCATAATGATAGTTCAACATATATGTGGCACTGCCGTTTAGGTCATATTGGTGTAAAGTGTATGAAGAAACTCCATGCAGATGGACTTTTGGAATCACTTGATTATGAATCATTTGATACTTGTGAACCATGTATCATAAGCAAGATAACTAAAACACCGTTCTCCAGAACAATGGAGCGAGCTAATGACATATTAGGAATAATACATGCCATTGTATGTGGTCCGATGAGTATTGAAGCACGCGGCGGGTATTGTTATTTTCTGACCTTCACAGATGATTTGAGATATGGGTATACCTACTTAATGAAACATAAGTCTGAAACATTTGAAAAGTTCAAAGAATTTCAGAGTGAAGCGGAGAATCATCATAACAAGAAAATAAAGTTTCTACAATCTGACCGCAGAGGCGAATATTTGAGTTACGAGGTAGCCTTCATTCAAAACAATGTGGAATAGTTTCACAACTCACGCCACCTGGAACACCATAGTGTAATGGTGTGTCCGAACATCGTAACCGCACATCATTAGATATGGTGCGATATATGATGTCTCTTACCGATTTACCACTATCATTTTGGGGTTATGCATTAGAGACAGCTGCATTCACGTTAAATAGGGCACCATCTAAAGCCGTTGAGATGACATTGTATGAACTGTGGTTTAGCAAGAAACCTAAGCCGTCGTTTCTTAACATTTGGGGTTGTGACACTTATGTCAAAAGGCTTCAGCCTGATAAGATCCGAAGGCAAGATCTTTGTTGCTCAGAATGGGTCCTTTCGAGAGAAGGAGTTTCTCTCAAAAAGTGAGTGGGAGGAAAGTAGAACTTGATGAGGTAAATGTACCTTCTCTCGAATTGGAAAGTCGTACATCAGAGAAAATTGTTCCCGTGATGCCTACACCAACTAGAGAGGAAGCTAAAGATGATGATCATGAAACTTCAGATCAAGTTACTATTGAATTTTGTAGGTCAACCAGAGCCCGATCCGCACCAGAGTGGTACGGTAATCCTGTCCTGGAAGTCATGTTACTAGACCAAGGCGAACCTACGAACTATGAAAATGCACTGATAAGCCCAGATTCCGACAGATGGCTTGAGGCCATGAAATCTGAGATAGGATCCATATATGAGAACAAAGTGTGGACTTTGGTGGACTTGCCCGATGATTAGCAATCCAGAGAGAATAAATGGATCTTCAAGAAGAAGATTGACGCTGATGGTAATGTTACTGTCTACAAAGCTTGACTTGTCGCAAAAGGTTTTCGACAAGTTCAAAGGGTTGACTACGATGAGACTTTCTCAACCGTATGGATGCTTAAGTCCATCCGAATCATGTTAGCAATTGCCACATTTTATGAAATCTAGCAAATGGATGTCAAAACTGCATTCCATAAATGGATATCTCTAAGAAGAGTTGTATATGATGCAACCAGAAGGTTTTGTCAATCCTAAAGGTGCTAGCAAGGTGTGCAAGATCCAGCGATCCATCTATGGACCGGTGTAAGCAACTCGGAGTTGGAATATACGCTTCGATGAGGTCATCAAAGCATATGGTTTTATACAGACTTACGGTGAAGCCTGTATTTACAAGAAAGTGAGTGGGACCTCTGTAGCATTCCTGATATTATATGTGGATGACATATTGTTGATTTGAAATGATATAGAATTTCTGGATAGCAGAAAAGACCTCGGTGAAGTTGCTTATAGATTTACTTGAATAAGAATTTCTCAATGAAAGACCTCGGTGAAGTTGCTTATAGATTGCACATCAAGATATATAGAGATAGATCAAGACGCTTGATAAGACTTTCAATGAGTACATACCTTGACAAGATTTTGAAGGAGTTCAAAATGGATCGGTCAAATGAAGGAGTTCTTGCCTGTATTGTAAGGTGTGAAGTTGAGTAAAGACTCAAGACCCGACCACAACAGAAGATAAAGAGAGAATGGAAATCACTCCCTATGCCTCAGCCATAGGTTCTATAAAGTATGCCATGCTGTGTACCAAACCTGTTGTGTACGTTGCCCTAAGTTTGGCAAGGGGGTACAATAGTGATGCAGGAGTAGATCACTGGACAGCGGTCAAAATTATCCTTAGTTTCCTTAAAGAGTTCGTCATAAAGAGTTACATCGATGCAATCTTTGACACTGATCTAGATGACTCTAAGTCTCAATCTAGATACATATTGAACGTGGGAGCAATTATATAGAGTACCTCCATGCAGAGCATTGTAGACATAGAAATTCGCAAAATACATACGGATCTGAATGTGGCAGACCCGCTGACTAAATTTCTCTCACAAGCAAAACATGATCACACCTTAGTACTCTTTGGGTGTTAATAACATAGTGATGTGAACTAGATTATTGACTCTAGTAAACCCTTTTGGTGTTGGTCACATCGCGATGTGAACTATGGGTGTTAATCACATAAAGATGTGAACCATTGGTGTTAAATCACATGGCGATGTGAACTAGATTATTGACTCTAGTGCAAGTGGGAGACTGAAGGAAATATGCCCTAGAGGCAATAATAAAGTTGTTATTTTATATTTCCTTATATCATGATAAATATTTATTATTCATGCTAAGAATTGTATTAACCGGAAACTTAATAAATGTGTGGATACATAGACAAAACACCATGTCCCTAGTAAGCCTCTACTAGACTAGCTCGTTAATCAAAGATGGTTAAGTTTCCTAACCATGACATGTGTTGTCATTTGATGAATGGGATCACATCATTAGGAGAACGACGTGATGGACAAGACCCATCCATTAGCATAGCATATTGATCGTTCAGTTTTATTGCTATTGCTTTCTTCATGTAAAATACATATTCCTTTGACTATGAGGTTATGCAACTCCCGGATACCATAGGAATGCCTTGTGTGATATCAAACGTCACGACGTAACTGGGTGATTATAAAGATGCTCTACAGGTATTTCCAAAGGTGTTTGTTGGGTTGGCATAGATCAAAATTAGGGTTTGTCTCTCCGAGTATCGGAGAGGTATCTCTGGCCCCTCTCGGTAGTACACATCATAAGAAGCCTTGCAAGCAAAGTGACTAATGAGTTAGTTGCAGGATGATGTATTACGGAATGAGTAAAGAGACTTGCCGGTAATGAGATTGAACTAGGTATGAAGATACCGACGATCGAATCTCGGGCAAGTAGCATACCGATGACAAAGGGAATAATGTATGTTGTCATACCGGGTCGATCGATAAAGATCTTCATAGAATATGTGGGAGCCAATATGAGCAACTAGGTTCCGCTATTGGTTATTGACCGGCGAGGTGTCTCGGTCATGTCTACATAGTTCTCGAACCCGTAGTGTCCGCACGCTTAATGTTTGTTGACGAGATAGTATTATATGAGTTATGTGATTTGGTGATAGAATGTTGTTCGTAGTCCCGGATGAGATCACGGACATGACGAGGTGTCTCGAAATGGTCAAGAGCTAAAGATTGATATATAGGACGATGGTATTCAAACACCAAAAGTGTTTCGGGAAGCACTGAGTACTTATCGGGTCACCGGAAGGGGTTCCGGGCACCCCCAGCAAAAGATACGGGCCTTATGGGCCAAGAGGGGAAACGCACCAGCCACAAAGGGGCTGGTGCGCCGCCCGCCATATGGGCAGGACAAATTGGAGAAGGAAAGGGGAAGCAGGAAAGGAAAAAGGAAATAGGATTCCCCCTTCCCCCTCTTCCCTTCGTACTCCGAATAGGAATAGGAGAGGGGGTTTGGCCGAATTGGGAGAGGACCCCAAGTAGGATTCCTCCCACTTGGGGCGCCCGCTTGGCTGCCTCTCCTCCCATCCAACCTATATATATGTGGGGAGGGGGGCGCCTACAACATACAACAACAACTGTTAGCCATGTGCGGTGCCCCCCTCCATAGTTTACACCCCCGGTCATATTGTCGCGGTGCTTAGGCGAAGCCCTGCGTGGATCACTTCACCATCACCGTCACCACGCCGTCGTGCTGATGGAACTCATCTACTTCCTCGACGCCTTGCTATATCAAGAGGGTGAGGAACGTCATCGAGCTGAACGTGTGCAGAACTCGGAGGTGTCGTACGTTCGGTACTTGATCGGTCGGAGCTAGAAGAAGTTCGACTCACTACTGCAGGATGCTGCTAACGCGACACTACGATCAGAGACCCTTTGACAAAACTGTGCGCAATGCAATAATCGCAAACGGTGGTGTAAAAGACCAAAAAGGTGCAAAACATTTGCGACAGCGAACACATCAAACACGGTTTAGATTTTACTTGCGTGTGTGATGCTGGGCATACGGTTGATCCAGCAGAACTGTCTGCGATGAGGAAGAACAACAGAAACGGGCAGCCATATCAATGTGTGTGATATATGGCATACAGTTTGCTTCGATGAACTGTGTGCTATTAGGGAATGCAACAGAAATGGTCAGCCAGATCAAGATGTGTGTGATATAAAGCATACGGTTCACTCGGACAAACTGTTTTCGATTAGGCAAGAGAGCGAAAATGGTTCATCTTAACAAGATGTGTGTGATATGCGGCATTTGCGATCAATCAAAAGAACGCAAACGATTCTTTTAAACCAGCTGTGTGTGATACCCAACAAATAGCCCACTCGGATGAACTATTTGCGATGAGAAATTATAACACAGACGGTTACTATAGTAAGTTCGTGTGCGATTGAGTTCGTACAAAAAACTTTGAAAAATGCAAACTAGTTGCTTGCGTATAAACAATTATCAAAAAGTAACGAGATAGACCTTCTTCAAGCCAATCAACATGTGTTTAAAAAATAAGATATGTCAAAAATTACAAAACAAAGACCTCGATAGACCTTGCTGCTGTAGATCCCTCTTTGCAGCCTTTATTGCGCAACACAATGGAAACGGTTCAACTGAACAATATGTGTGTGATACGCGGCAAACAGGTCCGTAATCAGAAATGTGTGCGAAGACCAATAATAACACAAACGATTGCTGCTAATAAGCTGTGTGATTTGCTGTGTCTACAGAAGAATAACATGTGTATATATATAACTGAAATAAACATCCAATTACATAAGTGAATATAAGATCATTCGCACACACCTCAATAAACAATTGCATGCATTCTACTTCTTGTGACGCTCCCGCCACTGCTCTATGGCTAGATCCCTTGGCTGGGGCATGAAGAAGACACTTCCTCATGTCAACGATCCGCCTGTACATCTCGTAGCTTGTTTACGCGTCCTTGGCCGCGTACTTGACGTGTTGTTCAACCAGTCTCTCATGCCAAACACTGTGCTAGGCGTCCTTGTCCTTCTTGCTCTCATCCTCCATCTTCATGTAGCAGGGGTCGATGATGTCCGAGGCGAGGTCAACCAGGGAGTTCAGTTTGTTCTTGTCGCTGCCCCAGACCTTGTAGTGGTCTTGGATGTTGACAAGATTCCGACATTTCAAGCCCGAAACCTTGAGCGCTTTTAGATCGTTGGTGGTGTCCACCATAGCGAAATTGTAGTCGGAGCTGTTGATAAACCTGGAGAAACGCTCGCAGGCCTTGTGGCCAGGTGGTAGTGGTAGACGAGGACGTCATGTTACACGCACAACTGGGCGACGACAACCTTCTGATCGAGCCCGACATGATCGATGGTGTAATCGAGGTTGAAGCCGACCACTTGGTACTTGTCCTCGGCAAGGAACTGCTCCATAGATTGGATGGAGCTCTCCACCGACACCGGATCATTCGTGTACACCACCGAGAGGGCCTTCCCCCTCATGTGGGTGTCCACTGTGTGATGCGTGGTGAACTGCCAGCCGTTGTCATCGTCGACCACTGGGAGCTCCATTGGAGCCACGGGGATCGCCATTGGAACCGCTGGATGTGCTCTCTGTATGTTTCGTTGTGGAGGTGCTTACTGTGTCGTGTGACGCGAGAGATGAAGGTAAATGGCCGTAGGAATAAATGGGGGCCGGGTGGCCAGGATTCTCGGTGCATCCGCATGGCAGTTTTTGCATCGGGTAACTGCATTGTCGAGCCGCCCCCGGCGCAACCGCATGCACACGAACGTGCATGATCGTGCGCCGGCCCCAAACACTGGTAGTGCGCGTGGAGGGACGAGGGCAGAGCACCTAGAGGGACGCCAGAGCAGAGTGTGCCGCGGCCGCCTCAACCGCAAGCAACCACACACATAGAGCAGTTGAACACGCAGGAAATGGTCGCCTACAAGCTAGCCAACACTTGCGTCGCCGCGTAGAGAGTGGCCATGTGCTACTACTGTAGGGGAACGTAGTAGAAATTCAAAATTTTCTACGCATCACCAAGATCAATCTATGGAGTAATCTAGCAACGAGGGGAAGGGGAGTGCATCTACATACCATTGTAGATCGCGATGCGGAAGCGTTGCAAGAACGCGGATGAAGGAGTCGTACTCGTAGCGATTCAGATCGCGGTTGATTCCGATCTAAGCACCGAAGAACGGTGCCTCCGCGTTCAACACACGTGCAGCCCGGTGACGTCTCCCACGCCTTGATCCAGCAAGGAGAGAGGGAGAGGTTGGGGAAGACTCCATCCAGCAGCAGCACGACGGCCTGGTGGTGATGGAGGAGCGTGGCAATCCCGCAGGGCTTCGCCAAGCACCGCGGGAGAGGAGGAGGAGGGAGAGGGGTAGGGCTGCGCCGAAAGAGAGACTTTCTCGTGTCTTGGGCAGCCCCAAACCTCAACTATATATAGGGGGGAAGGGGCTGCACCCCCTCTAGGGTTTCCACCCCCAAGGGCTGGCGGCCAGCCCTAGATCCCAACTAGGGGGGGGGGGGCGGCCAAGGGGAGGAGAGGGGGGGCGCCACTAGGGTGGGCCTTAAGGCCCATCTGGACCTAGGGTTTGCCCCCTCCCACTCTCCCATGCGCCTTGGGCCTTGGTGGGGGGGGGGGGGGTGCACCAGCCCACCTGGGGCTGGTCCCCTCCCACACTTGGCCCACGCAGCCTTCTGGGGCTGGTGGCCCCACTTGGCGGACCCCCGGGACCCTCCCGATGGTCCCGGTACATTACCGATATCACCCGAAACTTTTCCGGTGACCAAAACGGGACCGGACCATTCCGGAACTCCTCGTGACGTCTGGGATCTCATCCGGGACTCCGAACAACATTCGGTAACCACGTACATGCTTTCCCTATAACCCTAGCGTCATCGAACCTTAAGCGTGTAGACCCTACGGGTTCGGGAACCATGCAGACATGACCGAGACGTTCTCCGGTCAATAACCAACAGCGGGATCTGGATACCCATGTTGGCTCCCACATGTTCCACGATGATCTCATCGGATGAACCACGATGTCAGGGATTCAATCAATCCCGTATGCAATTCCCTTTGTCTATGGATATGTTACTTGCCCGAGATTCGATCGTCGGTATCCCGATACCTTGTTCAATCTCGTTACCGGCAAGTCTCTTTACTCGTTCCGTAACTCACATCATCCCGTGATCAACTCCTTGGTCACACTGTGCACATTATGATGATGTCCTACCGAGTGGGCCCAGAGATACCTCTCCGTTTACACGGAGTGACAAATCCCAGTCTCGATTCGTGCCAACCCAACAGACACTTTCGGAGATACCTGTAGTGCACCTTTATAGTCATCCAGTTACGTTGTGACGTTTGGTACACCCAAAGCATTCCTACGGTATCCGGGAGTTGCACAATCTCATGGTCTAAGGAACTGATACTTGACATTAGAAAAGCTCTGAGCAAACGAACTACACGATCTTGTGCTAGGCTTAGGATTGGGTCTTGTCCATCACATCATTCTCCTAATGATGTGATCCCGTTATCAACGACATCCAATGTCCATGGTCAGGAAACCGTAACCATCTATTGATCAACGAGCTAGTCTCCTAGAGGCTTACTAGGGACATGGTGTTGTCTATGTATCCACACATGCATCTGAGTTTCCTATCAATACAATTCTAGCATGGATAATAAACAATTATCATGAACAAGGAAATATAATAATAACCTATTTATTATTGCCTCTAGGGCATATTTCCAACAACTACCTCCGTCTTGGTCTATAGTCCCCTTTATATTATGTGCCATACTTTGCCCTCAAATTTAACCAACAAAATTTTAATGCGTGTTATAAAAATTATATAATTAGAAACTATGTTCAAATACGAATCCAACTATATAATCTTTGGCGACAAGCATTTGTATATTATTATTTAAATCCTACTTATAAACTAGGACGGGTGTATAGTAGGTAATTTGATCGCAAAGCTTTTTTTATTTATCATATGTGTACGTGGCCTTTCGTCCTCCTATCTCACGTCTTGTCACCCCGCTGCCGCAGACGGCTTACAGCGCAAGCTTGCACAACGCGCGAGAGCGTTTTTTTGGCCAAACGGTGGCGCCAATGAATCGTGCGTTCCTGCGCAACCTCGCAGGTTCCCGCGCAAGCTTCCCGCCCAACTGGGTGAAATCCCCCAAAACCCAATGCTTACCGGCCTGCTATAAAAACCCTCACGGCCGGCGAGTCATGTGTCGCATTTTCCCCTCCCTCCTTGTAGCTTATCTCCTTTGCTTCTCCCACACCCGCCAATGGCACCAGTCCGTCGTGGTCGCTCAGCCACTCCGCCGTCATCAGACGACAGCTCCGGCTGGGAGGCTACACAGTGGCGGCGATGCAGTCCCCGGTGTAGTGTAGTGCATGTGGCGTAACTGTTGGGTTTGCGCAGAACACCCACCACACGCTCCGCCGCTGGTTCCCGTCGGCAGCTGTTGCCGGCCGCCATTGCCGCCACACCACCATCGAAAGCCAGGGCCATCGCCCACTCCGCCGCCGCTGCCCGAAGGCGGGAGGTGGCCATCATGGCCGCCACCCCACTGCTGGCCACCGTGGCCATCACCCGCTCCGCCACCGCGGCCCAAAGGCGGGAGGTGGTGGTGTTGGTTGCCATCCCATCATTGGCCGACAGCCCACAGTTGACCGCCGGGGTCATCACCCGCTCCGCCACCGCTGCCCGAAGGCGGGAGGCGGTGGTGGATGCCGGCACGTGCGTCAGCGACCTTGCGCGCTACACCGAGTTCCTGCGGGAGGAGGAGGAGCGCCTCGCCGAGCACGCAAAGAGCCTTACCGCCGCCGTGGCCGCGGCACACGCCACCTCGGAGGCGAGGAATCAGGAGATGTACGAGCAGAACCACCGCTTCGAGAGGGGGCGTTTGGAGCGGCAGAGGGCATTCGAGGTGAGCATCGTTGAAGTAGTACAAAGCCCCTCCATAGTAGTATTTAGGGGCTATATTGTTCAGTTCATCTAACTATAGATGTGGTGGAACTATACAACATAATTAAAATTAGCTATTATATAAAGTAGAACTAGCTATTTCAGTACGTGGTTGGCAACAATTGGGGAAAAGTTTGGTCGGTTCAACTGTCGAGTTGAACTGTTTGTATAAATTAAGCACGACTGCTTAATCTATGAATGAAATCTGTGCTTAATTACGGAATTTTAGTTGCAAAAATTAGATAGTTCTAGTGAGTTTTAGCTGCATATTTTGACAAATCGCAGTGTTACAAGGTTGACAAATGGCAATGTTACTAGATCAACAAATGTCAATCTTTCAAGTTTGACAAATGGCAACATATCCAATATGACAGATGCAAATCTTACCAAATTGTTTGTAAGTGGTTGCACACGGGTCATCCAAAACAACCGTTTGCGTTGAAGAGATGCACAAATCCTCCTCTCGCTTTGCATATGGGTGTTCTATCTAAAACGTTTGCGATCAAGAGCTGCACAAATCTTGCTCGACACATTTTCCCTTGGCTTCCTGGGGAAGCTGTCGGTTTGCATACAGGTGTTCTAACTAAAACGATTACGATCGAGATACAATATTAAATCAAGAAAAAAAATATTTCCGGCGGTGGCGGAGGCGGTGTGCTGTGCCATCCTTGTCGTTGTCGTCCTCTGGGATGCAATGGTTGAAGTCTTCAAGGCAACACAAAATGTTCTTCACTTGTAAATCAAACATCATGTAGTCATGCGATCGACGGGCAGGGCGCGGCAGGACGGCAGCTGGCGGCACTGAGAGGTAGCGGTCGACAGCGGCGTCCCATGCCACTGAGGGGGGCGCGCGCATGGGCACGGGTGCAATGGGTGTAGCCAAATGCACGGGGACTGGCGCCGCGGTGGGTGGAGGGGCGCGCACGGGCACGGGCACGGGCGCTGGCATGTACATGAGCTCGCGCGGGTCCGCGGACACCTCGGTGACGCCCGCGACTTCCAGCTCTGCGATAGTGCTCGGCGACTAGCCCGTCAATGCTACGGGGATGGTCGCTGGCGCTGGCGCGAGGATGGGAGCTGGGACGGGAGCGGGGGCAGCAACAGCCGCGGCTAGCTCGTTCTGGGCCATGTCCACGAGGCCCCATTCCTCCTTATTTTCTATCTGCTCCGGCTCCAAGTCGACTTCACCAAACTTGAAGACTAGTGGTAGATGATCCTTTTGCGCCATGGCGTTGGTGGAGGTCTGCGGGAGGGAGGGGAATGGGAGGCGAACAGTAAGACCGCCCGTATTAAGCAGCCGCTCGGGCGCCATTAATGGAGAGGAAGGCGGGCGACCATGGAAGTCAAAGGGCTCGATTCCCTGTGAGCCTGCGCAGCGTACAGCTCGCACTCTTCCCGGTGAGCCTGCGCATTGGAGGGCAGCTTGCATGCTTCTCGGTCAGCCTACTGATGTCGCATGAAGCTACGTCGGTTTTTTCCCAAAGAGGAAGGGATGATGCAGCATAGCGGTGGTAGATATTTCCCTCAGATATGAAACCAAGGTTATCGAACCAGTAGGAGAACCAAGCAACACAACGTAAACAGCCCCTGCACACAAAGAACAACACCTCACAACCCGACGTGTTAAAGGGGTTGTCAATCCCTTTCGGGTAACGGCGCCAGAAGGCACGTAGACGGGAGAAAAGTTGCAAGATCGAACGCCAAATAAAATTAATAAGAATAAATTGCAGCAAGGTATTTTTGTATTTTTGGTTAATAGATCTGAAAATAAATGCAAGGAAAAAGTAGATCGCAAGGCAAAGAAATGAGAAAGAAGACCCGGGGGCCGTAGGTTTCACTAGTGGTTTCTCTCTAGAAAAATAGCAAACGGTGGGTGAGCAAATTACTGTTGGGCAATTGATAGAACTTCAAATAATTATGACGATATCCAGGCAATGATCATTACATAGGCATCACGTCCAAGATTAGTAGACCGACTCCTGCCTGCATCTACTACTATTACTCCACACATCGACCGCTATCCAGCATGCATCTAGTGTATTAAGTTCATGGAAAAACGGAGTAATGCAATAAGAACGATGACATGATGTAGACAAGATCCGTTTATCTATTGCGGGAGATATGGATCCCGTCTTTTTATCCTCAGTAGCAATGATATATACGTGTCGGTTCCCTTTCTGTCACTGGGATCAAGCACCATAAGATCGAATCCACTACCGGCACCTCTTCCCATTGCAAGATAAATAGATCAAGTTGGCCGAACAAAACCCAAATATCGGAGAAGAAATACGAGGCTATAAGAGATCACACATATAAAAGATCAAAGAACTCAAATAACTTTCATGGATATAAAAAGATATAACTGATCATAAACTCGAAGTTTATCGGATCCCAACAAACACACTGCAAAAAGGACTTACATCATATGGATCTCCAAGAGATCATTGTATTGATAATCAAGAGAGAGAGAGAGGAAGCCATCTAGCTACTAACTACGGACCCAAAGGTCTACAAAGAACTACTCACGCATCATCGGAGAGGCACCAATGGAAGTGTTGAACCCCTTCGTGATGGTGTCTAGATTGGATCTCGGTGTTCTGGACTCTGCGGCGGCTGGATGAAAATTTCGTCGACTCCCCTAGGGTTTCTGGAATATTGTGGTATTTATAGAGCAAAGGGTTGGTCCAGGGGGCACCCGAGGTGGGCACGACCCACCTGGGCCTCCTGGCGCGCCCAGGTGGGTTGTCCCCTCCTTGGGAATCCCCCAGGTGCAAACAGGGCCCATTGTGTTCTTTTTGGTCTGTAAAAAATCATCGTAAATTGGGGTGGTATTTGGACCCCTTCTAATATTGATTTCCTGAGATGTAAAAAACATGCAGAAAACAACAACTCGCACTTGGAGATGTATCAACATAAAATGACATAATAATAGGTTAGTACCAAAAATGACATAATAGGTTAGTACCAAAAATGACATAAAATGACTACATAATGATTATAAACATCCAAGATTGATAATAAAACAACACGGAATGATAAAAACTTATAGATACTTTGGAGATGTATCAACATCCCCAAGCTTAACTCCTGCTCGTGCTCAAGTAGGTAAGTGATAAAACAAATTTTTTGATGTGGAGTGCTGTTTATCATGTCATATCATATTCTTTTCTTCATAGCATGGACATTTGGACTTTTATGTGATTCAAAGCAATAGTCTAGTTTTGACATAATAATTTAGATACTCAAGCATATCAACAAGCAACCATGTCTCTCAAAATATCAATGCTAAAACAAGTTATCCCTAGCCCATCATGCTCAAACATTGATCCATTCATGAAACAACTCAAATATTAGCTACATCCAATACTTAGGTACCATCATATTGTCCCCTAGTTGGTTCTTTTATAATAGAGGATGGAGACCCAAATTCAAAAATAAAAATTGCATAAAGTAAAAAAAGGCCTTCGCAGGGGGAAGTAGTGATTTCTAAAGGTGCCAGAGCTCAAAGCGAAAAATAGAGATAAAAACATTTTGGGAGGTGTATCCATCCCACCAACGAAAACGACTTGGAGCATCCCAACACTTACCATGCTAGATATATCATAGGCGGTTCCCAAACAGAAAATAAAGTTTATTCCTTTTTCCACCATAACTTTCACTTTCCATGGCTAACCGTATCCACGGGTGCCCTCCATACCAACACTTTCCAAGGAATTTATTATTTGAGAACATAAAGTAAATTCATTTTTGCATTTCGGGAATGGGCAACCCTAATACCTTTGCCTTACTCTCGTGCAATGACAAGTGAATAAACACTCATCATGAGAATAACACATCTAGCATGGAAAATATTAGCAACCCGTTACCGTTCCACGAGCGAAACAAACACACAAAATTGAAGTTAATTTTGAAAATTAGAGATGGCACATGAAAAATTTGCTTAGAACGGCAAAAGAATACCGCATATAGGTAGATATAGTGGACTCATGTGGCAAAACTGGTCTAAAGTATTTTGGATGCACAAGTAGAGGTCATACTTGGTGCAAAATGAAGGCTAGCAAAAAGATTGAGAAGCGACCAACCAAGAAACGAATAATCTCATAAGCAAGAATTAAGCATAATTAACACCGAATAATGCACCACAAGTAGGATATAATTTTCATTGCATGATTATTGACTTTCATGCATGCATAGGGAATCACAAACCTTAACACCAATATTCTTACTAGAGCACAATTACTCACCAACATGACTCACATATCACATCATCATATCTCAAAACTATTACTAAGAATCAAGTTTATTTTGTCCAACAATCTTCATGACATAAATTTTCTTCTTTATTTATCCATCTTGGATATTTGTCACATTGGGACTAATTTTCATGTGTTGCTTTTCATAAGCTCAAACAAATATAAGTGAAGATCATGAGCATAACAGATTTTCTTTCTCTCAAAATAATTGAAGTGAAGCAAGAGAGAATTTCTTCAAAATTTTACTAACTCTCAAATAAATCTAAGTGAAGAAAGAGACCATTTCTTCAAAAATACTAAGCACACCATGTTCAAAAAAGATATAAGTGAAGCACTAGACCAAGTCCATTGCTCATAAGAATTTAAGTGAAGCATAGAGAGAAATTCTAACAATTCATGGCATAATTTTGGCTCTCTCAAATAGGTGTATCCAGCAAGGATTGATGACTTAAAACACAAAATAAAACAAGCAAAGACACATATCATACAAGACGCTCCAAGCAAAACACATATCATGTGAAGAATAAAAATATAGTCTCGAGTAAAATACCGATGGTCGTTAGAAGAAAGAGAGGATGCCACTTGGGGTCATCCCCAAGCT
The DNA here is from genome assembly GCF_002575655.3 of Aegilops tauschii subsp. strangulata. Taxonomy (NCBI): domain Eukaryota; kingdom Viridiplantae; phylum Streptophyta; class Magnoliopsida; order Poales; family Poaceae; genus Aegilops; species Aegilops tauschii. The sequence goes on along the minus strand of NC_053040.3, from coordinate 467,860,423 downwards.
TAGTTGGTTGCTCATTCCTGGATAATAGCTTGGGATGCCGGGGCATCCCCAAGCTTAGGCTCTTCTATCCTTCTTTCATCCATCGTAAGATAACCCAAAACTTGAAAACTTCAATCACACAAAACTCAAACAAAACATTCGTGAGATCCGCCAGTAAAAGAAAGCAAACCACTACTATAAGTGCTGTGTCAAACCAATTCTTAGTTTTTTTGTATTATATCTAATGTATTCCAAATTTTCTATGGCAAAAACTCATCAAAGAAAACCATAGAGCCATCAAAATAAGCACACAACACAACGAAAACAGAATCTATCAAAACAGAACAGTCTGTAGTAATCTGGAACTTTCGAATACTTTTGAAACTCCAAAAATTATGAAATAAATAGGTGGACGTGAAGAATTTGTCTAGTGATCCTCTTCAAAAATAATCAACTTAAAAGCTCTCCTCTATAAAACATGACAACTAATCTCGTGAGCGCAAAAGTTTCTGTTTTTCAGCAAGATCAAATAGACTTTCACCCAAGTCTTCCCAAAGGTCTTGCTTGGCACAAACACTAATTAAAACACAAAAAACACAATCATAACTGTAGAATTATTGTTATAACACTCAATAACAGAAAGCAAAAAACAAAAATAAATTTTATTCATTGGGTTGCCTCCCAACAAGCGCTATAGTTTTACGCCCTTAGCTAGGCATAAAAGAAGGATCTAAGTTTTGTCATATTTGGTGCTAGATCCATAAGATTCCCTCATGATTGATTAATATGATGGATTAATTCTTGTTCTAGGAAAGTGTTCCATACCCTTCCTGAAAGGAAATTGGAACTTAATATTGCCTTCTTTCATATCAATCACTGCACCGATAGTTCGTAAAAACGGTCTACCAAGAATATTTGGACAAGACGGATTGCAATCAAATCAAGAACAATAAAATCTATGGGCACATAATTTCTATTTGCAAGAATAATAACATCATTAATTCTTCCCATAGGCTTTTTAATAGTAGAATCTGCTAAGTGGAAATTTAAAGAGCATTCTTCAATATCGGTAAGACCAAGCACATCACATAAAGATTTCGGAATTGTAGAAACACTAGCACCCAAGTCACACAAAGAAAAACACTCATAATTTTTAGTCTTGACTTTGATAGTAGGTTCCCATTCATCATGCATTTTTCTAGGAATTGAAACTTCTAATTCCAATTTTTCTTGAAAAGCTTTCATCATGGCATCAACAATATGTTTAGTAAAAGATTTATTTTGTTCATAAGCATGGGGTGAATTTATCATGGATTGCAACAAAGAAATACAATCAATCAAAGAGAAACTATCATAATTAAAGTCTTTGTAATCCAAAGTAGTGGGCACATCACTAGTTAAAGTTTTGACCTCTACAAACCCACTTTCATCAAATTTTTCAACAAGATTTTCACCGTCCAAGATATTGGGACGCCATCTACCTAAAGTTGACTCTTCTCCAGTCCCTTTTTATCAATCTTATTTTTACTAAACAAGGAATCAATAGAAGAAACACCAATCATTTTAAGATCTTCATCACTTTTTGTCGGGGAAACCGATCACCTATGGGGTCGCAAGGATCCCTTCTACGTTCGGCAGGGGATTAGTTGCATGAAGAACAGTCGAGCCGTTAGCACACGGGGGATTTTTATCCAGGTTCGGGCCGCGAAGATGCGTAATACCCTAGTCCTGCTTTGTCTGGTTATGTGAGTGTTCCTGAGCTTTTGAACTAGCTATGGTGCGTGCTTTTTCCAAAAGTCTGAATCCTCTCTGTGTATGCCTCGGGCCTCCTTTTATACGCAAAGGGGTTGCCACAGTGGCACACAGGAGGTGGCAAGCTACAGTGGTACGAGCTTATTGCTCAGTCAACGTAGGACAAACGCATTTAATGCGTTGCCTACGTGTCCTCTCACTTTATTGGGGACGGCAACAGAGGCCTTCTCATCCTTCGCCGCTCCTCCTCGCCTTGACGCGTGTCCAGGTTGACAAGGCATGCAGTGCCACGCTGGCTAACCAGCTGCTGCGTTGGCGCAATGGTAAGCTTCCACGAAGATCCGCATGCCGCCACGTAGGCGCCTACTTAGTTGGCACGCCTATCGTTGCACTGGAGTGGTGGTGAGATGGCGAAACCTTGCCGGGCGCGGGTCTGACCGCTGCCCAGCGATCGTCCCTGGCAAGGCTTGCCGGGGGTCTTGGAGTCGTCCCTGGCAAGGGTCTTGCCGGGGGTCTTCGTCTTCTTGCCCCACGTGGATCTGTGGGCTGTTAGTCTTTATGACGAGCTGCATGCTATCAGGCACGTGCTCTCCAGATCTTGGTCTTAACGTTGTCGATGGTGTCAGAGCTCTCAGCGCCAAGGGTGATGGACTTGCTGGTGTTGGTGCAGGTTGCCCCGGCAAGGCCCTTGCCGGGGGAGGTCCAGCTTGCCCTTTGCCCCTTGTGCTTCGAGTGTATGTCTTGGTAGTCTTCGGGTTCTGCCTTCTTCTGCCTCGCCAGGCCCTGCTGCAGGTGTGGATGCGACTGCCCGTGCACTAGTAAGGGGTACAGAAGTACCCGTACTTTTGTACACTGACAGGAGCCCCCGGGCCTGGGCCACACTTAAGAGGAAGGCGTAGTTGGCCTAGGCCCAAGGAAGTGCGCGGGCGGCGTGGCGGAAATGGATTGCCACGATTCCTTCTGTCAGTTGCGCTTCCCCACGACCCGCATCGAGCGCGTGACGCGGGGGTCATGCGTGGGACGGGTGTGGCGCGCATGTAAATGGTAAAAGAGTTGGCCCGTGCCTTCCCCAGAAAAAGGGAAATCTGCAGGGGCACTGCTCATTTACCCTCTCTGCTTCTCCCAATCTTGGAGCCGCTGTTCCCCTCATCTTCCCCAAATCCGAAGCAGAGCCCCGCGCCCCCGCTTGCCACCGCCGCGCCGCCATTGCCTCTCAATCCTTGCTCCTTTTTATTCGCCATTGCGCCTAAAGCTAGCAAGGGCAAGTGAGCAGCCAAGGCTGCCGCCGGGAAGGAGGTGCCGGAGAGTGAGCTGGCGAAGATGCGGAAGAAGCATGCCCTCTTCACTCTGGCGATTGACGTGCTCACGCTCATGGACCAGTTCCAGTGCTTGTGGGGGAGAGAGACGACGGGGAATCCTACCACGTAGGTCATCCCCGCCCCCTTCGCCAAGCCTGGCCCAGATATTTATCCTTTCTTTGTCGATTACTTCTCCTGCGAGCTCTGCCCCCCTTCTCAGATTTCTTCAATGATATCATGCACACGTACGGCTTCCATCTTCTGGATTTCACGCCGAATGTTGTGGCATCCATGGCTCTCTTCGCCCACCTCTGCGAGGGCTTCGCCGGATTCCACCCTAGTACAGCGCTCTTTCGCCATTACTTCGTCCCCCGTGTCCAGCAAGGGGATGCCATTACTTGTTCTGTTGCTTGAATTCTGAGACCTCTGTGCAAGGGCGCATACCCGGAGGGTTTCCAGAAGGAGCGGTGGGAAGAATGGCGAAGCCGGTGGTGCTGGATTGTGGAAAAAGAGCCATGCCCGTTTTGCGAGGTCCGTTGGAGTCCGCCGGTCCATGGCGACGACTGGAGCGATTCCAATCCCAATGATGTGAAGCTCACAGTCGCCACCACTAGAATCCTCCACCTCGTCTCTCCCAGCCTCACACTGGAGATGATTGGGGCCGACTTCATTCGTCGCTGCATTGCTCCCTCGCACAAGAAGGGGAGGCCGGCCTGGGGTTTGAAAAATGCCGCAGACATCATGAGGCTCCGCCCTGGCTTGAAGCACAACTTTACGGTGATGCACCACATGTCCGTCTGATAGACACTCTTCCAGCTCAAGATTGACAAGGACGGCAACGCCGAGAGGACCGGCAAGGCCGCAAAGGCCGGCAAGACCGGCCACCCGTTCAGGTTGCCAGCAGGGGTGCATCCATTGAGCAACAACTCTTGCCTGACCGAGATCGTTGCCATGATGCCACCCTTCAACGCTCATGGCCTGGATCCAACCTGGGCCGAGCCAGCGGTGGAGTTGGTGTAGCAGTTCTTCAACAACTTGTCGGAGGGCATCGTCCACACCGAGCCAGAGCTCATCCGTGCCACCACTGACGAAGAGGTGGCATATATTGCCGCCAGGGCAAAGGAGGAAGAACTTTCCACGGAGGCCGGCAGCTCTGGCACCGTGGAGGACGAGGCCGAAGCGGTCGAGGAGGAGTAGAGATTCATTAGGTGGGTGGGGCCTGCCGGGGAGTCCAGCGGTGCCGGTGTCCGGGTTCCCCCTGCCGTGGAGGCAGCCGAGGAGGCGGACGAGGCGGATGAGCCCTTGGCCCCGAAGAAGAGACGCGTCCTGCGGCGTACCGGCTCTGGCGAGCCAGTTCGGCCTGGTAGGGCCATGCAGTGGCAAGGGGCTCAGGCGGAGCTGGTGCGCTAGATGAGGCGCGCGGCCGCGGAGGTGCTAGAGGAGGCCGCAGGAGCGAAGAGAGCCGCAGCCGCTGCTTCTTCCTAGATTAGGCGTGCTGCCGCTTCCTCCTCGGCCAAGTGTGTAAGGACACCGTCTCCTCACCCGGCGGGCTCCGTCCCAGCGGCCAAGTATGACCTTGGGTCATTCAGCCCGAGGAAGAAGTGGAGGGCAGAAGAAGAGGACTGGTATGTACACTGCTTCCCTCATCTATTCTCTGATTCTTTACATGAATTTCTTCATCTTGTCTTGATCTCATTGTTGCAAGGACACGGAGACGCTGGCCCAGCGGCTGGCGGAAAGAGCCAGGGCCTCGACGAGTGCTGAACCCCGACAAGCACTCCTCATGTGTCGAGGATGATCTTCATCAGCCCGGAGTCCAGCCCCCAGCGCAGCCCCCACTCCAGCCCCCAGCGTAAGTTTGTCACTTACTTCTTTGCCGGCGGGCGTCGGAGCACGCCTCCTTATTGATGATCTTGTTGGGTCTGTAGGAGGAGAGCAACAGCAGGAGGAGCCATTAGGGGCCACTCCTAACACACCGCCCCCATCGACTACGCTGACCAGAGGGGCGTCCCCGGCAAGGGCACCCACCGACGAGCCCATGCACACGGAGGAGGAGGTGGCGGGCGATCCTGCCCCGGCAACGGATGTTGCCTAGGAGGGGGACGCATCCTCCACACTTGCCGCGGGTATGTTACATGCCCCTGCTTCTTGTCATTATCGCTTCGATTTCTTTCCTTTTCTCTGTCTTGAGTTATTCTGATTTTGGCTTTGCCTTTCTCCCCCCTTGGCAAATCAGGCAGACGTCGATGCCATGATCATGGAGACCGCCAAGGATGCCGAGACCGAGGCGACCAATATTGCTGCCGAGGAGTCCGCCGAGGGATCCACTAAGGAGGCCACCACGGGGCTTGCCGGGGAAGCCGGCAAGGACCCTGCCAGGGAGGCTGACAAGGCCGCCACCGAGGAGCCTACCGGAAAGGCCGACAAGGCCACCGCCAAGGAGGCCGCCATGGGGCCTGCCGGGGAGATCGGCGAGGCCACCACTAGAGAGGCCGCCAAGGGTTTTGCGGGGGAGGAGGTGGTCAATGACCAACCTCACCCCCCTCAGCCTCTGCCCCAAGTAGTTACTTAAAGGTTGGTGACGACCTTTTTGTCAGCATCCCAGGAACGGCCAGCACCTGAGCGCCAATCGAGGGGGAGGTGTAGTGAGTCCTAGATTACGGGGTCCTCAGGCATCCGGCCTATTTACGTGGGCCGGACCGATGGGCTGTGAAGATACACGATCGAAGACTCTCACCTGTGTCCGGATGGGACTCTCCTTGGTTTGGAAGGCAAGGTTGGGCAATCGTAATCATATAGGCTAGACTTCTAGGGTTTTAGTTATTATGATCTCGTGGTAGATCAACTCATGTAATACTCATATTCATCAATATCAATCAAGCAGGAAGTAGGGTATTACCTCCATAGAGAGGGCCCGAACCCGGGTAAACATCGTGTCCCCCGCCTCCTGTTACCATCAACCTTAGACGCACAGTTCTGGACCCCCTACCCGAGATCCGCCGGTTTTGACACCGACATTGGTTCTTTCATTGAGAGTTCCGCTATGAAGTCAAACACAGGATTGATGGCTCGCCTTGTTATCAAGGACAATATCACCTCCGGAGGAGCCTTGGCCTCAGGCCAAACCCTCCGGCTGGGCGGCTTTACCATGACCGCCCGTTCGGCCGTTAAGCTGACGATGACGTCTGGGGTCATCGAAAATAGCCTCCGTGTCGACTCCGACTACTCCACACGGATGGATCCGACGGAGTTGTCATCTTTAAACGAACTCCTGGATCGCATCGCCGCCTTGGAGGCCGCTACAGACTACGATCGGATTGGGCTTGAACCCGATCAGAGAGAAATCAAATCTCCGCCGATCACCCATCAGATAGCGGTAGTGGAGGAGCAATACAACAACTCTTCCTCTATATTGAGGACGAACTATGTTCGGATTTCCTAGATCGAAGAGCCAGATACCTGTCCGCGGAAAGACGTGCCCCGTCCTCTGAACCTAGAGTCGGACGCTGGACCTGAAAAATCGGTTGATACCCCGGAGCAAGGACTGTTAAGCTTGGAATTTTCTCAAACTCCGGATCCCAAATTGGTTCAGGGTTCGGATTCAAATCCACCCATCCACCCAGATATACGCGATCTCATGAACATGCGACAGCAGTGTGAGGAAACAGTTCATCACTTTTGGGCCAGATTCCTCCTTAAAAACAAGATTAAAGATTGCCGCGACGAAGAGGCGATCTCTGTATTCTGCAATAATTGCACGGACGAGGGAATCCTCAATGCCATCAACCGCCGTCGCGTATTACACTTCGCTGACTTGGCAACCATAGTACAGAAGTACTACGCAACGGAAAGCGCCTGGAAAACTCAGGCAGCTCCCTGGGAGCTACCAGTTTCCACTCAACCCCTCATCCGGGCAAAAAGGATGCACCCTCGTGGGTCGCCCGATCCAATAGTAAAGAAATCGAAGCCCATTACGGGGCCGGAACCGTTGTGGAGGGATGGCTCGATAGGCCATGCAAAATACACACAACACCGGATACTGTACCAACCCACAGCCTTAGAGCATGTTGGATACTCCGGGAAGTGGCCAAGAGCGGCGAGGATCTCCTCACCAAAAATATCGCAGAGCAACACCCCACGGAAGACGACAACCTCAGAGTATTGACGGTCTTCGAGACTTTCGCCTTAAACAATAGGCGCAAAAGGGCACTCCGCGGCCTCGCTGAAGTCTGCCAAGTTGCAGCAATAAACCCCTGGAATGACACGGCCATAACTTTCAATGCCGGTGACGAACCAAAATTCAGGACAGTCCAGGCACTAGCTGCCTTGGTCCTCAGTCCAATCGTGGACGGCTTTCGGCTTACCAAAGTGCTCATGCACGGCGGCAACGGACTAAACCTCATTTACGAGGAAACTCTCAACAAAATGGAAATAGACAGGAGCCGCATTGACCAAGGTAGCACGACCTTCCGAGGAATCATTCCCAGTCGGGAGACGCGATGCGCGGGAAAAATCACACTCGACGTGGTATTCACGCCGGAGAATTATCGGTCCAAAGAGATAACCTTCCAAGTGGCCCCTTTCAACAGTGGGTATCACGCCTTATTAGGGCGAGATGCATTTGCACGCTTCCAAACCAAACCTCATTACGGGTACATGAAGCTCAAGATGCCCGGGCCCAATGGTATTATCACTCTTGCCAGTGATCCGGACATAGCACTCCGCGTCGAGAACAAAACCGCAGCCCTGGCTCTCGAGGCATTGTCTGAAGCCCTCGTGGCCGAAGAGTTAATCGCACTATGCTCCGCGGTGGATAGGGACAACGTAATCCTGGACAAGCGACCCAAATCCACCTCCTTTAAACCAGTAGATGAAATAATCAAATTTCAAGTTCACCCGACGGACCCCAAGAAGACAGCATCCATCGGGGCACAGCTGGACCCAATGGTTGATGCCGCACTGCGAGCGTTCCTACATGAAAACCGGGACATATTCGCCTGTCACCCTTCTGATATGCCAGGGATCCCACGCAGGCTGGCCGAACACAGCCTTAATATGTTGAAGGGACATAAGCCGGTCAAACAAACACTGCGGCGCTTTTCCGAATCCAAACGACAAGCTATGGGGGAGGAGCTAGCCAAGTTACTCGAGGCCGGATTCATCAGAGAAATAAAACACCCGGATTGGCTAGCAAACCTGGTAATGGTACCAAAGAAGGATAAATCCTGGCGCCTATGTGTCGATTTTAAAGACCTCAACAAGGCCACTGCAGGACACGACTAACTGTGTTTCCTCGATGCATACTCCGGATACCATCAAATCAAGATGAAGGAGTCCGATCAAGCCGCAACAGTATTTATTACCCCATACGGGCCTTTCTGCTTCAACACTATGCCCTTTGGGCTAAAAAACGCTGGCGCCACCTACCAACGCATGATTCAAACATGCCTGGAGAAACAAATCGGCAAGACAGTTGAAGCATATGTGGATGACATAGTCATCAAAACTAGGCACGTCGAGTCATTAATAGACGATCTGCATCTTACATTCGACAACCTCTATACATATGACATCAAGCTCAATCTGGAAAAGTGTGTTTTTGGTGTTCCGCTGGAAAACTGCTGGGGTTCATCGTTTCCAATAGAGGAATTGAGGCGAATCTAGCTAAAATCCGAGCTTTGTCATAGTTGGCTACGCCAACAGACCAAAAACAAGTCCAAAACTAGCTAGATGCGTGGCAGCTTTAAGCCGCTTTATCTCCAGCGAGAAAAAGCATTGCCACTTTATCGCCTTCTCCGATGCACCGATCACTTCGAGTGGACAGGCGCGGCAACGGCCAGACTGGAGGAAATAGAGGCTCTTTTAGCGAGCAACCCAATCCTGGCCGCACCGAACATCGGTGAACCCATGTTATCATACATATCGGCAACACACCAGGTCGTGAGTGCGGTGCTCGTCATTGAACGAAAGGAGGACGGACACAAATTCCCGCTTCAGAAGCCGGTATACTATGTATCCCCTGTCCTTGCACCATGCAAATCCTGGTACCCTCATTACCAAAAAATAGCATACGCGGTCTTCATGGCATCCCGGAAGCTATGACACTACTTTCAAGAGTGCTCAATCACGGTGGCCTTCGAAGTACCACTCAATGACATAATAAACAACCGCGATGCCATGGGCCGGATTGCCAAGTGGGCCATTGAGCTCCTCCCATTCGACATAACATACAGACCGCGCCGGGCCATTAAATCCCAACTATTGGCCGACTTCATGGCCGAATGGACAGAGGCCGAACTCCCTAAAGAGTATGGCACATATTCCAACTGGGTCATGCACTTCAATGGCTCCAAAATGCTTGCGGGCTTTGGAGCGGACGTTGTCCTAACGTCCCCCACTGGAGATACAGTTCAGTACGTACTCCAAATATTATACACAGACTCCAACAATGCAGCCGAATATGAGGCCTTACTGCATGGTCTTCGGATGGCTGTCTCCATGGGCATACAACGCCTGGAAGTGCGCGGGGATTCAAACCTCGCAATATCTCAAATAAATGGAGATTTCGATGCTAAAGATCCAAAGATGGCGGCTTACCGTAACGCCATTCTCAAAATGTCGGCTCGGTTCGAGGGGCTCGTGTTTCATCACGTGGCTCAAGAAAGTAATCAAGCGGCGGATGTCCTTGCTCCCATCGGCGCCAAGCGCGACCCCATCCCACCTAACATCTTTTTGGAAAGGCTCTTCAAGCCATCCATGGTGTGGCAAGGGAGAGCGGCAACACCAGTCCGGATCTGAATATAACCCTAGATTCCGAACACACCGATATCATCGGGGGCTCAGCCACAGAAATAACACCGTCGGCCCGTCTTATCATGGCAGTCATTGCCCCATGGACCGAACCCTTCTTGGCCTACCTTAATATGCGAGAACTCCCTGAGGATCAGAATGAGGCGCGCCGCATTGTCCGACGCTCGAAAGCCTACAAGGTTCATGACGGAAAACTCTACAAGAAAAGGGGCGGCAACTCTTGGCTGAAATTCATGCCGGTCTCGGTGGTCACCATGCCGCGGCTCGGGCCATTGTAAGGAAGGCCTTCTGTACAGGTTTCTATTGGCTGACAGCCCGAGCAGATGCACAGAACCTTGTCCAACGTTGCGTCGGATGCCAGCTTTTCGCCAACCAAAGCCATATGCCACCCACTGCTCGACAAACATTCCCCATCACTTGGCCTTTCACGGTCTGGGGGCTTGATATGGTCGGACCCCTTAAAGGAGGAAGCCATAAGAAAAAATATCTATTGGTCATGGTGGATAAATTCACTAAGTGGATAGAGGCCTAACTAGTTAAAACGGCCGAGGCCGGACCAGTGATAGACTTCATATCCGGTGTTGTGCACCGTTATGGTGTTCCACACAACATCATCACCGATAACGGCTCCAATTTCACAGCCGATGAGGTGAAAACCTGGTGTGCTAACCTGGGCATTAAGCTCGGTTATGCCTCCGTCTATCACCCGCAAACAAACAGTCAAGTCGAACGAGCCAATGGTCTTATTATAAGCAGCATTAAGCCTAGACTAGTGCGGTCTTTGAAAGAATCAGACAAGCACTGGGTCGAGAAGCTCGACTCCATAGTCTGGGGGCTGCGGACCATGCCCAATCGCACTACCGGATATACACCTTTCTTCATGGTGTATGGCGCAGAGGCTATGTTACCCTGCGACATTATTCATGACTCACCTCAAGTGCGCATGTATGAAGAGAGAGAGGCCAAGCTTGATCGGCAGGACAACTTAGATGCCCTGGAGGAGGAGCGCGACGTCGCACAAGCCCGTTCCGCATCAACAACAGGCCCGCAGATATCAAAGCAGAGAAGTACGGGCCAAGACTTATAATGTTGGCGAACTGGTTCTACGCTTACTGAAGAAGAAAAAGGACAAACTCAAGACCAAGTGGGAGGGTCCCTTCATCATTGACGAAGTTCTCACTGGAGGAGTGTACCGCCTGCGTGATGCATCAGACAACCGCCTAGAGCCGAACCCATGGAACGCGGCCAAACTCCACCTTGCACCGAACTCTTTGTTCGTCTCCTTCTCCATTTTTGTTTCCATTATTTTTTCCCTCTCTTTTCGCTTTTTCTTTTTTTAGCCTTAAAGCTTTCGTGCGGCTAAACCGTACACCTATGACGTACACATCCTCAAATATGTATGTCCATCATACCTGGGGGCTTCTTGTACAAAAGCTTATTATTATTTTCCGAGCATTAAGCTCACCACATATGTGTCTTTTCCTCGTATGTACCTTTTCTTAGCCATTGTATGCATCTATATGACTTAAGTTTTGGCCAAGCTGGGTTGCCTGGCTCCTGTGCTTATGCCCTACATTCCCGTTAGTTCAGCTAGGGCATAAAGGGACCACCTCCGCGATTGTTACTGTCGGGTCATCCGGATGTGTACCTCAGACTAGGTGAAGATGAAAGCTAGCGTTCTTAAGGGAATATTCGGTCGGCTGACTAAGGATGTTTTTTATTCATTACACTATGAACCCCCAGATTCTATTATGCTACGATTTTTCAATCACAGTTCGGGCATGCACGTTAACGCATGCTGACCCAGGGAAAGGAACCCTTAACGGAACGATTCTCTCTGGAAGATGTTTCTTACAATCACAATGTAATATAACATAGCTAGTCGGATAAGACTTGTCTGTTCAAGCAACTATGACCCCTACGCCTGGATTCCACGCATACCCCAGTTTCTTTTACCGCTCAGGTATTCAGAAACACTCCGCACCTTTGGGTCGAGAGGTCGAAGGAAAAAGGTCTGCCATGACAAAAGTTTTACAATGCGGCTAGGGACGAATATGTCAAGGAAAGTACATAGTCACTTGGACTCCAAAATTTCCTCTTCTATGCCGTCCAACAGGTTGTCTACCTTACAATCCCGTTGGGAATATTTTACGGCTACATTCACCTGGTCATATACCAAACTAACGGGAATTTCTTTTCCATCTAACCTTAAAGGTCCGACCCGGGACATATGATTCGGATCAAGTTTGGTGTACCGTGTTTTCACCATGGCCCAGGCCTCTCGCGCACCTTCCCAGCAGGCTGATATCTTCCATAATCGGAAACGCCGCCACGCTCCCTTAAATAGCTGTACAAGCTCCTCCATACTTCTTGGAGGGGATTCGGATGGCCATAAGGCCTTGGCAACACTTCGCATCGCCTGCCGAGCTCGCTCGTGCATTTGCTGCTCTTGTAGCAGATCGCCCGAAGATCCAGACATCTCCTCTTCAGGACTGCCAGTCAGCATACCTACAGACATAACTTTGTCAGTTCCTTTCCTCGCTGAATTACACAGAGGTAAGTTTGAACACATACTAAATATGCTGCCTCCAGCCTCTTATTTTCCTTCACGGAGTCAGCCAGATGGGCCCGCACATCTTTCAGTTCTTCACCCAGCTGGGTGTTGGAATCCTGGAGTTTGTTTTTCTCCTCTCCGACCCGTGTCAATATACGTTCGCCCGCGGCCAGTTGCCTTTTGGCTTCTTGTTCACCCGCTGGTCCGACTTCTAGTGCTTCTCCTAGATGATCTGACGATCCTGTCATAAGATATGCAACTGTGTTAACATTGCTGGTATATAATTCTGTTTTTCTCAATGGAGGGACACATTACCAGGCAATGCCTTCTTGGATTTCTCTAGTTCGGCTGTCGTAGAAGCTAGTTGGGTCTGACACTTTTCCAGCTGTTGAGACAACATGTTGTTCTTCTCCGTAAGCACCTGGTTTTACAATTATCCTTAAATCAGCTGAATCAACTTCTTCAAGTCTCGGGGGCTACTGGTATATAATTATCAGGTTTATGCAATGTGAGCTCACCCGCATATCTTTTAAATATTGGTCTGTGGCTCTGGCAAGCCCATCTCGAGCAGCTCGGATGTATGCATCAGCCGAGCTGAAGGCATTGAATGCCTCCTTTGTAAAGCCGGGGTCCCAAAAAGCGGCCCTCCGGCGCCGATGGTTCATGACACTCTCCACTTCCGAGTTTGAGATGGACACATCGTCCGAATCCTCTGCCAAAGGACAATCCAGCGGCACTCCTGTATCAGCCCTCGTCGTTATGACAGGATCTGGAACCGGGCTGTTGGAAGTGTGACTGGCAGGACACCCGGACATAGTCCGGCGAACGCTCTTCCCGATAAGACATGAACGGATAATGTCACAGTTGGATGTGACTGCCAAAGGGCATATTTACAAAGCCATACCTCTTTGATGACGGCTCCGATGTGTCTTCGCTTGCCTTCCTCTTCGAAAGCTTGCCTGGTGCAGGCGCCGCTCTCTTTGGAGTCGCCTCTGGTGCAGGATGGCGTGCCAAGCGCCTCCCCTTAGGAGCACGAGATAGTGCGGTGGGTGAGGCAGAATAAGGAAGCTCTTTCGGAGGAGATGTCTCCTGATTACTTACGTGTGAGGCAGGGAGAAGACAGGGATAATCGGCGGTGATGGCCACTTCAATGCCGTCATGGCTCGCCTGGTAGAACACCCCATCTTCTAGCTCCACGAATATGTCTGGATCCTCTTTGAATCCAGGGTCAAGGTCCCGGTTGTGGTCCTCTGGCTGTGGGGCGGGGCTGTGGAGCCCCTTGGTGATCTTCTGCCATTCCTGTTACAAATGGACGGATTAATGTCCATAGAAAGTGGCTCAGGGAGTAGATTGAGTAGAGTAGTGGGAGTGGAACTCACCCAACTAGGAGGGTTGTACATGGAAAATCCATCTCGGCGCTTAATACGAGTGAATTCCTCTTTCTCCCCTTTATATAGCTCGGTCAGTATTTTGGCCAGAGCGGCGGGGGTGTCCGGACCCTTTCGACCGCAGCGGGAGGCGTCAACTTCCCCATTATAGTGCCACATGGGAAGCCTTCTATATTGGAGTGGCTGAACCCCTCGTACTATGGAAGTCGCCATTACCTCGACTATGGATAATCCGGACTGGGCGAACATCTTTATCTTGCTCATCAATTGACGGACTTCCGCGCTATCTTTTTCCCCGAGGCTCCGAGGGCACCAGCTGTGGCGTTTCTTCAACGGAACGCTTGAAAATTCGGGAAGACCCATTCGGACTGGGTCGGAAAGGGCGACGTCCTCGATATAGAACCATTCAGAAGGCCACTCTTCGGATGCCTTCTTCGGCGTGCCAGATAGGTATTCGGTCTCGGCGATGCGCCATACCTCGGCTCTGCCCACTTCAAATATTGATCCCTCTTGGCTACGAGGGACGAGGCAGAATAGTTTCCTCCATAATTCTTAATGGGCCTCACAACCCAGGAATAGCTCACAAAGAGCAACGTAACCCACGATGTGCAGGATGGAGGCAGGAGTGAAGTTGTGCAGTTGGTGGCCATAATACTCCAGAAGCCCTCGGAGGAACGGATGGATTGGAAATCCAACGCCTCTTAACAAGTAGGGAACAAAGCACACTCGTTCCCCCTGGATGGATTGGGGAAATTCTCCACCTAAGCCCCGCCATTGAAGGAAGTCAATCCTGCTCGAACAGGGACTAGATCCGCAGGGGGAAGAAATCCCTGTGTCTGCAGCTTCACTAGCTGACTGTGGGATACGGAACACTACTCCCAATCGCTTTTTCCGGGGCCATGGGGACGGGAGGAAGAGTTGGGAGCGCTAGCCATGTTGGAATGGTTTCTCCTAGCAAGCTCTAAGATTCCTCGCTTGGTGTGGAGTGGATCTAAAGATCCCAATCTCTTTAAATAGACGCCTTTCTTACATGGTAGGGGTGGTATGTGCAAAAAATGCCCCGACCTCTCATATTCGCTCGACACGTGGAAGCTGAAGTCATGAAGGTGTGGAAGCCGATGGGCGCGACATTAAATGGAAAGCCGAATACTACTCTTTAAGTCCGGTACTTTGAAGTAATCGGAGGAGGAACCTGCCTTGCAATGCCGAAGACAATCTGCGCGCCGAACACATCATGATTGAAAGACTGGTTCGGGGGCTACTGAGGGAGTCCTGGATTAAGGGGTCCTCGGGCGTCCGGCCTATTTACGTGGGCCGGACTGATGGGCTGTGAAGATACGAGACCGAAGACTCTCACTAGTGTCCGAATGGAACTCTCCTTGGCGTGGAAGGCAAGCCTGGCGCCCGGATATGAAGATTCCTTTCTCTGTAAGCGACTTTGTACAACCATAGTCCCCTCCAATGTCTATATAAACCGAAGGGCTTAGTCCGTAGAGGCAATCATAATCATATAGGCTAGACTTCTAGGGTTTTAGTCATTACGATCTCGTGGTAGATCAACTCTTGTAATACTCATATTCATCAAGATCAATCAAGCAGGAAGTAGGGTATTGCCCCCATAGAGACGGCCCGAACCTGGGTAAACATCGTGTCCCCCGCCTCCTGTTACCATCAACCTTAGACGCACAGTTCGGGACACCCTACTCGAGATCCGCCAGTTTTGACACCGACAGAGGTCTTTGACGAAGAGATCCTCACCGCTGCCGGGCTCCAGGCTATTGATGAACCGAGTGTCAGCAGCGGTGGCTCCAAACAGGACCAACTCCTTCTGGCCTTGAGCGCTAACTTGCACAAGCTCCAAGCTCTTCAGTGGGCTCGCAAGGAGAAGGTGGACCCTAGGATGGCGGCTGTGGACCAGGCCGAGGCGGACTTCCAGGAACGTGTCGCCCAGATGAAAATCTGGTTCGATGAGGCTCGGAAAGATCTAAAGGCCTCCCAAATCCAACTGAGCGAGCGCCAGTGGGATCTCCTTCTGAAGGAGGTCGATTTCAACAAGGCAGAGGAGGTGGCAAAGGCGAAGGCCGCCAACGACGAGTCTGACTAGAGGCAGTGCCGCATCTTGCTCAATGCCTAGCAGGAGGATTTTGTCGCTCGCGAAGCGGCGCTTGCCGCCATGCTTCGCGCCAAGGACGAGGAGATTGAAAACGTCGTCGCGCAGCGGACCCAACACTATAAAAAATACACTTCTGTGATGATACGTGTTTGTCACAGTAGGTCACGTTTTCTGTCATGCATGTACATCCATGACGATTTTATGACAGAATCAAGATAGTCATACCTGTGCTGTCATAGAGGTGTTCCATGACATTACCAAAAATTTCATCACGGAAGTGTCCACTTCCATGACGATAAATCGCGCGGCACAGAAGTGCTTTCGTCAAGGGTGACCGACACGTGGCATCCACCGTAACGGAACGCCGTTAAGCTATCGGGTTCGATTTTGGATCCGATAACCCGTTAACAGCCCGAACCAATGGGGATTTTCCATGTGTAAAATCATCATTGGCTGGAGGAAACACGTCTCGGCTCACTGTTTGGACAGATGTCATCCACTCATTGGACCGAAGGCGCCTATGATATGTCGACATGTGGCATGGCCCAACAGAGGCCCATTCCTATGAAAAGGCCGACCCGTTGGACTTGGTCAAAAGGTGGCGGGCTGGCCCACAGAAAGCCTGTTAACGGCCTGTTCGCATATAGCCCATTTACAGCCCACTAACCCAGGGCCCGTTACGACCCACCCGAATTAGGCCCAGTAGCGTCATCTGGGCCGTCCAATATGATTCCATCCCATTTTAACTTCCGGCCCATGTATGGCCCATGATGTCTTTCGGCCCATATGAGGCCCTTTGTAACTCTTGGCCCATTAACGGCCCGTGGTGAAACTGGCCCGTAATGAACAGTGTACCACTTTATACCCATTAACGGCCCGTTATTCCATTGGGCCATTTCAAGCCCATGTTATCTTTTGGCCTTCTCAAGGCCCATTTATTCTTGGGTTCATTTCCAGCATTCGGTTACTTATGGTCCGTTACTGTCATTTTCTGCTTGTGGGCCAAATTCAGCTCGTTGTTACAGTCGGCCCGTTTATGGCCCGTTAATACGTTGATCCGTTTTCATAGCGTCATCAAATATGGCCTATTAACGGCGACCCGTTATGGTCGGCCCAACTCTAGCCCGTTTACGGCCATAATGCGGTCTGTTATTGGCCCATGTTTGGCCAATCAATCATACGGCCCATATAAGGCCCATTGATGATACGGCCCGTGGAAGGCCCATTGTGTCTATGGTTCGTAGAAGGGCCATTGTGTCTACAGCCCATAGAAGACCCATTGTTTCTATGGCCCGTAGAAGGGCCATTGTTTATACGGCCCGTAGGAGGCCCAGTGTCACTACAGTAAATATGTAGCCCATGGTTATTGTGGCCTAGTTTTAAAAAATAGGTTATTGCGGCCACTAGCAAACCGCGGAAAAGGAACTGCACTGGCTACAAGCAAACAAATAAACAAGACAACAAGGAAATAAATAGAGTGAAATGCGCCACTAGTCCATGAACTCAACTTGATTGCACGCTTTAGTCCAAGAACTCGAGAAGTGATCAGATTTGGTCCGCAAACTCGTTGATTTGATCAAATAAGTTCAAAACCGGTCTGACCAGGAAAAAACCGGCCACGTGGATGCCATGTCATTGATCCTTTGAGTGCTTGTGAATTCACTATTTTTATAGGGTTTTATTTGCAAATTGGTCGGGTTTTTTTTTTCTCATAGACCATGCTAATTGAGGGCGTTTGGAGCGAAAAAGTATTAAAATTGTGTTGCCCAAGACTTGAACCTTGGCCGTTCTGAACAGGCAACACATCACCAACCACTAGAATAACACAAAGTTTGCAGACTAACACGGTGCCGAGTATATATATTTACGCTGAATCAGGAGAAAAAAATAAATATTAAAACGTGTGTCCTGTAGTATTTGAACACAGGCAGTCTGGGTTAGAAGTTGGCTTCTAGACCAATACACCATGATGTAATTTATGTTCAAATAGGCAGGCTACTATATATATCTTCACGTAATCATTGTTAAATATGTATATAAAATTAGTGGGTTTCAGAGAATATCAAAGTAATATGTATAAATCTTGACGACAATACAAAACCTCACATTCAATATACACTCACACTACAGAAAATATATAGAACATCACTTCAATGATTCATAGTTTTTAAAAAATTCAAATGAGCACATAGTTCTAAAACCATCCAACACATCATTCTGTAACCCGTTTGAAAAAGCATTACAAGCAAGTTGCACATACTTGCACTTATTCCATAGTTTTTAAACAGTGACAACACGTAGTTCTAAAAGCTTCCAAAACATAGTTCTGAAACCATTTGAAATTGCATTACAAGCAGGTTGCACATACTTGCACTTAAACATTTTACTTATTTCTGTAGAGCAACTGATACTATCTTGAGTGATCATAGGGATTACGTCACATTAAAACCATACAAAATATATAGATCAACTTATAAATAGTTAAAACTATTCTTACTTCCTCCTCCATGACCTCAACTACAAAAGTCCTACTACATTGTGTGGGAATCAACTCAGGATTGCCCTCCTCGGATACAATGTTCTACAAAACAGTATAAAGAAGAAACGATGACCAACAATAACAATAATAACAATAGTAACAAAAATATAATTATATAGTTTTCTTTACCTCTACCACAGAAGGATCACCAACATTGTCATCATCATTTGTCCTCCTTTGTGGTTCCAACTTGAGTTCGGGATGTAATTCAGGGCATGAAGGCCTCTTGTGATTAGGATCCCTACAAAAGCTGCAATGCATCTTCACACCATGCTTGCTAAGTCTCGTCCCTTCCTCCTTCTCCGATGGGTGCTCTCTCCTTTTGTTTGATTTCCTCCCAGCTTCCTTTTCATACAAAGGTGCTCCCACATCCCTACCATGTGTCTTTTCCCAGAAAGATTTATCCCTTACTGGCCAAACAATATTTTCATATGCTTTCATGTACCTTTCTCTTGTATAGAAACTAGCTATTTGGTTTCTGGCTTTATTCTCTCTTTTCTCATGCAGGAAATGGCATGCGAACATGGAATGGCCGTTAGTTGCCATCTTCTGCAATCACAAGTTTTTTCATTCATCTTCACCTCATAGGTGTTATCTTTGCTCTTCACTTCGTATACTCTGTGGCCAGAAGGATAAGTAAAACAATCACTAGCATAGTCCTCATTTTTACGCATCTTGTCCACGATTTTGGGGCAAATGTTGCCAGTCCATTTGTTCTCACAAGTGTTTGCATAATCATACATCCTGTGCATAATCTGGCCCCTAATCTTTTCCCACATATTCATGATTGGAAGCTCTCTTGCACATAGTATATATCTGCGTCAACATGTAATACAAAGCATGATCAAGAGGACTCCAAAAACTACACAAACATATACTCAGTAGCTAACATACAAGTTGCAGAAGAATTTTTCAAAACAAACCAGTATGCAAAGAATTAATTTTAAACATATTTTTGAAACTTATAAAATTATGAAATTATTAGCAAAAATATTAGACATATGTGGTTCTGTTATCTATTTTTTCTGAAGATTTTATCATGCTCCAATAACTCTGGTGATTTGTACGACAACAACAACAACAAAACTACATTATTGAGAACACGTAATACAATCATTCGGTAACTTACTTGTTGAACACTTCACAATGATTATTGAGGAGTGTGTCACTCTTACAGAAACAATCAAAGAAAGCCCTACACCATTGGTTTGGTGGGTGCTTATCAAGCCATGCATATGCTTCAGGACTCAGAGCCTTCAATTTGTCCATGTTTCTTTCATATTGTGGCTTGTTACTAGATCTTGCACAAGCCCAAAGTTGATTCTTCAAAACTTCCCCATTGTGAATCGTGTTAAAGTTTTGGTAGAGATGTCTTACACAAAATCTATGTTCATTGTCTGGAAATTCTTCCTGCACTGCAAGTATCAGCCCTTTCTGCTTATGTGACATAAGAGTAAAGGCTGCCGTGTGGTCGTGGATGTTCTGGTCATGCTTCAAAGTGTTCATGAACCATTTCCAACTGTTTTTGCACTCTACATCTACCACAGCCATGGCAATTGGGAAGATACAATCATTAGGGTCAATACCTATTGCTGTCAACATAACACCACCATGCCTTGTCTTCAAGTGACAACCATCAAAGAAAAGAATTGGCCTGCAACCCTCCAGAAAGCCCCTCTTGCATGCATCAAGAGAAAAGTACATAGTTTCAAACAAACCATTTGCATCCAAATTAAGAAAGACACTTCTTCCAGGGTTTAATCTCCTAATCTCTTCCGCATAATCCCAAAGCAAATTATATTGCTTCTCCTCATCTCCTCTGATAATAGCCATTGCTCTCTTCTTTGCCCTTTGCAGCTTCATTCTGCCAGGAGCCAAATTGTAGTCCTTTTGCACCTTATTGCCAAATGACTTTGCATCAATGTTCTCATTGTCTCTTATTTCTTCCACATATTTTTTGGCAAGATAGGGAGCAGTCATTGCCTTGATAGCCCACTCTCTGCTACATGTGGGCTCATTAACATATCTCTTCACAAGCAAGCTCTTGGACCTGTCTTCTGTCACATACAAATACCAGGGGCAACCTTCAGCACAGACCACCTCAACCCTGGTTCTACAATTTCTAGTCTTGTGCAAAGCCACTCTATTCTTTATGCTATACTCAGATATTGCTTCTCTCAACTACTCAACTGTTGAAAAAGTCATTCCAATCTTGAACTCCAGGTCTGCCATGTCATGTTCAGCAAAAGAATTGAACTTAAAATTGAAGTTCTTGTCATCTGAATCTGGAAAGCAACTCCTCATCAGAATCTTCCTTTTTTACTTTTCTTCTTCTTCTTCCTCTTGTCCTTACCATCCTCATTTACTTCAACTACTTTTTTGCCTTTGCTAGTAATCATTGCATCTATGACATCATGGTGCACAAATGCAGCAAAGATGTCATCATCCCCATCTAATGGGTCATTGTCACTATCAAAGAAATCTGCATCTGAATCCAACCGGTCGCTGTCATCAGACTCTTCATCCTCTAGTTTCTTAAATTTCTGCAATCTCTGCAACCTTTTCTCTTCTGTCCGCAACCTGCCCTGATCTGCCTGCAACATGTCCTCTCCTACAATGCTCTCAGGATTGACCCCCTCACCTACAATGGGCTGCAAAACAGTATAAAAAATGGTGACGAACTATAACAAGACAAACAACAGTAACACAATATCATTATAGAGTTTTCTTTACCTCTAAAACCTTTTCTTCTATGGCAACCTCATCACATATGGAATTTCAAACATTTGATCGACGTAAAGTATTATGCTGTTGCAGTTCTTCGGTACTGTACTCATCATCTTCTGAAGATCATCATCACACTACACATAGAAAAGTCCTTCAGTAATACTTCTCCCAGGCATGAGCAAATATATCTTGTACTTTTCACTATCAGGGTAACCGAGTCGCTCTAACAAATCAACAAGCCACAAAATAGACATGTCCTCTGCCTCACAATAATCGAAAAAATCAACTCTGTCATCCAAATATGTCCTATTGCTTCCCGAGCCACAGAAAAAGCCATTGTGATGTACCTCCAGGGTGAACAAACCATAATCAATTTCTGCATTCCACGACAAACAAGAAAACATAGATCACATATTCAGTTCAAATAAAAAATCCGCACTACAATTATATGCATCCTCTCTCTGATCTAACGTCCAGTCATCATGATTTCTCACATAGCTAGCATGATTTGCCCAGAAGCTAATAAACGTATTTGTGCAAAGCAAGCAAGCAAGCGGACAGCTTGACAGTGTTCGCATGTCTAGCCGCGTATTGTTATAAGTATAAGTGACTCTCGCCTGCACTAGCTCTGATGGATTGGATCGACTCGGTGAGATCAACTCTCCTGGCCAGAACACACACGAACTCTGTCTCTCTCTGGGACAACGGAAGAAGATACATACTATACGAGGGTGCGGGGGCGCTCCGTTCGCGCAGCCGCGGCGCCATCTGCGGCTAGACGACGTCGAGAGGACGACCGCCGTGGTCGTTTGCGGAGGTGCGTCGTCCTAACCTGCTTGTCACAGAAGGCAGACGAAACCATGGAACGCTACGATCTAGCAACTAACAAGGCAACAGTCAAGCGAAACAGAAGGAAAGGGATCACATGATTGAAAACCGATCTGGAGGGATCTTCTGTTTTTTCTCTCTCCTGATTCTATGTACATATGCAGTAGGCTAAAATTTATTGCGCGTGTGCGGTGTAGGTGCGGTGGTCACTGAGGCAATCAAATTTTCGGTCGACCCAAGTTCAAGTACTGGGCGATGCAAGGTTTTTTTAATACTTTTTCAGTCCATATACACCCTTAGGATGGTTTGTAAAAAAATCGGTCAATTTGCAGATACACCCCTGTAAAAATAGTGAACTTATGAGTGGTCAACGGAACGATGACATGGCATCCGTGTGGCCGGTTTTTTACTCTCGGGCCGGTTTTGGCCTTATTTGATCAAATCAACGAGTTTGCGGACCAAATTCGTTCACTTCTTGAGTTGTTGGCCTAAAGCAAGCAAATTATGCTAGGGTATCACGGCTCTTACACATATTACATCCACTGGGCATCAAAGTTCGCCACCAGTGCAAATATAGGGAACAAAGCAGCATATAAACGCCGCAGCAAAACAATACCAGAACTGAAACCACTTTAGAAGAGCTCAAGAAACAATATCCATGGTATGCATAATTCTGGCAAGATGCTTAGCAAGCTTATTAACTTTCTCTTATTTGGGGCTTAAATCCTCCAGCGCTTGCTATTGCACAAGAAAGTATGCATCTGAATTCTGCAGGGACTTCCTCAGTCCTTCGGCTTCTTGCCGCAGCACAGCTGACTGATGCCTTTCAGCTTGTAGCTAAGACTGAAGAAGCCGAAGTGATCCAGGAAGCGAGTTCAAAGAGCTTGTGCCAACGGTACTGGCCAGTAACTCGAACACTACATCAACGCAGGACTGTGGGGTTTTCCCACTGTCTACAAGATCGTTTTATCACCTTTCTTGGAGACCAACAGGGTTGTCTCACTATCTTGAACCTTATCTGCTTTACTTTCTCTACCATTGCATAGTCGGGTGCTCTTCTCCAATATTTTGTTTGCATACTACAAGAGAAACAAGCAGACACATCACAGGTTTAGCATGTAGTATAGAAAACTCATTTTGGTAAACCGGTTCAGTAGTAAGGTGGATAGGATAACAACATGAAACAAACATATATCTATGTACTATGGTCACTGTATTGTCCATATCATTCTAGTTTATGTTGCCTAATCAAGATAGAGACACGTTTCAACTCATATATTTTTAAGACACAGCAGCATAGACAGAATATACGTGTGAGAAACTACACAACATTGGCAATACTTGTAATGTGCATCACATGAGAACATAATTGTTTATACAACTGAAATTGAAATCAACATAGAGCAAGAAGTTAGAACAACAATCGAGTTAAAGAAATAGATTTAAAACATACCTGTTGCGCCATTGGAGTTTCAATTGGATCCTTCAAATTCGAAAGTAGTTGGTATGAGTAAATACAGTGATGCAACAGCAAATGAGTATGGACCATAGCTACGGAATCTGACATGAGAACAGTTGCTCTTCTGCTTTAAACATGGAGTTTGGGTCAGCTGTGCTGGTCTTCGTGCTTTGGGCACTGCAGTTGCTTTACAAACTGCTCGTGTGGGGGTACTCTATGGTGGACATTGTGCTTTGTCAACTAGAAGTGGGTTACTATCCGCTAGTGGACTGGTCATCTGTCTCTGAATCCTCCTCTGAGGAGCTCCCTGTAACCATCGAGGTATATGCTTCAACAGGTACCATTGCCTGCTCTGAAGACCTTGTTTTCACTCCAGATGTTTCCATAACCAGCTCAAATGGCTGATACACATGAAGAGTAGTTCAATATACACAGATTGTCAACAAATGTAATACGTAATGAAAATAAGATGGCATGAGATAATTCACATATATGATGCCTGGCTACATGGCGGTGCATAATTCACATATATGATAACTGGCTGAAAAACATGGCATTGCATAATTCACATATCTGATATAGAAAGCAAACATGAGGCATTCACACAAAGCATGTCTAATCTAAGCAGATGGCATGGCAATGCAAGACACCTTATGCATGATATGAGCAATATAACCCTGCCAAGTTAGAACATGCACCTCGGGGGGGGGGGGGGGGATACGACTGGTCATGTGTCTCTAAATCCTCCTCTGAGGAGCTATCTGTAACCAGCAAGAAATCTGCATCGACAGGTAGCACTGACTGCTCAGAAGACCTTGTTTTTACTCCATATTTTCCCATGACCAACTCAAATGGCTGATGCACAGGAAGAGTAGATGAATGTATAAACATTGTTGACAAATGGAATACATTATCAAAAAATGGCATGATACAATTCACATATACGATGACTGGCTAAACAGGATGGCATTGCATGATTCACGTATATGATGCCTGGCTAAAGAGTGGCCTTGGCGTGCTAAACTTACGTATACAAAATGAGGCCCTTCTGCTCAAAATGTTGCACAAGTTCTACAACCTTCATGACATCCCGTGGGTAAACCTCATCCGGCACACTTACTACAATGGCCTTGTCCCACACGCAGCTGAGCCCTCTGGATCATTCTGGTGGAAGGACCTCATTAAACTCATGCCTACATATCGTGGGGTTACAACTGTACAAGTCAACTTTGGTGATACGGCTCTATTCTGGAAAGACATGTGGAATAACTCCATCTACACCACGTCCTTCCCTCGAGCGTTCTCCTTTGCTGCCAATGAACATATTTCAGTTCAACAGTTTCTGGCAACCACGGATCTGGCTGCAACCTTTCGCCTACCGCTATCCATGCAAGCCCACGACGAGCTACGACAAATTCAGCGGGAGGTCTCTCATTTCACTCTGGACGGCTCAAAAGATCAGTGGATTTGTACTTGGGGAGCCCAAATATTCAAGACCTCTGCCTATTACACCTTTGTCTTCCGGGATGTACAGGCCCATGAGGGGTTCAGATGGCTTTGGAAGGCCAAATCTATCCCAAAAATCAAAGTGTTTGGCTCGTTCCTGCTCTCTGACAGACTCAATACACGTAACATGCTGAACAGACGACACTACAATATTGGCAACAACCTAGATTGTCTTCTTTGCAACCAACACGTTGAGGAGACGGTGGAACATCTGTTCTTTCGTTGCACCTTTAGTCGAACACGCTGGCACCTCTTGGGGATCCATTGGCCGCCGCAGGGCAATAGGTTGGATATGATTTCACACCTAAAAATGAGGCATGGGCGCAAGATGATCATGGATATCTTCCTGGTGGCTGCCTGGAGCCTCTGGAAGGAACGAAACAACAACTACTTTCGACATGTGACCCCCACGGTTGCCTCCTGGAGGACACGCGTCAAAAAGGATTTCTCTGATATTAGCCATTGGCTACCACCACATAAGAAACATTTAGTGGCCACGATTCTTGCTGCTTTTCTCTAGCCACCCCCACCCCATTGTAACCCCCCCATGTAAACTCCCCCTTTCCCCCTCTCATGTAAATACCATGTAACACCACCCATTTATATATATATATATATGTAGTAGGAAACTCTCCTACTGTCGAAATTTTCAAAAAAGAAGAAGATGGCATTGCATAATTCCCATATGCTCCATCCGTTCCTAAATATTTGTCTTTTTAGAGATTTCAAATGGACTACCACATACGGATGTATATAGACATATTTTAGAGTGTAGATTCACCCATTTTGCTTCGTATGTAGTCACTTGTTGAAATCTCTAAAAAGACAAATATTTAGGAACGGTGGGAGTATGATATAGAAACCAAACATGTGGCATTCACACAAAGCAAATCTAAACTAAGTTGATGACATATAAGATGTATAATGTAAGCAATGCGAGGCACCATATGCATGATATGACCAACAACAGCATGCCAGGTTAGAGCAAACACCTCAGGTGGTAAAATGAGTGGTCGGCTCCCTCTGAATCCCCATCTGAACAGTTATCTTCCTCCGGAATACAATCTGGAATGGCGGGAGGGGGACCCACTTCGCCCACCATGGAGCGGCGTCTGCACGACATTATATTCCCACACAACGGTCTTCTCTTTTTCTCTACTTGTTCAGTATGATTGTGTACAATATCTGACATGCATAATAAAAAACAGTTAGATTTTGTAAGGCCTAAGGGGTGCATGCAAAAATCAAGACTGATGGTAGCAAACGAGTGTGGATGGATCCAAAACTAATGATAGCAGGTAGATTATAGCTTCAGTTTAAAAAGATAGACAATGGATCATCTATTATTTGTTGCCCACCCAACATGAACCACATAGAAGACCCCAGATCAACCAGATAGTAGACAAATACTATTCGTTGCTGCCTCGATATGAGACCCACGGGCATTTTAAAACTCAAGTTTGAACGATAAACACTACTAGGAAAAGGGCTATAGATGGAATGGCCACTAATGGCGCACCAGACATGTGGTGCGCCATTGTTATATAGCAGTGGCGCACCATGTGCTGGTGCGCCATTAGTGTGAAAGACACTAATGGCGCACCAGACACACGGTGCGCCATTAGTAACAATTTTTTTATTTTTCCAAACATACTAATGGTGCACCAGGGCTCAGTGCGCCATTACTAGTTCTAACTAGTAATGGCGCACCAGCCACATAGTGCGCCACTACTATATTTTTTTATTTTTTATTTTTTTGCAAAACTACTAATGGCGCACCAGAGAACAGTGCGCCATTACTAGTTTAAACTAGTAATGGCGCACTGTTCCCTGGTGCGCCATTAGTGTCTTTTTTTGCAAAACTACTAATGGCGCACTACTAATGGCACACGTTAAGAGCCTTCATTTCTCGATTGTATTTCATGGGCACTTTTTGAACTCATGAATATTTTTAAATTTCATGGACACTCGATCTCGATCCCCCTCCATCTCGATCGCTATCCCACCTCGCCAGATCCGGCCCCCCTCGCCGCCGAGCACCCCCCGCACCCTCTACCCCGCTCCACCGGCCGCCGTCGCCGACCCCCCGCACCCTCCCCCGCTCCACCACCGCCGACGACCCCCCCGCACCCTCCCCGGCCCGCTCCACCGTCACAAATGAATGCAACTAAAATTGCAAAAAAAAAAAATTTGATTATATTTTCAAATAATAAATTTGATGATTTTTTTCATATTCATAAATATTATTACTGTTTTTATAAGAAATTATTACTGTTTCATATTCATATTCATTTTCTAAAAAATTATTATATGCAACAAAAAATAATAATAAAGAAAATATTACTAATGGCGCACCTCTGGCTAGTGCGCCATTGCTATATAAAAAAAGTTTACTAATGGCGCACCGATCGTGGGTGCGCCATTGCTATATAAAAAACATTCTAATGGCGCACCGCTTCGTGGTGCGCCATTAGTAAGCTTCCCCCCACACTAAAATCCCCAATCTCTCACATTTCTCTCTAATACCTCCCCTGCCTCATCTCACCCGCGCCCGACCACCATCGACCACCACCGCCCCCGTGCTCGCCGTCCCCGGCCGTGCTCGCTGCCCCCGTCGTCAACCTCGTGCTCGCCGTACAACACCGTGCGGCCTGCCCAGGAGGACCGCCGCCATCTTCCTCTTCTTAACCCCACGGCGTGAGCTTGGCGGCGACAAGGACTGGCGACCGCAACGACCCCGTCGCCGGCGTGATTCTCCCCCGCCGGACTCCACCCCCGCCACCCCCGTGCCCCCGCGCCCCCCACCACTGTAGCCGGCCGGGACCGTGTACGCCCTCGACTGCAGGTGAGCCCCTCCCCTCCACTTCCTTCTTCTTCTTCTTCCTCTTGCCCTCAACCTCTGCTCCGAGTCTCGACTGCTGTGCAGGGCCCGTCCATCTCCGGCGAGCTCACCACATCGCGCGAGCTCAACGACCGCTGTGCAGGGCACCACCACGCAGGTGACCCTCCGAATGTCAAAATTTCAACATTTTGATAGAGTACAATTGTTACAGTATAGTCAGAATTGTGTATGATTGTGCCTAAAGTAGATAATAGTGGACTTTAGGCTTTTTAGAGGCAATACTAGTGAATTTCAGTTAACTCCTTACAGTTTAGTTAGGTACAGAAAAATTTAGTTAGGTACAGTTACAGAAAAATCCAGTTAGGCTTTTCTAGAGGCAATACTAGTGGATTTTAGGTATCTATTTGCTTGTCCTTCAAATAGGGGCAAGACTGTTACAGAAAAATTACTAAATACAGTTAGCTACTGTCAAAAAATTAAGTTAGGTACAATTAGCATCAGTTAGGTACAGTTAGGTACAGTTAGGTATAGTTAGCTACTGTCAGGCTTGTTAGATTAATCTTCAGTTTACTTGACTTTTGAGTCGCTGTATCTGAAGGGAGGGAGACCGGGAGTGATGTAGTTGTGCAGCTGCTTGCTGCTGAACCCTAATTAGTTTGTTTGGCTTATGTATAAGGCCATAGGGCACACCTCAATTGGAACCACAGCTGCACTAGAGCAATTATGTTTCAGAATGCCCAATCATGTTCTCCAAGTGCACCAAGTGCAAGTGCACTAGGATTTTAGAACCACAGCTGCACTAGGATTTGGTGGTGGTGACTGAATGCAAGTGCACCAAGTTATAAGGGTCCATAAGCAGTGTTGTCATTAGGTCCAGACATAAGCTCCTGTAGTAAGTAGCTTTTGGTTTTATCTTTGTAGGATAACTGGTTCTTGTAGTTTGCTGTAGGTTTCTCTTAATGGAAATAGGAGGGGTAAACCCTTCCTTGATAAAAATTAAAGTGTCTGGTTTGTCGATTGCAGAACTGAACTTCTCTTTGAGAATGTGTACTCTGTGCTCTTGACATTTGCGCTTAAAGTTCTGAGAAAATCCACATGGTCTTTCATTTCTGTTGCATTGTTTTATCTATATGGTCTTTCATTTCAGAGTTACACTTATATCATATTAATCATTGACGAATCCACATGCTTAATCAATCGAGTAGTAAGTTGTTTAGGCTTGGCCATTTCCACTCATTGTAGATAGATAGAGTTACACTTTTGTTACATTGCGTTATCTTTCTGTAGAGTAGTAATGCTCCACTTCCATTGGTACTACTTGTGATGCTGACAGCAAGTCTGTAATACTGAAATTTTGTCAACTTGTGATGCTGCTGCTGTACCCCGAGAGGCCCTTGAGTTTGCTGGAATGTCGATTAACTTCCGTTCCGGCAAATTCGGGTACTCCATATGTCCTATTTTCAGCAAAGGTCATGCTGAAATTTTCCATGAATTTTAGCATGACTTTTCCATGAAATAGGACATATGGGGTACTTGTGACTAATGCATGGGTCGGGGTCTTAGTACTTAATTAAGTAGGAACCACTCATCCTAACCATTTGCTCTCAAAATTACCACTTCACTTCTTACTACTGAAAATCTTAGACCATCTCCATTCACCAATTGCTCAAACCAGTTCGAAGGGCGTGTTTTCACCACACTGTGGATTATCTTATTGGACCCAACAGAGATGATGTAGTTTTGAATTATGAACATAGGAAATGTCGTCATCGGACGACGAAAGTCTCCCGGGGGAGTGCGACTGGTGCCACGACGGTCGAGGTCTGTGCAACAGGCCTCACCTGGACGATGATCGGCGCTTCCGCATTAAGCTCGAGGAGACCTTCGAAGTTGAAACGGTACGCAATGACGACAAGTTTTTTTCATAATTAAGCATGACTTCAACTATTTCAACGTGTAATTTCATCTTTTACAATTCGAGTATAGTTTATCCCATGCCATGCAAGACGCTATGTCTTGGAGAGGATGGATTTTGAAGATCATGAAAATTTTGAAACGAAGAAAATTCACCTAAGGACACATCATGAGGTGGATTTTGAAGTAAATCTGTATAATGCTGAGAGCGTAACCCATTTTGGTTGCAAAAATTGGGAAGCATTTTGCAAGATGTATGGTTTTGATGAGGGTATGCTTGTCACCATGGATCTTGGTGATCCTGACACCGACCATGACAATATGCACATTTGGGTCCTTGTTGATACGCCTCCAGTTCTACCGCTATGTGAGTTTCTCAAACATAGTTAATTATTAACTAATTTATATTGTTTATTTAAAAATAGTTGACAACTTATTTCCATTGACAGCTTATTTTGATTGTTCAAAAAATGTGCGGAACATGGTAGACAAAACCCACTACACCGATGGCTCCGAGTTAACTTATCAGGAGAAAAATCATCTGGTCGGATTTTGTACTGATCTTGAGAATTACAATATCTACAATCAAACTCCTCAACATTATTGTCAATACGTGCCACTAGTGCACGTGTTGAACTACGGTAACTACCATGGAGATACCCTGGTAAGATTTTTTACTATTACGGCATCCGTGCATCTTTTGCATACTTCTAAAACTAGTACATCATTGCTAACTATGAAGTTATTACTATGTTTTTCAACAGAGAATCCCTGAGGATTGTGTGCCTCATTTGATGTATCAGAATGGCAGCCTTCGTGTTTTCAACTTATATCCAGGTCATCCTAGGAATCTCAACTGTCCATACCGGATTTCTAGAAGAAGTGGAGACATGCTAATCAGAGAATGGAAAAAATGTATGGACAGTCGTAAAGAGGTTCTTGGAAGCAAAAGGTAGCGCCGCGCAAGAATTGGAGACAGGATGATCTCCATTCTCCATAATGGAGAGTCAGGGTCTATATTGATTTATGCTATTTTACCTTAAATAGGGTATTTAGGTCCTGCCTAATATTGATGATCATGTGCTAAGAACAATTAAGTAGGGTTGGTTCGATGACTATCAGGATGATGATTGTATGACTTGTTATTAATAACGAGTAGAAGTTGTATGATGATGATTAGTAGGACTTGTTAGGATTAGTATTACTTTCGACAAACTCGCTACTCGCGGTCTCGAGACTTGTAATGTTCTATCTTTGTTCGGTCTTTTGAATTCGGAGACTAATATGATGAATTGTATTCGGAGACTAATCTTCTATTGTATTCGATGAATTTGCTGTTGCTGTGTGGTGCTGTTTATATTCTGTCCAATAATATATTTTGTAATCTGTGCAAATATCAGAAAAGAAAAAATCCCTAATATACATACTAATGGCGCATCACCCCAACGTGCGCCATTAGTATGCCAAAGGATACTAATGGCGCATCACCCCGCAGTGCGCCATTAGTATGGGAAATCACATGGGTAAATATGGCCCTTGGGAGGCATAGTAATGGCGCACCGTGGCCTATACTAATGGCGCACTGCCTGGTGCGCCATTAGTATACCAGATACTAATGGCGCACCAGTGGTGCGCCATTAGTAAAAAATACTAGTGGCGTGGTACTAGTGGCGCACCAGTAGTGCGCCATTAGTAGGCAAAACCGGTGCGCCACTAGTAGGCCTTTTCCTAGTAGTGAAAGTAGCAGGTAATAATAACCGATGTATAACATAAGGAAACACGAAAGACTGCGACCTCTCTTCCGGAACTGTGTAGTCCTCAGGTTCATCTGCTCAGTCGATGATGGTAAAGCAGTTAGCGTGGCTGCCGGCAACGGGGAAGATGATCTGAGGCGGCGAAAGAAAGTCTGCAGGGGGGATCTCTGCTGTAGTGAACGCTTCTGTCGATGGTGCACCTCAGGTGGGGTGGATGACGACACGGCAGGAGTAGGACATAACACACAAAGTTTTCTTTGACGCCTAGCTGAAAATAAAGTAAATCTGTAAGGGCTCCTTAGAATTGGAGGATTCTATAAACGCAGGGACAGGAAAAACACAGGAATAGGATAGGAATGCACGTGCAAAATAGAGCATTTGGAAACATAGGATTTCAGTCAAGATGGGTGTTTGGTTCACATGAATTGGAGAACACAGGAATAGAGAAACATGGTCAAATTAAAGTCAAACCACGTGAAAATGTAAAAAAATTAGAATCTTATTATGCCAGTAATGCAATTAGTTCTGTTCTTCATGCATATTGATTTGAAAAGGACGTCCAAGTGAATACTAAAGTTCCTACGTTTTTTCTCTGAAAGAGACACCACAGGAAAAAAATGCTCCAGTTTTGCTTAGCTCCACTCCTTCTAACCAAATGCACGAATAGTAGTACCATAGTAGTTCCATAGCAAAGGATCCCTTAGGGATCGACATCAATGCAGAGTAACAAAGTGATGCGACGAGTGTACAACCTCTTTGGCATAGCCTTGTGGACCTCAGCACCATTGGGTTGGACGTGGGGGATGGTGATGCTGGTGTGACTGTCGGAGGCGGGGAAGAAGATCTGAGGCCTCTGGAAACGGCGCCGAGGGTACTGCTCCGCTGTGATGGACGGTTCTGTCATTGGAGCAGCTCCGGTGAGGTGTACGGCGGCGAGGACAAGACAGACAACGTTAATCTGAAGTGGGATTCTAATATCATCTGCAATAGATGATGTAAAATACATCACCAAAAAGTGCTAGATGTAAAACACATCAGCGGTGCCACGGCCGCTCCGACAGATACTGTAAGTAATGTTCACTTTGAACTTAACTGAAGAAACTGAACTTTACAGTCAAAACTAAATTTTACTGTCGAAACTGATTGAACTAGTAGCAGAGCATTGCAATAGATGTTTAGGGCGTTCGAGCACTAGTAGCAGAGAAGCAAAGATCTAAATCAGCAGACGCTCGAGAAGGGAACACACTAGCAGAGAGCAAATTGTGCAGTCGCACTGCGAGCGAGTGCTAAAGCAGCAACTCCTGTAGCTGCCGGAGGTCGTGCAGCAGCAGCAGCAGCAGCGCGACTGCGACCAAGAGCAAAGCAGCAGCATGAACTAGAGCAAGAGCGGAGCAGCAGCGCGACCGACAGCAATAGCAGAGCAGAGAAGTAGCACAAACGAAAGCAAGAGCAGTGCAGAAGCGCGACCGACAGCAAGAATAGAGTCGCAGCGCGAGCGAGAGTCGGAGCAGCAACAGCAGTTGTGCGAGCGAGAGCTGGAGCAGCTGCAGCTAGTGCCAGTGTGGAAGTCGCCACCGAGGAAGCAACGACATGGGGGAGAGACGCCGTGGATGAAGTGGCCGGCGATGGCGCCGTCGATGGAGACCCGCCATGGCTGCTCGGCATCGAGCACCGGTAGCCCCGTGAGATCAAATAAAAGATAAAATGCAGTGGTGAGTGCAGAACCTCCTTTGTGGCGCCGAGTTGTCCGCGGCTTTATCGGAGGAATTGGTGAGGGTGTTGCGGTTCCGGTGGCGCAGGTCAAGATGGCGCTGTGGGGATGGAGGTGGCGCGATAGACGAGGCGAACATCGGGGCAGCTCTTTCGAGGTGGACGACGGGGCGGCAGATCCGGCGGGACGACGAGATCGACGACGGATCCTCATCCGCTGCGCTGGATGAGGGACGGCGTGCTGTTGCGGTGGATGACGTAGTCGGGGAAGAGTCTCCGGCTAGGCGGCGGTCGGGAGGCCGACGGAGAAGCGTGGGGTTTCGCGGGTTTTGGCGGCCTCAGTGTACAAATAGGCGGAACGAAGGGGAAGGGAGGGGGAGCCACGGCTTAGGGACACGCTTGTCCAAAATGTAGGGTAAGTTACCAGCATACCCCCACCGGTTTTGACACCGCGACGTCGAGCTTCATTTCCGGCTGAGGGGTAGAAGGGGGATTTCGCGTTTCTGGGTTGCGGAACCGATTTCGGATGACAAGGGAGTTTTCGCGCGCGTCAAAATTTCGGTATAACAAGGCGCGGCATGGGTTGAAGAGGCGGGAGTTTCAAAGCAGGTGAGACAAAAGATACTCGAGCTTGAAAATTTCGGGATAACAAGGAGCGGATTCCTTGTTCGGCAGAACAAACTTAACGTGTACAAAAAAACAATTCATACAAGACACAAGAGAGTCATGTCCCCTTTTACTATATTGCTATAAATGCCATTGAAAAAACTACCAAAAAAATGTAAAAAATAGGGACAACAAGATTACCCTGTACAGTATCAAATCGATTCGCACTTCCCTCAGCAACAACAAGAAACAAATCAATTCCCACCAAAAGAAAGAGTAATGTCCCTTTTTATATGATTACAAATGCCACGAATTTCAATTTTTGAATCCATGTTATGTTGAATTCGAATATATCGTTAGGTGACCTTGCGGTTTATAATTGATGTAGTCGTACATTTTGATCTCCATCATATATTAACATTTTACTCCACCCTGTGAACATATATATCGTCGTCTACCATATGGACTAAATTTGAATCAATTTTCCTTATTTCAATATGATTGTTGTCAAGTTATACAATCATTTAAATATTATCTTGATAAAAAAACATGCATATAGCAGAAATCATATTTCACTACAAACTACATGTACCATACGATCTCCAATTCAAATATTTGTATCCATTTTATGCTGAATTCAAATCATAGTACATCGGTCTAGGTAGCGAGATGTTCGGGATAATCTAAACCCTATTTTCATATGTATAATTTTTGGCAGAATTGGGACAAGTTTTGATATAAGCTTCTTGCAAAACCGGAGATTCTCTCAACAAGCCTCGTGGTTCCGAGAGGGAACGTGTCACCTTTGTGTGCGAAACGATATACGCTGCCTCCCCCTGATTTTCTTTACAGGGGCAACATAGAACTATATGAGTGCCCTGTTAAATTTTGGAATTATTCCGGGTTCGTTTGGCCTTTTTATACATTAATTGAGTTTATGGACTTTTAATGTGCATAATCCAAATTTGAACTACAGGCGCATGCTCCGGTGCGCCGAAGTTGGTTGAAAAATCACATGTGTGTCCTTGGTTGAATTTCTAGGTCCCATGCAAGAAATGAGAATGAAATTCAAACATCTGGCGTCGTGACTCGGTCGAGAACATCGAGAAACTTGGATTTTAAATTCATGTAAATCCAAAACTCACCTGGGAATCATGAAACTTGGCATGGTGTCATGTCATGGTACTAACATGTTGTGGTAAAAAATTGGCCCGATTTGGAACAAGTTTTGCTATAGGGGCCGTTTGGATTATGCCCACACCAACCCGACCAAAACGACGGCATGCCAAAATTTTGGCAGAGGAAATTGTCGGTGTGGAACGACACCTATGGGATCACAAGAATCCCTACTACGGTTGCTGGGGCGCGGGGTTGCGAGAATAGCAGGGCTAGTAGACAGCACAAGGATCGTTTACCCAGGTTCGGGCCGCGAGGATGGGTAAAACCCTAGTCCTGCTTGGTGGGTGTATTTCAGAGAGTTCTTGAGCTCTCGAACTAGCTGTGGTCAGTGCGTGGTTCGAAAGAGCCGAATCCGTCTCCAGTATGCCATGGGCCTCCTTTTATAGTCGGAAGGGGCTGCCACAGTGGCACACAGGAGGTGGAAAGGCGTACAGTGCCCTGTGCTTATCGCTCGTATTATAGGACAAGACACATTTAATGCGTAGGGTAGGTGTCCCCTTGCTTTATTGGGACGGGGCGAGGCCCGTCCCGTCAGTCGCCGCTCCTCGCTTTAACACGCGCCCTGGCCAGTGAGGCGTGTGGTGCCATGTAGGCAGGCAGGCAGCTGAGGTGGCGCAGTGGCGGAGCCTTCACGAAGATCTGCATGTCGCCACGCAGGCGCTCGATGAGTTGGCCTGGGAGCTGCATGTTACCACGCAGGTGAACGCCCAGCTAGTTGGGCTGGCAGCTGCATGTGAAGCTTGGTTGGCGTGGGCCTGGCGGTGGCCTTGCTGGCGTCCTTGGTGAGGGCCTTGCCGGGTGGCCCGGCAAGGGTCTTGCCGTGTGGCCCGGCAAGGGTCTTGCCGTGGCGCGCTGTCGTCCCCGGCAATGGCCTTGCCGGGTGTCTGGTGGCCTTCCTCGGCAAGGATCTTGCCGAGGATCGTCGTCTTCTAATCCTCATCTGATCTTGAATATGTCTTCACAAAGATCTGCATACCACCACGGAGGTGCCTCCCGAGCCCTGGCCCAACGTGATGTTGGAGACCGTGGGCTCAAGGGTGGCCCGCTCTGTTGGTGCGGGGCGAGCTGTCCCGGCAAGGATCTTGCCGGGGCTGCTGAGGCTGCCCCGGCAAGGGCCTTGCCGGGGGAACCTGCTTCGGCCATCTGCTCTTTGTGGTCTTGGCCTTGGCGTTGCTCTTATTATCTTGGGCTTTGGTCTTACCTTGGCGCACCTCCCCTGTTCTGCTTGGCGTGATCGTAGGCGCGGCTCCGACTGCCCGTGCACAGGTATAGGGGTACAAAAACACACCCCTCTTTTTGTACACCGACAGGAGCCCCCCGGCCTGGGCCACACATAAGCGCGACACGTTGTTGGGCGAGGCCCAAAACGGTGCGTGGGCAGGCAGGGCGGTTTTTACCGCGGTAAAACTTTTCGCGCGTTGCGCTTCCCACGACCCGCGCGCGCGGCGCGGCGTGGAGGGGTGTGCGTGACGTGGGCGGCATGCGTGGGGCGGTCTCCACACGCATGCGTCACATTGCAGTAAAGAGGCGGCTCGCGCCTTCCCCGTAAAAAGAGGGAGGCGTGGAGGCGTGTCTCATTTACTGAACGGGGCCGAGGCGCGGTCTTCAAGGCGTCCACTCCCCACGATCACGGGGTGGGGAGAGGTCGCTTCGCCAGTCCCCTCGATTCTGCATGTCCGCCACACGTCCTCCATGCACCTTGGGTGGCAAGCGGTGGAGGCGGGAAACCGGGCCGTCGCTGGTTGGGGCAGCGGGTCGGTTCTGATTCCCCGTGGCTTTGGTGGCTGGATTGGCCGAGCGGGGCGGCCGAGCCCAGTCCCCGCCTCCTAATAAAGAGGGGGAAAGGTGGCGGGGGGGGGGGGGGATGGCGTCACACACTCTTCCGTCATCTATCTCCTCTCGCTTCTGCTTCTTCCTTTCACTCGCCATGGAGAAGGGAATCCTGGTCCCTCGACGGTGGCGGCGAGTGTTGCCGCCCGACAGCGCGTCCCTCCTCCTCCTGAGCCCGCGGTGGTGGAACCGGCCGTGAGGGGAAGGGGGAGGGGGCGAGGTCGTGGGCGAGGCCGGGGCAGAGGTCATAGTGCTCGGGGAAGAGGAGGACGGGGCGGCGCGCCGGCTTCGCCCCCACCAATGATGCCTTTTTGAATGGAAGGCCATGTTGGAGACCAGCCCCGTGAGTTTTTCATCAGGCTGCGCCGGCCTCCGCGTCGCCGTCTTCGTCTTCCCGCCCCGTTCGCTCGGGAGATGGAGCATGACCTGCCCCAGTCCCTCAGATTGCACATGAGGGGTTGTGGGAATGGGGGCACACGGGTCGACGTCGACTTCCCGTCTCCTCGGGTCATGTACCTCCGTCGTGGGTGGAAGACGTTCGCTCGCATCCACAGCCTGACGGCAGGGCTCGTCCTCTACTTCAAATTAATGGAGGACGGCCTGCACTCCGTCAAGGTCTTCGGCGACTTCGGGACTCGCCTGAAGTGCTGCGTGGAGAGCTCATCCGATGGAAGCTCTACCTCGAGCGAAAGTGATGAGGAGGACAGCGGGGCAGACGGCGGGGACTAGTCCGACTAGGCGTCGGACGCCCCGCGCCTGGGCGGGTGCGGCAGCAGCAACATCTGCACCTGGCCGCTCCTCCGGCAGAGTTTTGCCGGGGGTTGGGCCAGCTCCTTGATCTTCTCGGGGCTGTCTCCTTGGGCGGCTGGCGTCGGGAGGCTGCGGAAGAGGAAGAGGGCGGGTGGCAAGGCCGTCCACTCGGAGTACGCGGGCACCGACGCCTTCGTCGCGTACTGCCGGTCCTTCCGCCTCATCTTCCAGCTCCTTTCTCGGCACCGTCATCACCGGCCCGCCCCTGGGCGGTCACCGAGGTGTTCTCTTGGTGCTTTCTGCTGCTCGTAGCTCGCCTAGGCGCCCCTTTTGCCCTCTCACCTCCTTGACCTGCCTCCTGAGGAGAGGGACAAGAAAGGGATTACGGGCATCTTATCCTTCTTCTTTAGTCTGTAAGCCTGCGGGCCTTTGTTAAATTTAGAACTTGTAATCCCCTTGCTCATGTTTTTCATTCCGTACGAACTATACCTGTATGGGATGTTTTTAATGAAAAAGGGATGCTTGCCGGGTTTTTCGTTCGTGGGTAAATCCCGCGACAAGGAGCGAATCCTTGTTATTGTTTAAGATAAACGTTTGTCGCCCGGCAACAGGCCTTGCCGCCCCCCCACTCCACTCGACCGTTTCTCGCGCTCTTGGCGGAGGCAGGGATGAAGTGGGCTTTAGGCTCCTCGTTCTACCTCCTTGCCGCAGCAGCTACAACCAAATCCGGACCCGGGAAATAATCCTCAGGTATAGGAAAAAGGGGAGCACAGCAGCCTAGAGATAAAAACGAGGTTTCACATGCCCCAGTCCTGTTCCAAAATGCATGACAGAGGATAAAAGACTTATCTGGATCTGCAGCCCCCCGGCAATCTCATCTTGCCGCGGTTGGATCCTTGTGCTTGCAGCCCCCGACAACTCTGGTTTGCCGGGGTTGGGACGCCGGTCCGTTTTCTTTCTTCCAAGTAGCTCGGCAGAAGTGCTCATGTGCCCTGCGAACCAAAAGAGGACAGAAGGGAAACAGATAGACACGCACTCGACCTCTAAGCTAGGGGTTAGTCGCTGCTGAGCACTATCAACCCTAACCAAGGAAGAGACTCGACCTAGCATGCATGCTATGACTTAGGGCGCCAGCACTTCATTTATTTATGCTCAGCGTCTGCGCCTGGCTTTGTACGAAGGGTTACATGCCTTGCCGGCAAAGCTTGTACAAAAGGTGGCTTGCCGGGAGGCCCGGCAAGCCGCGCCTTATGGGTAAAACTTGCGAAGATGCTCGATGTTCCAGGAGTTGCTCACTTGGACGGCATCTTCGGTATCCAGGCGGACTGTGCCGGGCCTGGTAACTCGTATTACCCGATAAGGGCCTTCCCACTTTGGCGTCAACTTGTTGGCATTCTTGGCCGACTGAAAGCGCTGAAGAATAAGGTCGCCTTCCTCAAAGCTTCGGGCATGAACCTTGCTGCTATGGTAGAGGCGCAAGGCTTGCTGGCAGCGCGTTGCTCTCACAGCCGCCCGAAGACGATCTTCCTCAAGGAGCGTCGCGTCATCTTGGAGCAACTGCTCTTGCTCAAGCTCATCATAAGCGAGCACTCGAGGTGACCCGTATATGAGTTCCGTGGGGAGAACTGCTTCTGCCCCGTAGACCAGGGCAAAAGGTGTCTGGCTGGTGGCTCGATTTGGCGTCGTCCTGATCGACCAAAGAACCGCCGGCAATTCATCAATCCAGCGCCTTCCGCTCTTGCGCAGCTTGTCAAAAGTCTTTGTCCTTAGGCCCCCGCAACACTTCAACATTTGCCCTCTCCGCTTGGCCGTTGCTCCGTGGGTGTCCCACGGAAGCAAAACAGACCTTGCTGTCGAGGTCTTGAATGTATTGCATGAAGGTGTGGCTCGTGAACTGCGTGCCGTTGTCGGTGATGACTCTATTTGGCACACCAAAATGGCCGACCAGTCCTTTGAAAAACTTGACAGCTGATTGAGCAGTCACCTTTCTCACTGCTTCCACCTCCGGCCACTTTGTGAACTTGTCGATTGCAACGTACAAGTACTCAAAGCCCCCGACAACGCAGGGGAAAGGGCCCATTATGTCGAGCCCCCAGACCGAGAATGGCCAGGAGAGAGGGGTTGTTTGAAGGGCTTGGGCTGGTTGATGAAGCTTCTTTGAATGGAACTGACACGCTTCACACCTAGTTACTACTGCCGTCGCATCCTGGAGGGCGGTGGGCCAGAAAAAACTTTGTCAGAACGCCTTCCCGGCAAGGGCCCTTGACCCTATGTGGGAGCCACATATGCCTCCATGTATCTCCGCCAACAGCTCCAGTCCTTCCTCCTGGGGATGCACTTCAATTTCACGCCATTTGGCCTTCTCCTGTATAGGACGTCATCGACGAACTGGTACAGGGCGGACCGACGGGCTACTTTCTCCGCTTCTTCCTGCTCCTCCGGAAGCTCCCCTATTTGGAGGAATCGGACGGTATGCTGCGCCCATGCCGGAGTCCGGGGCTCGACGGCAAGGACCAAAGGCATTTCTTCCGCCGTGGGAGCGGCTGTCTCTACGGCTAGGGCTTGACGCCCTGCCGGAGGTAGCTGCTCTTGGGTAGGCTTAGCGTCCGTGGCGGCACCCTTTCCGGCAGCCCTAGAGGGCTCGGTAGGAAAGTACTTGTCGGGACCGGACTTCCTTCGCTTTTTCTGCCCCGTTGATGGTTTTACGGATGGTTGAGTTAGCCGTAGCAAAAAGGTACCCGGTTCCACATGTAGCTTGAATGTGGCACGCTTTGACAAGTAATCGGCGGTGTCGTTCTCCATTTGGGGGATGTGCTCCGCTTGGATACCGTCAAAGCGCTCCTCCAGCTTCCTCACTTCATCTACGTAGGCTTCCATCAATGGGCTTTGGTAATCCTTGTTGACCTGCCTGACAACAAGCTGCGAGTCACCCCTGACGATGAGCTTCTTAACCCCGAGGTCTTCCGCGATCCTGAGACCGGCAAGCAATCCCTCGTACTCAGCAGTGTTGTTGGTGGACATCTCTCGGGGAAAGTGCATCTGGATCACGTACTTGAGGTGCTCCCCGGTAGGTGCGACGAGTAGCACACCGGCACCGGCGCCTTGCAGTGAGAAAGCCCCATCAAAGTACATGACCCAGTCGCGATCTTCCTCCTTGCCGGGGAGAGTGGTCTCCTGGATTTCTTCGTCAGGCATTGAGGTCCATTCTGCAATGAACTCCGCCAAGACTCTGCTCTGAATTGTCGAGGTACTTTCAAACTTCAAATCGAAACTTGACAACTCCAAGGCCCACTCCACAATCCTCCCGGTTGCATCCGGGTTATGCAGTATCCGTTGCAAAGGGAGGCGGGTGATGACAGTGATCTCGTGGGCTTGGAAGTAATGACGCAGCTTCCTCGAGGCCATAAGGAGGCCGAAGAGCAATTTCTGCACACCGGAGTACCTCGATCTAGCTCCCTGCAAGAGGGAGCTGACAAACTAAACCGGGTGCTGCATCATCTTCTTCTTCTACACCACCTCACTTGACTACGCGGGCACTGCCTCGGTGGCATCAGACTCTGCCGGGGGCCTCGCCTTGCCGGCACCAGGCCCTGCCAGGGGAATCTTGGGCTTGTCATCCGCTGGTTCTGCCGCCGTCACTGCCTCCTCGTTGACCTCCCTCTGTGCCACTAGCGCAGCGCTGACCACTTGATTCGTCGCCGCCAGATACAGCAGCAACGGCTCTTGTGGTTTAGGCGCAACCGGTATTGGCGTGGAGGAAAGGTATTTCTTCAGATCCTGCAATGCTCCCTCGGCTTATGGGGTCCATTCCATTGGGCCTGCCTTGTTCAAGATTTTGAAGAAAGGAAGGGCGCGGTCGGCGGACTTGGAGATGAATCGGCTCATGGCGGCAACGCAGCCGGTGAGCCGACGCACATCCTTGATCCGCTTGGGTGCCTCAATCTGCTCAATAGCCTTGATTTTGTCTAGGTTTGCCTCGATTCCGCGCTGCGACACAAAGAACCCGAGAAGCTTGCTGGATGTAACACCGAAGACACACTTCTCTGGGTTCAGCTTGAGGTTGATCTTGCGAAGCTTGGCAAATGTATCTTCCAGATCTTGCACAAGAGTTGGCCCGTCCTTGGTTTTGACCACTATGTCATCCATGTAGGCCTCCATATTTCTATGTAGCTGAGGTTCAAAACCAATTTGGACTGCTCTTGCAAATTTTGAGTCAGCGCTCTTCAACCCGAAAGGCATCCGTAAAAAGCAATACGTACCACATGGGATCTGGTGGTAGCCCGAGTAGGTGTCGAGGAATGACAACTGATCACACCCGGCCATGGAGTCAACAATCTGGTCGATGCGCGGCAACGGGAAGGGGTCCTTAGGACAAGCCTTATTGATATCTGTGTAATCAATACACAGCCTCCACTTCCCATTCGCCTTGCGCACCACTACCGGGTTGGCCAACCACGTTGGGTGGAGCACTCCCCTCACCAAACCTGCCGCTTCCAACTTCCTGATCTCCTCCGTGATGAACTCCTGCCTCTCCAGAGCCTGCTTTTCTGACCTTCTACTGGACGGGCCGCGCATGGGGGCAGACAGCTAGGTGGTGCTCAATCACCTTCCTGGGAACACCGGGG
The DNA here is from genome assembly GCF_002575655.3 of Aegilops tauschii subsp. strangulata. Taxonomy (NCBI): domain Eukaryota; kingdom Viridiplantae; phylum Streptophyta; class Magnoliopsida; order Poales; family Poaceae; genus Aegilops; species Aegilops tauschii. The sequence continues at coordinate 467,818,260 of NC_053040.3, read as the reverse complement.
ATGTCGGATGCTTTCCATGCAAACACGTCGACATTCGCCCGCAGGAAGGTGACGAGCGCGCCTTCCTATTTGCTGTCGAGGGTGGAGCCTATGGTGAAGGCCCCTTCCGTGCCATCCTCCCTGGCGGACACCTTCTTGGTTTGCGGTGGCTCGGCTCTGGATCTCTTGCTCTTGTCGGTAGAGCTCTCCGGCACGTCCTCGACGGCAGAACAACACTCCAAAGAGGTGCGCTTGCCGGAGTGGGTGCGAGAGGTCTTGCCGGGCTTCTTCCTCCCTCCCGGGGCTTCAGCGGCAGGAGCAGGTGCCTTGGCGGCAGCTGCTGCAACTGCCTCCCGGTAGAGTTGGTCGGCGCAAATCAGCGCGTCCTTCTTGTCGGATGGGACGGAGATGATGGTCAACGGCCCGGGAATCTTTAGCATGTTATAGGCGTAGTGTGACGCCGCCATGAACTTGGCTAGTGCCGGGCGGCCGAGGATCCCGTTGTAGGGCAAGGGGATCTCGGCCACGTTGAAGGCGATCCTCTCTGTCCTGTAGATCAACTCTCCTCCAAATGTCACGGGCAGTGTGACCTTTCCCTTCGGATGGCTCCTCCCCGGATTGACCCATTGAAACGTGCCCGTTTCCTCGAGGTCTCCATCAGGGATTTGTAACCTTTTGATCATGACAGGCGAGATCAGGTTCAGGCCAGCCCCGCCGTCAACCAACATCTTGTTCGCCCTGAGGTTGCGTATCGTTGGTGAGACTAGCAATGGCAAACACCCGACCGCGGTAGTGCGGTCAGGGTGGTCCTCGGCGTCAAAGATGAGGGGCGTGCTGGACCACTTCAGCGGCTTCTGAGCGTCGAACGGCGGCTCTGCCACTGTAATCTCACGCGCCCACTGCTTGAGCCGGCGGTGAGAGGTATGCAGCGAGGCACCGCCATCGACGCACATGGCCTCCATAACCTTCTGGAACTCTTGCTCACCAGACTCGTCGTCCTTGTCGTGATCATCGTCTTCTTGTTTCTTGTCGCGGCCCCGGGCGGGCCTCTCTTGCTGGTTGTCCTTGCCGGGGCGGCCTCCTTGGCCGCCACGCTTCTTGCCGGATCCCTCAGCACCGTCCTGGTCTGTCTCCTTGTCCCGCCTCTCGTACTCAGCCTTTTGCTTTTCAGCGAGCAGCTCGACTTGTCGACAGTTCTGGAGGTCGTGGCCCTTGGTGCGGTGGATCTTGCAGTATTGCTTGCCGGAGCTCCCTGGCTTGTCGGTAGCCGCCAAGGCCCGGCAGGCGACGCACCCGGCAATCTCCTTGTCGGGAGCGCCTGCCTTGACCTTCTTGTCGGCACCGATGTCGTCATATTCCTCAACGGCAAGCACGGCCTTGCCCTTGCGTTTCGTGTTGCGACGCCGGCCCTTCTTCGTCGGGGTAGCGGCGTCCTCATCGGTAGAGTCGGTTTCCGCGCCGCCGTCTTCGCCGGGGTACTTCCTTCCCTCTTCAGCCTGGGCATATCTATCGGCCAGAACGTAGAGCTCGGTCACATCCTTAACCTTGGTCATCGCCAGCTCCTCGCGCATCTTGCTATTGCGCACGTTCTGGTGGAACGCGCTAATCCCAGCGGCGGGATGAATGTCGGGGATGTTGTACTGCACCCGGCTGTATCTCTGGATGTACTTGCGCAGGGTCTCCCTTCCTTCTGGGGAATGATATGCAGATCACTAGCCTGGCCATGAGCTTGGTGGCCTCCTGTGAAGGCGCCAACGAACTCATGACATAGATCCGACCAAGAAGAAATGGAATCCATCGGCATGTGCATCAACCAAGACATCACATTGGGCTTGATAGCCAGCGGGAAATAGTTGGCAAGCACCTTGTTGTCGCGAGCCCCAGCAGCCTGCATCGCGATGGTGTAGATGCTAAGGGAACTCGGACGGATGGGTCTTGCCAGTGTACTTCTCGCCGACGTCGGGCTTGAACGTGCGATGGGACGGCCACTGGAACTGCCGCAGCTCACGGGTAAAGGCCGGGCAGCCCACCTCGTAAGGTAGGCCGCCGGAGCCCCCCGGTGCCGGGTGGTCCATAGCGGGTCCCGCTCGCTTGTCCGACTGGCGGCGCGTTTCGCGCCGGCGCTCGACGGTGGTTTGTGCGTCTTCGTGAGCTCGTTCCCGAAGGACCTGGCGCTGGTCGCGGCGAGTCCGCGGGTCGGACGACGCTATGGAGATGTTATCACAAGCGTCGTCACGACGGGACGACGCCCGCGGCGGCTGGCGAGGAGGAGGAGAGTGCACCATGGCCGCAACTCCCCCGGTCCTCCCAGCGCCAGCATGCGGTGGCTCTGTGGAGCGCCGACCCGAGGATCCCACCGGTCGCGGATCGTCCTTGTTGGCAACGGCGACGAGGCTCCGGATGGTGACCATCCACTCGTCAAGCTTCTCTGCAGTAGGAGGGAAGTCGAGGAGCAGCTGCGCGCGCACCAAAGCTTCTACCGGCGTGGGCGGCGGCGACAGCTGCATGGATCACGGCACGCTTCGACTTCTAACTACGTTAGAACGAGCTCCGTTACGACCCAGCGGCTGTGTGCCATTTTCGCCAGCACTTCGACGGGCGTGCTGAACCCCTTCATCCTGCGGACGACGCATGAGGCTCTTCCCACGGCGGTGCCCAGGGTCTCCAACGCGGTGACGCTGCTCGACGCGCACACCATGGGAAGAGCGCGCAGTGGTCGCCGGTGTGGGCGTCCTGGAGGTCGCTGCGCCACCCGGAGGTGGCACAACGACACCCTTGGAGGGCCCCACGCCGCCTGCGGGGGCCCCAGCTTCGTCTTTGGATCTGGCGACGTGTAGCTGGTCGTCTAGTGCGCGAATGACACCGCTCGCCAGGCTCTGACTACCAGGGCGATGCTGGTGCTCGCGGACCGCGGCCCGGGTCCTGTCTGCGACCGGTCCACTGCCCGCCCGCACCTGCACGGGCCGTTCGGCTCCCAACGAGCCAACCGACGTGGCTGTCTTCTTCTTAGGAGCCATGGCGACGACGAACTGCTAGGCTAACTACTAGACCAGATTCTCACAATTGCGCCCCCCACCTGGCGCGCCAAAGATGTCGGTGTGGAACGACACCTATGGGATCACAAGAATCCCTACTATGGTTGCCGGGGCGCGGGGTTGCGAGAAGAGCAGGGCTAGTAGACAGCACAAGGATTGTTTACCCAGGTTCAGGCCGCGAGGATGCGTAAAACCCTAGTCCTGCTTTAGTGGGTGTATTTCAGAGAGTTCTTGAGCTCTCGAACTAGCTATGGTCAGTGTGTGGTTCGAAAGAGCCGAATCCTTCTCCAGTATGCCATGGGCCTCCTTTTATAGTCGGAAGGGGCTGCCACAGTGGCACACAGGAGGTGGAAAGGCATACAGTGCCCTGAGCTTAACACTCGTATTACAGGACAAGACGCATTTAATGCGAAGCTTAGGTGTCCCCTTGCTTTATTGGGGACGGGGGCGAGGCCCGTCCCGTCTGTCGCCGTTCCTCCTCGCTTTGACACGCGCCCTGGCCAGTGAGGCGCGTGGTGCCATGTAGGCAGGCAGGCAACAGAGGTAGCGCAGTGGCGGAGCCTTCACGAAGATCTGCATGCCGCCACGCAGGCGCTCGATGAGTTGGCCTGGGAGCTGCATGTTGCCACGCAGGTGCCCGCCCAGCTGGTTGGGCTGGCAGCTGCATGTGAACGGGGGTGGAAGCTTGGTTAGCGTGGTCCTGGAGGTGGCCCTGCTGGCGTCCTTGGTGAGGGCCTTGCCGGGTGGCCCGGCAAGGGTCTTGCCGTGTGGCCCGGCAAGGGTCTTGCCGTGGCGCGCTGTCGTCCCTGGCAAGGGCCTTGCCGGGGGTCTGGTGGCCTTCCTCAGCAAGGATCTTGTCGAGGACCGTCGTCTTCTAATCCTCATCTGATCTTGAATATGTCTTCACAAAGATCTGCATGCCACCACGGAGGTGCCTCCCGAGCCCTGGCCCAACGTGATGTTGGAGACCGTGGGCTCAAGGCTGGCCCGCTCTGTTGGTGCAGGGCGAGCTGTCCCGACAAGGATCTTGCCGGGGCTGCTGAGGCTGCCTCGGCAAGGGTCTTGCCGGGGGAACCTGCTTCGTCCCTCTGCTCTTTGTGGTCTTGGCCTTGGCGTTGCTCTTATTATCTTGGGCTTTGGTCTTACCTTGGCCCACGTCCCCTGTTCTTCTTGGCGTGACCGTAGGCGCGGCTCCGACTGCCCATGCATAGGTATAGGGGTACAAAAACGCACCCCTCTTTTTGTACACCGACAGAAAAAGCCGCCGGGAACTCGCCCACACGCTAGTGCGGAATCACAACGGCTAGCCAAAAAGTTGGCTGTGAGCCAAGAACTTGGCTGCGATCCAAACACTGGCCCAACCTGTCGTCAACGACAAATTTTTTGGAACGGCAGCTTGGGGCTACCATCCAAACAGCCCCAAAAGCTTCTTGCAAACCGAAGCTTCACTCAAGAAGGCTCGTGGTTCTAAGAGGGAACATGCCACCTTTGAGTGCGAAACAATATACGCTGCCCCCCTGAGTTTCCTTACAAATGCAACATAGAACTACATGAGTGCCCTGTTAAATTTTGGAATTATTCCGGGTTCATTTGTCCTTTTTATACATTAATTGAGTTTCTGGTCATTTATTGTGCATTATTCAAATTTCAACTACAAGCACATGCTCCCGTGCACCAAAGTTGGTTGAAAATTCACATATGTGTCCTCGGGTGAATTTCTAGGTCCCATGCAAGAAATGGAAATAAAATTCAAACATCTGGGCATCGTGGCTCGGCCGAGAACATTGAGAAACTTGGTTTTAAAATTCTTGTAAATCCAAAACACGTCTGAAAATCATGAAACTTGGCATGGTTTCATGTCATGGTACTCCATGTTGTGGTAAAAAAATTGGCCGAATTGGAACAAATTTTGGTATAAGCTTCTTACAAACCGAAGCTTCTCTCAAGAAGGCTCGTGGTTCGGAGAGGGAACGTGCCACCTTTGAGTGTGAAATTATATACGCTTCCCCCTTGAGTTTCTTTACAAAGGCAACATAGAACTACATGAGTGCCCTGTTAAAATTTGGAATTATTCCGGGTACGTTTTGCCTTTTTTATACATCAATTGAGTTTCTGGTCATTTAATGTGCATAATTCAAATTTGAACTACAAGCACATGCTCTCATGCACCAAAGTTGGTTGAAAAATCACATCTGTGTCCTCGGGTGAATTTCTAGGTCCCATGAAAGAAATGGAATAAAATTCAAACATCTGGGCATCGTGGCTCGCCGAGAACATTGAGAAACTTGGTTTTAAAATTCTTGTATATCCAAAACACGCCTGAAAATCATGAAACTTGGCATGGTGTCATGTCATGGTACTACCATGTTGTGGTAAAAAATATTGGCCGAATAGGAACAAATTTTGGTATAAGCTTCATGCAAACCGGAGCTTCTCTCAAAAAGGCCTGTGGTTCTGAGAGCGAATGTGTCACCTTTGTGTGCATAATTCAAATTTGAAATACAAGCAGATGCTCCAGCGCACCAAAGCTGGTTGAAAAATCACATGTGTGACCTCGGGTAAATTTCTAGGTCCCATTCAAGAAATGGGAATGAAATTCAAAATTCTGGGCGTCATGGCTGGGCTGGAAACATTGCGAAACTTAGTTTTTTAATTCCTGTAAATCCAAAACACGCATGAAAATAATGAAACTTGGCTTGGTGCCATGACATGGCAGCAACATGTTGTGGTAATTTTGCTGTCCGATTTGCAAAGGCACACACATTAACAATCAACAAAGTCATTTTGGAAAAAATGCTGTCACGTTACAACTAAGTGGTAATTGAAACCGTGGGCATTCTATTTACCATTTACGTGTCGCCACGCGTCCCTTTTTTTATTAGCTAGGAGGCATCGTGCAGGGTAGCTATTTGAGTACGAGAGGCGTGCGATTAGGCCCCTGCGCGTGCTTATCGGGAGGAGAACCCTTTGACCTCCATCTGCCATCCACCTCTCTCCCAAGGTCTCCATTAATGGCGCCCAAGCCTCTGTTTAATGGCGTGGCTATCTCTCACTCGACTGAGATTTAAGAGAAATAAAGAAAATCTGAACGCACATATCTTGATGTAAGATCCGAAGGACCTATATAGCATCTACTGCGACTTATAGCAAGACTGATGAATATATAAGGACGACGACAGTGGATAATAATTGTCTAACATAATTAGGAAGATAATTAAAAAAGCCATATGCAGCTATGCCCAAAATACACAAGGGCAAAAGAACAAGGAAGACAATGATCTGGCTTGCTAATCTCTAATTTCTTGATGCGTTGCTGGCGGTCGTGGGAACTAGTCTCCGTGGCGAGTGGCGATGAGCTCTTTCGTGTCCTCAAGACGCTGCTTGAGAGCATACACGGATTCCTCCATCAGCCTTTGGCGCTCGATGCGGAGCATATCATTCTCGTCCATACGTTTCTTGATGATGATGCCGGTCCTCTTCAACAAGGCACTGGTGTCCTCTTGCTGGTCTGCACTTTGGATGATCTTTGCCCTCAGCAGGTCGCGCTTGGCCCAGAGCCTCCCATTGCCCTCCCTTAGCTGTCGGACGACGCCGGTAGCCTATTCAAACAAGGCTTTCATGTCGTCCTGCAACCTGGCCTAGCCGGAGATCTGATCCATCTGGCTATGGACGATCGCATGCATGCGCCTGTAAGAGTCGTCGCCTGCCCGCGAGACATTTACCCAGGCCGCCGCGGCACGGCGGGACATCTCTACTGCATTCGCGGCGCGGCGGGACATCTCTGCTGCTTCCGCGGCGCGGCCGGGCCAGTCTCCTGCATCGACGGCGCGACAGGACCTCCGTGTTGCTTCGGCGGCGCGGCAGGACCTCTGTGATGCTACTTCCGGTGGGACACGTCGGCTGCGTTCGTGGCAAGGCGGGACATCTCTCGTGCTTCCGCTTCCATGCTCGCCTCTCCCTGGTGGTAATCTCTCGAACCAGAACTCACGCTGGCCATGGCAGACACAAGGGAAGGATGTTGAATGACTTGTTTGTTTTTGTGGATGAGGAGTTGAGGTGGAATGTGCAGTCATCTTGGCATAGTAGTATTTATAACCGAGTACTAATACGCTCCTAAGTGGGAAACCGTTTAGGTCGTGATCGGTGTGAATAGGTTTGCAATTAAATAGAGCGTGGTAGTAGTAGTAATTTGGAATGTGACGAGACGCAAGCTCAAACTTTTTTGGCGGTTCTTGTTTCGAAGTGCGGCACTATTACCAGATAGCGTAACGTGGGCACGTGTTCTCGGCCGTGGTGTAGCATATGCCATGGTAGTTCTTTTTCTACTATTGTGTACGTGCAATAACTGGCACCGTCGGATACATATGTTACGGTTATTGGGGCGTTCGACAGGAATAGCCGCGTGACGATCTATAGATTAGTCTTTTTTTCAGACGCATTAAACCTATCTCTCGGGACTGCTCGCACGTACCATCTCTAGCTCCCTAGGTCGATGCCACCCACATACACTTGTACTATGAGTTTAGTACGTTATACAAGAAGAGAAGAGGTGCACGCACGCACTCGTCCTCTCTCACACATGCATCTGTAGCTATGAATTCTAGTGTTCTCAACCATCTGATTGGCTCTATCATAGGATTCATGATGCTCCTTGTCCTTGAGATTGAGAAGTTTAAAATGGGGAGGCTAAGCTGGAGGCGCAAGGTTTTGGTTAATGTGCGTGCCGCACACGGCACCAACACGACACGAGCTTCGTCTGCCTGGTGCGCAGTCCGGTGAGTTGTCCAACACAACCAGGCCCTGCTTGGTATCTGCGCCTCGACTTATGCGCAGAGAAATTAGGGTCAGAGGGAGTACTACTAGTAGTAGTACTACTTTGATCTGTCGCGTCAACTCGCACAAGTATGAAACACTTCGTGAACAAACAAGCATATACTTGTCATCAAATGGATAAAAAGGGACGTATCTATAACTAAAATACGTCTACATACATCTCCTTTTATCCATTTTGATGACAAGTAGTACTTCTTACCCAAAGGAACTTTATATCCAACAGACACAAAATAACTGTTCGACTGTTGGAAATTACTGATCTGATGTCGAAGTAATTGCTGCATCGCCACCAAAACCCACCATCTCTTAAGCTAAAGTAGACCGAGCTAATCCCTATATTATCATATTACTAAGATAAACAGAAGGCACTGTAGAAACATTTAGGACGTGAGCTTGTATATCTGAGTGTGGTCGGGCACCAGCTGAGCCCCGGCCAGCAGCTTGGGCGAAACTGTGAAGAAGGTCAGCTCCTGCACGGCGACGTCGCCGGGATCCTTGCTGCTTGTAACCTCCATTTCCACCTTGATGGCGTCGGTCGTGCCTTTGGGCTCCCCCGGCGGGCCGTTCGCCCACAACTTGGCCACGTAGTGCGGCAGTGGGGACACCCCCGCTCTAATGCAGACGGCCGACACGGTGATAGGCGCACCGATGTCGAGCACGCCGCCGACTAAGAAAAACCCGCTGCTGTCCTCCTCCACGAACAGCAAGAGCCATGGCTCCGACAGTTGCACTTGCAGCTGGAGCACCTTGCCATACTGGATCCTGTGCACGGGCATGGGATGCGCGGTGCTGATGTTGTGGTAGAGCGCCGGCGGCGGGCCTTCGTAGCCGCAGACGGGCACAGGGCATTTGCAGGGCGCGAGTGGACACGGTCTGGGGATCGGCGAGCTTGTGGTAAGTGACGTAGAGCCCACAGCCTTCGTGCGGGCACTCCACCCTCACTGGTGAAAGGAAGGCGTCCACCGCCATGTTTCGCATGTCGAAGCCACCGCCACACTCGCACTTCTGGCACTGCCGCTGGTTCCCGGGGCGCTCGACGCGACAGTCCGCACAGGCCAGGCGCCCTCCCTTGCACTGCAGAGATCAATCGAACAACACATCAATAAAACACCTGCACCTTGGTTGATCAGCCGAACGGACGAGGTGTATTTGAACCTCATACACTAGAGGCTTTAAGGGGCGGAGGCATAAGGGGAAGTGGAGCAAGGTGAGGTCCATCGAGACAATGGAGAGCTCCATCGTCGGGTCCTGTGCCCTCTGCATCATCTCGCCCTCCTTATGCACTCGCTTTTGGGCCGGGGCATTACAAAGCTTTACCGTCACATATTCATACTACTTCAAGGTGCCTTAAATAAACACATGCAAGTATCAAAAGGAGAGTCACGGCATGCATCCATGCGTTGTAACTAATGCATCGGTAAACACAAATTATTGAAATATATCGAGTGCAGTGCTTTGATGTGTCACGTCAACCCGTACAACAACGAGAAGTTTGATTATCCTCTCCCTCGCAGACTTAACTGCACCTGGCTTTGGTTGTATGACAGGTTGGCCACCCACGTGTTGGGCCCTCTTGTCATACACGCAAAGGCTGGAGCACTAAGTCAATGAAGTTGTGTCCCTCCCTCGCCCATGAGCGTGGTGGCTGGCAGGACTAGGAGATGCTTTCGCTACACGCTCTACCTCCCGCACGTGGTGGACATGCAGCAGTTCAACCGGTGTCAGATGGCCAGAAGCGTACTGTAGTACTCCTCCAGTGCAGTAGTACTCCAACATTGTTCGACTTCCCGAAGAGGTGAAGATCCAAGCGTAGCCCGGACGCTTGTGTGGCAGTTTCATGTGTATAGTAGTCTAGGATAGCGTGTACCGTGCCTGTAAGCTTAAAATCGTTGGGGTCGGCTCCATGCTATGTGGCCGTCTCGAAGTTTTTTTAATTAAAATAGTCTTCTGGCCCTACCTGTCATCCTGGTGATTGTAGTTTGCACGCTCATCTAGTCAAGACAGGAATATATATTTTATTTTGTGGTGGGTAAATGTTAGAGGTTGCAGCAAATATATTCTACACTGTGGGTCTTTCAGCCAAGTTTAGAGGCAAGCATGTGGGGCCAGTGCTATGATGTGTCGCGTCAACTCATACAACAAGGAGAAGCTTGATTTTACTACTACACGCCTTCTCCCTCGCCCATGCGCGCGGTTGCTCGCAGATGAGGACATGCTTTTACTTATAGTACTACAACAAGCTATCCTTCCCACTTGCGGTGGACGAACATGCAGCACTGGCGATACTGTAGAAGCCATAGTAGTAACATCATTGTCCGTCTTCCCGAAGAGGCGAAGAGCCAAGCGCAACCCGAACGTGGTAGTTCCGAAACCTTGGAGCACACATATAGCCAGGCTCTTGCATGAGACAAAATTGCTACGTGAGCCCACTATTGTAGTACGTACTTGCTAGTATAGCCCTGTAAACCAGAAAGGACTATTTGCCTTTCTAGAGATTTCAACAAGTGACTAGACTACACCGAGATGGAGTACATATGGAGCAAAATGAGTGAATCTGCACCGTAAATAAATACGTAGTTCTCTTGTTTTCCTCTCTGCGGTGCACAATATTGAGTATACTGACTAGTCTCTTTTTGACACGCATTTACGTTTTTTAACACAGTACAGACGCAAGCGCTCATGAACGTGCGCATACACTCACCCGTATGAACACACACACGCACACCCTACCCCTATGAGCACCTCCGAAAGACTGAGCCGGCATTATCATCTTGAAATTTATGAAGTCTCCATAGGCACCTCGTCGTCGACGGGAACGTCTCCTGACACGCGATAGACGCGAGCGGCAGTCGCCTCCATAGGTGCTTGAATGCCAAGGAGGGAGAGGGTAGCGGTTCCCGAGACGTTGAATGGTCAATGATGCATCCTCAATTACATGCAGAGGGAATTAATTGGAGAAGCAGAATAGAGCCAACACGATGTGAATGCAACAGAGTTTGGACTCTCATATAAAGGCGCCCCACCACTTCAATCCATCTACTCCTAGTCTCTGTGCAACACAACTCACTCCAATCCAAGACCAAGTGACCAGAAGCCACAAGCACCTATGGAGGCGATGGACGCGAGTGGCAGTCGGCTGTGCCAAATCATCCAAGGCGCTGGCCTGCGGCCCCGCACCGCGCAGCGTTTCCTGACGGTGCCGGCGACCGCCGGCATCATAGCCCTCGCCGATGCTGGCTTCGCCTCTCGCATGGACGACATGATGGTCAACTCCATCCGCAAGTTCACCGCCGCCAAGAAGCGCGCGGACGACCTTGCCGTACTGCTCTAGCCCTCATCGGCCTCATTGCCTACCACCCTCATCGGCCTCCGTGGTGACGAACTCTTTCAAGCCCTGGTGGCCCTGCAGGTGCCGAAGGTCGCGACGAAGAATGTGCACCTCGAGGCCGCGCTCGCTGTGCAGCGCCTCGCCATGCAAGAAACCGTCGACCTGCACATCCACGTCTACGAGGAAATCATCTACACAGGCCACTACAAGGCAAGCGAGGACAGAAAGACGTTGGCCTTCTTCCAGCGGCTGGAATCTTTCGACACCATTGTTCAGAAGCACGTCGACCTAGCCACGAAAGCCGCTGCTACTTACCCGCCGTTCGGTGGGCCGGCGCCCTGAGTCGAGGAGGTGGACATCGTCGATGGATGCATCTCTTCTTCTTACCTCCTGTAACCAGCACTGCATCGCCTCGTGGTCTTAATGTTTTATTACTATAGTACTCCCTCCGTTCCCAAATATAAGTCTTTCTAAAGATTCCAGCAAGTGACTACATACGGAGCAAAATGAGTGAATCTCACTCTAAAATATGTCTACATACATTCGTATGCTGTATTCCATTTGAAATAGTATCTAAAAAGGCTTATATTTAGGAACAGAGGGAGTATATGGCATTTTTATTCCAGTTGTAGCGTTTTCACTGTGAGGTGGGCTCGTAGTTGAGCAAACCCACCCCGCCCACCGGGCGTCGGCCGAGTTTAGAATTAGAAGAGAGAAACGAGGGAGGAGAGTTAGCTATAGCACGAAAGCTGTTGTCAGATGGGACTCGTGTTGATAGAATAGGAGTACTGAACACTCGTACCTCTTTTTTAGGGAAAAAAATAGTCGTATGTCTGGTACCACTAGTTGGGTGCGTGCGACCTATAGCTATCATCACTTTAGGTCTCCTTTTCGAACCGCAACTACGCTTCACAGTACATATTTTTTCACGCATTTATCATCCTATATGTACTCCTAGGCTATTTCCACGTGCTCCCTTTCGCCGACATGTGGGACATAGAGCATCTGGGTCGTAGTGCATGCATGACTCGGAGCATATGTCGGGATACTTTAAATTTCAGACCTCACGAATTACATGCAAACCTCCCGCAGAAGAATAAATAAATAAATGGATTACTACATGAAACCGGATTATTTTCGTAGAAACCAGAGCATGTTCATTAAATTTTGGACATAACACATTTATAAAAAAATGACCGGACCTAAACAAGTCTAAGGGCCTCTTTGATTTTTCCCGCAAAAAAAGGCCTCTTTGATTCACAGCATATTGAAAACACAGGAATGGGGAAAGTATGATGGCGATGAATTGAGAATAGGAGAACTCTAACACAGTTAGAGGTTAGAGTTAGATTCTAACCCTTAAATAACCCTGAACTAACTCTAAACCAAAGAGGTGTTCGGATGGTAGGGTTAGATTGACAATAAATGCTATTTCTCAATCATTTGACTACTTTGGACCCTATTTCCTGCTGAATTTGGTGTGGACGGCTCTTGTGTGGCTTCCTCCCACTCACAATTGACATAAACGAACCATCTTTACAAATCAAGCATGCAAAACATGATAAATTTTACTTTGTCAATACAAATGAGATATCCCACTTAAACATACAAGTCGTCAATCAAGCTTCACAAAAAAATACACTCCATGATTCAAAGCATGAGCTAGCTCATCACGGAAGTTATTCACGATAGGGAGGGAGCCCGGAGCCCCTCATGCACTGAGGGAGGAGCTCGTCATCGTCGCTCTGGAGGAAGGCTCTGTAGAGCCCAAGCCCCGGGAACCCCTCCGACGCCGGCGCTTGCGAGTTGAGGTCGACACAGGCATGGGTAGCAGGGCTACTTGCCGTCGACTGGGAACTTAATCTTTGGGCTTCTAGAAATAATGCAAGCTTGAAACTAAAATACCTAGAAAGGTGAACTGAATCTTTGCGCCTCTAGAAATAATGCAAGCCTGAAACTGAAATACCTAGAAAGGTGAACCGAATCTTTGGGCCTCTAGAAATAATGCAAGCCTGAAACTGAAATACCTAGAAAGGTGAACTAAATCTTTGGGCCTCTAGAAATATTTATTACCTCCTCAAGCAGCATTAAACAATTCCAGGCGTGCACCACAAATCTATACCAAGTTTGATCAGGATCTACTTTTCCAAATCAGAATTAGCGCTAGAGCGAGCAAGATCAATGATATGGTTGTGAGACAGAGAAGGAACAAACAAACTCACCCCTCTCGCGACCTCCCTGGTAGATAAGCCACCGCCGCGCACAATAGAGGGAGAAAAACGACCGGTGAAGGGGGAGCGGGGCGACCTTCGAAGGCCGGAGGGAGATGGCGGCCAGAGTAGGGCGGCGGTGGCCGAAGAGGGAGGGCGGACGGAGAAGAGAGAGGGCGAGCGGCAGAGCGGCGCTTGGGCGGGCGGCCCGATGGGGAACATAGAGGAGTCGTGCGAGGGGGGAGCGATATGGTGCGGGCAGGGGAGATTTTTTTAGTTCTCTTTTAGTGGGCCCGAGGAAAACTAATCCAATTAGAACCTCTCCACCAGGCTAGTTTTTTAAACTGGGTTAGAGCAAACTAGCTCAAACTAACCCCTCCTGTTTCGATAATTTGTGGCTATTTCAATCCAAACTAGCTCTAACTCAGGGATCCAAACAAAGAGGAGTAGTACTGTACATGCTACAGTCTGGACCGTAGCACATTGTTTTTTATGGCCATATCACCACATTGTTTTCTACTGCTGGTTCACTGGGCTACCGTGGTTCGCACTGCTGGTTCACTGGGCTGCCATGGTTCCCACTCCTCTGACGTGAGTAGTAGTAGTAGTAGTATATACCGCATCATTCTTTGCTCCTTCTTACTATGTACTTCGCCGACATGTGGGAGAGCCAGCATCCTGGTCGACGTGTCATCCACCAGATTAGAGTGCGGAACGGGAGGGGGGCATCACCCCGGTCGTAGCGCCAGTAATACATGACTATAGTCAGTAGCCATATCACAAGTCTTTCCAGTAGTAACCGCCGTCAAATCGCACAGCCCGACCTTTCCGGAAGTATGTTTGAATCCACCACTCCCTCACCCTCCTCGCCTCTCTGTCAAACCGCCTACCCGAAAACTGCCACGCATACTGCCCGGGAAAAGCCCCGTCCTCAACTTTTAACTACGCGAAAATAGTTCGAGCTTGTTCATTCTATATAAATACTTACTGTATGTTTATTCACCCGTGGGGTTATTCAATGAATGGAGGTCCGGGGAGCACAAGTGAACAATACTAGTACTACTAGTAGTAAGTAGGAGTCGTACAGTTAGTCACCTTAAATAGAGAGTTTCTTTTCTTTAATGCCACGTACACAAATTGAAACGCTTGTTGTGGAGAGAAAAAGATAATCACTCCACTCTATATGTATGCAGGGGCCTGAGAGCTTGCTTTACTAGGGTTGCTCTCTTCATTCTCTCATCCTCTCCAAATCTAAACAAGACAGTGGTAGCGACATTTTCTCTCTGCTCACCGCTGGTTATAGATCCGGCCGGATCCCTTCGGCTGGTGTGTGTAGAGGACTAAAAGGTGCATCCTTCACGCGGTCATTGCCGCCGAGGGAGGAAACCCACAGCTGTCGGCACGGCCCGATCCTTTGCTCGTGCCGTTCTCTCCGACACAGCACCGGCTCGGGAGGTCCTCCGACCCTTCTTCCTCCCTATCGTATTGTGCACAGATCGGACCTGGCGTCGCCGACATCCCGACGAACCTTAGGTACAAGTTCTTCGAAAGCGGCCTTGCTCTACTCCCCCAGCTCCCAACGTGTCTGCATGTGCATCTTTTTCTACTTCCATCAGCTCTTCCAAATCCACCTAAATTTTTAGTATTGTTAGAGGTAAAGCTACTTCATGCATTCGAATATAGGACTTGGTTCAAACAACGAAGAAAGGGGGAGACATCATAGCATGAATCTAGGACTTGATTCAACGAGGAAATAACAGGGGGAAAGTAGTAGAGACCGGATACCCAACCGGTCTCTTGGTTGAAAAGGTAAATAATGGGAAAACTCAGTACAAACTGGATAAGGAACAAATCTATTATTGGTTGAAAAAAGGATAGAAAGTGGTGGGTGGTGGACAAGTCAACAAAGTATGTCCAGGATTAGATTTGCTGCCCTCACATAGTAAAAGGTCTCCAGGATTAGATTTTCTGCCCTCACATAGTAAAAGGTCTCCAGGATTAGATTTGCTACCCTCACATAGTAAAAGTTCTCCAGGATTAGATTTTCCGCCCTCATAGAGCATGAACAAACTCGGCATCACCACTTTATGCCTCCTTGTAGGTACATTGTGCTGATTCGTTCACTGTCGCATGTCCTTATACCAACCTTTTGCTATTGTTAATGTAAGGGAACATCTAAAAGGAAGCGATCACACTGTTACCTTAAGTACATGTCTAACCAGTGTTATTGTTAATCTAATGCCTCCAGTGATATGATGCAATTAAACTGTGTTAACAAATGGTACTCCTCCTGTTTTCCCCAGTATGATAAGTAAGTTGCTTCTTTACGCTACTGAGTGACCTGGTGTCCCCATGGTCCCATGCCCTTAAACCAACTCTTTAGCTGCCGTCGATTTACTGTATCCGGTAAACAAGCAATGTCACCATTAAAGTAATCCCATATTTGACGAATGTCATAGTTGATCGTAATGCTTCCGGTAACATGAAGCATTGTTGATGTTTTAGAATCTACTATCCTTGCGTGATTGCCATGAACATAATTAATATGCTTCTTTTCATTTTGTGTATGCTTCGTATATTCTTATTGACCCGCAACTGTTTAATTTCTATCTTTTTGTGAAAATAGGGATATCCATTTCACATGTTGCTATTGTATCCTTTTGGTGAACTGCACAAAACACTTTTTTTGGAATGAGTGTGTTGTGCAGTTCAACTAAAATGTCATGTGGGCAACATCTCTCAATTTTGGTGGAAGTGCACAAAATGGTGATTGGAGTTTCCAAAATCTCCATCAAATTATGCTGGTAATCTCGTGCAACATTTTATTAGCTTTTGCAAGATGAGCCGTCACTGTCACCACAATGGCACTTTATTTTAGTGGAACTGCACAAAAGGATAAACAAATTATAGTTGTACCTTAGATTAGCAGGCCAGCCAACCTCAATGTTGCTGAATTTTAGTGCAACTACTAAAGAAGAACCTGCCTGCTCACGAGAGCAAGTACTTCTTGCTAGCTGAATGATGCAATCTTTGCTTCATTTCAGGTGAACTGCAGAAAAAGGCTCATGAATTGAATCATGGCACTCCAGGCTGGCCTCATCTGAGTAGAGTTGCGGGTTCACCACATCGAGTCATGGAGGTATAGGGCCCCTCACACCGGTTGCTTCAACTAGTGCCACTATTATAGTAATCATGCTCTTTCTTATCTGTGCAAACATGAATACTCTACTACAGATGTTGTGATGGTCAAGAGTATTCGCCAAGTTCTTGGGTTGTATGACACGGCTAGCCAAGATGGATTTAATCCCGATATTCACTTTATCAAAAGGCTCTAATGGGTTGGTTATTAATCTTGCAAGCTGGGAATCAATTAGATGTGTAGCCATCTTTGTGGTACTTATTATTTGAATCTTATTTGTTGGTTCTGAATCTTGGAAGCTGGGAATCAATGAGATGTGTAGGCATATTTGTTGTACTTATTATTTGAATCTTATTTGTTGGTTCTGAATCTTGCAAGCTGGGAAACACGGCATGATGATGTAGAGGACAACAACCATAACAAACTGTTCAAACTTGGTAGTATTTTTTGTGGGAAAGTGCGGCAAATGTGCTGATCATGTGCGTCCTTAGAATAATAATTCTAATTGTTGTGCATGTTGATCCAGTGGCACTGACAGAATGAGCCAATGCATTGATTGTTTCAAGAATACATTTTAATTAAAGCTAATCAAATTTAAGTAAAGTGACCACTAACACTTGTTATTACAGTACCAATACAGACCCACTCGTGAACAGACGTGTGTGGCCGGAATATGTTTCTTAATGGAGGCGTTTGAATGTGCCGAGGGTGCATATTCTGCCGGGCGTGCAGCGGGCGAAGGAGGGATAGTAACTGTTGTCGCCTATACACACTCATTTTATTGTTGAATCCAGTTCCCCAAGAGCTGAAAAACGAACTACTGCTGCCGCCTACTCACTAGTTCACTTGAAGAGACTCCAACGGCGATCCGAGGGGTGAGCCTGCTGGATATGGACTTCAGCAAGGAGTTCACCTTTGAGTTCTCCGTTCAGTCCCTTGGCAGCACCATGTTGAATGTGATGTACACCAACGATCCGGACTCGGTGAAGCTCTGCCTCGCCGAGTTCAAGCAGTACCTACAGGACGAGAAAGCACAAGTTCGCAGGACTAGACCTTGTGCCCATCCATTTATCTCCTGACAGGGACCAGCGGATCGCAGTCGCCCAGGAATGCGTGCGAGACGAGGTTTTCGTCTACCACTGTTGTATTGCCATCAGAGGTTCTGGAGCATTCGCTTGTTTCATCGGCAGCGCCGACTGCACCTTCACTACGATGGAGAGAAGGAAGAACGCGACGATTCGGCCATCTGGTGCAACAAGCTTGTCGACATCCAGAAGCAATACAAGATCATCGGCAACGGGCAGGAGATGGACTCCGTGGTTGACCTCGCTGAGACCATCATCAACCCCTGCTACGCCAACATGAAAGAAGACAATGATACCAAGGAGTTCCACCGGCCACCCTGCATCCGAACAAGTCAACCCTTGTACTCCCCTCCGCCTGCGTCTCCCCCCGCTCCGGTTCGCTCGGTCCGCGGTCTCGACGTCGTCGTCTGCCTTAGTCCTCTCGTCGCGGCGCCGCTGTCTGCCATTGCCAACATGGTCAGCAAAAGAAGATGAATCGGGAGACAAATGTTCGTCGAGAGGCTGACAGTCCCGGGCCCACCAGGTCCATGGCCTAGGTTTTGTTGTTTAACATCGGCAGCCCACGACATGTTTCAATGTTTTTTCGATCAAGCGGCTTCTGGGCCTCCCAACCTAGCTTGTCTATAGCATCAACAGCCCAAGTTATGTTTGTTTTTTCAAGACGACGCACAACTTAGTTCTATTTTTCTATAAGAATGCTAAACAGAACCTATGTTTTCCCTTCAATAATAGTATATATATATATCTTATTTTATTACATGTATATATATAATAGAAACAACATAAGGTTCCGTTAATCCTGTCGTTCGTCCAACCATTTTATAGACCTTCCCACATCCTTTATTTTTTGTATTCATTAATCCTATATTTGAATTTTCTTCCACTTTCTTTTTTTGATGTAAACTGAGTTTTCTCTCAGTACTTTTCCTAGAACCAACTCAACTGTCCCACGTCTAGCCTAAAAAAATAATACCCCACGTCGTATTAACTCATCAAATTAAAATGACATTTTATTTCATAAATTGAAAGTTCTTACAAAACAATAATAATAATTGTTTATATATATCGTGGCAAGTTAACTCCTAGTGATTGCGTACATAAGCTTGCAAATATTTTACTGACCAATGCAGTAATAGAGGTGCAACCATGTGTTTATGTTTTTATAACATTTCTCCGTCCAGCCCAACATGATATTTTCAGCCAGCCCAGCAAGTCTGCGGATTTCGAGAAAATGCAAATGGGCTTTAAATTCTACCATATATATAAACGGGATGCATAGATGCTACATCATTGTTTCACCCAACCCACCAAATCAACTAAAAAAACAAATGGATTGGCTGACATGTGGGCCAGTAGGTCGAAGCCTAAGCGAGGCGTTGGATTTACATCCAACGACTGGCATTCTTCTTCAATCTCTCATTTTCTTCCCCGAGCGCTGCCGGGACCGCCTGCTCTAGCCTCCGGCGTCCCGGGGTGTTGTTTTGCGCGCCTCGCAGCGAAACACTACCCCGCCGACGGCTAGGCCATCTCTCCACTCCGCACCTCCTGTTATTCTCTGCCGAGTGTAGGCCCAACCCGCACCTGAACCAGTCGAGTTTCCCACTCCTCTACGTCTGCGACTCCACTGCCGCGTCTTCCCCATCTCCGGGTCATTCCAGTCTGGGGCCTCGCCGTCATCCACCGCCTTGCAGCGCTCGGCGCGGCGTGGTCAACAAATGAGTCATCAGAAGAGGAATGTACATGAGAGCCTGACGGCTAGGACCCACGAGGTCCATTGTCGCACGCAAGGAAAGTTCCTCCTTATTAAGTTGTTTCCTCCCCTTGACAGCTGGGACCCACCGGCTGTATCTTCGCACGGATGGAAGTGCCTCCTTGTTATGCGAAAAAAACTATTCCTCCCGATGACACCTGGGGCCCGGCAGATTTGGTAGCTGACTTGTGGGCTTACTAAGCCGAAGTGTACGCAGGGCTTTGTCAACTTAATTGACAAATGATTCTAGCGGCTGGACCATTGGATGTTAATCCAACAGCAGTGCTCCTTCTTCAACCTATGTTCTAGCTCCTGTCTCCCATGGGTGGCAGTGCTGGCGCGCACCCGAACTAGTCAAGTTTCCCACTCCTCTCCATCTGCGACTCCACTGCCGTGTTGTGACACCCAAAATTTCTATTTTTGGTTTTATCAAAATCTTTTATTTGATTTGACGAGGGTATTTAAATTTTCTTCTAAAGAACTCTCCCTCTCAATTTTTTTATGACAAATGTTTTGTTTATTTTCATCCTAGACTAGATTGTTGGTCTTGGAGGTTTTTCATCTCATGTTGGCTCAAATGTTTTTCATTTGGGAAAATATATTTGAAAATCTTTTAAATAGCCCTATGGCATTTGGAATGATCTTTTCCCCTTTCAAAAATCCCTCTTGCCATGACCTAAGTGGAAATCCCCTCCCATAAGCCTTTCCCCATCTTTGGATCATGATATACTTCAAATCCAGCAGTATGAACCTCCCCATAATTCTTCTTTCATTTATTTCTCATCAAAAATAATTTCTGCCCTCTACTTTGGCTCTTGGAGATTTACAAAGGAGCTACCCTTTCTACTTTGAGTTCTGCCTCCAAACCAATTTCCCTAGCTAGTCCTTAGAGCCCTCAACCAAGATCCATGAAGATCCACTGGTCTCCAGTTCAATATTTCAAATTGTGCTTGCTGCAAGTTTGGACCATATTTGCCAAATTTGATGAAATTCAATTGTTTTCTCCTCCTAAAAATCTGAGAAAATTCAGGCAGCCTCTGGATGCATTGAGAGGTCACCTCACCAAGTCGCAGCTCCAGAAAAAAAATTTCTTCATGCCAAATCATTTCGTCGAACACCTGACGGGCACTGTTGCTGTCAATGTTTAGAGTTCAGATAAACAGTTTCAGTAAACCACTGTCGTTTTCTTCAGAGCTCGTTCTCGATCTCGCCAGTACCACGGTGGCGCCTTGCTCCCTGTTCCCTCCTTCTTATCCCTGCGCCGCACGATCGCCTGGAAGTTTGCGGGCGTCGGCGACGACCAGGAGGAGGTGCGCCACCCATGAGCGATGGCAGCAGCGGCTTTGCGGCTTCCAGAGAGAGGCGCGGCGTTGGACGGCGCCGTCCAGCGCCGCCGAAGCCACCGGAGGCCGCCGCGTGGCCATCCACTCACCCGTGCACGCTGCCATCCATCATCGTGAAATCCTAGGCGCGGAGCGCGCTCCCTGCCGCCGTCGTGCCCGTACGGCCGCCCCGTCGAGGATCGGGGCATTACGCCTAGCCCGACCAAGGTTTAGCGAGGGAACGGCACCAGTGATCCTCCCTAATGGTGCCTAGCCGCTTAAACCCACTGCCCAACCACTGCCTTGCCGTAATCGCTCGCTGGAGCTTTCCCGTTCACGGCCACCCCCTCAGATCGCCTATAAATAGAGGCCCCGAGCTCGAACTCGAACCCACACCACCTCTGCACTCCACCAATACCACGCCAAGCCACTGGAAGAGCCCCGAGGGAGCCTTCTTCCCCAACTCCGGCCGCCTCGACCCGCCACGGGGTCCAGCTCGATTCACCCCCGTGCGTGCACCTCTACCTCTCAGCTCTTGCCAGTAGCTTCCTAATGCATCCACTCTTCTGACCCATGCTTCAATTTGGAGTTTGCAGCACCCACCGGAGTACTCCACCATCGCCCGAACCACCGTCCGCCGGAGAAAGTGTCGCTGTCGACGTGGTGCTCTCCGACGACCAAGTCCACCACCCACCGACGCGGAAGAACACCCTGAACCTCTTGGTACCCTCCGATCTCTCTGCCTCGCCGTGGTTCAACGCCGGCGGCCACCGCAGCCTTCGGGCGCCGGCGAGCCCCTTTGGAGTTTTTAAACCTGACGGGTGGGACCCCCCGTCAACCTCTCTTCTTTCCCCCCTCGAACCGTTTTCCGTTGGCGCCTTCGGGCAAATGCGCTTTCTCTTTGGGCTGGCGCCTTTTATTGCGAACCGTTTTCTGTTTAATCAAACAAGTCCCTGGTTCTTTTCTGTTTCATCACAGATCAGTACCTGGACTAAAACCCTTATAACTTTTTAATAAAAGATGATTTTTGATTGATTCTTTTTCTGACAGTCTTGAATTTTTGTCTAGTTTTTTATAGTAATTATTTGGAAAATATTTGGAAAAAATTTTATGCACGCGATGATTTTCACGTTAGTGTTCGGTTTCGTTATACCGTAGGTTCCGGAGGAGGTGACGGAGCCGCGAACTTCGCCGAGCTAGACTCCGACTTCTCCGAACCAGGCAAGCATGTTTGAACCTTTGATATGATAGGTGTTTTGCATGTTTGCTTGAATGGTTGTGCAGGGCATAGGAGCATCGGTGAGTATTACGTTGCATGCAAGGCAACTGACCCTGTGTTTCGAAGTTACCGTGATCTTGTTTGAGAGATGACCTGATCATGTGGTGACATGAAAGGTAGTAAGATGGTATTGTTGTAGCATGCCAGTCTTACGTCATCTGATAAACTCCAACGTTAACGTGGACTCAGCCACGTTACCGTTCTTCCCCTTTCGTGCTGCCACATGTTTTCTGCAAACAATACGGTTTAGTAAGTTGTTAACCTCTTTCCGTGTACACACCAAATAGAGGGGCCGGGATGAGGGTTCCATGGCCCTGGATTAAAGCCAGTCATCCGGTCAGGGGGCATGGGTGTTTCCGGTTGGGACCGAGAGGGGGGCACCCCTTAGAGCGCGCGTATATAAATTTGATCCCATGCTACGCGAGGTTGTAGCCTCCCCGTCTCAAAGTTTTTCTTGAACGTTGCCGAGGGTGATTCCTGGCATCGGAATGTTGAATGGGTGTGTACTGGTTAGATGTGTTTCTTCCAAAACACCGTAAACGGAACTAGTCCCTGTGACTACTGAAATCCGTTGGCTGTGGTTAAAGTACAAACTCTGCAGAGTCAAATCCTTCCGAGTCATCGTGTCCATGGTCAAGGACCATGGCCAGCATATCCATATCTATGTCAGTCCTCGTGGTAAAATCCCCGGTGAACAAGCTTGAGTGGTATACCCGTTTGAATTGTTATTCCTGTGGATGGACTAACCTTTATTTTCTCTCGTACCTGAATATTCCCTTGCAATGATTTAAATTCATGAGCTACTAAAATATTAAGTTATGAAATATAAGCCCTTTATGTGATGTTGCTCAGATGTCCGACTGTGGCACTCTTGTCATTTACTTTCAATATAAGCCCTTTATGTGATGTCGCTCAGACGTCCGACTGTGGCACTCTTGTCTTTTACGTTCAATATAAGCCCTTTATGTGATGTCGCTCAGACGTCCGACTGTGGCACGCCCATTTTTACTTTTGATATAAGCCCTTTATGAGATGTCGCTTCATACGTCCGACTGTGGCACACACTGTTATTTATTTTTCCATTATAAGCCCTTTATGAGATGTCGCTTCAGACGTCCGACTGTGGCACGCACTGTTATTTGTTTTTCCATTATAAGCCCTTTATGTGCAGTCGCCTTGACGTCCGACTGCGGCATTGTTATTTCATTTGTATCCTTTCGAGGAGTCATTCAGACACTCGATTGGCCTCAGTATTACTTTGGGATTTCGGGAGGACTACCGCCCGACTTCCCTTTTATTTCCCATGCATTGCCATCTCATTGTTTGAGTACGCTCTATTAGTCTGTGCATATGCATCATGTTTACATTTGTTATATCTTATGTCCGAACTGTCTTGCGAGTACTTTCATAGTACTCACCTGGCTTGTTGTTTTGGCCAGATATTGACGTAGGCGATCTCATGGATGAAGAGTTTGATAGTGAGTCCGACGCCTAGAGGAATCCTAGTCAGTCCCGTGCGATCCTGGATATTGGTCACTTGTATTATATACGCTTCCGCCACCCTCAATAAGTATCCTCGAGCCTCACTCCGACGCTCGAAGAGCTGTTAGTTTCAGGAGTCATGTCACCCACTTCACTGTGATATTTCCACCTCCGCTTTTATCGTGAGTTAGTAGTTATGCCACCCTATCCGCCTTTATGTATTATTGGCGTGCTTGTAATAAATTGTTGAGCAGTCTCCGCTCAACCTTGTATTATATTCAGTACTCCTGGTTTTTCTTCTGTGATCAAGAATTTGTCTACCAATGAGAAGGATTCTTCTCTACTGGTCCGTAAAAGGGATCAGTTTCTCAATAAATATTTTTATTGGAAAACCGGTCGTGACAAGCTTGGTATCAGAGCCAGGCTGACTGTAGGAAGCCACTAGGTGTGATCGCTAATCGGATATTAGCGTCTTTAGTGCTTTTTCAGCATTTTGCAAATGTAGCCATTTTCTGTTGGTCATCATAAATTTATGACATGACTACTCAGAATTTTTGCCTACTTTTGTAGATGGCTGGAAGCAACTGCGAGACTCGGGTGTTCACTAATGTGCCCGAGGGGTTTGTCAAACTCCTCGTCTCCATCACCAAGCTCGCGATCGGGCTAGCGACTCGTCCGGAGTTCACGCTCTACCAGCACAAGCTCAGCGACGACGTGTCTATGCACCAGGCCGTGGTGCAATTCAAGGGAGGACGTTCTGCGTCTCGCCACTTCCGTTTTGTGGGAAGGGCCATGCCTACGGAGAGGCATGCCATGCAGATGGCTGCCCGTGAGGCGATAGCTCGCCTTCGGGACATTCTTCCTTCGATGCAGACTCATCGCTACCGCTACCTCCCATGCCATGTGCCATATACTTGTCACTATGCATTCGCCTGCCATAGGGGAGAGCGAGATGAAGCTATCGAGATGCTTGTTGAGTATCTCAAAGCTCTGGAGGAAGATTTCGACAACCTCGTGGACGATCTTGTGGCTGCCCGCATGGACTTAGTTCGGGGCGGTTCTGCCAGCAGGAAGGAGCTTCTCCACATGGCACCTCCACTGACGTTCGTCTCGTCCTCAACGTCCTATTCACCTGCCATTTTGGCCACCGCTCGCCGTCTGCCTACCACTGAGGAGTTCGACCGGGTCATCGCTCCTACTCCAGTCAGAGCTGCACCGCCTGCCGCACCTGCACTACCGCCTGTCGCACCCGCGCCATCACCTCAGCGCAGTGCTACACGCCTGGAGCATATTAGGGAGGAGGTGGAGGTTGAGTCTCCTGCACCGCTGGGTCTTACCCTCGGCAAGGGGAAGGACGTCTTCACCATCTCCGACTGAGTGCGCTTAGTCGCCGGGCGTTGTGCCTGGATGTATGATATGTTTTATATGTGCTTAAGTTTGTAGTATTTGTGTGCGCATCATGTAGGATCCCGGAGGAGTGTGCTAGCCTAAATAACATGTCAGGAGTGTGTACGCACATCCTGAGTGATGTATCATATGTTTGCGTATCATGTGTAAGATATGTGCTAAGCGGTCCTTCTTAGTGCGCGGTCAAATGTTTTCTTGAAAAATCTTGAGGTCTTTTAAATTTTTGCCTTTGCAAGATTTTCCTTGTGCCACACAGTTCTTCTCATAAATTTTGCAAAATAATACCCCAGAGTGGAAAATGTCTCATCCGTGGACTCGTTCCATGCCCAATCAACCAGAAGAAGTTTATGGAACACAGACAAGCAACAACTTCACTCACGGACAGTCTAGTCAACAGGACAGTGAGGCAGCCTTATCTCAAGCATGCCGTCTTTTCAAACAGAGCCAACAGCAACACCAAGAAATGATGAATCACGTCATCAATATGGGAAATCACCGTGAGCCATACCAACCACACTCCAAGTTGTCTGAACTGCAGAAGATACGCCCTCCAACATTTGCTCACACTGATAGGCCGCTGGAAGCCGATGATTGGCTTCGTGACATCGAAAGAAAGTTGATTATTGCTCAATGTTCTGATCATGAGAAGGTGCTTTATGCACCTCACTACCTCACTGGAGCAGCTGCAGCATGGTGGGAGAACTTCCTACACATGCATCCCAGTGAACACAACATCACCTGGGAAGAGCTTAAGGAAGGCTTTCGTGGGGCACACATACCCAGGAGCATCATAAAAATCAAGAAAAGGGAGTTCGATGATCTCAAGCAGAGAGGCATGACAGTAACGGAATACAACAGTCAGTTTACCTAGCTATCTCGTTATGCCTACGATGAGCATATGACTGAGAACAAGAGGATGGAAAAATTCTTGGACGGCCTGGCACCGGCACTAAGATGCCAACTGGTCGTACACACTTTCCCAGATTTTAAAACTCTGGTTGACAAGGCCATTACTTTGGAGAATGAGCGCCACAGTCTGGAGGATATTCGTAAGCGAAAGAGGGACAAGACGACTCTTGCTCGCAACAACCGAAGCAAGACTGATCTTCAGACAAATGAAGCGAGAAAATCCACGACTACTGCTCTTAGGCCAACCAGACAGTTTCATTCCAGAGACAAGGACTTTGCATACCGTCCAGGGGTCACTTGCTATGCTTGTGGAGAAGAAGGGCATTATGCCAAACAGTGCCCAAAACCAAGGAACTCGGCCCCCAAGCTGAACAATGGTGGGAATAATCCAGCCCCCAAGCGCAACAATTTCAATCCCAACAACAACCAGAGGAAGGGTCACCTGAACCATGTGACCAGGGAAGAAGCGCAGAATGCCCCAGACATCGTGCTCGGTACATTCCCTGTCAACACAGTACCTGCCACGGTTTTGTTTGATTCTGAAGCTTCTCACTCGTTCATTTCGAAGAGTTTTGTTTTGTAACATGGTTTTCCGATACTTCCTTTGGAAAAATCTATGATCATCAAGTCCCCCAAAAATAAGCAGATCACTCAGAGTTACTGCCAAGGAGTGATTATTGAATTCGAAGGACTAAAGTTTCAGGCTAATCTCATCGTGTTGGAAAATAAAGGACTAGATGTTATCCTAGGGATGGATTGGTTAACCACCAACAAGGGATTTATTAACTATTTCAATCGGACTGTAATCCTCACTCACCATCATGGCAAGACAATAAAGGTTACAGCTCAAGAGAGACCACGGTCACGGCAACCAAAGTTGAACAAAGTAGACATTTCAGAATTGAGAAAAGTTCCAGTGGTATGCGAGTTTCCAGACGTATTTCCTGAAGAACTACCAGGCATGCCACCAGACCGAGAGATAGAGTTCAGCATTGAACTAGCACCTAGCACCACTCCCATCTATAAGAAACCTTATAGAATGGCACCCTCAGAGTTGGTAGAATTGAAAAAAGCAAATAAAGGAATTACTGGACAAAGGATTTATTCAAGCCAGCTCCTCACCTTGGGGTTCGCCAGTATTATTCGCCAAGAAAAAGGATGGGACACTGAGATTGTGCATAGACTATCGAGCTCTCAATATGGTCACCATCAAAAACAAATATCCGATGCCACGGATAAATGATTTGTTTGACCAGCTCGCGCAAGCCAAGGTGTTCTCAAAAATTGATTTGAGATCGGGATATCATCAATTAAAAGTACGGACAGAAGATATCCCTAAGACAACATTCACCTCGAGATACGGATTATATGAGTTCACAGTAATGCCGTTTGGACTGACGAACGCCCCCGCATATTTCGTCCACCTCATGAACAAAGTGTTTATGAAATTTATGGACAAATTTGTTGTGGTGTTCATTGACGATATTCTAGTATATTTAAGGACACCAGAAGAGCATGCTGAACATCTCAGAATTGTTTTGGGAGAATTAAGGAAACATCAATTGTACGCCAAATTTAGCAAGTGTGAATTTTGGCTAAGGCAAGTTGGTTTCCTAGGCCATATATTAATCCAAGAAGGCGTGGCCGTAGACCCAGAAAAAGTCAAAGCCATACTTGACTGGAAACCACCAGCCAACATGACGGATGTGCGGAGTTTCCTAGGAATGGCCGGATATTACAGAAGATTTATTGAAGGATTCTCCACTGTGGCAAAACCAATGACACAGTTGCTCAAGAAAGACAAGAAGTTTGTATGGACGGAAGCGTGCGAGAAAAGCTTCCAAGAACTCAAGAAGAAACTAACAACAGCACCAGTTTTGATCGTGCCAGACATACACAAGAGTTTTGAAGTGTAATGTGACGCATCCCGGAAGGGCCTCGGGTGCGTGCTGATGCAGGATGGCAAAGTTGTCGCGTATGCTTCCAGGCAACTACGGAAGCATGAGGAAAATTATCCAACTCATGACTTGGAGCTAGCAGCGGTCATCCATGCACTCAAGGAGTGGAGGCACTTTCTGTTGGGAAATCGTTGTGAAATATATACGGACCATAAGAGCCTTAAATATATTTTCACACAACCAGAGCTAAATTTACGCCAACGACGCTGGTTGGAATTGGTCAAGGACTATGATGTCGGCATTCACTACCATCCAGGGAAAGCAAATGTAGTGGCAGATGCTCTTAGTCGGAACCCCAGCCCGGGCAACGATAGTCCACAGAACTTGAGGCCTGAGTTTCAGCAGGAGTTCGCTAGACTCAACATGGTGTTAGTCTCTGAAGGCAATGTATCAAATCTGGAGATACAACCCACCCTAATGGAACAAATTAAGAAGGCTCAGCATGGACATCCCAGCATCGAAGGTATAAAGAGGAAGATGAGCCTCGGCAAGGCTTCAGAGTTCGTCACAGATAATGAAGGAATATTATGGTACAGGGACAGACTTTGCGTACCAAACATTGAGGAACTCAAGCAACAAATCCTAACTGAAAGCCACACCGCTCCATACTCGATCCACCCTGGAGGAACCAAAATGTACAAAGACATTCAGGAAAGATTTTGGTGGCACGGTATGAAAAGGGATATAGCCGCATTTATTGCTTGTTGCAATTCTTGTCAGCGCATAAAAGCCGAGCATCAAAAGCCAGCAGGGCTGCTACAACCAAACAGGATACCTGAGTGGAAATGGGATGAAATTGGAATTGACTTCATCGTCGGACTACCTCGATCGCAGCACGGAAATGATGCCATATGGGTCATCACAGATAGGCTAACCAAGGTAGCGCATTTCATTCCCGTGAAGACGACCTACTCCACTCAAAGGCTAGCCAAGCTTTATCTCTCCCGTATAGTTTGTTTGCATGGAGTCCCAAAGACTATAATATCTGACCGAGGCACTCAATTTGTCTCTAAATTTTGGGATCACCTACAACAAGCTCTGGGCACGCAACTAGCATTCAGTACAGCATACCACCCTCAGACCGATGGACAGACGGAACGCGTGAACCAAATTCTAGAGGACATGCTGAGAGCCTGTGTGCTCACCTATGGATCCAGTTGGGAAGAAAGTCTGTCGTATGCCGAGTTTGCTTACAACAACAGTTACCAAGCCAGCCTGCAAATGGCACCTTTTGAAGCACTGTATGGACGGAGGTGTCGTACCCCACTAAATTGGTCAGAAACAGGTGACAGTCGTATCTTCGGCCCAGACATGCTCAAGGAACCGAGGAGAAAGTTAAACAGATCAGGGATAGACTCAAGACATCTCAGAGCCAACAAAAGAGCTATTACGATCGAAAACATCGTGAGGTCAGCTTTGAACCCGGTGATTACGTATACCTCCGAGTGTCTCCTATGCGAGGCCTGCAACGGTTCAAAATTAAGGGGAAGCTAGCCCCGAGATTTATTGGACCCTTCTGTATAGTTGCACGAAGAGGCACAGTAGCCTACCAGATAGACCTACCCAAAGAGCTGTCAGACATCCACGACGTGTTTCACGTCTCACAGTTGAGGAAATGTGTGAACAACCCGGAGAAGCATGTATCTCATGAAAACATTGATGTGCAACCAGACCTCACCTACAGAGAGCGGCCAGTAAAGATATTGGAAGAGTCTGAAAGGAGGACCCGTCAAAAAAGGATAAAAAATTTCAAGGTTCAGTGGAGCAATCACACCGAGGATGAAGCTACATGGGAAAGAGAAGATTTTCTTCAGGCAGAGTACCCACATCTGTTTGAGGATCAGCTGAAATCTCGGGGACGAGATTTTTCCGAAGGGGGTAGGTGCTGTGACACCCAAAATTTTTATTTTTGGTTTTATCAAAATCTTTTATTTGATTTGAGGAGGGTATTTAAATTTTCTTCTAAAGAACTCTCCCTCTCCAATTTTTTTATGACAAATGTTTTGTTTGCTTTCATCCTAGACTGGATTGTTGGTCTTGGAGGTTTTTCATCTCATGTTGGCTCAAATGTTTTTCATTTGGGAAAATATATTTGAAAATCTTTTAAATAGCCCTATGGCATTTGGAATGATCTTTTCCACTTTCAAAAATCCCTCTTGCCATGACCTAAGTGGAAATCCCCTCCCATAAGCCTTTCCCCATCTTTGGATCATGATATACTTCAAATCCAGCAGTTTGAACCTCCCCATAATTCTTCTTTCATTTATTTCTCATCAAAAATAATTTCTGCCCTCTACTTTGGCTCTTGGAGATTAACAAAGGAGCTACCCTTTCTACTTTGAGTTCTGCCTCCAAACCAATTTCCCTAGCTAGTCCTTAGAGCCCTAAACCAAGATCCATGAAGATCCACTGGTCTCCAGTTCAAATATTTCAAATTGTGCTTGCTGCAAGTTTGGACCATATTTGCCAAATTTGATGAAATTCAATTGTTTTCTCCTCCTAAAAATCTGAGAAAATTCAGGCAGCCTCTGGATGCATTGAGAGGTCACCTCACCAAGTCGCAGCTCCAGAAAAAAAATTCTTCATGCCAAATCATTTCGTCGAACACCTGACGGGCACTGTTGCTGTCAATGTTCAGAGTTCAGATAAACAGTTTCAGTAAACCACTGTCGTTTTCTTCAGAGCTCGTTCTCGATCTCGCCAGTACCACGGTGGCGCCTTGCTCCCTGTTCCCTCCTTCTTATCCCTGCGCCGCACGATCGCCTGGAAGTTTGCGGGCGTCGGCGACGAGCAGGAGGAGGTGCGCCACCCATGAGCGACGGCAGCAGCGGCTTTGCGGCTTCCAGAGAGAGGCGCGGCGTTGGACGACGCCATCCAGCGCCGCCCAAGCCACCGGAGGCCGCCGCGTGGCCATCCACTCACCCGTGCACGCTGCCATCCGTCGTCGTGAACTGCTAGGCGCGGAGCGCGCTCCCTGCAGCCGCCGTGCCCGTACGGCCGCCCCGTCGAGGATCGGCGCATTACGCCTAGCCCGACCAAGGTTTAGCGGGGGAACGGCACCAGTGATCCTCCCTGATGGTGCCTAGCCGCTTAAACCCACTGCCCAACCACTGCCTCGCCGTAATCGCTCGCCGGAGCTACCCCGTTCACGGCCACCCCCTCAGATCGCCTATAAATAGAGGCCCCGAGCTCGAACTCGAACCCACACCACCTCTGCACTCCACCAATACCACGCCAAGCCACTGGAAGAGCCCCGAGGGAGCCTTCTTCCCCAACTCCGGCCGCCTCGACCCGCCACGGGGTCCAGCTCGATTCACCCCCGTGCGTGCACCTCTACCTCTCAGCTCTTGCCAGTAGCTTCCTAATGCATCCACTCTTCTGACCCGCGCTTCAATTTGGAGTTTGCAGCGCCCACCGGAGTACTCCACCATCGCCCGAACCACCGTCCGCCGGAGAAAGTGTCGCCGTCGACGTGGTGCTCTCCGACGACCAAGTCCACCACCCACCGACGCGGAAGAACACCCTAAACCTCTTGGTACCCTCCGATCTCTCTGCCTCGCCGTGGTTCAACGCCGGCGGCCACCGCAGCCTTCGGGCGCCGGCGAGCCCCTTTGGAGTTTTTAAACCTGACGGGTGGGACCCCCCGTCAACGTCTCTTCTTTCCCCCCCTCGAACCGTTTTCTGTTGGCGCCTTCGGGCAAATGCGCTTTCTCTTTGGGCTGGCGCCTTTTATTCCGAACCGTTTTCTGTTTTCTCAAACAAGTCCCTGGTTCTTTTCTGTTTCATCACAGATTAGTCCCTGGACTAAAACCCTTATAACTTTTTAATAAAAGATGATTTTTGATTGATTCTTTTTCTAACAGTCTTGAATTTTTGTCTAGTTTTTCTATAGTATTTATTTGGAAAATATTTGGAAGAATTTTTATGCACGCGACGATTTTCACGTTAGTGTACGGTTTCGTTATACCATAGGTTCCGGAGGAGGTGACGGAGCCGCGAACTTCGCCGAGCTAGACTCCGACTTCTCCGAACCAGGCAAGCATGTTTGAACCTTTGATATGATAGGTGTTTTGCATGTTTGCTTGAATGGTTGTGCAGGGCATAGGAGCATCGGTGAGTATTACGTTGCATGCAAGGCAACTGACCGTGTGTTTCGAAGTTACCGTGATCTTGTTTGAGAGATGACCTGATCATGTGGTGACATGAAAGGTAGTAAGATGGTATTGTTGTAGCATGCCAGTCTTACGTCATCTGATAAACTCAAACGTTAACGTGGACTGAGCCACGTTACCGTTCTTCCCCTTTTGGGCTGCCACATGTTTTCTGCAAAGAATACGGTTTAGTAAGTTGTTAACCTCTTTTCGTGTACACACCAAATAGAGGGGCCGGGATGAGGGTTCCATGGCTTTGGATTAAAGCCAGTCATCCGGTCAGGGGGCATGGGTGTTTCCGGTTGGGACCGAGAGGGGGGCACCCCTTAGAGTGCGCGTATATAAATTTGATCCCATGCTACGCGAGGTTGTAGCCTCCCCGTCTCAAAGTTTTTCTTGAACGTTGCCGAGGGTGATTCCTGGCATCGGAATGTTGAATGGGTGTGTACTGGTTAGATGTGTTTCTTCCAAAACACCGTAAACGGAACTAGTCCCTGTGACTACTGAAATCCGTTGGCTGTGGTTAAAGTACAAACTCTGCAGATTCAAATCCTTCTGAGTCATCGTGTCCATGGTCAAGGACCATGGCCAACATATCCATATCTATGTCAGTCCTCGTGGTAAAATCCCCGGTGAACAAGCTTGAGTGGTATACCCGTTTGAATTGTTATTCCTGTGGATGGACTAACCTTTATTTTCTCTCGTACCTGAATATTCCCTTGCAATGATTTAAATTCATGAGCTACTGAAATATTAAGTTATGAAATATAAGCCCTTTATGTGATGTTGCTCAGACGTCCGACTGTGGCACTCTTGTCATTTACTTTCAATATAAGCCCTTTATGTGATGTCGCTCAGACGTCCGACTGTGGCACTCTTGTCTTTTACGTTCAATATAAGCCCTTTATGTGATGTCGCTCAGACGTCCGACTGTGGCACGCCCGTTATTTACTTTTGATATAAGCCCTTTATGAGATGTCGCTTCAGACGTCCGACTGTGGCACGCACTGTTATTTGTTTTTCCATTATAAGCCCTTTATGTGCAGTCGCCTTGACGTCCGACTGCGGCATTGTTATTTCATTTGTATCCTTTCGAGGAGTCATTCAGACACTCGATTGGCCTCAGTATTACTTTGGGATTTCGGGAGGACTACCGCCCGACTTCCCTTTTATTTCCCATGCATTGCCATCTCATTGTTTGAGTACGCTCTATTAATCTGTGCATATGCATCATGTTTACATTTGTTATATCTTATGTCCGAACTGTCTTGCGAGTACTTTCATAGTACTCACCTGGCTTGTTGTTTTGGCCAGATATTGACGAAGGCGATCTCATGGATGAAGAGTTTGATAGTGAGTCCGACGCCTAGAGGAATCCCAGTCAGTCCCGTGCGATCCTGGATATTGGTCACTTGTATTATATACGCTTCTGCCACCCACAATAAGTATCCTCGAGCCTCACTCCGACGCTCGAAGAGCTGTTAGTTTCAGGAGTCATGTCACCCACTTCACTGTGATATTTCCACCTCCGCTTTTATCGTGAGTTAGTAGTTATGCCACCCTATCCGCCTTTAAGTATTATTGGCGTGCTTGTAATAAATTGTTGATCAGTCTCCGCTCAACCTTGTATTATATTCAGTACTCCTGGTTTTTCTTCTGTGATCAAGAATTTGTCTACCAGTGAGAAGGATTCTTCTCTACTGGTCCGTAAAAGGGATCGGTTTCTCAATAAATATTTTTATTGGAAAACCGGTCGTGACACGCGTGTTCTCCATCTCCGGGTCATTCCAGTTTGGGGCCTCTCCGTCGTCCACCGGCCTTGGTGCGCTCGGCACGGTGTGGTCAATGTGGTCAACAAACAAGAGTCATCGGAAGATGACTGTACGTGAGAGGCTGACAGTGGGGACGCACCACGCCCATGGACGCATGCATGCAACTGCATCCTTTTTACCCTGAAAAATAATGTTTTCTCCCCTTGACTGCTGGGACCCACCAGCTACATCTTTGCACGCAAGGAAGTGCCTGACAGTCGGGACCCACCTGGTCGAAGCGTACGTAGCGTTATCATTCTGGTCACGAACGTGTACGTACATACTGGTCGATGCAGAGGCGCGCACGTGTCGTAGAAGAGGCACGCACGTAGCATGTACACGTATGTACAGCGGCCAGGTTGCAAGAAAGAAAATACGGCCATGTACGTATATACGGGCGGGGTCTCGAACGGCTACTCGCGCATACGTACGGCCAGGACTCGTGTACATGCTGGGTGGGAACGGACAAACTGCATCGTCGTCGCGTTCATCGGGAGCCAACCGGCCGGGTCAGAACGGAATGTCTCGTCGTGTTCATCGGGAGGGCTTGGACGCAACAGCCGATGGAAACGAGGCCTGGCGTACCGTAGAACGGAGGAAACGACCTTGTGTTCGACGGGCCACGGTCGAAACGGGATCCTGTTCACCGGGAGGGGTCTGGCGTACCGCAAAACGGAGGAAACAGACTTTGGTTGGACCTCCTACGGTTGAAATGAGGTCCTGTTGATCGGGAGGGGTGTGGCGTGCCGCAAAACGGAGGAAAAAGGACTTGTGTTGGAGCGCTACGGTCGAAACGGGGGTCCTGTTCATCAGGAGGGGTGTGGCGTACCGCAAAACGGGACTCCACGGGATACTGTTCATCTCCACCGTCGACCTCCTCCAGCCTCCACGGGCTACTGTTCATCCATCGTCGACCTCCTCCAGGCTCCACCTGCGACTGTTCATCCACGGGCTCCTGTTCATCCGGCCTCCACCGCGCGCTCCTCCACCGTCTACAGTTCAACCAGCCCTCGCCACGGGGTCCTGTTCAACCACCCCTCCACAGGATACTATTCATCCAGCCCTCCACCGGCTACTGTTCAACCAGCCCTCCACCGGCTACTGTTCAACCTTCCCTCCACGGGGTCCTGTTCATCCAGTCCTCCACGGGGTCCTGTTCATCCACGCCCAACCGGCTCGATGATCGGGGTCCTGTTAATCCAGCGGCAACACCACGGGGTCCTGTTCTTCCAACCCCCACCGGGAACTGTTCATCCAAAACCCCCCTATCGGTGTCAAAACCGGCGGATCTCGGGTAGGGGGTCCCGAACTGTGCGTCTAAGGTCGATGGTAACAGGAGACAGGGGACACAATGTTTACCCAGGTTTGGGCCCTCTCTATGGAGGTAATACCCTACTTCCTGCTTGATTGATCTTGATGAATATGAGTATTACAGGAGTTGATCTACCACGAGATCGTAATGGCTAAAACCCTAGAAGTCTAGCCCGTATGACTATGGTAATGAGTCCTCCCCCTCCGGACTAAGTCCTCCGGTTTATATAGACACCGGGGAGATCTAGGGTTACATAGAGTTGGTTAAATAGAAAGGAATCTTCATAGTTGATCGCCAAGCTTGCCTTCCACGCCAAGGAGAGTCCTATCGGGACATGGGTACAGTCTTCGGCCTTCGTGTCTTCTCAGCCCATCAGTCCGGCCCATGGATAATTGGCCGGATGCCCGAGGACCCCTTAGTCTAGGACTCCCTTAGTAGCCCCTGAACCTGGCTTCAATGGCGAGGAGTCCGACGCGTAGATTGTCTTCGGCACTGCAAGGCAGGTTCCCCTTCCCGAACTCCAGAATAGTCTTTGGACGCAACGATTATACCTAGACCTGTAACACACACCACACACAACCGCAGAGAGAATATAATACTTCCACGAGTCCAATCCGCTGACAACTTTTTATGACGTCACACCGGCTCGGTAATTATTTCGAACCGTTTTTCGTCTGCCACTCCATGTTTCAAGATGCGGTTGCCATTGGCACGTCTTGTCGAAGCAGAGATCATGTCCCCTCATTGCGGGATTCTCTTCAATACGGGCGTGGGTAACCCAACCGTGTCGTTTACACAGGCCTTGGGAATAGGTGAGTTTCGAGGCAAACGGGGAGGCATTTAATATTCACTGCCTTTATAAGGAGACAAGGATTCCCTTCTTCTCCCACGCCTTCTCTCTTTGTCTGCCCTTCCAATCTTAAGCTCCAGCGCCCAAGTTCTCATCTCCTTTCCACTCGAGCTAACACTTCAACCATGTCTGGATCCGGAGGTCAAGGCAAGTGGATGGTCTCCTCCATTAAGGAGAAGGACATTACTGAGCTTCGGGCGGCCGGGTACTTGGCGAAGGAAATCGCCCATCGCCTTCCAGCCCAGGGGCATATCATCCCCACGCTGAAGCCCAACGAGAGGGTGGTGTTCATCCCTCATTTCCACCGCAGGCTAGGGTTTTCTCTCCACCCTTTCGTCCGCGGGCTGATGTACTATTACGGGATAGACTTCCATGATCTATCTCCGAACTCTTTCCTCAACATCTCGGTGTTCATCGTCGTGTGTGAGGCCTTCCTCCGCATCCAACCGCACTTCAGGTTGTGTCTCAAGGTCTTCAACATGGAGCCGAAGGTGGTGGATGGCCAACACGTGGAGTGCGGAGGAGCCATGGTGAGTAAGCCATCCAATGTCTCCTGGCCGAAAGGCACTTTCGTGGAGACTGTCAAGGAGTGGCAAAAACAATGGTTCTATATTACATAACCCCGCGACACCAACTGGGCCGCAGCTCCCGAATTCAACCCTGGTGTCCCAATGCGGCTCACCTCCTAGGTCGAGAAGAGCCCGAACTGGTGTTCGCCAGACGAGCTGATAGCGCTGCAGACGCGCACTCAAAGCATGGTGGTCAAGAACGTCAAACTCGTCGATGTAATCCAGGTGATGCTAGTTCGTCGGACTCTCCTGTGCCAGAGCCAAAGCTGCCCTCTATGGAAGTTCAATCCGAAGAAGCACCATACCCCAAAGAGGCTCTTCGAGACCACTCACGAGGGTGCCTGGAAGTTGCTCTTCAAGGGCAACGAAAAACTGCTGATACGTCCATTTTGCATCATGCCTTTATATCGATATTTATTGCATTATGGGCTGTTATTATGCATTATGTCACAATACTTATGCCAATTCTCTCTTATTTTACAAGGTCTACATAAGGAGGGAGAATGCCGGCAGCTGGAATTCTGGGCTGGAAAAGGAGCAAATATTAGAGAACCTATTCTGCACAACTCCAAAAGTCCTGAAACTCCACGAAAGTTATTTTTGGAAATAATAAAAAATATTGAGTGGAATAAGTACGTCAGAGGGGGCCCCACCTGGCCACGAGGGTGGGGGCACACCCTACCCCCCCAGGGCGCGCCCCCTGCCTCGTCGGCCCCCTGTTGGCTCTCCGGTAGCCATCTTCTGCTATATGAGGTCTTTTGTCGAGGAAAAAATCATAAGCAACCTTTCGGTACGAGACTCCACCGCCACGAGGCGGAACCTTGGCGGAACCAATCTAGGGCTCCGGCAGAGCTGTTCTGCCGGGGACACTTCCCTCCGGGAGGGGGAGATCATCGCCATCGTCATCACCAACGCTCCTCTCATCGGGAGAGGGCAATCTCCATCAACATCTTCACCAGCACCATCTCCACCAGCGCCATCTTCACCAGCGCCATCTCCATCCAATTCTTGTCTCCAAGTCCGGGATTGGTACTAGTAGGTTGCTAGTAGTGTTGATTACTCCTTGTAGTTGATGCTAGTTGGTTTATTTGGTGGAAGATCATATGTTCAGATCCTACATGCATATTAATACCCCTCTGATTATGAACATGAATATGCTTTGTGAGTAGTTACATTTGTTCCTGAGGACATGGGAGAAGTCTTGCTATTAGTAGTCATGTGAATTTGGTATTCGTTCGATATTTTGATGAGATGTATGTTGTCTAGCCTCTAGTGGTGTTATGTGAACGTCGACTACATAACACTTCACCATTATTTGGGCCTAGAGGAAGGCATTGGGAAGTAATAAGTAGATGATGGGTTGCTAGAGTGACAGAAGCTTAAACCCTAGTTTATGTCTTGCTTCGTAAGGGTCTGATTTGGATCCATATGTTTCATGCTATGGTTAGGTTTACCTTAATACTCTTGTTGTAGTTGCGAATGCTTGCAATAGAGGTTAATCATAAGTGGGATGCTTGTTCAAGTAAGAACAGCACCCAAGCACCGGTCCACCCACATATCAAATTATCAAAGTACCGAACGCGAATCATATGAACATGATGAAAACTAGCTTGACAATAATTCCCATGTGTCCTCGGGAGCGCTTTTCTCTATATAAGAATTTGTCTAGGCTTGTCATTTCCTACAAAAAGGATTGGGCCACCTTTCTACACTTCATTTACTTTTGGTACTTGTTGCTCATTACAAATTATCCTATCACAAAACTATCTGTTACCACTTATTTCAGTACTTGCAGAGAATACCTTGCTGAAAACCGCTTATCATTTCCTTCTGCTCCTCGTTGGGTTCGACACTCTTACTTATCGAAAGGACTACGATAGATCCCCTATACTTGTGGGTCATCAAGACTCTTTTGTGGCGCCGTTTCCGGGGAGTGAAGCGCCTTTGGTAGGTGGAATTCGGTAAGAAAAAATTTATATAGTGTGCTGAAATTTACTGTCACTTGTTACTATGGAAAGTAATCCTCTGAGGGGCTTGTTCGGGGTATCTTCACCCCGACCAGTAGAGCAAAGAGTTGCTCCTCAACCTACTGAACCTACTGAAAATGAAAATGTCCCCTTTGAAGTTCCTTCGGGTATGTTAGAAAATTTGCTGGCTAATCCTTTTGTAGGAGATGGAACAAAGCATCCTGATGAGCACCTAATATATGTGGATGAAGTTTGTGGATTATTTAAGCTTGCAAGTATACTCGATGATGTCGTTAAGAAGAAGGTCTTCCCTTTATCTTTGAAGGGAGATGCATCGACATGGTATAGGCTATGTGATGATACGGGATCATGTCACTATAAACAATTGAAATTGGAATTTCATCAGAAATTTTATCCTATGCATCTTGTTCATCGTGATCACAATTATATATATAATTTTTGGCCTCGCGAAGGAGAAAGCATCGCTCAAGCTTGGGGGAGGCTTAAATCAATGTTATATTCATGCCCCAATCATGAGCTCTCAAGAGAAATAATTCTCCAAAGTTTTTATGCTCGGCTTTCCCGTAATAATCAATCCATGCTCGATACTTCTTGTTCTGGCTCTTTTATGATGAAGACTATTGAATTCAAATGGAATTTATTGGATAGAATTAAACGCAACTCTGAAGATTGGGATCTCGACAAAGGTAAGGAGTCAGGTATGAAACCTAAGTTTGATTGTGTTAAATCTTTTATGGATACCGACGTTTTTCATAAATTTAGCACTAAATATGGACTTGACTCTGGGATAGTAGCTTCTTTCTGTGAATCTTTTGCTACTTATGTTGATCTCCCCAAGGAGAAGTGGTTTAAATATCATCCTCCCATAGAAGTGAAAGTAGCTGCACCTACTAAAGTTGAAGAAGAGACTATCACTTATAATGATCCTGGTGTTCCTACTTCTTATGTTGAGAAACCACCTTTCCCTGTTAGGATAAAGGATCATGCTAAAGCTTCAACCGTGGTTCGTAAAAGCAATATTAGAACTTATACACCTCCTGAGCAAATTAAAGTTGAACCTAATATTGCAATTGTTAAAGATCTCTTGGCTGATAATATTGATGGGCACGTTATTTATTTCTGCAGTGAAACTGCTAGAATTGCCAAACCTTGTGCTAAAGATAAACATAGACCTGTGGTAGACATGCCTGTTATTTCTGTTAAAATAGGAGATCAATGTTATCATGGCTTATGTGGTATGGGTGCTAGTGTTAGTGCAATACCTTATGACTTGTACAAAGAAATTATGCATGATATTGCACCTACTGAGATAGAAGATATTGATGTCACAATTAAACTTGCCAATAGAGATACTATTTCACCACTGGGAATTGTAAGGGATGTTGAAGTCTTGTGTGGGAAAAATAAATACCCTGCTGATTTTCTTGTTCTTGGTTCCCCACAAGATAGCTTTTGTCCCATTATATTTGGTAGACCCTTCTTGAACACTGTCAATGCTAGGATAGACTGCGAAAAGGATGTTGTTACTATTGGCTTGGGTGATATGTCTCATGAGTTTAATTTCTCTAAATTTAGTAGACAACACCGTGAAGAAGAATTGCCTAGTAAGGATGAAATTATTGGTCTTGCTTCTATTGTCGTACCTCCTAGTGATCCTTTAGAACAATATTTGCTAGATCATGAAAATGATATGTTTATGAATGAAAGAAGGGAAATAGATGAAGTATTCTTTAAACAGGAACCCATCCTGAAACACAATTTGCCTGTTGAAATCTTAGGGGATCCCCCTCACCCAAGGGTGATCCCCTGTTTGAGCTTAAACCGTTGCCTGATACTCTTAAATATGCTTATCTTGATGAGAAAAAGATATATCCTGTTATTATTAGTGCTAACCTTTCAGAGCATGAAGAAGAGAGATTATTGAAAACTCTGAAGAAGCACCGTGCTGCTATTGGATATACTATTGATCATCTTAAGGGCATTAGTCCCACTCTATGTCAATAGAAAATAAATTTGGAAGAAGATGCCAAACCAGTTCGCGGTCATCAACGACGCATGAATCCTAAGATGAAAGATGTGGTAAGAAAAGAAATACTAAAGCTCCTGGAGGCAGGTATAATTTATCCCGTTGCTGATAGTTAACGGGTAAGTCTTGTCCATTGTGTCCCTAAGAAGGGAGGTATTACCGTCGTTCCTAATGATAAAGATGAATTGATCCCGCAAAGAATTATTACAGGTTATAGGATGGTAATTGATTTCCGCAAATTAAATAAAGCTACTAAGAAAGATCATTATCCCTTACCTTTTATTGATCAAATGCTAGAAAGATTATGCAAACATACACACTTTTGCTTTCTAGATGGCTATTCTGGTTTCTCTCAAATACCTGTGTCAGCCAATGGTCAATCAAAAACTACTTTTACTTGCCCTTTTGGTACTTTTGCTTATAGACATATGCCTTTTGGTTTATGTAATGCACCTGCTACCTTTCAAAGATGCATGATGGCTATATTCTCTGACTTTTGTGAAAAGATTTGTGAGGTTTTCATGGACGACTTTTCCGTCTATGGATCCTCTTTTCATGATTGCTTGAGCAACCTTGATCGAGTCTTGCAGAGATGTGAAGAAACTAACCTTGTATTGAATTGGGAAAAGTGCCACTTTATGGTTAATGAAGGTATTGTCTTGGGGCATAAAGTTTCTGAAAGAGGTATTGAAGTTGATAAGGCCAAGGTTGATGCTATTGAAAAGATGACATGTCCCAAGGACATCAAAGGTATAAGAAGTTTCCTTGGTCACGCTGGATTTTATAGGAGGTTCATTAAGGACTTCTCCAAAATTTCTCGGCCTCTAACTAATTTATTACAAAAAGATATACCATTTTTCTTTAATGATGATTGTGTAGAAGCATTTGAAATATTAAGAAAGCATTGATCTCTGCACCTTTTGTTCAGCCACCTGATTGGAACTTACCCTTTGAAATTATGTGTGATGCTAGTGATTATGCTGTAGGTGCTGTTCTAGGGAAAAGAGTTGATAAGAAATTAAATGTTATCCAATATGCTAGTAAGACTCTAGACAATGCTCAAAGAAATTATGCTACTACTAAAAAAGAATTCTTAGCGGTCGTATTTGCTTGTGATAAGTTCAGGCCTTATATTGTTGATTCTAAAGTAACTATTCACACGGATCATGCTGCTATTAAATATCTTATGGAAAAGAAAGATGCTAAACCTAGACTTATTAGATTGGTTCTCTTGCTACAAGAATTTGATTTCCATATTGTTGATAGAAAGGGAGCTGAGAACCCCGTTGCAGACAACTTGTCTAGGTTAGAAAATGTTCTTGATGACCTACTACCTATTGATGATAGCTTTCCTGATGAGCAATTAAATGTCATAAATGCCTCTCGTAGTACTCCGTGGTATGCTGATTATGCTAATTATATTGTTGCTAAATTTATACCGCCAAGTTTCACATACCAGCAAAAGAAAAAGTTTTTCTATGATTTGAGACATTACTTTTGGGATGACCCACATCTTTATAAGGAAGGAGTAGATGGTGTTATTAGACGTTGTGTACTTGAGCATGAACAGGAATAGATCCTACGCAAGTGTCACTCTGAAGCATATGGAGGACACCACGCTGGAGATAGAACTGCATATAAGATATTGCAATCCGGTTTTTATTGGCCTACTCTCTTCAAGGATGCCCGTAAGTTTGTCTTATCTTGTGATGAATGTCAAAGAATTGGTAATATTAGTAGACGTCAAGAAATTCCTATGAATTATTCACTCGTTATTGAACCATTTGATGTTTGGGGCTTTGATTATATGGGACTTTTTCCTGCCTCTAATGCTTATCCACATATTGTAGTTGCTGTTGATTACGTTACTAAGTGGGTAGAAGCTATTCCAACCAGTACTGCTGATCATAACACTTCTATTAAGATGCTTAAAGAAGTTATTTTTCCGAGGTTTGGAGTCCCTAGATATTTAATGACTAATGGTGGTTCACATTTTATTCATGGTGCTTTCCGTAAAATGCTTGCTAAGTATGATGTTGATCATAGAATTGCATCTCCTTATCACCCACGGTCTAGCCGTCAAGTAGAATTGAGTAATAGAGAGCTCAAATTAATTTTGCAAAAGACTGTCAATAGGTCTAGAAAGAATTGGTCCAAGAAACTTGATGATGCATTATGGGTCTATAGAACTGCATATAAAAATCCTATTGGTATGTCTCCGTATAAAATGGTTTATGGAAAAGCATGTCACTTACCTCTCGAACTAGAACACAAGGCTTATTGGGCTATTAAAGAGCTCAATTATGATTTTAAACTTGCCGGTGAGAAGAGGTTATTTGATATTAGCTCACTTGATGAATGGAGAACCCAAGCTTATGAAAATGCCAAATTGTTTAAAGAAAAGGTTAAAAGATGGCATGATAAAAGGATACAAAAGCGTGAGTTTAATGTAGGTGATTATGTATTGCTATACAACTCTCATTTAAGATTTTTTGCAGGAAAACTTCTCTCTAAATGGGAAGGCCCTTACGTTGTCGAGGAGGTCTATCGTTCCGGTGCCATAAAAATCAACAACTTCGAAGGCACAAATCAGAAGGTGGTGAACGATCAAAGAATATAACATTATGTCTCAGGTAATCCCATAAATGTTGAAACCAATGTTATTGAAACTGTAACCCAGGAGGAATACATAAGGGACACTTTCCGGAATGTTTCAGACTCCGAACAGGAATAGGTATGTGGTACGGTAAGTAAACCGACTCCAAAACAGTTTTTAAGGCAATATTTCTCCGTTTTGGAATATTTAGAAAAATAGAAAAATAAGAAGCAGTCCGGGAAGGACACGAGGGTGGAGGGCGCGCCCTATCCTACTGGGCGCGCCCCCCTACCTCGTGGGCACCTCATGCGCTCTCCGGACTCCGTTTTCTTGCACGATACGTATTTTGGTCGGCAAAAATTCATTATATAATCTCCCGAAGGTTTTG
The DNA here is from genome assembly GCF_002575655.3 of Aegilops tauschii subsp. strangulata. Taxonomy (NCBI): domain Eukaryota; kingdom Viridiplantae; phylum Streptophyta; class Magnoliopsida; order Poales; family Poaceae; genus Aegilops; species Aegilops tauschii. Next base: position 467,774,853 of record NC_053040.3, on the reverse strand, counting down.
ACCCCTGTATCACGCAAATATCCTCTGTTCTTGTTTCGAGTTGTTGCTGCTGCAGATTAGAGCAAGATGTCTTCTCAAGAGTCAGTCGGGGAGAGCCGGGTGTCTCATCTGGCATCGAGATCAAGGACAAACAGCGATGCTGACCACTTTGGGCCAGCAACGGAGAAAGAGATGGAGGCTGACTTAATGAGGATAGATGCCATGGCGGAGGATCAAGAAGTCACTTCTCACTTCCGAGCTAGATTCACGATGGGAGAACTACAGAGCTCAGCTATTCCAAAGTCGGTTATCCCTTCCAATGTTAGATTTCTTTCTTATGAAAATATGAAGAGGAGTGTCACTTGTTCTCCCGCAGCTATGCAACACCCTTGGGGTGCAAGGAGCCTTAGCCATTACAGGAAAGCTTCGTAAAGAAATAATGGACCTCAAGCAGCAAGTCAATAATCTCGAGGAGGAGAATCGTATCCTGAGGGGCATCATCGCCAAGAATATTACACCATCACCAAAGAAGGAGACATAATCACATGGGTATGGGCACTCCCCTTGGCAACTGCCAAGCTTGGGGGAGATGCCCCAGTATCGTATCGCCATCACACTCCTATCTTTACCATTTTTCTTAGTTCGATCCTATTTAGTAGTATCTTGATCTAGTAGAATAAAGTTTATGGCATGATCTAGTTTTGAGTTTTTGCTTTATGATCTCTCTATGTAATCGAGTCCATGAGCTATATAATAAATATTAGTGTTGAGTCAAGAGCTTGATTATCTTGCTATGACCTTGAGTGAATAAAAGAAAAGGGAAAAGAATAAAAAGAAACAAAGAGATCATATTGATCTTATCGAGAGTAATGACTTCACATAGAAAGAGTATGATGATTAAAAGTTGTTGGGAGTTGGCAAACGTAGCTTTGGTCATCATTGCAATTAATAGGAAGTAATAAAGAAAGAGAGGTTTCACATATAAATATACTATCTTGGACATCTTTTATGATTGGGAGCACTCATTAAAATATGACATGCTAAAGAGTTGATGTTGGACAAGGAAGACAACGTAATGGGTTATGTTTTCTTATATCTGAGATAAAGTATATTGTCATGGATCATCCAACAAGTTTAGCTTGCCTTTCCCCCTCATGCTAGCCAAATTATTAGCACCAAGTAGAGATACTACTTGTGCTTCCAAAAACCCTTAAACCAGTTTTGCCAAGAGAGTCCACCATACCTACCTATGGATTGAGTAAGATCCTTCAAGTAAGTTGTCATCGGTGCAAGCAATAAAAATTGCTCTCTAAATATGTATGATTGATTGGTGTGGAGGAAATAAGCTATATACGATCTTGTGATGTGGAAGAAATAAAAGCGATGGACTGCAATAATAAAGGTTCATATCACAAGTGGCAATATAAAGTGACGTTCTTTCGCATTAAGATTTTGTGCATCCAACCCTGAAAGCGCATGGCAACCTCTGCTTCCCTCTGCGAAGGGCCTATGTTTTATTATTATCTTCTACTTATGCAAGAGTCATGGTGATCTTCACCTTTCCTTTTTATATTTTACCCTTTGGCAAGCACAGGGTGTTGGAAAGATCCTGATAGATATATCTAATTGGATGTAAGTCAGCATGAGTTATTATTGTTGACATTACCCTTGAGGTAAAAGGTTGGGAGGCGAAACTATAAGCCCCTATCTTTCTCCGTGTCCGATTAAAACTCCATAACCACAAGTATTGCGTGAGTGTTAGCAATTATGAAAGACTAAATGATAGTTGAGTATGTGGACTTGCAAGAAAGCTCTGACATAGACTCTTTCTGATGTTATGATAAATTGCAATTGCTTCAATGACCGAGATTATAGTTTGTTGGTTCCCAATAAAGGTTATGATTCGTACTTTTGCATTGTGAATAGATTATTACTTGAGCATAAGAAATCATATGACAATATCCTTATATGTTGCTGTTATGAAAATAATCATGATGCCCTCATGTCCGTATTTTATTTTTTATCGACACCTCTACCTCTAAACATGTGGACATATTTATCGTTATCGGCTTCCGCTTGAGGACAAGCGAGGTCTAAGCTTGGGGGAGTTGATACGTCCATTTTGCATCATGCTTTTATATCGATATTTATTGCATTATGGACTGTTATTATGCATTATGTCACAGTACTTATGCCTATTCTCTCTTATTTTACAAGGTCTACATAAGGAGGGAGAATACCGGCAGCTGGAATTCTGGGTTGGAAAAGGAGCCAATATTAGAGACCTATTCTGCACAACTCCAAAAGTCCTGAAACTCCATGAAAGTTATTTTTGTAAATAATAAAAAATATTGAGCGGAAGAAGTACGTCAGAGGGGCCCCACCTGGCCACGAGGGTGGGGGCGTGCCCGACCCCCCAGGGCGCGCCCCCTGCCTCGTGGGCCCCCTGTTGGCTCTCCGGTGGCCATCTTCTGCTATATGAGGTCTTTCGTCGAGGAAAAAATCATAAGAAACCTTTCGGGATGAGACTCCGCCGCCACGAGGCGGAACCTTGGCGGAACCAATCTAGGGCTCCGGCAGAGCTGTTCTGCCGGGGACACTTCCCTCCGGGAGGGGGAAATCATCGCCATCGTCATCACCAACGCTCCTATCATCGGGAGAGGGAAATCACCATCAACATCTTCACCAGCACTATCTCCTCTCAAAACCCTAGTTCATCTCTTGTATCCAATTCTTGTCTCCAAGTCCGGGATTGGTACTAGTAGGTTGCTAGTAGTGTTGATTACTCCTTGTAGTTGATGCTAGTTGGTTTATTTGGTGGAAGATCATATGTTCAGATCCTATATGCATATTAATACCCCTCTGATTATGAACATGAATATGCTTTGTGAGTAGTTACGTTTGTTCCTGAGAACATGGGAGAAGTCTTGCTATTAGTAGTCATGTGAATTTGGTATTCGTGCGATATTTTGATGAGATGTATGTTGTCTAGCCTCTACTGGTGTTATGTGAACGTCGACTACATAACACTTCACCATTATTTGGGCCTAGAGGAAGGCATTGCGAAGTAATAAGTAGATGATGGGTTGCTAGAGTGACAGAAGCTTAAACCCTAGTTTATGCGTTGCTTCGTAAGGGGCTGATTTGGATCCATATGTTTCATGCTATGGTTAGGTTTACCTTAATACTTTTGTTGTAGTTGCGGATGCTTGCAATAGAGGTTAATCATAAGTGGGATTGTTGTTCAAGTAAGAACAGGACCCAAGCACCGGTCCACCCACATATCAAATTATCAAAGTACCGAACGCGAATCATATGAACGTGATGAAAACTAGCTTGACGATAATTCCCATGTGTCCTCGGGAGCGCTTTTCTCTATATAAGAGTTTGTCCAGGCTTGTCCTTTGCTACAAAAAGGATTGGGCCACCTTGCTGCACTTTATTTACTTTTGTTACTTGTTGCTCATTACAAATTATCCTATCACAAAACTATCTGTTACCACTTATTTCAGTACTTGCAGAGAATACCTTGCTGAAAACCGCTTATCATTTCCTTTTGCTCCTCATTGGGTTCGACACTCTTACTTACCGAAAGGACTATGATAGATCCCCTATACTTGTGGGTCATCAACTGCCGGCCGCATATTCAGACCGCGGGCACGACGTTAGCCACCTCGCCAACGAGGTATGTTATTTTTAACGCATCCCCTACTTGCTCGTCACGAGGATGATGTCTGAGTTTTTATCATTGCTTCTTTAGGACAGGATGGAGAAGGCGAAGAGGATTCAGTGTCCGGCTCTGCTACCTGAAGAACCAGTCATCTCGCGTTTGGTGAAGATGCTGGTGCCGGCACCCTATAAGGCGCTGGAGAAGAAGGCCAAGAAGACGGCCAAGGGGGCCAAAAGTGGCCCCCGTCATAAGGGCGCTTCGGACGCGACGTCCGAAGACGAAGAGACTCATTCCTCTGTCCCTGAGGACGACAATGAGGAAGATGAAGAGGAGGAGGAGGAGGAGAACAACCGTCCCCTGAGGAGGGAAAGAAGAAAAGGGCGGCTTCCACGAATTTGGAGGCGGGAACGCCCAAGAAGGGGAAGGGCACTCTTGCGGTCCACACTGTGTGGGATGTTAATAGCAGTCCGGAGCGACGCCCCCGCACTAAGCCCCGGGCCGCATCGTAAGTACTATGACTCACATATACCCGAATATCCGTCCTCTCCTCTTTATCGTTTTGACATGGTTAATTGTGCTATTGCAGTCCGGCCCATGACAGCGTCCAGCGATCCTCATCTGGAGGTTCGTTGGATCCAGAGGAAATGGCCAGCGCGTCACTGCCGACCGCCCACTCCCCCGAGGCCAAGGACGACACCGAAGAGCTGTCCCGAAGGACCACCCCAGGCCAGGGAGGGGCCTACGACACTATCCATGAGGCACCACAGGGCAAGACCTCCATTGCCAGACATATGGGGGAACAGATTCCACTGGAGACCGGCGAGGAGGGCCGTATTCAGTGCGGCCCTCAGCCGAATACGATTCCGGAGACCCATACGGCTCCGGAATCCGGCGAGCAGCCTCCTTCGAAGGAGGAGGGTACGCCAATTCCACCGGTGGCCCCTGTCCAACCAGGGGCGCCGGATAACCTGATGGAGGCACTACAAGGCGCCTCCATTGTGGACGAGCACTGTGTCCTTATGGGTACGGTGATCGAGAAGGTTCAGTCTGCCAAGAGCGGACTAAACGAAGCCTGCAACAACCTGTTGACAGGTTTTGAGGTTAGCCACGTAGAAAGAGAACAGCCCCATGCAGACAGTAGCCCTTGAGACACTGTCCGGTGTTCGGAAAGAAAGACCGGACGGAGGATCAATCCTTGGCTGTAGGAGACTAACTTGATATGTATGAATAAGCAGGCGTCGCTGTTGGACGCGACCTCGCATACTGCCGAAGCCTCTGAACTGAAGCAGAGGCTGGAGTGGGCCGAGAACGAGCTAGGCGAGGTGAAGATTCAGCTCCAGGAGAAGCAAGGTGTGTAACGACTTGCTGTGTATTCGAAAAGAATAAGTGCTGTGTATTGTCCAGAATGTCATAATATGTGTAGGAGCGGCGACCGAGGTCGAGGCCCTGAAAAAGGCCCTGGCTGAAGCCAAGGGGAAGGTTGTCCAGCAGCAAGCCGCTCGTAAGAAGCTCAAGGCCTGTGTCAACGAGTTCCAGCAGGAGCTTCAGGACGCGATGAAGAAGTGCGAGACCTTGGAGCGCGATGCATCGGTTCAAGAGACCGAACTCGCCAAGGCTCATCAGAGCACGGAGGCCGCGCGGAATGAGGCCCAGGACGTCCTCCAGGAGATCCAGGAGGCCAAGAAGATCACAGCAGGTAAGGCATTTAACATGCAAAGCAAGTATGCGGAGAGGAAGTACCTTTTACTAACCCAGATTCGGAGTTGCCCAGGAGCTTTTGCGGATCTGCCACGCAGCGTGTCCGATGCTGCGGAATTCTTCTGAGCCAAAGAAGGGAGCTCCACGGAGAAGCTGTTCTGGTCGCAGTACGCTGCGCCAGAACATCCGGTGCCCTTTACCGATCAGCTGAAACAGCTGGTCGAGCTGCACCGGGTGGCCGAACTTGCCATGAAGGATTTGATAATCTGACTATGGCCAGCCGAAGCTATGCCTGGCAGCTACTTTAGACTCGTGAAGCGGCTGGTGGACACCTGTCCTCGGCTGGACGTCACCAAGCGATCGACGAGTATTGAAGGTGCACGCATAGCCTTCGCCCGTTGCAAGATGTGATGGGCGAAGATGGACGTTGTCGAGGTAACCAGTGGGCCGCCAGAGGGCATGGAGCACCGCACACCCGAGCAATAGTTTGCGGATGTCCTAGAGGGGTCTCGCCTTGCGGCAGCACAGTGTTCGCAGGACGTCATATTTGAATGAGTGTGTTCGGACTGTCCCTTCCCTGTATAATGAAACAGAGTTGTTATGTAATATAATTTATGTTTTGAAATTTTTACCTCCTGTGCGGCCGTGTTATATCAAATCTGAGGGTTGGCCAGTTGTCATCTTCTTCCCTCACGTAGGTAGTACGGCGGTGTTCGGGGTGGTATTTAAACAATCTTGATCCGATTATATGGTCCTTGAAGGAGTTGTTTAGCGCAACGAACCAGGCAATCAGACTATGCGGCGTTAACGCCCTCACTTAGCCATAGGAGTTTGACAAGTAAAAATGTTGGCGCAGCCCCTAGTATTGAACCAGGGTGCCATAGGCGCCTTGATCGGGAAGTACCGATCCTTCACGTGATGCGGGAGAAATCTCCAACGATTTGTAACCTCCGAACAGCTGACCGGCTCTCGCTGCATCATGACAGTCAGCTTTCGGCTTTCTCTACTGAGGTGCTCATCCAGTTGAACCAGGGCACAATCGCAGTAGTTCTCCCTTTACTACCCTAGCCGGTGTAGCGGAACGTCGGGTAGCAAGCACAGGAGCCGGGCAACCCAACTATTGACCGGAGACATGATTCGGAGCCAATGCATATAATGCTAAATTCGAGGTGCCGAACTTATCTATAAGAAGTGTTCGGACTTTGTTGCCGTATTACGGGGAGCCCCAGGAAAATGTGAAACGTACCATAGTGTACGGGTGCTAGAAGATAAGTAATTAAAGGGAAACAGAAAGAGAGCAGAGGCAATATCTCGGACCCTTGAACTTGGGTCATGAGTTGTTTCTTTTATAATTGTATTAATGCGGTAAAGCGCATTGATAAAATAGTGCGATAAGCAACCGACTATTTAACATGCCACAACCAAAGGCGAGCTGTGTGTGGGCCCTGAAAACAGGTAGAGTGATCGTTGAATTGACCTCTAGAGCTTCCCCTGTACGCCTGTGCTTCGTGCCATTCTGGTGTGCTTATCCTTGGACAGGACTAGTAGTCAGGTCGTCAAAGGAGGTCTGTGTAAAAGGAATCCTGAAAAAGGAAAAAGGAAATCGTGAAGGTGTATGTGAGTCCGGGATCGGTCTAGCCGAACTGTGGATCACGAGCTAGCTGTTCCTCCGTAAACGCCCATGGAATTGTGAGTGTGTAATTATGTACGCATGGTACGAATGCCACTACCTCATCGGGACTGGGGCGGAGGCCGAATTGCTAACTGAGCTCTTGATGAGCCGAGCTATCCTGTTGCAGTGTGGTCCAGACCCTCTTAATGATGTCCGGGGGCTCGGTAGCCGGATTATGGTTCTGCTTGAGAAGGCCGCTCTGTACCTCTACTGCCAGGGCGACGGTGTGCTCTTCTGTACGGAGGGAGCGTTCTGTGTTTCCATTGACTATTATGACGCCGCGTGGACCGGGCATCTTGAGCTTGAGATAAGCATAATGTGGCACCGCATTGAATCTAACGAACGCGGTTCGTCCAAGCAGTGCATGGTAGCTGCTGCGGAAAGGGACGATATCGAAGATTAGCTCTTCGCTTTGGAAATTATCCGGGGAACCGAAGGCAACCTCCAGTGTGATTGAGCCTGTACAAAGGGCCTCTATACCTGGTATGACTCCTTTAAAGGTAGTCTTTGTGGGCTTGATTCGTGACGGATTAATGCCCATTTTGTGCACGGTATCTTGATAGAGTAGGTTGAGGCTGCTACCACCATCCATTAGGACTCGTGTCAGATGAAATCCGTCGATGATTCGGTCGAGGACCAGTGCGGCCGAACCGCCATGACGGATACTTGTTGGATGATCTCGACGATCAAAGGTGATCGGGAATGGCGTCCATGGATTGAATTTTGGGGCGACTGGCTCTACCGCATAGACGTCCCTGAGTGCACGTTTGCGTCCCCTTTTGGGGATGTGTGTAGCATATATCATGTTCGCCGTTTTGACTTGAGGGGGAAACTTCTTCTGCCCCCAGTGTTCGGCCGCCGGGGCTCTTCTTCATCGTTCTCACTTTGTGATCCCTTTTGGGGATGTGTGTAGCATATATCATGTTCACCATTTTGACTTGAGGGGGAAACTTCTTCTGCCCCCCCCCCAGTGTTCGGCCGCCGGGGCTCTTCGTCATCATCCTCACTTTGTGATCCCTTTTCTTTGTTCTCGGCGTTTAACTTGTCGGCCTGTTTGAAAACCCAACACTCTATGTTGGTATGATTGGCTTGTTTATCTGGGGTGCCATGTATCTATCACGGACGATCGAGAATACGGTCCAAGCTGGATGGTCCCTCACTGTTCCTTTTATAGGGCTTCTTCCGTTGGCCGGACTCGGAGCCACTGAATCCGGCGTTAACTGTAGTGTCATCGGTGTTATCGCCATTGCTTCAGCGTTTGTGTCTGTTGCGCTGGAGCTTGCCGGTGCTGCTTTTGGCCTCGGAGGGGCCTGCCTCGCTGGCTGTGTTTTTGCTACGAGCCAGCCAACTATCCTCGCCCGTGCAAAAACGAGCCATGAGTGCCGTAAGGGCTGCCATAGATTTCGGCTTTTCTTGGCCGAGGTGGCGGGCGAGCCATTCGTTGCGGCTGCTGTGTTTAAAGGCCGCTAGGGCTTCGGCATCCGGACAGTCAACTATTTGGTTCTTCTTGGTTAGGAGCCTAGTCCAGAATTTCTTGGCTGATTCTCCAGGCTGTTGGACTGTGTGACTTAAGTCGTCGGCGTCTGGTGGCCGGACATAAGTACCTTGGGGGTTGTCAAGAAAAGCTTCTTCCAAGTCCTCCCAGCTGCCGATGGAATTTTCAGACAGGCTGTTTAACTAGTGTCAAGCTGGACCTTTGAGCTTTAGTGGGAGGTATTTGATGGCGTGGAGGTCGTCTCCACGGGCCATATGGATGTGGAGAATAAAATCCTCGATCCATACTGCGGGATCGGTAGTTCCGTCGTATGATTCAATATTGACGAGTTTGAACCCCTCGGGGAATTCATGATCCATTACTTCATCTATGAAGCAAAGAGGGTGTGTGGCGCCTTTATATCGGGCCGCGTCGCGGTGCACCTCCGATGGGGTCCGTCTGCGGTTATCAGCCCGGGCATGACTAGGTTTGTCATGTCCGAATAGGTAGCCGTCGTCGCACGCCGAAGAACGTCCTCGTGATCCGTAGATTGATCTGGTATGTCCATTTGTACTGTCCAGGTCCTGCCGAAGGTCGCATGTATAATCCCGGGCTGTTTTGTCTCTGTTTTTACGTGGCGGAGGGGCGGGCTGTCGTTCGGCCTGAGCTACCGCTTTGTCCCAAGCGCGGGTTGGTGGGTCCGCCGTACTGTCCCGACCGCGGGGTGGTCAGTCCGCCGCACTATCACGACCGCGTGGTGGTCGTTCCGCATTGCGCGAGGGAGGTATGGGCTCCGGCGCCTCCTCATCGAACTTAGGTAGCAATCTGCGCTTCGGGTAGCTCTTGGCTGGACGCGTGAGGCCGTATTCTTCAGCTGCTAGGACATCAGTCCATCTGTCAATGAGTAGGTCTTGATCAGCTTGCAGCAGCTGCTGCGTCTTCTTCAGGCTTCTTGCAGTAGCTATTAGCTGGCGCTTGAAGTGCTCCTGCTCGAGGGGTGCCTCAGGCACGATGAAATCCTCGTTGCCGAGGCTCTCCTCATCCTAGGGAGTGGACGATAGCTATCGTCCTCAGAATCGTTGGGCATGGCCTGTTCATCAGGGCTGGCTTGCCCGTTTTCTTGTTCCTCCTGTTCGGATGTTGCTCCAACAGGGTCTTCATTGTTTTCGGCATCATCCGGAGTATTATTTTCTCCAGTGCCAGTGTTGTTGTATTTTGAGCGACATGACTTAGAACGGCGTTTAGGACGCCGGCACTTGGACTGTGTTTCAGGAGGTTTATTCTCGACTGGATCTTCTTTGTCATCATCGTTAGCCTCTTTAGGTGTGTCAACCATGTACACATCGTATCAAGAAGTGGCTGTCCAACATCTAGTAAATGGCTGGTCCTGGCCTTGCTCCTTGTCGGCATAGTCGTCCAGACCGTCGATGTCTTCGGAGCCATAATAAAAAACATCGGTTAAGTCCTTGACAGTGGCTATGAAGTGGGTGGCGGGTCGGAAGCAAAATTCTCCATCATCAGCCCCTAGTTCGAACCGGACATAGTTCGGCTGTGAGTCCCCCTCCAAGGACAGGTTCTTTAATGAGTTTAGCACATCGCCCAAAGGTGAGTGCTGGAAGATGTCTGCGGTGCTGAATTCGAAGATCGGTAGATGATCAAGTTCGGCATCCGCAGGCGTACGTGGCTCGGAATTTATAGACGGAGACGAGTCCGGAGTTCCGGTAACGCAGGTATTGCACGAGGTTGAGTCCGTGTGCAGCTCCAACGCCGCGAACCCTGTGACCTCGGATGGCACGATCCGCTCTGCATCTAAGGCTAGAGTAGTAATAGGAACCATCTACTGGATGTGGTCCGATGACAGATTTAAGTCATGTTCATCGGAGCGAGGGGGAGCGATCGCCGCGTTCTCAAATCCATCGAAGATCAAGTCTCCACGGATGTCCGCGACGTAGTTCAAGCTTCCCAATCTGACCTGATGGCCAGGGGCATAGCTATCGATCTGCTCCAGATGGCCAAGCGAGTTGGCCCGCAGTACGAAGCTGCCGAACACGAAGATCTGTCCTGGGAGGAACGTTTCTCCTTGGACAGTGTCACTATCGATGATTGGAGGAGCCATCAAACCTATTGAGGAGTGCTACGATCGAAACGGGGGTCCTGTTCATCGGGAGGGGTGTGGCGTACCGCAAAACGGGACTCCACGGGCTACTGTTCATCTCCACCGTCGAGCTCCTCCAGCCTCCACGGGCTACTGTTTATCCACTGTCGACCTCCTCCAGCCTCCACCTACGACTGTTCATCCACGGGCTCCTGTTCATCCAGCCTCCACCGCGCGCTCCTCCACCAGCTACAGTTCACCCAGCACTCGCCATGGGGTCCTGTTCAACCACCCTCCACGGGCTACTATTCATCTAGCCCTCCACCGGCTACTGTTCAACCAGCCCTCCACCGGCTACTGTTCAACCTTGCCTCCACGGGGTCCTGTTCATCCACGCCCAACCGGCTCGATCGATCGGGGTCCGGTTCATCCAGCGGCAACACCACGGGGTCATGTTCATCAAACCCCCACTAGGAACTGTTCATCCAAACCCCCCTGTCGGTGTCAAAACCGGCGGATCTCAGGTAGGGGGTCCCGAACTGTGCGTCTAAGGTCGATGGTAACAGGAGACAGGGGACACGATGTTTACCCAGGTTCGGGCCCTCTCTATGGAGGTAATACCCTACTTCCTGCTTGATTGATCTTGATGAATATGAGTATTACAAGAGTTGATCTACCACGAGATCGTAATGGCTAAAACCCTAGAAGTCTAGCCTGTATGACTATGGTAATGAGTCCCCCCCCTCCAGACTAAGTCCTCCGGTTTATATAGACACCGGGGAGATCTAGGGTTACATAGAGTCGATTACATAGAAAGGAATCTTCATAGTTGATCGCCAAGCTTGCGTTCCACGCCAAGGAGAGTCCTATCCGAACATGGGTACAGTCTTCGGCCTTCGTGTCTTCTCAGCCCATCAGTCCGGCCCATGGATAACAGGCCGGACGCCCGAGGACTCGTTAGTCTAGGACTCCCTCACCCCCAACAAAGCTCACTGTTCATCCAGAGGCAGCATCGATCGGCTTCAGTTAGCAGCAGTAGAGAAGGAATTGCTCGATCGGGTTCAGTTAACAGCCATCAATCGATCGCTCGGGTTCAGTAACGCGTAGCCTGCAGTGCAATCGCTCGGGTTTGGTAGGCGAATGCCTCGCTCAGGTTCAGTTAGAGCCCAACGCCTCGCACTCACGCTCGTGCGTGTACGAGAGAAACGCGCAAACCTCTGTGCATCGCTCGGCTCCGACCACCCGCTGTAACCGGGAACACCCCGATATTTTCCTTGCCCTCGCTTCTACCACGGGGTTTTCCGTCATGGACGGCCCAAAGAATGTCATGCAGCTACGTCTCCGGCCCGCCCAGGATGAAAAGCCCATTCTCTGTCATGATTTTTTGTCATAGAAGTAGAAGCCCAACACATCTATGATGATACCGGGTTTTGTCACAATTATCGTCATAGAACTGTCATAAGTATGACAGACAAAAAATTCGTTCGGCCCAAAATGTCACGGATGTGTCATTTTTTGTAATGCAAGACCTAATGCAGAGGCACCAAGAGGCACTGGACGTCCTGGTGCTCGACCATGCCGGCAAGCTGAAGGAGGCCGTCGACCATGCTGAGGTGGCAGAGGCGACCAGGATCGAGCTGGCCGGCAAGGTGGAAAAGCTGGAGGTGGACCTGGCAAAGATCGACGAGGAGATCTCTACGCTCAAGGGTGACAGATATAAAACCCTCTATGACCTGGCGGAGATGTAAACCACCATTTCTAACAAAACCAAGCTGCTCGCCAAGGCCAACGAGTCCATTGATGATCTGAAGCTGAAGCTGGACAGCCAGGAGAAGATGCTCTCGGAGTCCCAGGCTCGTGAGTAGGTCCTAGCCAAGGATCTCGCGGACGAGCAGCAGCTGCTATGGACTGCCGTATCTTCCCACAACAAGCTTGTGGAGAGCACGAAGCTTTGGACCGGCCACCTTGTGAACGTCACGAAGAAGCTCACTGTGCAGCTGACTGCCATGGGCATGCCAAACGTTAGGTTCTCCCACGAGGCGAACATGGCTGACAGCGCCAGGGTATCTCAGTTCTTCGAGCGTGTCCTTGATGCCCTGAAGCTGCTCTAATCCACCAGGGCGGCCTACCTGGCCGAGGAGTCCCGGCAGCTTTGCTGGGACGCCTTGATCAAGGTGCTCACCAAGGTGGCGCACTGGAACCCCAGCATCGACTTCGCTTAGGCACTTGACAGCTTGCCAGAGGGCGTCGACCGTCAGGCGATTGAGGAGTGCATCGAGCCCATCATCAGCTGCGTCAGTAGAGTCACGAGGCTGGAGGGCCAGCGCCGGGATTAAGTGCTTCGTTCCTTGTTGTTGCTGCGAGTTCACACCCAAGACAAATTATCTTAAGTTAGAATCATGGTAACTCTTGATGTAATATAACTTTTGTTGTGCTTTGAACTGGTTGTATGTTATCTTCCAGTTTTAGTTTATCCTTGTATTTTCTGCACCTACGCTTAGTTGGATAGGCCTGCCGGCACGAGCACCCCTTGCCATAGGCGCTAGAAGGACGGATCCTTAGCAGCCTACAGAGGGCATCGATGCCAACAGGTTACCTTGCCGCTCTCGGCGCAGTCACCTGTACTGTCGAGCAGACTCGAAGCAGAACAGGGGCCCTGTTGATTACGGCAAGGTACCCTACCGTACTTAGGAGAGCGCAACACCCGAACTATTGAGTGGACTCGAAATAGAACAGGGGCATTGCCAATCGTGGCAGGGTTCCTTTCGCGTGCAGGTTCTCCATACAAGGACCAAAACCATCGAGGGGGATAACCTTATAAAAAGGAAAGATTACTCAAAGTTTAGTTGACTTAGCTTTTCATTGTTGTGCAGATCGTCGTCGCGGTCGTAGATGATGCTGCTCGCCCGGCCCTTCGCACCAGGGTGGCGCGGACGACCTCGATCGGGCCGGGCGCTGAGGTCGTCTTCTTCTTCGGAGCCATGGCGACGAAGAAACTACTTTACTAACTAACATACCAGATTTTCACAACTAACTGCCCCCTCCCTAGCGCCAAAGAAGTTGGGTAAACCGATCACCTATGGGGTTGCAAGGATCCCTTCTATGTTCAGCAGGGGATTAGTTGCACGAAGAGCTGGTCGAGCCATTAGCACAGGGGGGATTTTTATCCAGTTTCGGGCCGCGAAGATGCGTAATACCCTAGTCCTGCTTGTCTGGTTATCTCAGTGTTCGTCAGCTTTTGAACTAACTACGGTGCGTGCTTTTTCCAAAAGTCTGAATCCTCTCTCTGTATGCATCGGGCCTCCTTTTATACGCAAAGGGGTTGCCACAGTGGCACACAGGAGATGGCAAGATACAGTGGTACGAGCTTATCGCTCGGTCAACGTAGGACAAACGCATTTAATGCATTGCCTCTCGCTTTATTGGGGACGGCAACAGAGGCCATCTCATCCTTCGCCGCTCCTCATCGCCTTGATGCGTGTCCTGGTTGACAAGGCATGCAGTGCCACGCTGGCTAACCAGCTGCCGCGTTGGCGCAATGGTAAGCTTCCATGAAAATCTGCATGCCGCCACGCAGGAGCCTGCTTAGTTCGCACGCCTATCGTTGCACTGGAGTGGTGGTGAGGTGCCGAAACCTTGTCGGGCGCGGGTCTGACCGTGGCCCAGCGATCGTCCCCGGCAAGTCTTGCCGAGGGTCTTGGAGTCGTCCACGGCAAGGGTATTACCGGGGGTCTTCATCTTCTGGCCCCACGTGGATCTGTGGGCTATCAGTCTTCATGAGGAGCTGCATGCTATCAGGCACGTTCTCTCCAGATCTTGGTCTTAACGTTGTCGATGGTGTCAGACCTCTCCGCCCCAAGGGTGATGGACTTGCTGGTGTTGGTGCAGGTTGCCCCGTCAAGGCCCTTGCCGGGGGCGGTCCAGCTTGCCCTTTTCCCCTCGTGCTTCGAGTGTATGTCTTGGTAGTCTTCGGGTTCTGCCTTCTTTTGCCTCGCCAGGCCCTGCCGCAGGTGTGGCTGTGGCTGTACCCCTTACTAGTGGACGGGCAGTCGCAGCCACACCTGCGGCAGGGCCTGGCGAGGCAGAAGAAGGCAGAACCCGAAGACTACCAAGAGATACATTCGAAGCACGAGGGGCAAAGGGCAAGCTGGACCGCCCCCGGCAAGGGCATTGCCGGGGCTACCTGCACCAACACCAGCAGGTCCATCACCCTTGGGGCTAAGAGCTCTAACACCATCGACAACGTTAAGACCAAGATCTCGAGAGCACGTGCCTAATAGCATGCAGCTCCTCATAAATACTGACAGCCCACAGATCCACGTGGGGCCAGAAGACGAAGACCCCCGGCAAGACCCTTGCTGGGGACGACTGCAAGACCCCCGGCAAGCCTTGTCAGGGATGATTGCTGGGCCCCGGTCAGACCCGCACCCGGCAAGGTTTCGCCACTCACCACCACTCCAGTGCAACGATAGGCGTGAAGGAAATATGTCCTAGAGGCAATAATAAAGTTATCATTTATTTCCTTATTTCATGAAAAATGTTTATTATTCATGCTAGAATTGTATTAACCGGAAACATAATAATGTGTGAATACATAGACAAACAGCGTGTCACCAGTATGCCTCTACTTGACTAGCTCGTTAATCAAAGATGGTTATGTTTCCTAACCATAGACATGAGTTGTCATTTGATAAACGGGATCACATCATTAGAGAATGATGTGATTGACTTGACCCATTCCGTTAGCTTAGCACTTGATTGTTTAGTATGTTGTTATTGCTTTCTTCATGACCTATACATGTTCCTATGACTACAAGATTATGCAACTCCTGAATATCGGAGGAACACTTTGTGTGCTACCAAACGTCACAACGTAACTGGGTGATTATAAAGGTGCTCTACAGGTGTCTCCGGTGGTACTTGTTGAGTTGGCATAGATCGAGATTAGGATTTGTCACTCCGATTGTCGGAGAGGTATCTCTGGGCCCTCTCGGTAATGCACATCACTATAAGCCTTGCAAGCAATGTGACTAATGAGTTAGTTGCGGGATGTTGCATTACGGAACGAGTAAAGAGACTTGCCGGTAATGAGATTGAACTAGGTATTGACATACCGACAATCAGATCTCGGGCAAGTAACATATCGATGACAAAGGGAACAACGTATGTTGTTATGCGGTTTGACCGATAAAGATCTTCGTAGAATATGTAGGAGCCAATATGAGAATCCAGGTTCCGCTATTGGTTATTGACCGGAGACGTGTCTCGGTCATGTCTACATAGTTCTCGAACCCGTAGGGTCCGCACGCTTAAAGTTCGGTGACGATCGGTATTATGAGTTTTTGTGTTTTGATGTACCGAAGGTTGTTCGGAGTCCCGGATATGATCACGGACATGACGAGGACTCTCGAAATGGTCAAGACGTAAAGATCGATATATTGGACGACTATGTTCGGACCCCGGAAAGTGTTTCGGGAGGTTTCAGACATATACCGGAGTACCGGGGGGTTACAGGAACCCCCCGGGGAGTTTATTGGGCCTCATGGGCCCTAGTGAAGAAGAGGAGGGGCGGCCAGGGCAGGCCGCGTGCCCCCTCCCCCTCCAGTCCGAATTGGACAAGGAGGGGGGGCGGCGCCCCCCTTTCCTTCCCCTCTCTCTCCTCCTTCCCCCTTCTCCTACTCCTACTAGGAAAGGAGGAGTCCTACTCCCGGTGCGAGTAGGACTCCCCCCTTGGCGCGCCCTCCTCCTCCTGGCCGGCCACCTCCCCCTAGCTCCTTTATATACGGGGGCAGGGGGCACCCCATAGACACAACAATTGATGATTGATCTCTTAGCCGTGTGCGGTGCCCCCCTCCACCATAATCCACCTCGGTAATATCGTAGCAGTGCTTAGGCGAGGCCCTGTGTCGGTAGCATCGGCATCACCGTCATCACGCCGTCGTGCTGACAAAACTCTCTAGTGAAGCTCTGCTGGATCGGAGCTCGGGGGACGTCATCAAGTTGAACGTGTGCTGAACTCGGAGGTGCCGTGCGTTCAGTACTTGGATTAGTCGGATCGTGAAGACATACAACTACATCAACAACGTTGTTCAAACGCTTCCGCTTTCTATCTATGAGGGTATGTGAACACATTCTCCCTGCTCGTTTCTATGCATCACCATGATCTTGCGTCTGCATAGGAAAATTTTGAAATTACTACGTTCCCCAACAAGGCGTGCCAACTAAGAAGGCGCATAAGTGGCAGCATGCAGATCTTCGTGGAAGCTTACCATTGCGCCAACGTAGCAGCTTGTTAGCCAGCGTGGCACTGCATGCCTTGTCAACCTGGACACGCATCAAGGCGAGGAGGAGCGGCGAAGGATGAGATAGCCTCTATTGTCGTCCCCAATAAAGCGAGAGGACACGTAGGCAACGCATTAAATGCGTTTGTCCTACGTTGACTAAGTGATAAGCTCGTACCACTATAGCTTGCCACCTCCTGTGTGCCACTTTGGAAACCCCTTTGCGTATAAAAGGAGGTCCGAGGCATACAGAGAGTGGATTCAGACTTTTGGACAAAGCACGCACCGTAGCTAGTTCAAAAGCTCAAGAACACTCAGATAACCAGACAAGCAGGACTAGGGTATTAAGCATCTTTGTGGCCCGAACCTGGATAAAAATCCCCCGTGTGCTAACGGCTCGACCTGCTCTTCGTGCAAGTAATCACCTGCCGAACGTAGAAGGGATCCTTGCGACCCCATAGGTGATCGGTTTCCCCGACATCTTTGGCGTGCCAGGTAGGGGGAGTTAGTTGTGAGCATCTGTTCTGTTAGTTAGTACAATAGTTTCTTCATCGCCATGGCGCCGAAGAAGAAGACGACCGCAGCGATCGGCCCGTCCGGGGCCACCCCGCCCGCACCTGCGCGGACGGGCGACGTGGCGGGCACCAATGGTGGTGGAGATCGAGATCGTCCAAACCATCCAAATACAAGAAGACAGGCAGTCGGCGTCCTCCGCAGCCGCGATGGTGGTCGACGCGCCGCCGTGCCCAGGGATGGAGCCGCGCTACCTGCGGGTGGTGTGGGGACCTCCAAGGGCAGGAGGTCGACCTCACCAACGCACGCGCCGCAGTCCTCTCAGCTCGTGCGCGACGAACCGCACTGCGATTTTGAAGACCCCAGGCGTCGCCGCGGCAAAAGCCCTCAACGTCACTCTCAGGACACGCAGGCTGCGGAATCGTGATGGGACTCCTTCTAACACAGTTAGAAGTCCGAGTTCCTCCCATTCCTCACACTTGTCGCTGCCACCCACGCGAGCAGAAGCGTTGTTGCGAGCGCAGCTACTCCTCAACTTTCCTCCTGCCTTGGAGAAGCAAGAAGAGTGGATGGCTGCCATAAAAAGCCTTATTGGCCATGCCAACGGGGACGGCTGAGGGATGCCTGGACTAAGGGGTCCTCGGGCGTCTGGCCTGTTATCCATGGGCCGGACTGATGAGCTATGAAGACACGGAGGCCGAAGACTGTACCCGTTTCCGGATAGGATTCTCCTTGGCGCGGAAGGCAAGCTTGGCGATCAACTATGAAGATTCCTTTCTATGTAACCGACTCCATGTAACCCTAGATCCCTCCGATGACTATATAAACTGGAGGGCTTAGTCCTTGGCGTGGAAGGCAAGCTTGGCGATCAACTATGAAGATATACTCATTACCATAGTCATATAGGCTAGACTTCTAGGGTTTTAGCCATTACGATCTCGGGGTAGATCAACTCTTGTAATACTCATATTCATCAAGATCAATCAAGCAGGAAGTAGGGTATTACCTCCATAGAAAGGGCCCGAACCTAGGTAAACATCGTGTCCCCTGTCGCCTGTTACCATCGACCTTAGACGCACAGTTCGGGACCCCCTACCCGAGATCCGCCGGTTTTGACACCAACATTGGTGCTTTCATTGAGAGTTCCAATGTGCCGTCCTCAAAAGATCAATGGCCCCTTCAATCGTCGATAGTGACGCTGTGCAAGGAGAAACCTTCCTCCCCGGACAGATCTTCGTGTTCAGCAGCTTTGCACTACGGGCCAACTCGCTCGGCCATCTGGAGCAGATCGATAGCTACGCCCCTGGCCATCAGGTCAGATTCGGAAGCTTGAACTACATCGCGGACATCCGTGGAGACATGATCTTCGACGGGTTCAAGACCGCAGCGATCGCTCCCCTTCGCTCTGATGAACATGACTTAAATCTACCATCGGACCCCATCCAGGAGATGGTTCCTGTTACTGCTCTGGCCTTAGATCCGGAGCGGATTGCGCCATCCGAGGCCACAGGTTCCGCGGCATTGGAGCTGCACACGGACTCTACCTCGCGCAACACCTGCGTTAGCGAAACTCCAGACTTGTCTCCGGCTATAAATTCCGAGCCACGTACGCCTGCGGACGCCGAACTTGATTGTCTACCGATCTTCGAATTCAGCGCAGCGGACATCTTCCAGCACTCACCTTTGGGCGATGTGCTAAACTCATTAAAGAACATGTCCTTGGTGGGGGACACACAGCCGAACTATGTCTGGTTTGAACTAGGGGCTGATGATGGAGAACTTTGCTTCCCACCCGCCACCCACTTCATAGCCACTGTCGAGGACTTAACCGACATGCTCAGGGTCAAAACAACGATGACGGCAAGGAGCAGGGTCAAAATCCGCCATTTACTGCGCGATGGACGGCCACTTCCTCATACGATGTGTACATGGTTGGCACACCTAAAGAAGCTAACAACGATGACAAAGAAGATCGAGTCGAGAATGAACCTTCTGAGACACAGTCCAAGCGTCGGCGTCCTAAACGCCGTTCTAAGTCACGGCGTTCAAAAGACAACAACCGAAGATGATAGATGGACTGATGTCCTGGCAACCGAAGATGATAGATGGACTGACGTCCTGGCAACCGAAGAATACGGCCTCAAGCGCCCAGCCAAGAGCTACCCAAAACGCAGACTGCTACCTCAGTTCGATGAGGAGGCGCCAGAGCCCATACCTCCATCGGGCAATGCGGAACAACCACCACGTGGTCGGGACAGTGCGGCGGACCGACCACCCCACGGTCGGGATAAAGCGGCAACTCAGGCTGAACAGCAGCCCGCCCCACCGCCACGCAAAAACAAAGCAAAACAGCTCGGGATTATACATACGACCTTCGGCAGGACCTGGACAGTAGAGCAGGACACACCAGATTGATCTACGGATCGCGAGGACGTTCTTCAACGCGCGACGATGGCTACCTATTTGGACGTGGCAAACCTATTCACGCCCGAGCTGATAACCGCAGGCGGACTTCATAGGAGGTGCGCCGCGAAGCGGCCTGATATAGAGGCGCCACACACCCTCTTTGCTTCACTTGTGAAGTAATGGACCATGAATTCCCTGACGAATGGCTCGCCCGCCACCTCGGCCAAGAAAATCCGAAATCTATGGCAGCCCTTACGGCACTCATGGCTCGTTTTTGCACGGGCGAGGATAGTTGGCTGGCTCGTAGCAAAAACACAGCCAGCGAGGCAGGCCCCTCCGAGGCCAAAAGCAGCACCGGCAAGCTCCAGCGCAACAGACACAAACGCTGAAGCAATGGCGATAACACCGATGACACTACAGTTAACGCCGGATTCAGTGGCTCCGAGTCCGGCCAACGGAAGAAGCCGTATAAAAGGAACAGTGAGGGACCATCCAGCTTGGACCGTATTCTCGATCGTCCGTGATAGATACATGGCACCCCAGATAAACAAGCCAATCATACCAACAGAGATTGTTGGGTTTTCAAACAGGCCGACAAGTTAAACGCCGAGAACAAAGAAAAGGGATCACAAAGTGAGGATGATGACGAAGAGCCCCGACGGCCGAACACTGGGGGGGGGGGGGCAGAAGAAGTTTCCCCCTCAAGTCAAAACGGTGAACATGATATATGCTACACACATCCCCAAAAGGGATCACAAAGTGAGAACGATGACGAAGAGCCCCAGCGGCCGAACACTGGGGGCAGAAGAAGTTTCCCCCTCAAGTCAAAACGGTGAACATGATATATGCTACACACATCCCCAAAAGGGGACGCAAACGTGCACTCAGGGACGTCTATGCGGTAGAGCCAGTCGCCCCAAAATTCAATCCATGGACGCCATTCCCGATCACCTTTGATCGTCGAGATCATCCAACAAGTATCCGTCATGGCGGTTCGGCCGCACTGGTCCTCGACCGAATCATCGACGGATTTCATCTGACACGAGTCCTAATGGATGGTGGTAGCAGCCTCAACCTACTCTATCAGGATACCGTGCACAAAATGGGCATTAATCCGTCACGAATCAAGCCCACAAAGACTACCTTTAAAGGAGTCATACCAGGTATAGAGGCCCTTTGTACAGGCTCAATCACACTGGAGGTTGCCTTCGGTTCCCCGGATAATTTCCAAAGCGAAGAGCTAATCTTCGATATCGTCCCTTTCCGCAGCAGCTACCACGCACTGCTTGGACGAACCGCGTTCGTTAGATTCAATGCGGTGCCACATTATGCTTATCTCAAGCTCAAGATGCCCGGTCCACGCGGCGTCATAATAGTCAATGGAAACACAGAACGCTCCCTCCGTACAGAAGAGCACACCGTCGCCCTGGCAGTAGAGGTACAGAGCGGCCTTCTCAAGCAGAACCATAATCCGGCTGCCGAGCCCCCGGACATCATTAAGAGGGTCTGGACCACACTGCAACAGGATAGCTCGGCTCATCAAGAGCTCGGTTAGCAATTCGGCCTCCGCCCCAGTCCCGATGAGGTAGTGGCATTCGTACCATGCGTACATAATTACACACTCACAATTCCATGGGCGTTTACGGAGGAACAGCTAGCTTGTGATCCACAGTTCGGCTAGACCGATCCCGGACTCACATACACCTTCACGATTTCCTTTTTCCTTTTTCGGGATTCCTTTTACACAGACCTCCTTTGACGACCTGACTACTAGTCCTGTCCAAGGATAAGCACACCAGAATGGCACGAAGCACAGGCGTACAGGGGAAGCTCTAGAGGTCAATTCAACGATCACTCTACCTGTTTTCAGGGCCCACACGCAGCTCGCCTTTGGTTGTGGCATGTTAAATAGCCAGTTGCTTATCGCACTATTTTATCAATGCGCTTTACCGCGCTAATACAATTATAAAAGAAACAACTCATGACCCAAGTTCAAGGGTCCGAGATATTGCCTCTGCTCTCTTTCTGTTTCCCTTTAATTACTTATCTTCTAGCACCCGTACACTATGGTACGTTTCACATTTGCCTGGGGCTCCCCATAATACGGCAACAAAGTCCAAACACTTCTTATAGATAAGTTCGGCACCTCGAATTTAGCATTATATGCATTGGCTCCGAATCATGTCTCCGGTCAATAGTTGGGTTGCCCGGCTCCTGTGCTTGCTACCCGACGTTCCGCTACACCGGCTAGGGTAGTAAAGGGAGAACTACTGCGATTGTGCCCTGGTTCAACTGGATGAGCACCTCAGTAGAGAAAGCCGAAAGCTGACTGTCATGATGCGGCGAGAGCCGGTCAGCTGTTCAGAGGTTACAAATCGTTGGAGATTTCTCCCGCATCACGTGAAGGATCGGTACTTCCCGATCAAGGCGCCTATGGCACCCTGGTTCGATACTAGGGGCTGCGCCAACATTTTTACTTGTCAAACTCCTATGGCTAAGTGAGGGCGTTAACGCCGCATAGTCTGATTGCCTGGTTCGTTGCGCTAAACAACTCCTTCAAGGACCATATAATCGGATCAAGATTGTTTAAATACCACCCCGAACACCGCCGTACTACCTACGTGAGGGAAGAAGACGACAACTGGCCAACCCTCAGATTTGATATAACACGGCCGCACAGGAGGTAAAAATTTCAAAACATAAATTATATTACATAACAACTCTGTTTCATTATACAGGGAAGGGACAGTCAGAACACACTCATTCAAATATGACGTCCTGCGAACGCTGCGCTGCCGCAAGGCGAGACCCCTCTAGGACATCCGCAAAATATTGCTCGGGTGTGCGGTGCTCCATGCCCTCTGGCGGCCCACTGGTTACCTCGACAACGTCCATCTTCGCCCATCACATCTTGCAACGGGCGAAGGCTATGCGTGCACCTTCAATACACGTCGATCGCTTGATGACGTCCAGCCGAGGACAGGTGTCCACCAGCCGCTTCACGAGTCCAAAGTAGCTACCGGGCATAGCTTCGGCTGACCATAGTCAGATTATCAAATCCTTCATGGCTAGTTCGGCCACCCGGTGCAGCTCGACCAGCTGTTTCAGCTGATCGGTAAAGGGCACCGGATGTTCTGGCGCAGCGTACTGCGACCAGAACAGCTTCTCCGTGGAGCTCCCTTCTTTGGCTCAGAAGAATTCCGCAGCATCGGACACGCTGCGTGGCAGATCCGCAAAAGCTCCTGGGCAACTCCGAATCTGGGTTAGTAAAAGGTACTTCCTCTCCGCATACTTGCTTTGCATGTTAAATGCCTTACCTGCTGTGATCTTCTTGGCCTCCTGGATCTCCTGGAGGACGTCCTGGGCCTCATTCCGCGCGGCCTACGTGCTCTGATGAGCCTTGGCGAGTTCGGTCTCTTGAACCGATGCATCGCGCTCCAAGGTCTCGCACTTCTTCACCGCGTCCTGAAGCTCCTGCTGGAACTCGTTGACACAGGCCTTGAGCTTCTTACGAGCGGCTTGCTGCTGGACAACCTTCCCCTTGGCTTCAGCCAGGGCCTTTTTCAGGGCCTCGACCTTGGTCGCCGCTCCTACACATATTATGACATTCTGGTCAATACACAACACTTATTCTTTCCGAATACACAGCAAGTCGTTACACACCTTGCTTCTCCTGGAGCTGACTCTTCACCTCGCCTTGCTCGTTCTCGGCCCACTCCAGCCTCTGCTTCAGTTCAGAGGCTTCGGCAGTATGCGAGGTCGCGTCCAACAGCAACGCCTGCTTATTCATACATATCAAGTTAGTCTCCTACAGCCAAGGATTGATCCTCCGTCCGGTCTTTCTTTCCGAACACCGGACAGTGTCTCAAGGGCTACTGTCTGCATGGGGCTGTTCTCTTTCTACGTGGCTAACCTCAAAACCTGTCAACAGGTTGTTGCAGGCTTCGTTTAGTCCGCTCTTGGCAGACTGAACCTTCTCGATCACCGTACCCATAAGGACACAGTGCTCGTCCACAATGGAGGCGCCTTGTAGTGCCTCCATCAGGTTATCCGGCGCCCCTGGTTGGACAGGGGCCACCGGTGGAATTGGCGTACCCTCCTCCTTCAAAGGAGGCTGCTCGCCGGATTCTGGAGCCGTATGGGTCTCCGGAATCGTATTCGGCTGAGGGCCGCACTGAATACGGCCCTCCTCGCCGGTCTCCAGTGGGATCTGTTCCCCCATATGTCTGGCAGTGGAGGTCTTGCCCTGTGGTGCCTCATGGATAGTGTCGTAGGCCCCTCCCTGGCCTGGGGTGGTCCTTCGGGACAGCTCTTCGGTGTCGTCCTTGGCCTCCGGGGAGTGGGCGGTCGGCAGTGACGCGCTGGCCATTTCCTCTGGATCCAACGAACCTCCAGATGAGGATCGCTGGACGCTGTCATGGGCCGGACTGCAATAGCACAATTAACCATGTCAAAACGATAAAGAGGAGAGGACGGATATACGGGTATATGTGAGTCATAGTACTTACGATGCGGCCCGGGGCTTAGTGCGGGGGCGTCGCTCCGGACTGCTATTAACATCCCACACAGTGTGGACCGCAAGAGTGCCCTTCCCCTTCTTGGGCGTTCCCGCCTCCAAATTCGTGGAAGCCGCCCTTTTCTTCTTTCCCTCCTCAGGGGGACGGTTGTTCTCCTCCTCCTCCTCCTCTTCATCTTCCTCATTGTCGTCCTCAGGGACAGAGGAATGAGTCTCTTCGTCTTCGGACGTCGCGTCCGAAGCGCCCTTATGACGGGGGCCACTTTTGGCCCCCTTGGCCGTCTTCTTGGCCTTCTTCTCCAGCGCCTTATAGGGTGCCGGCACCAGCATCTTCACCAAACGCGAGATGACTGGTTCTTCAGGTAGCAGAGCCGGACACTGAATCCTCTTCGCCTTCTCCATCCTGTCCTAAAGAAGCAATGATAAAAACTCAGACATCATCCTCGTGACGAGCAAGTAGGGGATGCGTTAAAAATAACATACCTCGTTGGCGAGGTGGCTAACGTCGTGCCCGCGGTCTGAATATGCGGCCGGCAGTTGATGACCCACAAGTATAGGGGATCTATCATAGTCCTTTCGGTAAGTAAGAGTGTCGAACCCAATGAGGAGCAAAAGGAAATGATAAGCGGTTTTCAGCAAGGTATTCTCTGCAAGTACTGAAATAAGTGGTAACAGATAGTTTTGTGATAGGATAATTTGTAATGAGCAACAAGTAACAAAAGTAAATAAAGTGCAGCAAGGTGGCCCAATCCTTTTTGTAGCAAAGGACAAGCCTGGACAAACTCTTATATAGAGAAAAGCGCTCCCGAGGACACATGGGAATTATCGTCAAGCTAGTTTTCATCACGTTCATATGATTCGCGTTCGGTACGTTGATAATTTGATATGTGGGTGGACCGGTGCTTGGGTGCTGTTCTTACTTGAACAACAATCCCACTTATGATTAACCTCTATTGCAAGCATCCGCAACTACAACAAAAGTATTAAGGTAAACCTAACCATAGCATGAAACATATGGATCCAAATCAGCCCCTTATGAAGCAACGCATAAACTAGGGTTTAAGCTTCTGTCACTCTAGCAACCCATCATCTACTTATTACTTCCCAATGCCTTCCTCTAGGCCCAAATAATGGTGAAGTGTTATGTAGTCGACGTTCACATAACACCACTAGAGGCTAGACAACATACATCTCATCAAAATATCGAATGAATACCAAATTCACATGACTACTAATAGCAAGACTTCTCCCATGTTCTCAGGAACAAACGTAACTACTCACAAAGCATATTCATGTTCATAATCAGAGGGGTATTAATATGCATATAGGATCTGAACATATGATCTTCCACCAAATAAACCAACTAGCATCAACTACAAGGAGTAATCAACACTACTGGCAACCTACTAGTACCAATCCCGGACTTGGAGACAAGAATTGGATACAAGAGATGAACTAGGGTTTTGAGAGGAGATGGTGCTGGTGAAGATGTTGATGGAGATTTCCCTCTCCCGATGATAGGAGCGTTGGTGATGACGATGGCGATGATTTCCCCCTCCCGGAGGGAAGTGTCCCCGGCAGAACAGCTCTGCCGGAGCCCTAGATTGGTTCCGCCAAGGTTCCGCCTCGTGGCGGCGGAGTCTCATCCCGAAAGGTTGCTTATGATTTTTTCCTCGACGAAAGACCTCATATAGCAGAAGATGGCCACCGGAGAGCCAACAGGGGGCCCACGAGGCAGGGGGCGCGCCGTGGGGGGTCGGGCACGCCCCCCACCCTCGTGGCCAGGTGGGGCCCCTCTGACGTACTTCTTCCGCTCAATATTTTTTATTATTTACAAAAATAACTTTCATGGAGTTTCAGGACTTTTGGAGTTGTGCAGAATAGGTCTCTAATATTGGCTCCTTTTCCAACCCAGAATTCCAGCTGCCGGTATTCTCCCTCCTTATGTAGACCTTGTAAAATAAGAGAGAATAGGCATAAGTACTGTGACATAATGCATAATAACAGTCCATAATGCAATAAATATCGATATAAAAGCATGATGCAAAATGGACGTATCAACTCCCCCAAGCTTAGACCTCGCTTGTCCTCAAGCGGAAGCCGATAACGATAAATATGTCCACATGTTTAGAGGTAGAGGTGTCGATAAAAAATAAAATACGGACATGAGGGCATCATGATTATTTTCATAACAGCAACATATAAGGATATTGTCATATGATTTCTTATGCTCAAGTAATAATCTATTCACAATGCAAAAGTACGAATCATAACCTTTATTGGGAACCAACAAACTATAATCTCGGTCATTGAAGCAATTGCAATTTATCATAACATCAGAAAGAGTCTATGTCAGAGCTTTCTAGCAAGTCCACATACTCAACTATCATTTAGTCTTTCATAATTGCTAACACTCACGCAATACTTGTGGTTATGGAGTTTTAATCGGACACGGAGAAAGATAGGGGCTTATAGTTTCGCCTCCCAACCTTTTACCTCAAGGGTAATGTCAACAATAATAACTCATGCTGACTTACATCCAATTAGATATATCTATCAGGATCTTTCCAACACCCTGTGCTTGCCAAAGGATAAAATATAAAAAGGAAAGGTGAAGATCACCATGACTCTTGCATAAGTAGAAGATAATAATAAAACATAGGCCCTTCGCAGAGGGAAGCAGAGGTTGCCATGCGCTTTCAGGGTTGGATGCACAAAATCTTAATGCGAAAGAATGTCACTTTATATTGCCACTTGTGATATGAACCTTTATTATTGCAGTCCATCGCTTTTATTTCTTCCACATCACAAGATCGTATATAGCTTATTTCCTCCACACCAATCAATCATACATATTTAGAGAGCAATTTTTATTGCTTGCACCGATGACAACTTACTTGAAGGATCTTACTCAATCCATAGGTAGGTATGGTGGACTCTCTTGGCAAAACTGGTTTAAGGGTTTTTGGAAGCACAAGTAGTATCTCTACTTGGTGCTAATAATTTGGCTAGCATGAGGGGGAAAGGCAAGCTAAACTTGTTGGATTATCCATGACAATATACTTTATCTCAGATATAAGAAAACATAACCCATTACGTTGTCTTCCTTGTCCAACATCAACTCTTTAGCATGTCATATTTTAATGAGTGCTCCCAATCATAAAAGATGTCCAAGATAGTATATTTATATGTGAAACCTCTCTTTCTTTATTACTTCCTATTAATTGCAATGATGACCAAAGCTACGTTTGCCAACTACCAACAACTTTTAATCATCATACTCTTTCTATGTGAAGTCATTACTCTCGATAAGATCAATATGATCTCTTTGTTTCTTTTTATTCTTTTCCCTTTTCTTTTATTCACTCAAGGTCATAGCAAGATAATCAAGCTCTTGACTCAACACTAATATTTATTATATAGCTCATGGACTCGATTACATAGAGAGATCATAAAGCAAAAACTCAAAACTAGATCATGCCATAAACTTTATTCTACTAGATCAAGATACTACTAAATAGGATCGAACTAAGAAAAATGGTAAAGATAGGAGTGTGATGGCGATACGATACCGGGGCATCTCCCCCAAGCTTGGCAGTTGCCAAGGGGAGTGCCCATACCCATGTGATTATGTCTCCTTCTTTGGTGATGGTGTAATATTCTTGGCGATGATGCCCCTCAGGATACGATTCTCCTCCTCGAGATTATTGACTTGCTGCTTGAGGTCCATTATTTCTTTACGAAGCTTTCCTGTAATGGCTAAGGCTCCTTGCACCCCAAGGGTGTTGCATAGCTGCGGGAGAACAAGTGACACTCCTCTTCATATTTTCATAAGAAAGAAATCTAACATTGGAAGGGATAACCGACTTTGGAATAGCTGAGCTCTGTAGTTCTCCCATCGTGAATCTAGCTCGGAAGTGAGAAGTGACTTCTTGATCCTCCGCCATGGCATCTATCCTCATTAAGTCAGCCTCCATCTCTTTCTCCGTTGCTGGCCCAAAGTGGTCAGCATCGCTGTTTGTCCTTGATCTCGATGCCAGATGAGACACCCGGCTCTCCCCGACTGACTCTTGAGAAGACATCTTGCTCTAATCTGCAGCAGCAACAACTCGAAACAAGAACAGAGGATATTTGCGTGATACAGGGGTCAAAACCTTCGGGATATTATATAATGAATTTTTGCCGACCAAAATACGTATCGTGCAAGAAAACGGAGTCCGGAGAGTGCATGAGGTGCCCACGAGGTAGGGGGCGCGCCCAGTAGGATAGGGCGCGCCCTCCACCCTCGTGTCCTTCCCGGACTGCTTCTTATTTTTCTATTTTTCTAAATATTCCAAAACGGAGAAATATTGCCTTAAAAACTGTTTTGGAGTCGGTTTACTTACCGTACCACATACCTATTCCTTTTTGGAGTCTGAAACATTCCGGAAAGTGTCCCTTATGTATTCCTCCTGGGTTACAGTTTCAATAACATTGGTTTCAACATTTATGGGATTACCTGAGACATAATGTTATATTCTTTGATCGTTCACCACCTTCTGATTTGTGCCTTCGAAGTTGTTGATTTTTATGGCACCGGAACGATAGACCTCCTCGACAACGTAAGGGCCTTCCCATTTAGAGAGAAGTTTTCCTGCAAAAAATCTTAAATGAGAGTTGTATAGCAATACATAATCACCTACATTAAACTCACGCTTTTGTATCCTTTTATCATGCCATCTTTTAACCTTTTCTTTAAACAATTTGGCATTTTCATAAGCTTGGGTTCTCCATTCATCAAGTGAGCTAATATCAAATAACCTCTTCTCACCGGCAAGTTTAAAATCATAATTGAGCTCTTTAATAGCCCAATAAGCCTTGTGTTCTAGTTCGAGAGGTAAGTGACATGCTTTTCCATAAACCATTTTATACGGAGACATACCAATAGGATTTTTATATGCAGTTCTATAGACCCATAATGCATCATCAAGTTTCTTGGACCAATTCTTTCTAGACCTATTGACAGTCTTTTGCAAAATTAATTTGAGCTCTCTATTACTCAATTCTACTTGACGGCTAGACCGTGGGTGATAAGGAGATGCAATTCTATGATCAACATCATACTTAGCAAGCATTTTACGGAAAGCACCATGAATAAAATGTGAACCACCATTAGTCATTAAATATCTAGGGACTCCAAACCTCGGAAAAATAACTTCTTTAAGCATCTTAATAGAAGTGTTATGATCAGCAGTACTGGTTGGAATAGCTTCTACCCACTTAGTAACGTAATCAACAGCAACTACAATATGTGGATAAGCATTAGAGGCAGGAAAAAGTCCCATATAATCAAAGCCCCAAACATCAAATGGTTCAATAACGAGTGAATAATTCATAGGAATTTCTTGACGTCTACTAATATTACCAATTCTTTGACATTCATCACAAGATAAGACAAACTTACGGGCATCCTTGAAGAGAGTAGGCCAATAAAAACCGGATTGCAATATCTTATATGCAGTTCTATCTCCAGCGTGGTGTCCTCCATATGCTTCAGAGTGACACTTGCGTAGGATCTATTCCTGTTCATGCTCAAGTACACAACGTCTAATAACACCATCTACTCCTTCCTTATAAAGATGTGGGTCATCCCAAAAGTAATGTCTCAAATCATAGAAAAACTTTTTCTTTTGCTGGTATGTGAAACTTGGCGGTATAAATTTAGCAACAATATAATTAGCATAATCAGCATACCACGGAGTACTACGAGAGGCATTTATGACATTTAATTGCTCATCAGGAAAGCTATCATCAATAGGTAGTAGGTCATCAAGAACATTTTCTAACCTAGACAAGTTGTCTGCAACGGGGTTCTCAGCTCCCTTTCTATCAACAATATGGAAATCAAATTCTTGTAGCAAGAGAACCAATCTAATAAGTCTAGGTTTAGCATCTTTCTTTTCCATAAGATATTTAATAGCAGCATGATCCGTGTGAATAGTTACTTTAGAATCAACAATATAAGGCCTGAACTTATCACAAGCAAATACGACCGCTAAGAATTCTTTTTCAGTAGTAGCATAATTTCTTTGAGCATTGTCTAGAGTCTTACTAGCATATTGGATAACATTTAATTTCTTATCAACTCTTTTCCCTAGAATAGCACCTACAGCATAATCACTAGCATCACACATAATTTCAAAGGGTAAGTTCCAATCAGGTGGCTGAACAAAAGGTGCAGAGATCAATGCTTTCTTAATATTTCAAATGCTTCTACACAATCATCATTAAAGACAAATGGTATATCTTTTTGTAATAAATTAGTTAGAGGCCGAGAAATTTTGGAGAAGTCCTTAATGAACCTCCTATAAAATCCAGCGTGACCAAGGAAACTTCTTATACCTTTGATGTCCTTGGGACATGTCATCTTTTCAATAGCATCAACCTTGGCCTTATCAACTTCAATACCTCTTTCAGAAACTTTATGCCCCAAGACAATACCTTCATTAACCATAAAGTGGCACTTTTCCCAATTCAAGACAAGGTTAGTTTCTTCACATCTCTGCAAGACTCGATCAAGGTTGCTCAAGCAATCATGAAAAGAGGATCCATAGACGGAAAAGTCGTCCATGAAAACCTCACAAATCTTTTCACAAAAGTCAGAGAATATAGCCATCATGCAACTTTGAAAGGTAGCAGGTGCATTACATAAACCAAAAGGCATATGTCTATAAGCAAAAGTACCAAAAGGGCAAGTAAAAGTAGTTTTTGATTGATCATTGGCTGACACAGGTATTTGAGAGAAACCAGAATAGCCATCTAGAAAGCAAAAGTGTGTATGTTTGCATAATATTTCTAGCATTTG
The DNA here is from genome assembly GCF_002575655.3 of Aegilops tauschii subsp. strangulata. NCBI lineage: Eukaryota > Viridiplantae > Streptophyta > Magnoliopsida > Poales > Poaceae > Aegilops > Aegilops tauschii. Next base: position 467,743,705 of record NC_053040.3, on the reverse strand, counting down.
ATCAATAAAAGGTAAGGGGTAATGATCTTTCTTAGTAGCTTTATTTAATTTGCGGAAATCAATTACCATCCTATAACCTGTAATAATTCTTTGCGGGATCAATTCATCTTTATCATTAGGAACGACGGTAATACCTCCCTTCTTAGGGACACAATGGACAAGACTTACCCGTTAACTATCAGCAACGGGATAAATTATACCTGCCTCCAGGAGCTTTAGTATTTCTTTTCTTACCACATCTTTCATCTTAGGATTCATGCGTCGTTGATGACCGCGAACTGGTTTGGCATCTTCTTCCAAATTTATTTTCTATTGACATAGAGTGGGACTAATGCCCTTAAGATGATCAATAGTATATCCAATAGCAGCACGGTGCTTCTTCAGAGTTTTCAATAATCTCTCTTCTTCATGCTCTGAAAGGTTAGCACTAATAATAACAGGATATATCTTTTTCTCATCAAGATAAGCATATTTAAGAGTATCAGGCAACGGTTTAAGCTCAAACACGGGATCACCCTTGGGTGAGGGGGATCCCCTAAGATTTCAACAGGCAAATTGTGTTTCAGGATGGGTTCCTGTTTAAAGAATAGTTCATCTATTTCCCTTCTTTCATTCATAAACATATCATTTTGATGATCTAGCAAATATTGTTCTAAAGGATCACTAGGAGGTACGACAATAGAAGCAAGACCAATAATTTCATCCTTACTAGGCAATTCTTCTTCACGGTGTTGTCTACTAAATTTAGAGAAATTAAACTCATGAGACATATCACCCAAGCCAATAGTAACAACATCCTTTTCGCAATCTATCCTAGCATTGACAGTGTTCAAGAAGGGTCTACCAAATATAATGGGACAAAAGCTATCTTGTGGGGAACCAAGAACAAGAAAATCAGCAGGGTATTTATTTTTCCCACACAAGACTTCAACATCCCTTACAATTCCCAGTGGTGAAATAGTATCTCTATTGGCAAGTTTAATTGTGACATCAATATCTTCTATCTCAGTAGGTGCAATATCATGCATAATTTCTTTGTATAAGTCATAAGGTATTGCACTAACACTAGCACCCATACCACATAAGCCATGATAACAATGATCTCCTATTTTAACAGAAATAACAGGCATGCCTACCACAGGTCTATGTTTATCTTTAGCACAAGGTTTGGCAATTCTAGCAGTTTCACTACAGAAATAAATAACGTGCCCATCAATATTATCAGCCAAGAGATCTTTAATAATTGAAATATTAGGTTCAACTTTAATTTGCTCAGGAGGTGTATAAGTTCTAATATTGCTTTTACGAACCACGGTTGAATCTTTAGCATGATCCTTTATCCTAACAGGGAAAGGTGGTTTCTCAACATAAGAAGTAGGAACACCAGGATCATTATAAGTGATAGTCTCTTCTTCAACTTTAGTAGGTGCAGCTACTTTCACTTCTATGGGAGGATGATATTTAAACCACTTCTCCTTGGGGAGATCAACATAAGTAGCAAAAGATTCACAGAAAGAAGCTACTATCCCAGAGTCAAGTCCATATTTAGTGCTAAATTTACGAAAAACGTCGGTATCCATAAAAGATTTAACACAATCAAACTTAGGTTTCATACCTGACTCCTTACCTTTGTCGAGATCCCAATCTTCAGAGTTGCGTTTAATTCTATCCAATAAATTCCATTTGAATTCAATAGTCTTCATCATAAAAGAGCCAGAACAAGAAGTATCGAGCATGGATTGATTATTACGAGAAAGCCGAGCATAAAAACTTTGGAGAATTATTTCTCTTGAGAGCTCATGATTGGGGCATGAATATAACATTGGTTTAAGCCTCCCCCAAGCTTGAGCGATGCTTTCTCCTTCGCGAGGCCAAAAATTATATATATAATTGTGATCACGATGAACAAGATGCATAGGATAAAATTTCTGATGAAATTCCAATTTCAATCGTTTATAGTGACATGATCCCGTATCATCACATAGCCTATACCATGTCGATGCATCTCCCTTCAAAGATAAAGGGAAGACCTTCTTCTTAACGACATCATCGGGTATACCTGCAAGCTTAAATAATCCACAAACTTCATCCACATATATTAGGTGCTCATCAGGATGCTTTGTTCCATCTCCTACAAAAGGATTAGCCAGCAAATTTTCTAACATACCCGAAGGAACTTCAAAGGGGATATTTTCATTTTCAGCACTTACGACACTCATGACCCGCTTTTGTGCGGGCGAGGATAGTTGGCTGGCTCGTAGCAAATACACAGCCAGCGAGGCAGGCCCCTCCGAGGCAAAAAGCAGCACCGGCAAGCTCCGGCGCAACAGACACAAACGCCGAGGCAATGGCGACAACATCGATGACACTACAGTTAACGCCGAATTCAGTGGCTCCAACTCCGGCCAACGGAAGAAGCCGTATAAATGGAACAGTGAGGGACCATCCAGCTTGGACCGCATACTCGATGTCTATGCCAGATACATGGCATCCCAGACAAACCAGCCAACCATACCAACAAAGATTGCCGGGTTTTTAAGCAAGCCAGCAAGTTAAATGCTGGGAACAAGGAAAAGGGATCGCAGAGCGAGGACGATGACGAGGCGCCCCATCAGCCAAGCATAGGGGGACAGAAGAAGTTTCCCCCCCCCCAGGTCAAAGCAGGGAACATGATATATGCTACACACATCCCCAAGAGGGAGTGCAAGCGTGCACTCAGGGACGTCTATGCGGTAGAGCCAGTCGCCCCAAAATTCAATCCATGGTCGTCATTTCTCATCACCTTTGATCGTCGAGATCATCCAACTAGTATCTGTCATGGCGTTTCGGCCGCACTAGTCCTCGACCCAATCATCGATGGATTTCACCTGACACGAGTCCTAATGGACGGTGGTAGCAACCTTAACCTGCTCTATTAGGACACAGTGCGCAAAATGGGCATTAACCCATCGTGGATCAAGCCCACAAGGACTACCTTTAAAAGAGTCATACCAGGCGTAGAGGCCCATTGTACGGTCTCAATCACTCTAGAAGTTGTCTTCGGTTCCCCAGACAACTTCCAAAGCGAAGAGCTAACCTTCGATATAGTCCCCTTCCGCAGTGGCTACCATGCACTGCTCGGACGAACCGCGTTTGCTAGATTCAACGCGGTACCGCACTATGCCTATCTCAAGCTCAAGATGCCCAGTCCGCGCGGCGTCAGAACAGTCAATGGAAATACGGAACGCTCCCTCGGTACAGAAGAGCACACCGCCGCCCTAGCAGCAGAAGTACAGAGCGGCCTTCTCAAGCAGAATCATAATCCGGCTGCCGAGCTCCTGGACACCGTTAAGAAGGTCCGGACTACGCTGCAACAGGACAGCTCGGCTCATCAAGAGCTCAATTAGCAATTCGGCCTCCGTCCCAGCCCCCATCAAGCAGTGGCAGTCGCACCACGCGTACATAATTACGCACTCAAAATTCCATGGGCATCAACGGAGGCACAACCAGCTTGTGATCCACAGTTCGGCTCGACCAAACCTAGGATTCACACACCTTCACTTTTCCTTTTCATTTCGGGTTTTTCTCTTTTCGAGGTTTATCCAGACAACCCGCTCGTTGAACACACCAAGGAGGCAAGGAGCTTTGGCGTACAAGGGAATCCCCAGGTAGTCTCTGCTAACGATTGCTATATGATACGTCCATTTTGCATCATGGGTTGTTATTACATGTTATGTCACAATACTTATGGCTATTCTCTCTTATTTTACAAGGTTTATATGAAGAGGGAGAATGCCGGCAGCTGGGATTCTAGGCTGGAAAAGGAGCAAATATTAGAGACCTATTCTGCATAGCTCCAAAAGTCCTAAAACTCCACGAAAGTCATTTTGGGAATTAATAAAAATATTGAGCGGAAGAAATACCAGAGGGGGGCCACCCACCATCCACGAGGGTGGGGGCGCGCCCTACCCCCTGGGCGAGCCCCCCTGCCTCGTGGGCCACCTGGCAGCCCTCCGGTGCTCATCTTCTGCTGTATGAAGTCTTTTACCCTGGAAAAAATCATAAGGAAGCTTACGGGATGAAACTCCGCCGCCACGAGGCGGAACCTTGGCGGAACCAATCTAGAGCTCCGGCAGAGCTGTTCTGCCGGGGAAATTTCCCTCCGGGAGGGGGAAATCATCGCCATCATCATCACCAACGATCCTCTCATCGGGAGGGGGTCAATCTCCATCAACATCTTCACCAGCACCATCTCCTCTCAAACCCTAGTTCATCTCTTGTATCCAATCTTTGTCCCAAAGCTTCAGATTGGTGCCTTTGGGTTGCTAGTAGTGTTGATTACTCCTTGTAGTTGATGCTAGTTGGTTTATTTGGTGGAAGATCATATGTTCAGATCCATTATGCATATGAATACCCCTCTGATTATGAACATGAATATGATTTGTGAGTAGTTACGTTTGTTCCCGAGGACATGGGAGAAGTCTTGCTATTAGTAGTCATGTGAATTTGGTATTCGTTCGATATTTTGATGAGATGTATGTTGTCTTTCCTCTAGTGGTGTTATGTGAACGTCGACTACATGACACTTCACCATTATTTGGGCCTAGAGGAAGGCATTGGGAAGTAATAAGTAGATGATGGGTTGCTAGAGTGACAGAAGCTTAAACCCTAGTTTATAAGTTGCTTCGTAAGGGGATGATTTGGATCCACTTGTTTCATGCTATGGTTAGGTTTACCTTAATACTTCTTTTGTAGTTGCGGATGCTTGCAAATAGGGGTTAATCATAAGTGGGATGCTTGTCCAAGAAAGGGCAGTACCCAAGCACCGGTCCACCCACATATCAAATTATCAAAGTAACGAACGCGAATCATACGAGCGTGATGAAAACTAGCTTGACGGTAATTCCCATGTGTCCTCGGGAGCGTTTTCCTTCATATTAGAGTTTTTCCAGGCTTGTCCTTTGTTACAAAAAGGATTGGGCCATCTTGCTGCACTTTATTTACTTTTGTTACTTGTTACCCGTTACAATTTATCTTATCACAAAACTATTTGTTACCGATAATTTCAGTGCTTGCAGAGAATACATTACTAAAAACCGCTTGTCATTTTCTTCTGCTCCTCGTTGGGTTCGACACTCTTACTTATAGAAAGGACTACGATAGATCCCCTACTCTTGTGGGTCATCAAGACTCTTTTTTGGCGCCGTTGCCGGGGAGTGAAGCGCATTTGGTAAGTGGAACTTGGTAAGGAAACATTTATATAGTGTGCTGAAATTTACTGTCACTTGTTACTATGGAAACTAATCCTTTGAGGGGCTTGTTCAGGGTATCTTCACCCCGACCAGTAGAGCAAAGAGTTTCTCCTCAACCTACTGAACCTACTGAAAATGTTTACTTTGAAATCCCTTCGGGTATGGTAGAGAAACTGCTAGCTAATCCCTTTGCAGGAGATGGAACATTGCATCCCGATTTACACCTTATCTATGTGGATGAAGTTTGTGGATTATTTAAGCTTGCAGGTGTGCCCGATGATGTTATTAAGAAGAAGGTCTTCCCTTTATCTTTGAAGGGAGATGCATTGACATGGTATAGGCTATGTGATGATATGTAATCCTGGGAGTATAAACGATTGAAATTGGAATTTCACCAGAAGATTTATCCTATGCATCTTGTTCATCGTGATCGTAATTATATATATAACTTTTGGCCTCGCGAAGGAGAAAGCATCGCTCAAGCTTGGGGGAGGCTTAAGTCAATGTTATATTCATGCCCCAATCATGAGCTCTCAAGGGAAATGATTATTCAAAATTTTTATGCTCGGCTTTCTCTTAATGATCGCTCCATGCTCGATACTTCTTGTGTTGGTTCTTATATGATGAAGACTATTGAATTCAAGTGGGATTTATTGGAAAGAATTAAATGCAACGCTGAAGATTGGGATTCCGACGATGGTAAGGAGTCAGGTATGACACCTAAGTTTGATTGTGTTAAATCTTTTATGGATACCGATGCCTTTCGTGGATTTAGCACTAAATATGGACTTGACTCTGAGATAGTAGCTTCCTTCTGTGAATCATTTGCTACTCATGTTGATATCCCTAAGGAGAAGTGGTTTAAATATAATCCTCCCACTGAAGTAAAAGTAGTTGCACCTGTTACAGTTGAAGAAAAGACTATCACTTATAATGATCCTATTGTTCCTACTACTTATGCTGAGAAACCACCTTTCCCTGTTAGGATAAAGGATCATGCTAAAGCTTCAACTGTGGTTCGTAAGAGTAATACTAGAACATATACACCACTTGAGCAAATTAAAGTTGAACCTAGTATTGCTATGGTTAAAGATCTCTTGGCCGATAATATTGATGGGCATGTTATTTATTTCTGTGATGAAGCTGCTAAAATCGCTAGACCTGATGCTAAGAAACATAGACCCGTTGTAGGCATGCCTATTATTTCTGTTAAAATAGGAGATCATTGTTTTCATGGCTTATGTGATATGGGTGCTAGTGCCAGTGCAATACCTTATTCCTTATAAAAAGAAATTATGCATGATATTGCTCCTCCTGAGGTAGAAGACATTGATGTTACAATTAAGCTTGCAAATAGAGATACTATTTCACCAATTGGGATTGTTAGAGATGTTGAAGTCTTGTGTGGGAAAGTTAAATATCCTGCTGATTTTCTTGTTATTGGTTCCCCACAAGATAGCTTTTGTCCCATTATATTTGGTAGACCCTTCTTGAACACTGTTAATGCTAAGATAGATTGCGAAAAGGATGTTGTTACAATTGGCTTAGGGGATATGTCTCATGAGTTTAATTTTGCTAAGTTTCGTAGACAACCCCATGATAAAGAATTGCCTAGTAAGGATGAAATTATTGGTCTTGCTTCTATTGCCGTACCTCCTACTGATCCTTTAGAACAATATTTGCTAGACCGTGAAAATGATATGTTTATGGATGAAAGAAAGGAAATAGATGAAGTATTCTTTAAACAGGGACCTATTTTGAAACACAACTTGCCTGTTGAAATCCTAGGGGATCCTCCTCCACCCAAGGGTGATCCCATGTTTGAGCTTAAACCATTACCTGATACTCTTAAATTTGCTTATCTTGATGAAAAGAAGATATATCCTGTTATTATTAGTGCTAACCTTTCGAAAGGAAGAGGAAAGATTATTGAAAACTCTGAAGAAGCACCGTGCTGCTATTGGATATACTCTTGATGACCTTAAGGGAATCAGTCCCACTCTATGCCAACACAAAATAAAGTTGGAGGAAGATGCCAAACCAGTTATTGATCATCAACGACGGTTAAATCCTAAGATAAAAGAAGTGGTAAGAAAGGAAATACTAAAGCTCCTTGAGGCAAGTATAATTTATCCCGTTGCTGATAGTCAGTGGGTAAGTCATGTCCATTGTGTCCCTAAGAAGGGAGGTATTACTGTTGTTCCTAATGATAAAGATGAATTGATCCCGCAAAGAATTATTATAGGTTATAGGATGGTAATTGATTTCCGCAAATTAAATAAAGCTACTAAAAAAGATCATTACGCTTTACCTTTTATTCATCAAATGCTAGAAAGACTATCCAAACATACACATTTCTGCTTTCTAGATGGTTATTCTGGCTTCTCTCAAATACCTGTGTCAGCGGAGGATCAAGAAAAGACTACTTTTACTTTCCCTTTCGGTACCTTTGCCTATAGACGCATGCCGTTTGGTTTATGTAATGCACCTTCTACCTTTCAAAGATGCATGATGGCTATATTCTCTGACTTTTGTGAAAAGATTTGTGAGGTATTCATGGATGATTTCTCCGTTTATGGACCCTCTTTTGATGATTGCTTGAGCAACCTTGAACGAGTTTTGCAGAGATGCGAAGATACTAGTCTTGTTTTGAATTGGGAGAAGTGCCACTTTATGGTTAATGAATGCATTGTTTTGGGGCATAAAATTTCTGAAAGAGGTATTGAAGTTGATAAAGCTAAAGTTGATGCTATTGAAAAGATGTCGTGTCCCAAGGACAATAAAGGTATAAGAAGTTTCCTTGGTCATGCCAGATTTTATAGGAGGTTCATTAAGGAATTTTCTAATATTTCTAGGCCTCTGACTAATCTATTACAAAAAGATATTCCTTTCGTATTCGATGATGATTGTGTAGAAGCATTTGAAATACTTAAGAAAGCTTTGTTCTCCGCACTGAAGGAAATATGCCCTAGAGGCAATAATAAAATTATTATTTATTTCCTTATATCATGATAAATGTTTATTATTCATGCTAGAATTGTATTAACTGGAAACATTATACATGTGTGAATACATAGACAAACAGAGTGTCACTAGTATGCCTCTACTTGACTAGCTCGTTGATCAAAGATGGTTATGTTTTGTGACACCCCAAAATTTTGACCTTGTTTTATTTTATTAAAATTTTGCCAGGAAATAAAACTTTTCCAATTGTCAAGATTTACCCTTTTGTTATTGTGGATTTTTACTTCAAGTGGAAAACTTTCAAGAGGTATTGTTGGACTTGAATACTCTCTATGATAAAACAATTCTTTATCAGTGGATTTAAATTGCAAGATTTGTTTTCTCAGAGCTTTATTCTTTTAAAATGATTTCTTTTGAATTTGGAGCCTGTTTTGCAGTACAACCATTTGACAAATGCATTTAAAATTTCCACCAAAATTTGGGGATGTCATGTGAGGTTTCCACATCACTTTGTTGCAAAAATACCTTTTGGCCATTGGAGATTTTGAGCTCTACACCAACTTTTCCAATCTGGTCCAGTAGGCACTTTTGCACTACAACCTATTTAAATATTTCTTTAAAAGTTATTCCAAGTGTTTGGAGATGTCAGTAGATGCATACAATTCAACTTTATACCAAAACCCAGTGATGTTCTTTGAAAAATTTGAGTAAAACAACCTCTTTTTCATTCTGGTCCAGTTTGGTGTTTTGAACTGCAACCCTATTTTATTTTACTCTGGTGCCCATGACCCTTTTTCCTACTTGTAGCCCTCCCTTCAAAACCCTTAAGTCCAGGAGAGTGGACTCATTGGAGGTTTTTAAGTGCATGCAATAAACCCTTTTTCTTTCTGTCCAAAACTGGAGTTTTGCAAAACTTGCACTAACAAGTTTCTGGTTTTGCCCATATGATCTTGCCTTCACCATCCACAACCTAAAGAGACCCTGACCTGGAGATTTTGGCCACTCCAAGAGTTGCCTAAGTGCACTTGGCATTCTGTCGAACACTTGGTGTGCACAGTCAGTTTTGGGCGTGTTTCCTAGTTTGCATTGTGATCTTGCTCCAATGACCTAGCAACCATGTCCACTGAACTCCTAGCTATCTCTATCCTAGTCCTATTATTTGCCAGCCCCACCCTCGCGCTCTAGACCGCCCTGGCATTTCGTCGAGCAGGTTCCGTGCGTGCTCTGGGCGCGCCCAGAGCGCACGTTTTGCACGCGCGCGCACTGAGCCGCCGCGCCGCACTGCCGCACTCGACGCGACCCGTCCCTGGCCCCTGCTCACCTGCTGAGCAGCGCACTAGCCTCGCCCACTCCCCACGCCACCCCTGGCGCCCTACAGCGCCGCTGGCAGAGCGTTTGGCGGCACGCCGGCGTCGGCAGCGAGCCTCTGACATGGACGGCGCCGCCCAAACCACACCAGCGCGCCAGCTGCCCCCTCGAACAGCTCAGTCTTATCCCGAAGCTCGTCGGCACGCGCTCGTCGCCGCCACGTCGCCCTGCAACTACAGCACGGCTGTCGCCGGCGATCTTATCCTCAGCCGCCGCGGTCCAACCTCGAGCACCTATTTAAGGGATCCCCGAGCTCGTTCAAGACCTCAGGCAACCTCAGACTTTCCTCCTGGCGCTCCCCAAGCAGTGGATCGACCCGTAGTGGCCATCTTCCTCGTCTCCGGCCAGTGCGGCCGCCGCTAAGCTCTGGTGCGATACGTCGCGGCCAGCCACTCCCCCGCCCAACCGATGCCACCAGTAACTTCCCCTTGTCCTTGCGGAGCTGCCCAACTACCCAACCTCGATCGGAGACCACTGGACCCCAAAAACCACTTCACCACCGTAGCCCCCTCCGCCGCGGAGCTCGCCGCCGGCGATTTCTTCCACCCCCGACGACCCAGCGACCACCAAAAGGGCCGCCTCGGTCTGGCCGGTCCATCCCCGCCCTCAGATGCCCTCGAGGAGCCGCCGTTCGTCGCCGGCGATCGCCGGAGTCCCGCTCCCGTCGGGCAGAGAAGAGGAGGGAGAGGGAAGAACGGTCAAACCTGACCAGTGGGCCCTCTGGACCCACTGCCAGTGACCCGCGCGCCGTCGCCTCTGTTTAAGTGAAAGCGTATAACCACGGAGTACGTCTCCCCTACCCCGAAAGCGTATTTCTCCCAAAGCGTTTTCTTTTCTGGTTTTATTTTAAAAACAGAGATTTGACCAAACTTTGACTGGCTATAACTTTTAAAATAAAACTCCAAATGAGTTGATTCTTTTTCCTACCTCTCTCAAATTCCACCTAGTTTATTTTAAGGTTTATTTCAAAAATATTTGAGACAACCTTTTGTACTGTGTTTGAAATATGTGTTGTTTGAATATTTCTCAAAATAGGATTTTGGAGAAAAGGGAAAGCTTCCAAAAAGTGCATCCCTTGCATACTCTTGAAGGCAAGCATTTCTGAACTCTGGCATAATATTTTGTTGTAGTGTTCTGATACGATTACAACACCTTTTGGCTTGGAGTATGCGTTATCTTTATGTAACGATAAAGTCTCGTGCATGAGTGCTTTTTGGAGATATGTTGTGGTCAGCAATGGATACGCTAGTGATTTGGATCATCCTCGTGAGCTCCTCATGCATGCCGGTAGGAAGCCGGGAAATTCGTGGTCTTGGGTAGACACGAGCTTGTCCCTAGTCCCTCGTCGAGACGAGTATGTCCGGTATGGCATGGTGAGGCTTGATGAGTGGTGATTTATTCCACCAATGGTAATATTGTTGGAGGATTCTTGTACCACCTGAGTCGGTCGTAGATCGAGTCTTGATCAGTAACTTCCTTATTTGTTGGTACTACCACTTGTCCCTGTCGCAGACGGGGTATGGTTCAGTAAGTTGTCAACCCCTTACCAAAGCACACACCGTACAGAGAGGCCATAGTGGAAGATACCGGAGGCCTCCAGTAGGCTTGCCACTTGGTCCGGGGGCATGGGTGTTTCCGGTTGGGACCGAGAGGGGGCACCCCTTAGAGCGCGCGAATATAAATTTGATCCCATGCTACGTCGAGGTTGTAGCCTCCCCACTTAGAGTTTTGCTTGGCAGGTGTCGTGGGTGATTCCAGACACCGGTGGGTTAAGCTGGTGTGTGCAGGTCAGGCGTGTTTTCAATTAAAAGGCCGTAGGCGGAATTAGTCCCGATGGACTAAATAAATCCGTTACTCGTGGGAAATCGTACTCCCTCTGCAGAGGATATATCCTGTTGGATAGCCATGTTCATAGTTAAGGACCACAGTCTGAGTGGAATCTAGTAACGGTATTCGGATGGAGAACGAATTAGCTAGAACTCAGTAAAGGTTTTTCGGATGGAGGCACGGTTAACTGGATCATAGTAACGGTATTCGGATGGAGAACGCATTAGCTAGAGCTCAGTGACGGTCTTCGGATGGAGAAACGGCTAGACTAGATTTTCATTTATGACCTGTGACATCTGAGGATCATGCTTTAATTTTATTATTAATATGGACTAACCATTTACATTATGTATTTTATTGAGTATCCCTAGGATGGTTCTACCTCCTGGATATTCACTGTGATTATTCTTTTATAAGCCCTTTCTGTGGTGTCGCTCAGACGCCCGACTGCGGCATGCTTGTGGTTTATTTATTCTTTTATAAGCCCTTTATGTGATGTCGCTCAGACGTCCGACTATGGCACACACTGTCTTTCTTTTTCTGTTATAAGAACTTTATGTGGTGTCGCTCCGACGCCCGACTGCGGCATTATTATTCTTGCAGTTTCCTCTCGAGGAGTCATTTAGACCCTCGTTTGGCACCGGCATTATTATTCTTGCAGTTTCCTCTCGAGGAGTCATTAAGACCCTCGTTTGGCACCGGCATTATCATTCTTGCAGTTTCCTCTCGAGGAGTCATTCAGACCCTCGTTTGGCACCGGCATTATTACTGCGGCATCGTTAATTTATTTGCAACCTTTCGAGGAATCATTTTAGACACTCGCTCAGTGCATTTTTTTTACTCCCGTATTGCACGTCCATATTTTCTCTGCACACGTGCATCACAGATTTTTTGTTTACTTCATGGCAGACTTATCATCATAAGTGTTTCGGAGTATCATTATCTCCTGTTATATTATACCCGTGTTCTTAATGTTTGCGAGTACATTCAAACGTACTCACTGGCTTGTCCCTGGCTATTGTCTTGGCCAGATTTTTGCGCATGGGGATAAGCATCGCGGTGACAGCCCTGGAACCTACGTATTGACGATAGCAGCCTCGCGAAGATAGGAGTTATCCTGGTCAGCTATTCTTGTGGGAATGGAGTCCCATAGACGCAGTTGTATCGCAGACTGCTTCCGCCATCAACCACTAGAAACCAAATGTTGTACTCCTAGGCCACAATGGTCTTGTACTACAGATTTTGTACCTTGCTTGGAATTCTTGTATCAAGTTGGTGTCTCATCAGCTAACAGTAATCCTGGGGCTGGTGAGCACAAAGGCCGTTTTCTGGAAAGTTTTATTCCGAAAATCCGGTCGTGACATGTTTCCTAGCCATAGACATGAGTTGTCATTTGATTAGCGGGATCACATCATTAGGAGAATGATGTGATTGACTTGACCCATTCTGTTAGCTTAGCACTTGATCGTTTAGTATTCTGCTATTGCTTTCTTCATGACTTATACATGTTCTTATGACTATGAGATTATGCAACTCCCGTTTACCGGAGGAACACTTTGTGTGCTACCAAACGTCACAACGTAACTGGGTGATTATAAAGGTGCTCTACAGGTGTCTCCGAAGGTACTTGTTGGGTTGGCGTATTTCGAGATTAGGATTTGTCACTCTGATTGTCGCAGAGGTATCTCTGGGCGCACTCGGTAATGCACATCACTATAAGCCTTGCAAGCATTGTAACTAATGAGTTAGTTGCGGGATGATGTATTACGGGACGAGTAAAGAGACTTGAACTAGGTATTGAGATACCGACGATCGAATCTCGGGCAAGTAACATAACGATGACAAAGGGAACAACATATGTTGTTATGCGGTTTGACCGATATGAGCATCCAGGTTCCGCTATTGGTTATTGACTGGAGACGTGTCTCGGTCATGTCTACATAGTTCTCGAACCCGTAGGGTCCGCACGCTTAAAGTCTGATGACGATTTGTATTATGAGTTATGTGATTTGATGTACCGAAGGTAGTTCGGAGTCCCGGATGAGATCGGGGACTTGACGAGGAGTCTCGAAATGGTCGAGACGTAAAGATCGATATATTGGACGACTATATTCGGACATCGGAAAGGTTCCGAGTGATTCGGGTATTTTTGGTGTACCGGGGAGTTACGGGAATTCACCGGGAGAAGTATTGGGCCTTATTGGGCCATACGGGAATAGAGGAGAGAGGCCAAAAGGAAGGAGGCGCGCGCCCCCCCTCTGGTCCGAATTGGACAAGGGGTGCAGCCCCCTTTTCCTTCTCCCTCTCCTCCTCTTTCCTTCTCTCCTACTCCGGAAAGGAAAGGGGAATCCTACTAGGACTTGGGAGTCCTAGTAGGACTCCCCACACTTGGCGCGCCCCCTCTAGGGCCGGCCTCTCCCTTGCTCCTTTATATACGGGGGCAAGGGGGCACCCCATAGACACAACAATTGATCTCTTGATCTCTTAGCCGTGTGCGGTGCCCCCTCCACCATAATCCACCTCGATAATATCGTAGCGGTGCTTAGGCGAAGCCCTGCGTCGGTAGAACATCATCATCGTCACCACGCCGTCGTGCTGACGGAAATCTCCCTCAAACCTCGGCTGGATCGGAGTTTGAGGGACGTCATCGAGCTGAATGTGTGCTGAACTCGGAGGTGTCGTGCGTTTGGTACTTGATCGGTCGGATCGTGAAGACGTACGACTACATAAACTGTGTTGTGCTAATGCTTCCGCTTTCGGTCTACGAGGGTACGTGGACAACACTCTCCCCTCTCTTTGCTATGCATCACCATGATCCTGTGTGTGCGTAGGAATTTTTTCGAAATTACTACGTTCCCCAACAGTGGCATCCGAGCCAGATTTTATGCGTAGATGTCATATGCACGAGTAGAACACAAGTGAGTTGTGGGCAATATAAGTCATACTGCTTACCAGCATGTCATATTTTGGTTCGGCGGTATTGTTGGATGAAGCGGCTCGGACTGACATTACGCGTACGCTTACGCGAGACTGGTTCTACCGACGTGCTTTGCACACAGGTGGATGGCGGGCGTCAGTTTCTCCAACTTTAGTTGAACCGAGTGTGGCTACGCTCGGTCCTTGAGAAGGTTAAAACAACACTAACTTGACGAACTATCGTTGTGGTTTTGATGCGTAGGTAAGAACAGTTCTTGCTCAGCCCGTAGCAGCCACGTAAAACTTGCAACAACAAAGTAAAGGACGTCTAACTTGTTTTTGCAGGGCATGTTGTGATGTGATATGGTCAAGACGTGATGAGATATAAGTTGTTGTATGAGATGATCATGTTTTGTTGAAGTTATCGGCAACTGGCAAAAGTTTTATGGTCGTCTCTTTATTGCATAAGATGCAAGCGCCAAATAATTGCTTTACTTTATCGCTATGCGATAGCAATAGTTGCAAGAGGAATAGTTGGCGAGACGACCATGTGACGACGCATTGATATAGATCAAGACGATGGAGATCATGGTCTCATACCGGTGACGATGGAGATCATGACGATGCGTTGGAGATGGAGATCAAAGGCACAAGATGATGATGGCCATATCATGTCACATATTATGATTGCATGTGATGTTTATCTTTTATACATCTTATCTTGCTTTGATTGACGGTAGCATTATAAGATGATCTCTCACTAAATTATCAAGGTATAAGTGTTCTCCCTGAGTATGCACCGTTGCGAAAGTTCTTCGTGCTGAGACACCACGTGATGATCGGGTGTGATAGGCTCTACATTCAAATACAACGGGTGCAAAACAGTTGCACACGCGGAATACTCTGGTTAAACTTGACGAGCCTAGCATATAATAGACATGGCCTCGGAACACTAAGACCGAAAGGTCGAGCGTGAATCATATAGTAGATATGATCAACATAGTGATGTTCACCATTGAAAGTACTCCATCTCACGTGATGATCGGACATGGTTTAGTTGATATGGATCACGTGATCACTTAGAGGATTAGAGGGATGTCTATCTAAGTGGGAGTTCTTAAGTAATATGATTAATTGAACTTTAATTTATCATGAACTTAGTCCTGGTAGTATTAGCATATCTATGTTTTAGATCAATAGCTCGTGTTGTTGCTTCCCTATGTTTTATATGTGTTCCTAGAGAAAACTAAGTTGAAAGATGATAGTAGCAATGATGCGGACTGGGTCCGTGATCTGAGGTTTATCCTCATTGCTGCACAGAAGAATTATGTCCTTGATGCACCGCTAGGTGACAGACCTATTGCAGGAGCAGATGCAGACGTTATGGACGTTTGGCTAGCTTAATATGATGACTACTTGATAGTTTAGTGCACCATGCTTAACGGCTTAGAATCGGGACTTCAAAGACGTTTTAAACGTCATGGACCATATGAGATGTTCTAGGAGTTGAAGTTAATATTTCAAGCATATACCCGAGTTGAGAGATATGAGGTCTCCAACAAGTTCTATAGCTAAAGGATGGAGGAGAATAGCTCAAGCAGTGAGCATGTGCTCAGACTGTGTGGGTACTACAATCGCTTGAATCATGGGAGTTAATCTTACAGATAAAATAGTGATTGACAGAATTCTCTAGTCACCATCACCAAGTTAGTAGAACTTCGTGATGAACTATAGTATGCAAGGATGACGAAAACAATTCCCAAGATCTTCGCAATGCTAAAATCAGCGAAGGTAAAATCAAGAAAAACATCAAGTGTTGATGATTGACAAGACCACTAGTTTCAAGAAAAGGGGCAAAAAGAAGAAGGGGAACTTCAAGAAGAACGGCAAGCAAGTTGCTGCTCAAGTGAAGAAGCCCAAGTCTGGACCTAAGCCTGAGACTAAGTGCTTATGCTGCAAAGGAACTGGTCACTGGAAGCGGAACTACCCCAAGTATTTGGCAGATAAGAAGGATGGCAAAGTGAACAAATGTATATTTGATATACAGATTATTGATGTGTATTTTACTAGTGTTCTTAGCAACCCTTTGGTATTTGATACTAGTTCAGTTGCTAAGAGTAGTAACTCGAAACAGGAGTTGCAGAATGAACAGAAACTAGTTAAGGGTGAAGTGGCGATGTGTGTTGGAAGTAGTTCCAAGATTGATATGATCCTCATCGCACACTCCCTGTACTTTCGGGATTAGTGTTGAACCTAAATAAGTGTTATTTGGTGTTTGCGTTGAGCATGAATCTGATTTGATCATGTTTATTGCAATATGGTTATTCATTTAAGTTAGACAATAATTGTTGTTTTGTTTACATGAATAAAACCATATAGGGTTACACACCCAATGAAAATGGTTCGTTGGATCTCGATCGTAGTGATACACATATTGATAATATTGAAGCCAAAAGATGCAAAGTTAATAATGATAGTGCAACTTATTTGTGGCACTGCCGTTTAGGTCATATTGATGTAAAGCGCATGAAGAAACTCCATGCTGATGGGCTTTTAGAATCACTTGATTACGGATCACTTGATGCTTGCGAACCAGGCCTCTTGGGCAAGATGACTAAAACGCCATTCTCCGGAACAATGGAGCGAGCAATAGATTTGTTGGAAATCATACATACTGATGTATGTGGTCTGATGAATATTGAGGCTCGCGGCAGGTATCGTTATTTTCAGACCTTCACAGATGATTTGAGCAGATATGGGTATATCTACTTGATGAAACATAAAGTCTCAAACATTTGAAAAGTTCATATAATTTCAGAGTGAAGTAGAAAATCATCGTAACAAGAAAATAAAGTTTCTACGATCTGATCGTGGAGGAGAATATTTGAGTTACGAGTTTGGTCTTCATTTGAAACAATGCGGAATAGTTTCGCAACTCACGCCACCTGGAACACCACAGCGTAATGGTGTGTCCGGACGTCATAACCGTACTTTATTAGATATGGTGCGATCTATGATGTTTCTTACCAATCTACCACTATCGTTTTCGGGTTATGCATTAGAGACAGCTGCATTCATGTTAAAAAGGGCACCATCCAAATCCGTTGAGATGACACCTTATGAACTGTGGTTTGGCAAGAAACCAAAGTTGTCGTTTCTTAAAGTTTGGGGTTGCGATGCTTATAAGAAAAAGTTTCATCCTGATAAGCTCAAACCCAAATCGGAGAAATGTGTCTTCATAGGATACCCAAAGGAGACAGTTGGGTACACCTTCTATCACAGATCCAAAGGCAAGACATTTGTTGCTAAGAATGGATCCTTTCTAGAGAAGGAGTTTCTCTCGAAAGAAGTGAGTGGGAGGATTGTAGAACTTGATGAGGTAACTGTACCTGCTCCCTTATGGAAAGTAGTTCATCACAGAAATATGTTCCTGTGACTACTATACCAATTAGTGAGGAAGCTAGTGATGATGATCATGTAACTTAAGATCAAGTTACTACCGAACCTCGTAGGTAAACCTGAGTGAGATGCGCACCAGAGTGGTACCGTAATCCTGTTCTGGAGGTCATGTTACTTGACCATGACGAACCTACGAACTATGAGGAAGCGATGATGAGCCCAGATTCCGCGAAATGGCTTGAGGCCATGAAATCTGAGATGAGATCCATGTATGAGAACAAAGTATGGACTTTGATTGACTTGCCCAATGATCGGCGAGCCATTGAGATTAAATGGATCTTCAAGAGGAAGACGGACGCTGATAGTAGTGTTACTATCTACAAAGCTAGAATTGTCGCAAAAGATTTTCAACAAGTTCAAGATGTTGACTACGATGAGAGTTTCTCACTCGTATTTGTGCTTAAGTCTGTCCGAATCATGTTAGCAATTGCCGCATTTTATGAAATCTGGCAAATGGATAAAAAAACTGCAATCCTTAAATGGTTTTATTAAAGAAGAGTTGTATATGATGCAACCAGAAGGTTTTGTCAATCCTAAAGGTGCTAACAAAATATGCAAGCTCCAGCGATCCATCTATGGACTAGTGTAAGCATCTCGGAGTTGGAATATACGCTTTGATAAGTTGATCAAAGCATATAGTTTATACGGGACTTGCGGTGAAGCCTGTATTTACAAGAAAGTGAGTGGGAGCACTACAACATTTCTGATAAGTATATGTGAATGACATATTGTTGATCGGAAATAATGTAGAATTATTCTGCAAAGCATAAAGGAGTGCTTGAAAGGAGTTTTTCAAAGAAAGACCTCGGTGAAGCTGCTTACATGTTGAGCATCAAGATCTATAGAGATAGATCAAGACGCTTGATAAGTTTTTTTTCAATGAGTACATACCTTGACAGGATTTTGAAATAGTTCAAAATGGAACAGTCAAAGAAAGAGTTCTTGCCTGTGTTACAAGGTGTGAAGTTGAGTAAAGACTCAAAACCCGACCACGGCAGAAAAATAGAAAGAGAATGAAGAGTCATTCCCTTTGCCTCAGTCATAGGTTCTATCAAGTATGCTATGCTGAGTACCAGACCTATTGTGTACCTCACCATAAGTTTGGCAAGGGAGTACAATAGTGATCTAGGAGTAGATCACTTGACAGCGGTCAAAATTATCCTTAAAGGAATAAGGATATATTTCTCGGTTATGGAGGTGATAAGGAGTTCGTCGTAAAGAGTTACGTCGATGCAAGGTTTGACACCGATCTGGATGACTCTAAGTCACAATCCAGATACATATTGAAAAGTGGGATCAATTAGCTAAAGTAGCTCCGTGCAGAGCATTGTAAACATAGAAATTTGCAAAATACTTACGGATCTGAATGTGACAGACCCGTTGACTAAAATTATCTCACAAGCAAAACATGATCACACCTTAGTACTCTTTGGGTGTTAATCACATAGCGATGTGAACTAGATTACTGACTCTAGTAAACCCTTTCGGTGTTGGTCACATGTCGATGTGAACTATGGGTGTTAACCACATAAAGATGTGAACCATTGATGTTAAATCACATAGCGATGTGAACTAGATTATTGACTCTAGAGCAAGTGGGAGACTGAAGGAAATATGCCCTAGAGGCAATAATAAAGTTATTATTTATTTCCTTATATCATGATAAATGTTTATTATTCATGCTAGAATTGTATTAACCGGAAACATGATACATGTGTGAATACATAGACAAACAGAGTGTCACTAGTATGCCTCTACTTGACTAGCTCGTTGAAAAAAGATGGTTATGTTTCCTAGCCATAGACATGAGTTGTCATTTGATTAACGGGATAACATCATTAGGAGAATGATGTGATTGACATGACCCATTCCGTTAGCTTAGCACTTGATCGTTTAGTCTTCTGCTATTGCTTTCTTCATGACTTATACATGTTCTTATGACTATGAGATTATGCAACTCCCGTTTACCGGAGGAACACTTTGTGTGCTACCAAGCGTCACAACGTAACTGGGTGATTATAAAGGTGCTCTACAGGTGTCTCCGAAGGTACTTGTTGGGTTGGCGTATTTCGAGATTAGGATTTGTCACTCCGATTGTCGGAGAGGTATCTCTAGGCCCACTCGGTAATGTACATCACTATAAGCCTTGCAAGCATTGTAACTAATGAGTTAGTTGCGGGATGATGTATTACGGAACGAGTAAAGAGACTTGCCGGTAACGAGATGGAACTAGGTATTGAGATACCGACGATCGAATCTCGGGCAAGTAACATACCGATGACAAAGGGAACAACGTATGTTGTTATGCGGTTTGACCGATAAAGATCTTCGTAGAGTATGTAGGAGCCAATATGAGCATCCAGGTTCCGCTATTGGTTATTGACCGGAGACGTGTCTCGGTCATGTCTACATAGTTCTCGAACCCGTAGGGTCCGCACGCTTAAAGTTCGATGACTATTTGTATTATGACTTATGTGATTTGATGTACCGAAGGTAGTTCAGAGTCCCTGATGAGATCGGGGACTTGACGAGGAGTCTCGAAATGGTCGAGACATAAAGATCGATATATTGGACGACTATATTCGGACATCGGAAAGGTTCCGAGTGATTCGGCTATTTTCGGAGTACCGGGGAGTTACGGGAATTCACCAGGAGAAGTATTGGGCCTTATTGGGCCATACGGGAATAGAGGAGAGAGGCCAAAAGGAAGGAGGCGCGCGCCCCCCCTCTGGTCCGAATTGGACAAGGGGTGCAGCCCCCTTTTCCTTCTCCCTCTCCTCCTCTTTCCTTCTCTCCTACTCCGGAAAGGAAAGGGGAATCCTACTAGGACTTGGGAGTCCTAGTAGGACTCCCCACACTTGGCGCGCCACGTCTAGGGCTGGCCTCTCCCTTGCTCCTTTATATACGGGGGCAAGGGGGCACCCCATAGACACAACAATTGATCTCTTGATCTCTTAGCCATGTGCGGTGCCCCCCTCCACCATAATCCACCTCGATAATATCGTAGCGGTGCTTAGGCGAAGCCCTGCGTCGATAGAACATCATCATCATCACCACGCCGTCGTGCTGACGGAACTCTCCCTCAAAGCTCGGCTGGATCGGAGTTTGAGGGATGTCATCGAGCTGAACGTGTGCTGAACTCGGAGGTGCCGTGCGTTTGGTACTTGATCGGTCGGATCGTGAAGACGTACGACTACATCAACCGCGTTGTTCTAACGCTTCCGCTTTCTGTCTACGAGGGTACGTGGACAACACTCTCCCCTCTCATTGCTATGCATCACCATGATCCTGTGTGTGCGTAGGATTTTTTTGAAATTACTACGTTCCCCAACACGCACCTATTGTTCAGCCACCTGATTGGAATTTACCCTTTGAAATTATGTGTGATCCTAGCGATTATGCTGTAGGTGCTGTTGTAGGACAAAGAGTTGATAAGAAATTAAACGTTATTCAATATGCTAGTAAAACTCTAGACACTGCCCAGAGAAATTATGCCACTACTGAAAAAGAATTCTTAGCAGTTGTATTTGCTTGTGATAAGTAACTATTCACACTGATCAAGCTGCTATCAAATATCTTATGGAAAAAAAGGATGCTAAACCTAGACTAATTAGATGGGTTCTCTTGCTACAAGAATTTGATTTGCATATTGTTGATAGAAAGGGAGCTGAGAACCCCGTTGCAGACAACTTGTCTAGGTTAGAGAATGTTCTTGATGACCCACTACCTATTGATGATAGCTTTCTTGATGAACAATTGAATGTCATTAATGCTTCTCGTACTGCTCCATGGTATGCTGATTATGCTTATTACATTGTTGCTAAATTTATACCACCTAGTTTCACATATCAGCAAAAGAAAAAGTTTTTCTATGATTTAAGACATTACTTTTGGGATGAACCACACCTTTATAAAGAAGGAGTAGATCGTGTTATTAGACATTGTGTACCTGAGCATGAACAGGAACAGATCCTACGCAAGTGTCACTCCGAAGCATATGCAGGACACCACGCGGGAGATAGAACTTCACATAAGGTATTGCAATCCGGTTTTTATTGGCCTACTCTATTCAAAGATGCCCGTAAGTTTGTCTTGTCTTGTGATGAATGTCAAAGAATTGGTAATATTAGTAGACGTCAAGAAATGCCTATGAATTATTCTCTTGTTATTGAACCATTTGATGTTTGGGGTTTTGATTATATGGGACCGTTTCCTGCCTCTAATGGTTATACACATATTTTAGTTGCTGTTGGCAGGAAGGGATCCCACAACGGCCAGATTTGAAGGTGGACAAGTAGTACACCCTATCCTGACTAAAGTGGTCTTCACCTGCGAAAAGCCTCTGGTCGTGACGCTGCGGTGGGCTCGGTGGTGACCTCCATCCTGCCGTCCTGGCGGTCTTGGTCTTTTTGCACCAGAATGGAACCTTTGGCTGATTCCTCGGGACTCCGCGCCTGCGGCTTGCCTCCCTTGCACCGAACAGGAAGCTGGCTCTCTGCGCCCGCTGGCGCCCACCTGGCCTTGGTCGTCATGGCTCACGTCAGCCGAGCCTCGTGAGGTGCACCTTGCATAGAACTCTCCGCCCCGCAGGAGCCAGCCTGAGGAGGCCGATCCCCTCGGGGGTCTTGGTGTCGTCCGCCTCACGAGGCTTGGCCCCTCGCGAGGTTCTTGAGTCATTGATGCTGAAGCTCGGCCGTACCAGGCCGTCGATGGAGCCACACGATGGGCTGCAGGCAGGCAAGTCTGGATACCCACATATCCAAAATGCCGACACCGGCAAGGCATTTCGGCAAGGTTTCTTTTGGCCCACTACCCTCCAGGATGCAACAGCACTAGTAACCAAGTGTCAAGCGTGCCAGTTTCATTCAAAGAAGCTTCATCAACTAGCTCAAGCCCTTCAAACAATCCCTGTCTCCTGACCATTTTTGGTCTGGGGGCTCGACATACTGGGCCCTTTCCCCCGTGCCGGGGGCTTTGAGTACTTGTACATTGCAATCAACAAGTTCACAAAGTGGTCGGAAGTAGAGCCGGTGAGAAAGGTGACAGCACAGTCGGCCGTCAAGTTCTTCAAGGGACTCGTTTGCTGTTTTGGTGTGCCCAACAGAGTCATCCCCGACAACGGCACACAGTTCACAAGCCGCACCTTCATGGAGTGTATCCAGTACCTTGGCAGCAAAGTTTGCTTTGCTTCTGTTGCTCATCCAAGAAGCAAATGGCCAAGCGGAAAGGGCGAATGTTGAAATATTGCGAGGCCTCAAAACAAGGACTTTTGACAGACTGCGCAAATGTGGAAGGCACTGGATTGATGACTTGCCAACGGTTCTTTGGTCAATCAGAACAACACCAAATCGAGCCACTGGCCAGACACCCTTTGCCCTGGTCCATGGGGCAGAAGCACTTCTCCCCACTGAACTCATATACGGGTCACCTCGATTGCTCGCTTATGATGAGCTTGAGGAATAGCAGTTGCGCCAAGATGATGCAACGCTCCTTGAGGAAGATCGTCTTCGAGCTGCTGCGCGAGCCGCTCGCTACTAGCAAGCCTTACGCCGCTATCATAGCCGCAAGGTTCACGCCCGAAGCCTTGAGGAAGGCGACCTTTTTCTTCGGCATGTTCAGTCCGTCAAGAATTCAAACAAGTTGACACCAAAGTGGGAAGGCCCCTATCAGGTAATACGAGTCACCAGGCCCGGCGCAGTCCGCCTGGAGACCGAAGATGGCATTCCAGTGAGCAACTCCTGGAATATCGAACATCTTCGCAAGTTCTACCCATAGGGCGCGGTTGCCGGGAGCTCCTGCAACCCCCTTTTATACTAGCCTTGCCGGCAAGGCATGTAACCCTATGTACAGAGCTAGGCGCACATCCTGCGCGCAGCCAGATAGTTTTTAGCATCTACAGTTTCCTGCTAGTTTCCATGTTCATATATATACTAGCAAAAAGGCCCGTGTGTTGCAACGAGAGAAAAAATATCACACGCTCTTAATTTACAAAAAAGTTCTATACTCTGAAAATTTGTAGCTATTTCTTAAATACATGAAGAGTTAAAAAAGGATGTTAAAAAGATACAGGATTTTTTAATCATAAAAAGAGATTTTTTTTGTCTGGAAAAGAACATTTTTTATGGTCTCGTGTTGATGCAGGTACTTGCGCCCCTATTTCATCGCTATTTCTTGCCATACATGTCATATGTATTGGTCCCTATTTCATCACTATTTATTTTTTATCAAACTTGTCTTTTATTATACTTTTTGTCATGCATGCGTCCTTTTTACTTTTTTCATGCATGTCCTCTTTTTTCTCATATATAGGAGAATAGCGTAACATCTCATCTTCATCGGATCTCCTCTGCATTTTCCCTTTTATTTATTTTATAGCGGACATCCCATCTTTATTTGGTCTTTTTATTTCTTGTCATGCATGTCCTTATTTATTAGTGTCTCTAACAAATTTATCTTCATTTTGATGTCCAATCCTGATTTTGCTGAGGTGTTGATCCCCAATCTGAATCAGTACCGGTATAAAAAAGACGGATAATGCATTGTTGATTAACATTGTAGCCTAGATAGTATTTTTTAAATTGTTAACAGGTAAAATAACATCATATTTAGATTCTACATATTTTTCTAATCAAATTTCATATATAATATGTTAAATTTGGTGTTACGGTTTAAAAGACATCGGGGGGTTTTCTACAAAATAGCATGACGGACTAAGAATACCTATTTCTTTTATTAGTAGGTACAGATATAGATATTTATATGTATGCATGCGTGCTTGCCCAGGATATTGTGCTACCTTAGATTGTAACAGGTGCTGGAAAATCGCCGAGGCTCCGTGCCCCCGTCCTCTCCTCCTTCCGGCCGCAGTAACAATGCCCCGACAAGAAATTGAGAAGACTGCTTGGCGCGGCTTCTCCACCGACAACTAAACCAGATAAAGTTCCTCCCCTGCCCATTCATGTTCGTAACTTGTGACTTGAGCATTAGAAAACCTCGCCATTCTATTTAGACTTGGGTGCTCCCATACCCGACCCGAACGCTACTTCGGTCGGGGTAGTTGTAGTAACCTGGGGTAAAAAGACTTTGGCAGGGGGCTGGACCTTGCGCTTGTAACCTGGCAGATGTGATTCTCCGGCAGGCACGTGTGCGCTGGTAAGGTAGCTTGCCGGGGAGACTCATTTATTTTCATTAAAGAGGCATTTTGCCTCTGCGCGAACGCATACATGCATGAGTTCCCGGCAAAAGCTCATGTTTTTCATTGATATGCCGATGCAAGTACAGATATTACAGAACATAAGCATGGGCTCGATAGATTACATTTCCTAGAAAGTTAAGATTTGGCAAGTGCCTACAAATTGAGAAAAATATAAGTGCCCCGTAATCCCCGTTCTTGCCCCATTCCTACCCAGGTACGGCAGGCCGCGCAAGGTGATGGGCATGGGGAACTAGCCGATGGAGAGCTTGACGAGGAAGCCCGCCAACCACCGTCGCCAGGGACAGCTGGTCGAGGCCCCCGGCAAGGTGTGTTGCCGGGGGAGGAGGCGGGCCAGATGATGGTGCCGCCACTGGTGGTCAGCCGGAGTCGGAGTCGTCGTCCTCCTGCCCGTTGCCGTCGTCGCTGCTGACGATGTCCTCATCGTCACTGTCGCTCGAGGAGGAGCTTTCGTCGTCGCTGGAGCTCTCCACGCACCACCCTATGTGAATTCATGAGTTCCCGAAGACCTTGACGGAGAGCAGGCCGCTCTCTATTAACTAAAAATGAAGAACGTGCCCTCCGACAAGCTGTAGGCACGTGCAAAAGTCTTCCACCGCTAACGAAGATACATGATGTGAGGGCAGGGAAAGTCAACGTCAGCCCACATGTTGCTGTTCCCACAGCCCCTCATGTGAAGCCTCAAAGCCCGTGGGGCATCCTGCTCCCTCACTAGGGAGAGCGGGGTCGAAAGCCGGAGACGACTGCACACAGGCTTATACAGCCTGATGAAGAACTCGTAGGGCTAGTCCCCGATGTGGCCGCCCATCAGAGGAGGGGGGCGCCGGTGGAGGCGCAGCTGGAGCACCGCCCTGTCCACCTCCTCCCCGAGCACCGCGACAACCTCGGCCTCGTCCCCTTCATCTTCCCCTCGCGGCGGGCTCTGCCACCGAAGGCTCCGGAGGAGGAGGAACATGATGTCGAGTAGAAGCCCTCGTCGCCGCCGTCAAAGCGCCAGCACACCCTTTCACCATGGTGAACCAGAGGAAGATGATAAGCAGAAGGAGGGGAAGGGGGCGAGTGTGGAGAAACACCGCCCTTCCCCCTTTTATAGAAGAAGCAAGGTCGGGGACCCGGCCACCCAGCCCAAGAGGCGGCCGCCCCGCACGGGCAATGCGGCCTTCGGAAGCATGGGGAATCGGAACCGACCTGCTCCCCAAATCAACAAATGCCTGGTTTTCCGCCTCAGCGTTAATGCCCACGTCCTCCGCATCCACCGCCTGACTTTACCAAGGCATGAAGGATATGTGGCGAAGCGGAAGGGGCCGTGAGGACAGGTAGGACGACTTTTTTGCACCCCGTGATTGTGGGGTGCGACGTGATGCAAGCTGCGACCCGAGTCCATGAAGCGGAAGGGGGCGCGCCAAAGATGTCGGGGAAACCGATCACCTATGGGGCCGCAAGGATCCCTTCTACATTTGGCAGGGGATTAGTTGCACGAAGAGCAGGTCGAGCCGTTAGCACACGAGAGATTTTTATCCAGGTTTGGGCCGCGAAGATGTGTAATACCCTAGTCCTGCTTGTCTGGTTATCTAAGTGTTCTTGAGCTTTTGAACTAGCTACGGTGCGTGCTTTTTCCAAAAGTCTTAATCCTCTCTCTGTATGCCTCGGGCCTCCTTTTATACGAAAAGGGGTTGCCACAGTGGCACACAGGAGGTGGCAAGCTACAGTGGTACGAACTTATCGCTCGGTCAACGTAGGACAAACCCATTTAATGCATTGCCTATGTGTCCTCTAGCTTTATTGGGGACGACAATAGAGGCCATCTCATCCTTCACCGCTCCTCCTCGCCTTGACACGTGTCCAGGTTGACAAGGCATGCAGTGCTACGCTGGCTAACAAGCTGCTGCGTTGGCGCAATGGTAAGCTTCGACGAAGATCTGCATGCCGCCACGCAGGCGCCTTCTTAGTTGGCACGCCTATCATTGCACTGGAGTGGTGGTGAGGTGGCAAAACCTTGCCGTGCGCGGGTCTGACTGCAGCCCAGCGATCGTCCCTGGCAAGGCTTGCCGGGGGTCTTGGAGTCGTCCCCAGCAAGGGTCTTGCCGGGGTCTTCGTCTTCTGGCCCAACGTGGATATGTGGGTTGTCAGTCTTTATGAGGAGCTGCATGCTATCAGGCACGTGCTCTCCAGATCTTGGTCTTAACATTGTCGATGGTGTTAGAGCTCTTAGCCCCAAGGGTGATGGACTTGCTGGTGTTGGTACAGGTTGCCCCGGCAAGGCCCTTGCCGGGGGCGGTCCAGCTTGCCCTTTGCCCTTCGTGCTTCGAGTGTATGTCTTGGTAGTCTTCGGGTTCTGCCTTCTTCTTCCTCGCCAGACCGTGTCGCAGGTGTGGCTGCGACTGCCCGTGCACTAGTAAGGGGTACAGAAGTACCCATACTTTTGTACACCGACACTTTTGCGAAAGAAATCACTAGAAAATGCTTTTTCTAAAAATTCTCTCTTAGCTCTAAGCATAGCGGTTCTTTTCTTACTTTCATCCATAGAAACATAAAGAGCTTTAATTGATTCATCCACTTTAGGCACAAAAAATTTCATCTCGAGATTTTCCACATCATGAGCAATTCTATCAACACTTCTAGACAAATCATCAATCTTATTCAACTTTTTTTCTATGGAAGTGTTGAAAACTTTTTGCGTGTTGATAAATTCTTTAATATTATTCTCAAGATCAGAGGTGTTCCTATTATTATTATAAGATTGATTTCCATAGGAATTACCATAATTATTAGATGAATTACTAGGAAAAGGCCTAGGATTAAAATTTCCTCTATAAGCATTGTTGCTGAAATTATTGTGAGAAATAAAATTCACATCAATGGCATCACTATTTTGCTCAATCAAAGTAGACAAAGGCATATCATTAAAATCAATAGGAGCACTTTTACTAGCAACCAATTTCATAAGAGCATCAACTTTATCCCTCAAAGAAGAAATTTCTTCAACCGAATTAACCTTTTTACTAGTAGGAGCCCTTTCGTGCCATTGTGAATAATTTGCCATGATATTATCAAGCAATTTGATGGCTTCACCCAAGGTAATTTCCATAAAAGTACCACCCGCGGCAGAATCTAAAAGATTACGAGAAACAAAATTCAACCCCGCATAAAAATTTTGTATGATCATCCAAAGATTTAACCCATGAGTTGGGCAATTCACTAGCATCATTTTCATCCATTCCCAAGATTGTGCCACATGCTCATGTTCAAATTGCTTGAAATTCATGATCTTGGTTCTAAGGGAAATAATTATTGCAGGAGGAAAAATACTTAGTGATAAAAGCATCTTTACACTTGTTCCAAGAATCGATACTATTACGAGGCAAAGAAGAGAACAAATTTTTTGCAGAATCACGCAAAGAAAACGGAAATAATTTCATCTTGAACACATCATTGACCACATCTTTTTTCTTTTGCATATCGCATAATTCCACGAAGGTCTTAAGATGGGACGCGGCATCCTCATTAGGAGTACCGGAAAATTGGTCTTTCATGACAAGATTCAGCAAAGCAGTATTAATATCACAAGTCTCCGCACTAGTGGCGGGAGGAGCAAGCGGAGTGCCAATAAAATATTTTTTGTTGGTATTTTTGAGAAGTCACAAAGTTTGGTGATCTCTTGAGTCATGAAGACCACACAACAAGATTGCACTAAAAACATATCCGGCAAGAAAACGGCAAACGGAAAAAGAGAGGCGAATAAAACGACAATTTTTTGTGAAGTGGTGGAGAGGAAAACGAGAGGCAAATAATGTAAATTGCAAGGAGATGAGATTTGTGATTAGGAACCTGGTTATGTTGAAGATCCTCCCCGGCAACGGCGCGAGAAATTCCTTTTCATGTCGCTTGAAGCTACGTCGATTTTTTCCCCAAAGAGGAAGGGATGATGCAGCACAGCGGTGGTAGGTATTTCCCTCAGATATGAAACCAAGGTTATCGAACCAGTAGGAGAACCAAGCAACACAACATAAACAGCCCCCGCACATAAAGAGCCACACCTCGCAACCCGACGTGTTAAAGGGGTTATCAATCCCTTTCTGGTAATGGCGCCAAAAGGCACGTGGATGGGAGAAAAGTTGCAATAGATTGATAGATCGAACGCCAAATAAAATAAATAAGAATAAATTGCAGCAAGGTATTTTGTATTTTTTGGTTTACTAGATCTGAAAATAAACGCAAGGAAAAAGTAGATCGCAGGGCAAATAAATGAGAAAGATGACCCGGGGGCCGTAGGTTTCACTAGTGGCTTCTCTCGAGAAAAATAGCAAATGGTGGGTGAATAAATTTCTGTTGGGCAATTGATAGAACTTCAAATAATTATGACGATATCCAGGCAATGATCATGAGATAGGCATCACGTCCAAGATAACAGACAAACTCCTGCCTGCATCTACTACTATCACTCCACACATCGACAGCTATCCAACATGCATCTAGTGTATTAAGTTCATGGAAAAACGGAGTGATGCAATAAGAACGATGTCATGATGTAGACAAGATCCGTTTATCTATTGTGGCAGATATGGATCCCGTATTTTTATCCTTAGTAGCAACGATACATATGTGTCGGTTCCCCTTCTGTCACTGGGATCAAGCACCGTAAGATCGAACCCACTACCGGGCACCTCTTCCCAGTGCAAGATAAATAGATCAAGTTGGCCGAACAAAGCCCAAATATCGGAGAAGAAATACGAGGCTATAAGAGATCATGCATATAAGAGATCAAAGAACTCAAATAACTTTCATGGATATAAAAAGATATAACTGATCATAAACTCGAAGTTCATCGGATCCCAACAAACACACCGCAAAAAGGACTTACATCATATGGATCTCCAAGAGATCATTGTATTGATAATCAAGAGGGAAAGAGAGAGAGAGAGAGGAAGCCATCTAGCTACTAACTATGGACCCGGAGGTCTACAAAGAACTACTCACACATCATCGGAGAGACACCAATGGAAGTGGTGAACCCCTCCGTGACGGTGTCTAGATTGGATCTCGGTGTTCTGGACTCTGCGGCGGCTGGATGAAAATTTCGTCGACTCCCCTAGGGTTTCTAGAATATTGGGGTAGTTATAGAGCAAAGAGTCGGTCCAGGGGCACCCGAGGTGGGCACAACCCACTTGGGCGTGCCCAGGTGGGTTGTCCCGTCCTCGGGACTCCCCCCGGGTGCAACCAGGGCCCATTGTGTTCTTTCTGGTCCATAAAAAATCATCGTAAATTGGCGTGGTATTTGGACCCCTTCCGATATTCATCTCCTGTGATCTAAAAAACATGCAGAAAACCGCAACTGGCACTTGGCACTGTGTCAATAGGTTAGTAACAGAAAATGATATAAAATGACTATATAATGACATAAAACATCCAAGATTCATATTAAAACAGCACGGAATGATCAAACATTATAGATATGTTGGAGACGTATCACCTACGCACCGGACTGCGCTCGCACGCCTCCCGTTCAGTCAATCAGTTGTCCGCACGGCACCTCCTATAGCCATTAAAACCAAGACACATGGCGTCACATGAATGGTTAACATAACGCACACGATTTTAATTATACAAACGTTTGCGATGTTAGAGTGGCAGCTATTTGTTTGAAAAAGCCTTTGTTGGCTGTTATTCGAGTGCTTCTTCTCTAAAAATGGACATGAAAAATACCACGGCATGTCGGCTGCCATTCCATGATAGCATGCCAAGTTTCATGAATTTCAGATGAGTTTTCGATTTACTAGAATTTAAAAACAAAGTATCTCAACGTTTTGCCGGCAATCAACAGTGCCCTGGTGTTTGACATTCATTCTCATTTCTTACATGGGACCTAAGCATGCAACCAAGGACACAGATTTGAATTTTCAACCAATTTATATGCATTAGAGCATGTGCATGTTGTTCAAATTTGAATTACGCACATAAATGCATCGAAAACTCAGTTAATGCATAAAAATGTCCAAACAAACCCAGAAAAATCCCAAAAATTGACACAACACTCCTGTTGTTCTATGTTGACACTAGAAAAATTTTGAAAGCAATAAGAGGCAGCTGATATCATTTCGTCCCCAAAGGTTGGAAGTTCCCTACCGAAACCATTAGGCTTGTTGTGAGAAGCTCTGGTTTGTGAGAAGCTTAGACCCAAACCTGCCCCTAATGGGACAAAAAAATTACTACGACATGGTGATGCCACGCCATGATAGCATGCCAAGTTTCATGAATTTCAGACGAGTTTTGGATTTACTAGAATTAAAAACCAGGAATCTCAATGTTTGCGGCCGAGTGATGGTGGCAGGGTGTTTGACATTCATTCCCATTTCTTGCATGGGACCTAAGCATGCAACCAACGACACATAATTTTCAACCAATTTATATGCATTAGAGCATGTGCATGTAGTTCAAATTTGAATTATGCACATAAATGCATTGAAAACTCAATTAATGCATAAAAATGTCCAAACGAATCACGAAAAATCCTGAAAATTGACACAACACTCCTGTTGTTCTATGTTGACACTACAAAAAATTGAAAGCAATAAGCGCAGCGGATATCGTTTCCTCCCCAAAGGTGTGACGTTCCCTACCGACACCATCAGGCTTGTTTTGAGAACCTTTGGTTTGTGAGAAGCATATCCCCAAACCTGCCCCAAATGGGAAAAAAATTACCACGGCATGTTGATGCTGCTCCATTGTAGCATGCCAAGTTTCATGAATTTTAGGCAAGTTTTGGATTTACTAGAATATAAAAACCAGGAATCTCAATGTTTGCGGCCGATCGACAGTGGCAGGTTGTTTGACATTCATTCCCATTTGTTGCATGGGACCTAAGCATGCAGTCAAGGACACATATTTGAATTTTCAACCAATTTATATGCATTAGAGCATGTGCATGTAGTTCAAATTTGAATTGTGCTCATAAATGCATTGAAAACGCAATTGATGCATGAAAATGTCAAAACGAACCCCGAAAAATCCCAAAAATTGACACAACACTCCTATTGTTCTATGTTGACATGAGAAATTTTTTGAAAGCAATAAGAGGCAATGGATAGCGTTTTGTCCACAAAGGTGGGATGTTCCCTACCGAAACCATCAGGCTTGTTGTGAGAACCTCTAGTTTGTGAGAAGCATATCCCCAAACCTACCCCCAAATGGGACAAGAAATTTACCACGGCATGTTGATGCCGCTCCATGATAGCATGTCAAGTTTCATGAATTTCAGATGAGTTTTGGATTTACTAGAAATTAAATGCCAGGTATCTCAATGTTTGCGGCCGAGTGACGGCGGCAGGGTGTTTGACATTCATTCACATTTCTTGCATGAGACCTAAGCATGCAACCAAGGACACATATTTGAATTTTCGACTAATTTATATGCATTAGAGCATGTGCTTGTAGTTCAATTTTTAATTATGCACATGAATGCATAGAAAACTCAGTTAATGTATAAAGATGTCCAAGCGAACCCCGAAAAATCCCAAAAATTAACACACCACTCGTGTTGTTCTATGTTGACACGAGAAACATTTTGAAAGTAAGAAGAGGCAACATATATCGTTTCGTCCCCCAAGGTGGCACGTACCCTACTGAAACCATCAGGCTTGTTGTGAGAGAAGCTCTGGTTTGCGTGAAGCTTATACCCACACCTGCCCCAAATGGGACAATATTTTTACCACGGCATGTCGCTACCGTTCCACGATATCATGTCAAGTTTCATGAATTTCAGACGAGTTGTCGATTTACTAGAATGTTAAAAGCATGTATCTAAATGTTAGCGGCTGAGCGATAGTGTCAAGGTGTTTGACATTCATTCTCATTTCTTGCATGTGACCTAAGCTTGCAACCAAGGACAAACATTTGATTTTGCAACCCATTTTTATGGACTGGAGCATGTGCTTCAATTTTGAATTGTGCACCTGAAATGGCTAGAAAACCAATTTAAATTATAAAATTCCAAACGAACCCTGAATAATTCCAATTTTTTTACGACACACATATAGTTGCATGTTCATTGCAGATAATTGGTCTAGCAATTCAAACACCGTCCATTTCCACTGTGACCTCATTATGTAATTCAAATCAAAATAAAAAACCAAGTAGATCCCACACAGTTTATTATAACCAACCATGTGAGATGTAGTACAAAATATCCTGGAGCACCGTTGGTGTATAGTACACATATGTCTTATGCGAGAAGGTGCGCCGGCTACAGTCCACAACCGGCGTGTCAAGCACACTAGCTCGCTCCCCAAATATCATTTCAAAGTTCAATCGTCGCCGGTGAAAGATGGGGACGTGGACCCGCGTCGTGAGGGCAACTTCGGCGGCCCACACCGGCGAGAGCGCGGCTGCAGCCGCCATGTGCGTGCTAACAAGGTGCATGAGCGCGGCCGCAATCTGCGACCGAGATGCCAAGGCAGCCCAAACGGCCGCTGTTGCTTCTCAGGTGGCGGCAGCAATATCTGCCTTGGGGATAGCAGCTGGCGAGAGCGGCACAACAGCTGTCCGTTCCACAGCGGCGGCCTTAGCCCTGATGGAGGCTGAGGGAGTCCTGGATTAGGGGGTCCTCGGACAGCCGGACTATATACTTTGGCCGGACCGTTGGACTATGAAGATACAAGATTGAAGACTTCGTCCCGTGTCCGGGTGGGACTCTCCTTTGCGTGGAAGGCAAGCTTTGCAATTCAGATATGTAGATCTCCTCCCTTGTAACTGACTCTGTGTAACCCTAGCCCCCTCCGGTGTCTATATAAACCAGAGGGTTTAGTCCGTAGGACAACAACAATCATAATCATAGGCTAGCTTCTAGGGTTTAGCCTCTACGACCTCGTGGTACATCAACTCTTGTAATACTCATATCATCAAGATCAATCAAGCAGGAAGTAGGGTATTACCTCCATCGAGAGGGCCCGAACCTGGGTAAACATTGTGTCCCTGCCTCCTGTTACCATTAGCCTTAGACGCACAGTTCGGGACCTGTTGAGGATATAAACCTTAGAGTCACCCGCCCGGAGGGGCCGGGTTACTCATAATGGTCATCGCCTGAAGCCCGGCGCCAAGCTTGAAGACGGCGGGCCAAAGATGGGCTTAAGACCCGGAGATGGCTTAAGGCCCGTAGTTACAACCGCTATTATGGTAGAACTTGTAGTGTAAGGCAAGAATAGTTGAGAGTCCAAGCCGGACACTCTTATGAGCCGGCCGGGACTCTGAGAGCTGCTGGGCGTCAACCTCTCTATATAAAGGGACGACCCGGCGGTGGTTTAGGGACAAGAAAGATCTCATCGAGAGCCAGGCATAGCAATCAAGCTCCCTGCTCATCGAAACCCTAATTAATACCACCTCAACTGGACGTAGGCTTTTACCTTCACCGTAAGGGGCCGAACCAGTATAACCCTCGTGTTCCTTGTCCCGCTTAACCCCTTTAAGCTTCCTAGTTGCGATGGCTTCACGACTAAGTCCTAGCTCGAGGACATCTGCCGTGACAATTCCACGACAGTTGGCGCCCACCGTGGGGCCAGCGCACGGTGGATTTGAGTTCTTGAAGGGCAGCTTCGAAGGGCTCAAGGGATACGCTGTGGGCCGGATGACCAAGAGTCATCGCGGCAAGCTCTACATCGACGATGCAAACTGGGGCCCCGACGCCGGCTCAATTGAGTACGGGTACCGGGTCCCCTTCGGCGAAATTCATGTCTTCATTGGCAAGATTGGTGAGTCGGTCCCTGAGCCGGATCTCTGCTCCGATCTCATCGAGACGGCTCAGCGCGCACGACCCACCCGGGCCCTGCCTGCCTTGAAGCATGCTTTTGTGGGATGTGTCCATGGAGGGCTCTCTGATGGATCCGGATCTGGTGATGGGACGGCCGCCGGCTCTGACGGCGAATCGTCCACAGACGAGTCAAACTCGTTGTATCAAGTTCAAGATGGCAGGCTCAGGGGTTGTTCCGATGGTGACAGTATTCCAGACCCTTTTGAGCCGCCGAGCCGGGTTGGAATCTTCATGGCCGGTGCACAGCCTGTTCAAAACCCTGCCGCCGGGTCAGGAAACCCGGTGCCCTCGCCGGCTCAGGTGCTGATGGATCTCACGGACAAGATGACGGCCTTGTTGACCGCCACGGTTGACCCGGCGGATCAAGCTCAGCATGACGCGGAGGTGGCGCAGTTAAAGTTAGATCTAGTGAAGGCCAAGGAGGATTTGGTGGCGGAAGGGATCTGGATGGCTGCGGAGAGGGCGGCTCTCGACGCCCAGACTCAGTTGATTCAGGCGCAGTCCTTCCGGCTCACGATGGATCAGAACGCGTCCAATGAGGTCATGAGAAGGAGGCATCAAAAGGCCCAATCTCGACTCCCTCCGGTCTACGATCCTCGAAACCTCTTCAACACACCAGGTGCAGGGTCTAGTAACCCGCCGGGGATCATAGTGCCCGGGTCTGGGACCCCTGTTCAGCCACAAGTGATGGGGCCTCCCCGGGTGAACCCCGCCCCGCCTCAGTATGTGCCAATACCACCGGGTCATTATGCTAACCCGCTGGAGAACATGGTCACCGCAGCAGCACGGCTGGCGCCTCTCCCAATTGACGGTGACTCTCCAACGGCTATTGAAACCCACCGGGTCAGAGAACTCCTTCAAACAGCGCTGGCGCAGCAAGAGGCGTACTCTTACAGCCGGGACAGGATACATTCAACCCCTCGTCCGGGCTGGAGCCCGAGTTATAGCAGACACATGGTCTCAGCGACCGGCTCAAGTAATGTCTGACGCCATGATTTGCCCCCTGGCCATGGCCCGGCTCATAACGAAGCCTTTCACGCAACAGACCAAGACAGAGCGCGGCAGGAGGCGGAGCAGGTGCCTCAGTTGACGGCTTACCAGACTCCCCCGGCTTATCCGACGACTTCCGTCGACGTGGGTATCCCTACGAGGACTGGAGGTGTCCCTTGTTTAGTGCCAGCTCTCCGCAATGAACGTCTACCCAAGGACTTCAAAGGCCCTAGGAAGGTGCCTAATTACACGGCTGATTTACAACCCGGAGCCTAGATCGAGAGTTACGAAATGGCCATGGAATTGCTGGAGGTCAGTGAAGCGGCGATGGCCAAGTACTTCACCATGATGTTAGATGGGACTGCCCGCACTTGGTTGAAAGGGCTACCACCGAATTCCATCGGGTCTTGGGCTGAGTTGAAAGCCCGGTTCATCCAAAACTTCAAAGATACCTGTAGGTAGTCTATGTCAATTGTGGATTTGACTAACTGTAAACAGCAGGAGGGTGAGTCTACGACACATTGGGTTCGCCGGGTCAAAGAGATAATGCATTCATCTGATAAGATGGATGCCGGCTCTGCAGTCTTAATGTTGGAACAGAATTGTCGTTTCCTGCCCTTGAAGATGAAACTCGGGCGGCTTAAGCGTGACTGCAATGATATGGGTACGCTGATGGCGGCTCTCGTCAAGTACGCCGACTCTGATAGTACCAAGGACCCCGCTTCAGATGATGAAAGGACATGGAAGGGAAAGAAGAACGACAATGGCAAGGGTCCTCAGCATAACCCGGGGAACCAAGGAGGTGGCAAGCGTAAGGCCGACGGCAGCCTAGAGTTCGTGGCCAATGCCAGCTCACAGGGGAATAACCAGCGACGCAAGGGGAGGCCACCTCCCCGAGCCGGCGGGTCAGGCCCGACGCTGGAGCAGCTGTTGAATGAGCCTTGTCCAAGGCATGCCTCTAGGGAGAAGCCAGCTACTCATCTATGGAAGGATTGCACAATCATGAAAGCCTTTAAGAATTCCAATGCCTTAAATGGCAACCATGGCCCGGGCGGCGGCTCAGGCGCTGGCGGTTTTCATGGCCCGGGCGGCGGCCCAAATTCTAATCCTCAGAACGGTCAAGGGGGCTTTAATCAGCAGTCTGGCCAGGGTCATCAACAGCAGCAGGGGGGTTATCAGACCAATGCAAAGCAGCTTAACGGTGGACAGTATCACGTATTTACCACCAGTCTATGTAAGCGAGATCAGAAGCTTCATAAGAGGGCTGTGAATACTGTTGAGCCGGCGGTTCCACGCTATTTAAGATGGTCTGAGCAGCCTATTGTGTGGAGTAGGGAGGATCACCCTCCCCGGGTTGATAATCCGGGTCATTTGGCCCTGGTGGTGGCTCCTCAGGTGGGAGGATATAAGTTCACTAAGGTGCTCATGGATGGAGGCAGCAGCATCAACATTCTCTATTATGAGACCTTCCGTCGTATGGGGTTGATTGATAAGAACCTCAACCAGTCCAATACTATTTTCCATGGTGTGGTGCCTGGTAAGTCGGCTTATCCAGTTGGTAAGATCGAGTTGGAAGTGGTCTTTGGAGACGAGTACAACTACAGGGTGGAAAAATTAACCTTTGAGGTGGTCAAGATAAGAAGTCCGTATCATGCCATATTTGGGCGGCCGGCTTACGCCAAGTTCATGGCACGGCCGTGTTACGTGTATTTGCAGCTCAAGATGCCGGGTCACAATGGGACCATTACGGTTCATGGCAGCTGGAAGGTGGCCTTGGAGTGTGAGGAAGGTGATGCAGCTTATGCAGAATCTGTTTGTGCAACAGAGGAGTTGAAGTTTTACAAGGACAATGTTGACCCAACAGATATGACCTCTCTGAAAAAGCCAACTACGGAGCATGAGCCGGCAATGAAATTTAAGTCGGCTGATGAGACTAAACTTGTTGATTTCGTTCCAGGTGATTCATCTCAGCAGTTTAGCATCAGTGCCAATCTGGATCCAAAATAGGAAGGCGCGCTCATCGATTTCATCCGTGAGAGTAGGGACATTTTTGCATGGAAACCTTCTGACATGCCAGGTGTACCTAGAGAACTCGCTGAGGACACTCTCAATGTTGATCCGAAATTTAAGCCGGTCAGACAATTCCTTCGGCGGTTTAATGAAGAGAGGCGGAAAGCCATTGGTGAAGAGGTGGCCCGGCTCTTGGCGGCCGGGTTTTTTGTTGAAGTCTTTCACCCAGAGTGGTTAGCTAACCCGGTGCTCGTGCTCAAGAAGAATGGCACCTGGCGGATGTGTGTGGACTACACGGACTTAAACAAGGCATGTCCGGCTGATCCTTTTGCTCTTCCCCGTATTGATCAAATCATTGATGCTACGGCGGGTTGCGAGCGCTTAAGTTTCTTGGATGCTTATTCTGGATACCATCAGATTAAAATGGCAGTTAAGGACCAGGAGAAGACGGCGTTCATCACTCCCTTTGGAGCCTTCTGCTATGTGTCTATGCCTTTTGGACTCAAGAGTGCACAGGCGACTTATCAGCGTTGCGTGCAGAACTGTCTTCATAACCAGATTGGGCGCAATGTTCATGCCTATGTGGATGATATTGTGGTTAAGTCCAGGGAGAAGGAAACCTTGATAGATGACCTAAGGGAAACCTTTGATAATCTCCGGGTCTACAAGATGATGCTTAACCCGGCCAAGTGTGTTTTTGGTGTTCCTGCAGGCAAGCTCTTGGGTTTTCTGGTTTCTAACAGAGGCATTGAAGCTAACCCGGAGAAAATCAAGGCAATCACCTCTCTGGCTAAGCCGGTGTGCATAAACGACGTCCAGCGCCTGGCGGGTCGTATTGCTGCTTTAAGCCGGTTTATAAGCCGTTTGGGTGAGAAGGCCATGCCATTGTACCAGTTGATGAAGAAAACTGATGACTTTGTCTGGAATGATGCTGCTAATACTGCTTTTGAGGATTTGAAGAGACAGCTGGCGGAGCCCCCAGTCCTTGCTGCTCCGGTTGACAAGGAGCCTTTATTACTGTATGTAGCTGCTAACACACGGGCCGTCAGTGTGGTTGTGGTGGTGGAGTGCAAGGAAGAGGGTAAGGAGCATCCGGTTCAGCGGCCGGTTTATTACGTCAGTGAAGTGCTCATCGAGTCCAAACAGCGGTATCCACATTGGCAGAAGCTTGTTTATGGTGTGTTCATGGCAAGCCGGAAGCTTAAGCATTATTTCCAGGGTCACCCTATCACTGTGGTCAGTTCTGCCCCCCTTGGAGATATCATTCAAAACAGAGAGGCCACAGGGAGAGTTGCTAAGTGGGCTATAGAGCTCGGACCTCATGGTCTGAAATACGTA
The DNA here is from genome assembly GCF_002575655.3 of Aegilops tauschii subsp. strangulata. Classification (NCBI taxonomy): domain Eukaryota; kingdom Viridiplantae; phylum Streptophyta; class Magnoliopsida; order Poales; family Poaceae; genus Aegilops; species Aegilops tauschii. The sequence goes on along the minus strand of NC_053040.3, from coordinate 467,704,590 downwards.
CCACGCACTGCTGTTAAATCTCAAGCCTTGGTGGATTTCAGCAATGATTGGACAGAGCTACAAGTGCCCGAAGAAAAGCCGGATAACACATATTGGACTATTCACTTCGATGGGTCCAGGCAATTGGAGGGCTCGGGGGCTGGAGTTGTATTGGCTTCCCCTAAAGGTGACAAGTTCCATTACGTGCTACGGTTGATGTTTCCTTGTACTAACAATGCAGCTGGGTACGAGGCCTTGCTCCATGGTCTTCGGATGGCTAAGGAGATGAGCTTGAGCCGGGTAAGGTGCTTCGGCGACTCAGACTTAGTGGCTCAACAAGTATCAGGCAAGTGGGATTCCAAGGACCCTATCATGGCGGCTTATCGCCGTGAAGTTGATGCTATTGCTGGACACTTTCAGGGTTACCAAGTAGAGCACATCGATCGCAGGAAGAACGAGGCGGCTGATGCTTTAAGCCGGCTGGGCTCTCAGCGAAAACCGGTGCCGCCTAATACTTTCCTGGACGTCTTGCATAACCCTTCTATTAAGTTGCCTACAGAGGAAGACTTGGCTGTCCCTGACCCGGAGGCACAGTTGGTGGCGGCTCTCCACATCACCCCGGACTGGACGGTGCCTTACTTGGCTTACATGACCCGGGGAGAGTTGCCTGAGGATGAAACTCTGGCCAGACAAATAACCCGGCGGTCTAAGTCAATGGTTGTTATTGATGGTGAGCTACATCGCCGTAGTGTTACGGGAGCGTTCCAGCGTTGTGTCTCCCCTGAGGAAGGTCAAGAAATCTTGCGTGAGATTCACGAAGGGGATTGTGGCCATCATGCCGGCTCAAAATCCCTTGTGGCCAAAGCTTTCCGTCATGGTTTTTATTGGCTGACGGCTCATGCTGATGCGGAGGACTTGGTCAGTAAATGTGACGGTTGCGAGAGGTTCTCACGACGGGCTCATGTGCCGGCTCAAGAGCTGCGGATGATACCAATCACTTGGCCATTTGCGGTCTGGGGGCTCGATATGGTTGGGCCTTTTAAAAGGTCCAAGGACAAGAAGACCCACCTCTTGGTGGCAGTTGACAAATACACAAAGTGGGTTGAAGCAGAGCCAGTTAGCAAGTGTGACGCAGCCACGGCGGTTCAGTTCATGAAAAGGGTGATCTTTCACTTTGGCTTTCCACACAGCATTATAACTGACAATGGTACCAATCTGTCCAAAGGCGCCATGGAGGAGTTTTGTCAACGAGAGCATATTCGACTTGATGTTTCATCAGTGGCTCACCCTCAATCCAATGGTCAAGCTGAGAGAGCTAATCAGGAGATTCTGAAAGGCATCAAGCCCCGGCTTTTGGTCCCTTTGCAACGGACACCGGGTTGTTGGGTGGAGGAGTTACCCTCCGTGTTATGGAGCATCAATACTACTCCTAGCAGGTCTACGGGTTACATGCCTTTCTTCATGGTTTATGGAGCGGAAGCAGTCCTCCCCAGTGACATCCGTCATGACTCGCCTCGCGTGGCGGCTTATGTTGAGGCGAATAATGAACAGGCGCGCCAAGATGCTCTTGACTTGTTGGACGAACAGCGTGATGTGGCAGCAGCTCGCTCAGCAATTTACCAACAAGACCTGCGCCGTTATCACAGTCGCCGGGTTAAGTCCCGGGTCTTCCACGAAGGTGATCTCGTGCTCCGGCTCATCCAAGATCAAACAGATGCGCACAAGTTATCCCCGCCTTGGGAAGGACCCTTTGTGGTCAGCAAGAACTTGCACAACGGGTCATACTACCTTATTGACGTTCGCGAGCATAAAGATTCACGTAAGTCGGAGGAAGAGACCCGTCGGCCGTGGAACATAGCTCAGCTTCGGCCTTATTACACTTGAGCCACCGGCTCTCATAATGTACATATTTCTATAAGCCATGTATATATTATGATAAGCAATAAAGCAGGACCTCTGTCCTTTTTTCTCCTCCAAAGGTAAATGTGTTGTTTACATTACAAGATCACATGGTAACTTAGAGGTGGATCCGGCTTATGATCGTATTTGAATCTAGCCGTACGCAATATAGTCACTTGGGGGGCTTCCTGTTCAAACATAGGTCGTATTCAAACCAAAGAGAACATAGCTGTCGATACCCATTTGATTGGCAAAGTGTCGAGCTCATTGGGGAGTTTTCTTTGATCACATTTGAATCATAGATCAACCCCCTTTGGGAACCGACGTGGATCGTATTCGAATCAGCGTCGTTAAACAACTCTTAAGGTCATTTGGGGGCTTCCTGTTCAAACATGGGTCGTATTCGAACCAAAGAGAACATAGCTGTCGGTACCCTCTTGATCGGCATCGCCAAACCCACTGGGGGCTATATGATCGCATTCGAATCTTAGCTTAACCCCTTTGGGACGGGTCTCTGGTCGTATTCGAACCGGAAGCCCCTGAGTTTTGATTTTCTGATTTACAACAAGTTCTTCTGGTTGTATCAATAGTGTACACGGCAGTTCTTGTTCCGCCGGCTTAACTTTGATTCACAGTGCTAGTCGCACACAATCAGCATTATCAAGACTGGTAAACCGGAGTTGAGGTACCAACCTTATTATCCGGGTTATATAAACCGGAAGTGTACTTGAAGGCCTGTATGTGTGTTATTACGGTTATATCAAGGACATAATTGAGGACCAGTCTTTCATGACTTAGATTTATATTCCGGGTTATATGTATGAGACTATGATTCTCGGTGCGGTAAGCCGCCTAGAGACTTGTGATTTGTTTTTCTATGCAGGATAGTTAAAGACAACTATTTGAGCTTAAGGAAAATGAATGATCAATTATGACCCGGAGGAATATAAGGAAGCAACTTCAATGGAATTAAGCATTCAGCACGCGCACGATGGCACGACAAAGTAAAAATGTTGGTCCTATTCTATTACAAGACTCCCCGAGTCCAAAAGGGTGAAGCATTGTTTAACAAGCCGCCTAAAGAGTCAAGATGCTTGCCTGGTCGAAGCTTCCGGCTCATCCCTCTCCGCTCCTCCGGCTGTTCCCAAGACCTGGAAGGTTGACGATTTCCAGTCAATGCCGCTAAAAGCTTCAAATTGAGCTTCCTCGTCAATTAACCCGGCCGGGTCAATTTCCAGGACAAAGGTGTGCTTACGAGTCGGCGGGACTAAGCTGATGGCTTCATAACGCGGAGTGGGGATCCTCTGATTCTCTGCATCGTAGCCCGGCTGGTACTTGGTCAGATCAGTGTCATTCCCAATCAGGGTGGCCACCGGGCGCACGATCTTCACACAGGCAGCAAAGTCCTTTTGGTCGAAAGGGGTGCCGTCTTCCTTCAAGCTGGGGTAACCAAGTGCAATGTCCGCCGGGTCTAGCTCTGGAAGGAAAGCCTTGGCCCGGCTCAGAGCAGCTATGGCTCCGGCTCTTGCAGAGGCCCGTCGCAACTCTTGGACACGCTGAGGAAGAACGGCCAGCCGGCGAAGTACTTCCGCCAGGTGAGTCGGAACCTCATTGGATAGGGCTACCACGGCCAAAGCGCGCTGTGACCCGGTGTAGAGTTGCTCCACCAGGGTATACACGGCCTTCAGCTTGGTCAGCACGTTCTGATTGAGGTTGGCGCTTCTGGGACCTATTTAACAAAGTAAGATAAGCCGTTCTCAATGATCGGAGTTATGAGACATAAAGACTGTAAACTTGTTCAAAGCCTGCAGAAGGACTTACCGAAGATTGCGGCGACCATTTGTGACACATGGCGTTTTAAGCCGGAGAGTTCGGCGGTTCTCTCCGTCAGAGCCTTCTCTGCCTGTTCGGCCCGGCTTACAAGAGCAGCCTTTTCTTCGGCCCAAGTTTTCCTCTCAGCTTCAAACTTCTTCTTCAGCTTCTCTTGAGTAGCAATGCTGGATTCAAATTTGGCGTTGGCCTTCCGGGTCTCAGTTTCCTGAGTCTTCAGGCGGTTCTTCAGCTCAGAGATATCAGCTTCAAATTTTTTGCAAGCAGCCTGCACAATTTCCGGGTTATAGTATGAACAATTATTATGCGATTTTAAAGTCCCAAGCACTTTCCAAGCAAAGACACTTGGCACTTGGGGGCTAATGCATGTCGAAAGTTTCTATCTACAAATTACCGGTTCATGGAAGTAAGCCGGAAATTAAGTCTACAACATATTCTATCATAATTCATAGACTTGGGGGCTAGTATAGTAAAGATGATTATGCAGTAAGCAATAGAGTGGTACCTCAGACTTCTGCTGTATCTGCTTCACCATGTCAATCTCGAAGTCCCGGCTGCTGTGCACTTGATTGACATAGCCGGAGATGATCTCTCCAATGCTCAGGTTGGCGTAGTTGGTGATGTTGTAACACCCCGCATGTAACTTGCCATATTTGTAACTCCGACTCTTGCCATTTCCGGCTTTGTGATATGTTATTCCCTCCGTTGTCGGGTTTTGTCTTTCGTTTTGTATTGGGTCATGTCATGCATTTTCATATCATGTCATCATGCGCATTGCATTTGCATACGTGTTCGTCTCATGCATCCGAGCATTTTCCCCGTTGTCCGTTTTCCAATCCGGTGCTCCTATCTCCTCCGGTGCACCCCTCTTGTTTTTCTTTCGTGTGCGTGTTTCAAACTTTCTCGGAATGGACCGAGGCTTGTCATGTGGTCTTAATATACCACCCGGAAACCACCGGTCAAGTTTCGTTCCATTTGGAGGTCGTTTGGTACTCCAACGATTAACCGGGCATCCGCAAAGTCCATTTGAGTGTCCAGCAAAAACCCCCTCTAAAACCAGCCCAAAACCCACCAAACTCTCTTCCATGCTCTAGGTCGTTCGATCACGATCGTGTGGGCGAAAACCGCACCTCATTTGGAGTCTCCTAGCTCCCTCTACCTATAAATATGTGGGCATCCCGAAAACGAAATCGCAGTCTCCCGTATCCCTAAATCCCCTCTCCGCGGGCGGACGCGTCCAGCGCCCGCCGGACAACCCGCGCCGCCGCCCGCAGCCAGTGGCGTAGCGCCACGTGTCGCCGCCGCACCTCCCTCCGCCGCGGCCCGCTCGGCCCACGGGAGGCCCTCCCGGCCCGCCGCCGCCGCGCGCCTGTCCCGCCCGACGCCGCCGGCTCGGCCCCGCCTCGCCCCGCCGCCTCCGCACCGCCCCGCCGCGGCCGCCCGCCGCCGCCGGCCGCCTCCCCGCCGGCGCCGCGCCACCGCCCGCCGGCGCCACCTCCGGCCTCTTCTCCTCCTCCCTCCGGCCGCCGCTCCCTCTCCCTCCTTCCTCCCGCCGGCGAGCGAGCCCGAGCTCTCTCCCATCGCCTGAGAGCCGGATCCGATCTGAGGTACTGTTTGCGTTGACTTTTCCCGTCCTCGTTTTTTCCTCTTAGATTTCATCAGCATATGCCGCTGTTCGTGATGCGATAACTCCGTGCATGTAGCTCCGATTCGCGCGTGTAATATGTCAAATTGTTCGCCTCGTGATGCTCTTTATTTTGTTAAATTGCACCATGTTCATTAGAGGTCATCTTGATGCCCAAATCTTCATTGGAAGAGGGCTAGTTGCTGTTAATCTCTGGTTCTTAGCAGAACTTGGAGATTTGTCATTTTTGTATCATTTAATCTGTGCATCTTATGAGCATGAGCTCTACGTGTGTTTTATAGTATGCCATGCCATCTTTCCGTTGGTGTAGTCCATGTATTTTTGTGATCTCTGTGGTGACTAGCACAAGCATGCAAAGTAGGCCCCGTAATATTTCTGATTTCAGGGACTTGGTGATTTCTCTGTCCTTGTCTGCTGTAATTTTGTTGCCATGTAAACTTGATGCTACAGAGAGATCCATGCATATTTTGGAGATGTTCAGTAAGGATGTTTTGTAGCTACAGTTTTAATTGATCCATTCCTGCAATTGTTTGCAATTATGGAGTGCCATAGCATAACTCAATTTTGCTCTACTTTTGCTATAAAATATTTCTGGCAGATTCTTAACATGATATGCAATTTTGCCAAGCTTATTGTAGTTGATCCATACATGCTATGCAATTTTTCTTGCCATGGTTAGCTTCATAAACATGCCACCTTGCTGTAGGTATGCTTGGTTTGTCATGCATTGCTCTGTAGTGAGTGCATCAAGCTCACAAAGAGGCCTACATATTAATATTTCTGCCATGCTCTGTTTTCTGCTAAGTCTGAAACCTGATAACGAAACGTGCTATGTTTACATGCTTGCCATCATATCTTCTGGTTATTTTTGGCTTATGGTCAGTAAGGGACTTTTGTCATGTGCTTTTAGTATAACACTGCCATTCCTTGTTTTGCTATGTTAAGTTCCTGTAGCATGTTGATTTCGTGCTCTGAACATTGCTACCTGAAGCTGTTTACTGCCATGTCCAGTTTTTCACTAAGTCTGTGAACCTGTAATCTTTTGCGCTTTTGCCATGCTTGTTTGAGCTTGATATGTTGTGAACTAGCGGCCGTAGCTCAGTGTTCATCTTTTGTCAAGAATCTCCTGTAGATTACTGCCATGTGCTTTGTTGCTATGTTGGGGTGCTGTAGCATTGTTACTTGTTGCATTTATATGCTATCTTGCTGTTTATCGCAGATTCGTGTCATTCTTGTTTTGCTTGCCATTTGCAAACCGTGCATCCGATTCCGGTGATCTTTATATCGATTTCGACCGAAATCATCTCATCTTTCCAGTGGCATGCTTGGTTTGTCAAGTTACTGCCATGTTCATCATTTCCCTTCTGGAGCACGCATATACATCGCATATCATATCTTGCACATCATACATGCTTTGCATCATGTTGCTTGCGCATTTCTCGTTGTTGATTGTGGTTCCGTTTGTTTGTGTTCTTGTCTTGGGTAGAGCCGGGAGACGAGTTCGTGAACGAGGAACCTGTTGAGTACGCGTACGAGGATCAAGCTTTCGACAACTCTGAGAATCTTGCAGGCAAGATGACCACCCCTCGAAATCACTTCTATCTTTGCTATGCTAGTTGTCCGCTCTATTGCCTTGCTCCGCTACCTATCACTTGCTATATCATGTCTCCCATTTTAGCCATGTCAGCCCCTAACCATCCTTTCCTAGCAAACCGTTGTTTGGCTAAGTTACTGCTTTTGCTCAGCCCCTCTTATAGCGTTGCTAGTTGCAGGTGAAGTTGAAGTTTGTTCCATGTTGGAACATGGATATGTTGGGATATCACAATATCTCTTATTTAATTAATGCATCTATATATATTTGGTAAGGGTGGAAGGCTCGGTCTTATGCCTGGTGTTTTGTTCCACTCTTGCCGCCCTAGTTACTGTTATACCGGGATTATGTTCCTTGAGTTTGCGTTCCTTACACGATCGGGTGACTTATGGGACCCCCTTGACAGTTATCCTTGAATAAAACTCCTCCAGCAAGGCCCAACCTTGGTTTTACCATTTGCGACCTATACCTTTTTCCCCCGGGTTTTCTAGAGCCCGAGGGTCATCTTTATTTTAAACCCTCGGGCCAGTGCTCCTCTGAGTATTGGTCCAAACTGTCAGTCGCTGGTGGCCACCAGGGGCAACTCTGGGCTGGCCTATCGGAAGCTTGGACAATCCGGTGTGCCCTGAGAACGAGATATGTGCAGCTCCTATCGGGATTTGTCGGCACATTCGGACGGCTTTGCTGGTCTTGTTTTACCATTGTCGAGATGTCTTGTAAACCGGGATTCCGAGACTGATCGGGTCTTTCCGGGAGAAGGTTTATCTTCGTTGACCGTGAGAGCTTATGATGGGCTAAGTTGGGACACCCCTGCAGGGTATTATCTTTCGAAAGCCGTGCCCGTGGTTATGAGGCAGATGGGAATTTGTTAATGTCCGGTTGTAGATAACTTGTCACTTGACCCAAGTAAAATACATCAACTGCGTGTGTAGCCGTGATGGTCTCTTCTCGGCGGAGTCCGGGAAGTGAACACGGTCCATGTTATGAATGACGTAAGTAGGTGTTCAGGATCACTTCTTGGTCATTGCTAGATGACGTCCGTTCCGTTGCTTCTCTTCTCGCTCTCATTCGCGCAAGTTAGCCACCATATATGCTTTTGCCGCTTCAGCTCCACCTCTTTGCACCATCTTTTCCTACAAGCTTAAATAGTCTTGATCTCGCGGGTGTGAGATTGCTGAGTCCCCGTGACTCACAGATTCTACCAAAACAGTTGCAGGTGCCGACGATGCCAGTGCAGACGATGGCGTCGATCTCAAGTGGGAGTTCGACGAGGAACGTGGTCATTACTATGTGTCTTTTCCTGATGATCAGTAGTGGAGCCCAGTTGGGACGATCGGGGATCTAGCATTTGGGGTTGTCTTATTTTCATCTGGATTTTGACCGTAGTCGGTCTATATGATTGTATTTTGGATGATGTATGATAATATTTATGTATTGTGTGAAGTGGCTATTGTAAGCCAACTCTTTATCCCATTCTTGTTCATTACATGGGATTGTGTGAAGATGACCCTTCTTGCGACAAAACCACTATGCGGTTATGCCTCTAAGTCGTGCCTCGACACGTGGGAGATATAGCCGCATCGTGGGCGTTACAAGTTGGTAATCAGAGCCATCCCCGACTTAGGAGCCCCCTGCTTGATCGAATCGCTGGCGTTGTTGAGTCTAGAATAAAAATGGTTTGAGTCTTAGGATTATATATATCGGAGAGTAGGATTCTTTTTACTCCTCAGTCCCTTCGTCGCTCTGGTGAGGTCTCCTGATGTAGAAGTTTTGACTATTCTCTCCTCAAATTTCACTAAAAAAAAAATTTTGGATCACGCGGGTATCTTGGAATCGTTCCTATGGTTTTGTGACGAGAACATTGTTCTTGGTGCCTCCTGACATTTAGGGGTTGTGGCAGTGTCCCGGGGAGTTGAGCTCCGAGGTGTTGTCGTCACAATTTTATTGTTGCAGTTCTGGAATACCTGAGTTTCGCCGACATCGAAATCTCTTTTATGCAGTTGTTGGTGAGATCACCTCGACGCCACCCAGTACTGGGGCGGGAGTTCGGGAGTATTGCCATAACTTGTATAACGGATGTTTTTCGAAGGTTGAGGTAAACGATTTCCGAAGGTTTCTTGGTTATGTGTTGACGGATGGATACAACTGGATCTAGGGATTGCTAGTTTGGGTGATATATATTTGTGTCCCCTGTATCCCCTACACCAGATTGCATAACCAGAAAGTTTCGGGAGTTTATAAGTGGGAATTCTAGTAGCCTTAGGATATCTTTCCGACAGACGCATGATATGAGATTGGGGTTCGACGTCTAGTGGTCCGCCTTTCCACGGTTGATTTTACAGTGGTCTCGTAGTGTCTTAAAGAGTCCATTGCTTTGCCAACTCGGGGACGCTTCGTATGTCATGTGCACAGCCTTGTACATGATGGTGCTGTACGATTGAGCCCGTGTGGGCCCCACCACGAAAACTTCAGACGAAACCTCTATCATATGTTTGTTCCGGCTTATTCTGCAAGCCAATACTTTGTTTTATTTTGTGTTGTGGTACTGGAGTTGCTTCGAATTCGTATGTTGATTCCATATCTTTTGCAAGTGGCTTCTCAACTTATGGAAGTGTGATGATTTACTACGGAATTCATTCGTTCATCTTCGTTCGAATGTTTATTGTGAAGACTATATGTTGCAATTTCTATCCGTTGATTCTACTTGTCTATTCGTCTATCAAGATGCTAACGGATGTCACCCTCTTCAAGATGGCTCCGCCAACGCGTCAGAATCCGGATCGCAATGAAGGGAGTCAAGCGAACCCTCCGCCACCACCTCCACCTCCGGAGGCATGGCAAGCAATCATGGCAGCCACCAACGCCAATGCTCAGATGATTCTGCAACTCTTGCAAGAACGTACTCAAGGGCAAGACAATCAAGGAAATCAAGGTCAAGGCAACAATCAGCTTCACTTTGCCACTCTCAACCAGTTTCTCGCAAATCAGCCCAAGTCTTTCAGCTACTGTGCCGAGGCCACGGATGCCGATGATTGGCTCGTGGACATCAACAAGCATTTTGAATGTAGCAATGTCAGGCCTGAGGACTTTGTCAAGTTCGCTTCTTTCCAGCTCATGGACCAAGCTGCTGATTGGTTTCAACAATACAAAGATTCCAGAGGAGGTCGTGTGATCACTTGGACTGACTTCTGTCGGGACTTCAAAGCGCACCACATTCCACAAAGTGTTGTTGAGAGCAAGCGTGAGGAGTTCCGCAATCTCAAGCAAGGCAACATGTCTGTGTATCAATACAACATTCAGTTTCAGAAACTTGCTCGCTTCGCTAAACAAGACGTTCCTGATGAGAAGAGCATGATCTATCACTTCCGGGTTGGTGGAAGTCTCCATGGATGGCTCATCAGTTGGAGTGGTGGCTTCAGGAGCAGAGGCAGCTGGCGGCTCTTGAGCTGAAACCTCCGGCTCAGGCAAGACCAGCTCTTCGACCGGCTTATTCTTCTTTGCTCTTTTACTGAGCTTTGCTTGAGCACTGAAAGGACACAACGTTAGTACAAAAGTATGAGTACAGATAAGCACAACAAGAGATAATCATCATTACCCGGGTACGGTCTTGAAAGCCGGCAGGTTCGATTGCATAGAGTCGCCAGAGGAGGGTGAAGTTTCCTGATAATTTGAATCGGAAGAATTGAGCGGTTGACGTATAACACCCGCCAAAGGATGAAAAGGATATAAGTTGGAGATAACCTCGGTCCGGCGTTTCCTTGACGCCTCAGGTAAACCGGAGGAGAGGTCAGCATCTTTGTTGGTCCAGGTGTGCCGCCGGCTCTCATGAATCTGTCGCTTCAAAAGAAATTGAGGATCTTGATAAGCTAAAGGATGTGAAAATCTTACTTTCTGGCTTACTCTTCGGACTTTCAGCCTTGGCAAGGGCTCCGAGTCGGAGGAAAGTGTCATTACCGGGTTACTTGCTCCGGTGTCATCCTGCTGATGATCAGTATCAATAAGGTGGACAGGAATAAACAAGAAATACAACATGAGCTTACAGGTTCAGGGGTTACCTCTGAGGCAGTAGGCCTGCTTCCCTTCTTGCGGGGAGCGGCTCTCCTGGCAGCTTTCTTAGCCTTCCTGGCCTTCTTGGCCGCCTCATGGTCATACTTGACCTTCCAGAATTTATCATCAGCCTGAAAAATACAATGAAGATTTCTTAAGGTTCAGATGAAAACTATCTAAAGGAGAAAATAAGATGTTCAGATCAGCGGCTTACCGCTGGGGCCGGGTTGGTCTTGCAGAAGGGGCTTAAGCCGGTCCTCCCGCAGTCTGCCAAGCTCTCATTCAAGAGGGCCTTGGTCATATCTTCAACAACGTCTTCAGGAAGATCGTTGCGGCTATGTCGCAGGGGTCATCTTTCCGGCCCGTGTAATCACACATTAAGCCGGGGCGGCGGCTCAAGGGGATCACTCGCCACGAGATCCAAACCCGGACCAGATCAATGCTGTTGAGGCCGTTGCCCAGGAGAGCCTTGATCTTGTTGATGGTAGGGATCAGAGGTTGACGCTCCGCCTGAGATAGTTTGTCGGGCAGAGGGTGGTTTGTTTCCAGACGCACGGCACGAAAGCCGGGCAGAGGGCTCTCGTCAGCCGGAGACGTGTCATGGCAGTAAAACCACGTTTGGTTCCAGTCCTTTGGATGGCTGGGCGGCTCAGCGTAAGGAAAGAGGCAGTCTCTCCGGCGTTGAATGGAGATTCCACCAAGTTCCAGGCTCGGTCCGTTGGCGCACTCATTCTGGCGGTTCAAATAGAATAGCTCTCTAAAGAGCAGAAGGCTGGGTTCTTCTCCAAGGTAGACTTCGCAGAATACTTGGAAGTTGCATATGTTTGACACGGAATTGGGTCCTATGTCTTGTGGCCGCAGATCAAAGAAACTCAGCACATCTCTAAAGAACTTTGAGCCGGGCGGTGCGAAGCCCCGGCTCATGTGATCAGCAAAAATCACTACCTCACCCTCCCTTGGTTGCGGTCTCTCCTCTGACGGGTCAGGGGCACGGTAAGACATGACATCCTTCTTGGGCAGGTAACCCGTCTTTACGAACTCAGCTAAGGTGTCGTTGTTGACGTTGGACCTCATCCAGTTACACGTAATGGGTGCTTTGGGAGCTTTGGGAGGCATTGTGAAAGATGAAGCCTATGACAAAAGAAAAATGTCCGGTTGAATTATAAGCCGGCAGATGTTTACAGATTTAAATACTCAGATGGCGGCTTATGAGAGGGGCCTAATGACATATGGTTAAGTGCATCAGGTTATCTAAGCTGTTGCAAGTATCGTGAGTAACTCAAATTGTCTACGGCTTTATCATACATGAGCCGGAAAAATTTACGGTGCATGGCTTCTTTTGAGCCGGAAACATAAGCCGCCATAGCTCAGCAGAGGAAATTTTTGACTATGTCTGGTGAAAACAAGTTTCACAGATCGCAGTAAATTTTTTGGATCAAACGGTTGGCTAAAGAGAAAAGTTTTCTAGACCTAGAACTGACGAAGAAGAAGTCCATGGATTAAAAATGGGATCTTCTTTCAAACAAAGGGGATCTACTAGTGTTAAAATGGATGAGCAACAACTACCACAGGAGTTCTATGCTAATCTTGGATCGAAATATGGCCATAGTGGCAGAACTACAGGGAACCCGCGAAGAACTTACGAAGAACAGCGAAGAACGGTGAAGAACAGTGGAACCCTAATGTGGATCTACGGTGGAGAGGTGCAGGGACTTACAGGTGCGGAGTTACGGCGGAGATCCGTCGCGTTTCTCTGGTCACGTCAGGGTGATGCAGCGGCCTGAGTTGGTGAAGATGAAGAAACCCGCGGCGGCGGCGGCGACGGAGCTCGGGCGGCAACAGAGTGGCGAGAGGAAGAAGAAGATGGAGGCGACGAGTGGCACGAGGCTCATGGGCCGGGCTACTTATAAGGGGAAGCTCATAAGTGGGCGCGAGAAACGAGGAGGCCACGGCGTGGTTATCTCTCCATAAAAACGCCTCGATTTTCGGGATGGCAATTAAAGATAAGATCCGTTGCGGATATGGTGGAATAAAAAATGGACTTAATGGAAGATGACGTCACGGCGGGTTACCCGGAATCCAGAAGATGACGTCACGACGGGTTATATCCTTTATACAATTGTAAGCCGGAGATTTTCTATCAAAAGGATTGAAGATTGACATGAGCCGGCTCAAATCAATCTGGGGCCTAATGTTGAGGATATAAACCTTAGAGTCACCCGCCCGGAGGGGCCGGGTTACTCATAATGGTCATCGCCTGAAGCCCGGCGCCAAGCTTGAAGACGGCGGGCCAAAGATGGGCTTAAGACCCGGAGATGGCTTAAGGCCCGTAGTTACCACCGCTATTATGGTAGAACTTGTAGTGTAAGGCAAGAATAGTTGAGAGTCTGAGCCGGACACTCTTATGAGCCGGCCGGGACTCTGAGAGCTGCTGGGCGTCAACCTCTCTATATAAAGGGACGACCCGGCGGCGGTTTAGGGACAAGAAAGATCTCATCGAGAGCCAGGCATAGCAATCAAGCTCCCTGCTCATCGAAACCCTAATCAATACCACCTCAACTGGATGTAGGCTTTTAACTTCACCGTAAGGGGCCGAACCATTATAATGTAACGCCCACGATGCGGCTATATCTCCCACGTGTCGAGGCACGACTTAGAGGCCTAACCGCATAGTGGTTTTTGTCGCAAGAAGGGTCATCTTCACACAATCCCATGTAATGAACAAGAATGGGATAAAGAGTTGGCTTATAATCGCCAATTCACACAGTACATAAATATTATTCATACATCATCGAAAATACAAACATATAGACCGACTACGGTCAAAATCCAGATGAAAATAAGACAACCCCAAATGCTAGATCCCCGATCGTCCCAACTGGGCTCCACTACTGATCATCAGGAAAAGACACATAGTAACGACCACGTTCCTCGTCGAACTCCCACTTGAGATCGACCCCATCATCTGCACTAGCATCATCGGCACCTGCAACTGTTTTGGTAGAATCTGTGAGTCACGAGGACTCAGCAATCTCACACCCGCGAGATCAAGACTATTTAAGCTTATAGGAAAGGGAGGTGTAATAGGGTGGAGCTGCAGCGGCAATAAGCATATATTGTGGCTAACATACGCAAGAGAGAGCGAGAAGAGAAGCAACGGAGCGGTCGTCATCTGGCAATGACCAAGAAGTGATCCTGAACTCCTACTTACGTCAAACTTAACTCTGACCGTGTTCACTTCCCGGGCTCCGCCGAGAAGAGACCATCACGGCTACACACGCAGTTGATGTATTTTAATTTGGTCAAGTGACAAGTTCTCTACAACCGGACATTAACAAATTCCCATCTGCCTCATAACCGCGGGCACGGCTTTCGAAACATAATACCATGCAGGGGTGTCCCAACTTAGCCCATCATAAGCTCTCACGGTCAACGAAGGATAAACCTTCTCCCGGAAAGACCCGATCAGTCTCGGAATCCCGGTTTACAAGACATTTCGACAATGGTAAAACAAGACCAGCAAAGCCCCCGAATGTGCCGACAAATCCCGATAGGAGCTGCACATATCTCGTTCTCAGGGCACAACGGATGAGCCAGACGTCGGGTTGGCATAGACCCTGGTTGCCCAGGGGGCGCCGAAAATCGCTCGGTTTGGGCCGGCACTCGAAGGAGCACTGGTCCGGGGGTTTAAAATAAAGATGACCCTCGGGCTCGCGAAAACCCGGGGGAAAAGGCTTAGGTGGCAAATGGTAAAACCAAGGTTGGGCCTTCCTGGAGGAGTTTTATTCAAGGCGAACTGTCAAGGGGGTCCCATAAATCACCCGACCGCGTAAGGAACGCAAACTCAAGGAACATAATCCCGGTATAACAGTAACTAGGGCGGCAAGAGTGGAACAAAACACCAGGCATAAGGCCGAGCCTTCCACCCTTTAACAAATATATAGATGCATTAATTAAATAAGAGATATTGTGATATCCCAACATATCCATGTCCCAACATGGAACAAACTTCAACTTCACCTGCAACTAGCAACGCTATAAGAAGGGCTGAGCAAAAGCGGTAACTTAGCCAAACAACGGTTTGCTAGGAAAGGATGGTTAGGGCTGACATGGCAAAATGGGAGACATGATATAGCAAGTGATAGGTAGCGGAGCATGGCAATAGAGCGAACAACTAGCAAAGCAAAGATAGAAGTGATTTCGAGGGGTGGTCATCTTGCCTGCAAGGTTCTCAGGGTTGTCGAAAGCTTGAACCTCGTAAGCGTACTCGACAGGTTCCTCGTTCACGAACTCGTCTCCCGGCTCTACCCAAGACAAGAACACAAACAAACAGAACCACAATCAACAACGAGAAATGCACAAGCAACATGATGCAAAACATGTATGATATGCAAGATATGATATGCGATGCATATGCGTGCTCCGGAAGGAAAATGATGAACAAGGCAGTAACTTGGCAAACCAAGCATGCCACTGGAAAGATGAGATGATTTCGGTCGAAATCGATATAAAGATCGCCGGAAACGGATGCACGGTTTGCAAATGGCAAGCAAAACAAGAATGATACGAATCTGCGATTAACAGCAAGATAGCACTTAAAATGCAACAAGTAGCAATGCTACAGCACTCCAACATAGCAACAAAGCATATGACAGAATCTATAGGAGATGCTTGAGAAAAGATGAACACTGAGCTACGGCTAGATCACAACATATCAAGCTCAAACAAGCATGGCAAAAGTGCAAAAGATAACAGGATCACAGACTTGGTGAAAAACTGGACATGGCAGAAAACAGCATCAGGTAGCAATGTTCAGAGCACGAAATCAACATGCTACAGGAACTTAACATAGAAAAACAAGGGATGGCAGTGTTCTACTAAATGTACGTGACAAAAGTCCCGTACTGACCATAAGCCAAAAAGGACCAGAAGATATGATGGAAAGCATGAGAACATAGCAAGTTTCGTTATCAGGTTCCAGACTTAGCAGAAAACAGAGCATGGCAGAAATAATAATATGTAGGCATGTTTGTGAGCTTGATGCACTCACTACAGAGCAATTCATGACAAAACAATCATACCTACAGCAATATGGCATGTTTGTGAAGCTATCCATGGCAAGAACAAGAGCATAGCATGTATGGATCAACTACAATAAGCTTGGCAAAATTGCATATCATGTTGAGAATCTGCCAGAAATATTTTATAGCGAAAATAGAGCCAGATTGACTCACGCTATGCCAATCCATAATTGCAAACAAGGGCAGGAATGGATCAATTACAACTATAGCTACAAAACATCCTTACTGGACATCTCCAAAATATGCATGGATCTCTCTGTAGCATCAAGTTTACATGGCAACAAAATAACAGCAGACAAAGACTTGGAGAAGTTACCAAGTCCCTGAAATCAGAAACATTACGGAGCCTACTTTGCATGCTTGTGCTAGTCACCACCACAGAGATCACAAAAATACATGGAATACACCACTGGAAAGATGGCATGGCATACTTCAAAACACATGTAGAGCTCATGCCCATAAGATGCACAGATTTAAAGATACAAAAATGACAAATCTCCAAGTTCTGATAAGAACCAGAGGATAACAGCAACTAGCCCTCTTCCAACAGAGATTTGTGCATCAAGATGGCATCTAATGAACATGGTGCAATTGAACAAAATGTAGAGCATCACGAGACGAACAATTTGACATATTACACGCGTGAATCGAAGCTACATGCGAGGAGTTATGCACTGAGGAACAGAGGCACTTGCTGCAAAAGTATTGAGGACTTGCGAAAAAAAAAGGGGAGGAAGGAGGCCCGGGCGTCGGCGGGCCGCAGCGGCACGGACGGACGGGCGGCGGCCCGGTAACGTGGCGGCACGGGATTGGCCGCGGGGGCGGCGGCACCTTGTCCGGCCGGAGCGGACGCGTCCGGCGCGGCGCGGAGGGATTTCAGGGTTTTCGGAGACTGCGAATGTTTTCGGGAGGGCTCACATATAAATAGGTAGAGGGAGCTAGGAGGCTTCAAATGAGGTGCGGTTTTCGCCCACACGATCGTGATCGAACGACCTAGAGTATGGAAGAGAGTTTGGTGGGTTTTGAGCTGGTTTTGAGGGGGGGTTTTGCTGGACACTCAAATGGACATTGCGGATGCCCGGTTAACCGTTGGAGTACCAAACGACCTTCAAATGGAACGAAACTTGACCGGTAGTCTCCGGGTGGTGTATTAAGGCCACTTGACAAGCCTCGGTCCATTCCGAGAATGTTTGACATCCGCACACGAAAGAAAACGAAAGGAGTGTACCGGGGGAGATAGGAGCGCCGGATTGCAAAACGGACAACGGGGAAAATGTTCGGATGCATGAGACGAACACGTATGCAAATGCAATGCGCATGATGACATGATATGAAAATGCATGACATGACAAAATGCAAAACGAAAGACAAAACCCGACCACGGAGGGAATATCATAACACATAGCCGGAAATGGCAAGAGTCGGAGTTACAAATATGGCAAGTTACATGCGGGGTGTTACATATAACCCTCGTGTTCCTTGTCCCACTTAACCCCTTTTCCTAGTTGCGATGGCTTCACGACTAAGTCCTAGCTCGAGGACATCTGCCGTGACAATTCCACGACAGGACCCCCTACTCGAGATCTGCCGGTTTTGACACCGACATTGGTGCTTTCATTGAGAATTCCATTGTGCCGTCACGATAAAGGCTTGATGGCTCCTTCGATCATCGGCAACGATGCGATCCAGGGTGAGGTTTTTCTCCCCGGACAGATCTTCGTATTCAGCGGCTTCGTACTGCGGGCCAACTCGCTTGGCCATCTGGAGCAGATCGAGAGCTACGCCCCTGGCCGTCAGGTCAGGTTTGGAAACTTAAACTATACTGCCGACATCCGCGGAGACTTGATCTTCGACGGATTCGAGCCCATGTCAGGTGCACCGCACAGTCACGACGAGCATGACTTAGCTCTGCCGTCGGATGGTGTTCGGGAGATCATGCCTGTGGCCACTCCGGCCCTCAATCCGGAGTAGATCATGCCGTCCGAGGATGGGTGGATGGACCCTGCCACGGAGGTCGCACACTCAGTGGCGATAGAGCCGAATACTGACTTCACCTCCTATGAGACCTGTGTTGCCGGACCCTTGGATTCGTCCCCGGCCACGGGCTCCTAACCGCCTGCGTCCGTGCCTATCGAATCTGATTGGGCACCGATCATGGAGTTTTCCTCCGCGGATATCTTTCAGCACTCGCCCCTGGGCGACGTGCTAAATTCATTAAGGTCTCTCTCCTGGTCAGGAGGCCCTTGGCCGAACTATGTCCGGCTTGAGTGGGAAGCGGACGACGAAGAAATTCGTTCCCCACCCACCACCCACTTAATAGCCACTATCGACGACTTAACCAACATGCTCGATTTCGGCTCCGAAGACATCGACAGTATGGACGACGATGCAAGAGAAGAACAGGAACCACCGCCCACAGGGCGCTGGACTGCCACCTCATCATATGATATATACATGGTGGACACCCCCAAAGAAAGTGATGGCAATAAGGGAACGGAGGATAATCCCCCCGAGAAGCAATCTAAGCACCGGCGTCATCGGCGCCGCAATAAGCCCCGCCATAGCAAAAGCAGCGATACCGGCACAAGATACAATAACACTGCGGATAGTGCCGAAGACGAAGACAGTCCCCTCCAGCCAGGTTTCGAGCGGGAGGATGGGCAAGCTAGCCCTAAGGAACAGGCAGCAGACGGAGAATCAGAGGATGCCAATTACATGCCCCTCTCCGAAGACGAGGTGAGCCTCGGCGATGAAGAATTTATCGTGCCCGAGGATCCCGTCGAGCAGGAGCACTTCAAGCGCTGGCTTATAGCCACAGCAAAAAGCCTGAAGAAAAAGCAACAACAGCTTCAAGCTGACCAAGATCTGCTAGCGGATAGATGGACCGAGGTCCTGGCGGCCGAGGAATATGAACTCGAGCGCCCAACCAAAAGTTACCCAAAGCGCAGGTTGCTTCCCCAACTCGAGCAGGAGGCATTAAAGCCTATAGTTCCAGCGTATGATGTGGCTGACCGGCCACCTCGTGGCCGAGAGAAAGCGGCATATCAGCCCGAAGTCCAGCCCGCACCCCGCCGCCAGTCAAACAAAAACACCAAGGACCGGGGCAACACGCAGGACCTGCGAGACGTATTGGAAAACAAAGCAGGACATAAAAGATCGATCTACGGATCACGAGGGCGCGCCCCAACGCGTGATGACGACCGTCACGCCGGATATACTAAAAGAAAATCCGGCAAGGCCGAATACAGCAGACAAGACTCGTATGAACTGCGTCGTGATATAGCCCGGCACAGAGGCGCCGCACACCCCCTATGCTTCACCGATGAAGTAATGGATCATGAATTCCCAGAAGGGTTTAAAACCGTGAACATTGAATCATATAATGGTACTACAGACCCCGCGATATGGATAGAGGATTTCTTCCTCCACATTCACATGGCCCGCGGGGATGATCTACACGCCATCAAGTATCTCCCGCTAAAACTCAAAGGGCCGCCTCGGCATTGGCTGAATAGCTTGCCGGCAAACTCCATCGAAAGTTGGGAGAACCTGGCAGACGCATTCCTGGACAACTTCCAGGGCACTTATGTGCGACCACCGGATGCTGATGATTTAAGTCACATAACACAACAGCCCGACGAGTCAGCCAGGAAATTCTGGACTCGGTTCCTAACTAAAAAGAACCAAATTGTCGACTGTCCGGATGCCAAAGCCCTAGCGTCCTTTAAACATAAAATCTGTGACGAGTAGCTTGCCCGACATCTCGGCCAACAGAAGCCAAAATCCATGGCAGCCCTCACGACACTCATGACCCGCTTTTGCGCGGGCGAGGATAGCTGGTTGGCCCGTAGCAACAACACAGCAAGCAACCCTGGCACATCAGGGGCCAGGGATAGCCACGGCAAACCCCGACGCAACAAACACAAGCGCCGCAAAAATGGTGGAAACACCGAAGATACAGCAATCAATGCCGGATTTAGTGGCTCTAAGTCCGGTCAGCGGAAAGGGCCACTCAAAAATGACAATTCGGGTTCGTCCAGTCTGGACCGCATACTCGACCGTCCATGCCAAATTCATGGCACCCCAGGAACACCAGCCAATCATACCAATAGAGAATGCTGGGTCTTGAAACAAGCCGGCAGGTCAGGCGCCAAAAACAAAGATAAGGGGTCCCAAAGCGATGATGGCGACGAGGAGCCCAGATCACCGAATACAGGAGGGCAAAAGAAATTTCCCCCGCAAATCCAAACGGTGAACGTGGTAAACGCCACCCACACCCCCAACCCGGACCGGATGCGCACCCTCAGGGATGTCGACTTAACGGAACCAGTCGTCCCACAATACAAACTAGGGCCGATCACCTTCAACCGCACGGATCGTCCGGTTAACACCAATCAGGGCAATTCAGCCGCACTAGTCCTCGACCCAATAATTGACGGGTTCCACCTCACACGAGTCCTCATGGACGGAGGCAGCAGTCTAAACCTGCTTTACCAGGACATAGTGCGCAAGATGGGCATCGATCATTCGGTGATCAAGCCCACTAAAGACACCTTCAGAGGTATTATACCAGGTGTGGAGGCCCGCTGTACAGGCTCCATCGCCCTTGAGGTAGTCTTCGGATCATCAGACAATTACCGTGCCGAATAGTTAATCTTCGACATCGTCCCCTTTCGCAGTGATTATCAGGCACTGCTCGGACGAACCGCGTTCGCTCGATTCAACGCGGTACCACATTATGCCTACCGTAAGCTGAAGATGCCCAGTCCGCGTGGCGTCATCACGGTTAATGGCAAGGCCGAACTTTTCCTCGGTACCAAAGAGTATACCACTGCTTTAACAGCAGAAGCAACGACGGGCACCTTTCAATCGAACCTCGAGTCGACGGCCAGGCTCCCGGACACCGCCAAAGGACTCCGAACTACTTCACGGCAGGATAGCCCGGCTCGTCCAGAGCTCAATTAAACACTCCGGCGAAGGCCAGCACATGCCACATACCGCGGCTCAACCGCTCTGCGGCACACAAACATTTCTTACATTTTCTTTGCAGGTTCACCTTTGCGCAGACCAGGACTAGCGATATGGAAGCAGCTCGAACGCGCGAGGGAATCCTTTGATATTCCCCGCGATGACCATCCGAGTAAACTCCGGATCTGCACACAACTTCTTCCCCCTGGTCTCAGCAGGTTCCACAGTCATATTTCTTTTTTATCACATTACCTGTACTCATACGCATCGATGTACTATTCAAATACAACATGTGGATTTATATGACGCTTATCTGCTGTTATTTCTTATTGAAATTGTTTTGTCAAGAGGCATCCGTACACCGCGATATGCCTTAAATATGCTAGGGGCTTCGTTTTACCCATAATACGGCAATAAAGTCCGAACACCTTCATGGAAGTTCGGCACCCCGAACTTATAGCATTATATGCATCAGCTCCGAATCATGTCTTGGGTCAAATGTTGGGTTTGCCCGGCTCCCATGTTTGCTGCCTTACGTTCCGCTATATCGACTAAGGTGGCATAGGGAGAACTACTGCGATTGTGTCCCGGTTCTTCCGAACGAGCGCCTCAGTAGAGAAAGCCGAAAACTGACTATCCTGATACGGCGAGAGCTGGTCAGCTATTTGAAAGGTTGTAAAATCTTTAAGGATTGCTCCCAGATAATGCTATAACCAATGCAGCATGTGATGGATCGGTTTTTCTTCCGATCAGGTGCTTATAGAGCCCCTCGTGCGGTCTTCCGAACACCAGGGGTTGCGCCTACCTTCCTTTTCTAAAGCTCCTATGGCTAAGTGAGAGTGATAAAGCCCTATAGTCCGATTGCCTAGTTCGTTGTGCTGAACACCTCCTTCGAAGGACCCAAAATTGGGATAAAGAGTGATCAGGTTTATCCCGAACACCCCCGTACTTCCTACGTGGGGGCAGAAGCCGACGACTGGCCAACTCTCAGGATTAATATATAAAACAGCCGCGCAGGAGGATAAAATAGGCAATAAAAAATAGAAATGACCTTGTTCAACATTTCAAAGGACAACATGATTGTATTCATGGAAATATAATGTCCTTGGTGCATTGCTCCACCGCAAGGCAGGATCCTTTCAAGACACTTTCATAATATAATTCGGGCTTGCGCTGCTCCTTCCCCTCTGGCGGTCCCTCGGTCATCAGCTTTTCAGCATCCAACTTCCCCCAGTGCACCTTTGCGCGGGCGAAGGCCATTTGTGCACCCTCTATACAGACCAACCGCTTGATAACGTCAAGTCGAGGGCAGGCACTCACAAGCCGCTTCACGAGTCCGAAGTAGCTGCTTGGAATCGGCTCGGCGGCCATAGCTGGATAATCAAATCCTTCATGGCTAGTTCGGCCGCCCTATGCAGTTCGATCAGCTATTTCAGTTGATCGGCAAAAGGCACCGGATAATTCGGTGCCACATACTGCGACCAGAAGAGCTTATCCGCAGTGTTCCTTTCTTCGGCTCGGTAGAATTGGGCGGCATCCGATATGCTGCAGGGCAGCTCCGCAAATACCCCTGGAGAAATCCGAACTCAAAATTAGAAACATGATTTTCTCCTCAAATACTTGCTTTACATGGAAAATAGCCTTACCGCCGCGATCTTCCTCGCCTCTTGGATCTCCTGCAGGGCGCCTTGGGTTTCCCCCCGGGCATCGCGCGCGGCCTGATGAGCCCTGGTGAGTTCGGATTCTTTCTCCGTTAAACTCTGCTCCAAGGTCTCGCATTTCTTCACGGCCTCTTGAAGCTCTTGCTCAGCTTCAATAACCCTGGCCTCGTGCTTCTCACGAAGGGCCTACTCTACGGCTGCCTTTTTCTCGGCCTCGGCCACAACCTTCTTAAGAGACTTAACTTCGGTCATCGTCCCTAGCGCAAATCATGAAACATATTTTATCATACTGGACATTCGTTCGCACTGAACGCGAACAAGGCTTATGCATACCTTGTTTATCTTCCAACTGCCTTTTCAACTGGCAGAGTTCTTCTTTGGCCCGCTCCAGACTTTGATTCAGTCCGGAGACCTCCGCAGTATGAGAGGCAGCAGTTGCTACAGACGCCTGCTTATAAAAGAAGAGAGATAGATGTCATCAAGTGAGTCTTCCTGCGAACATAAATTTGATCCTCTGTCCAGTTCTTTCTTTCACCGAACAGTGTATCAGGGGCTACTATCCATACTACGACACTCTTTGAAACCTCATAAAACATACCTCAAAGCCTCTTATAAGGCTGATACAGGCTTCATTCAGTCCACTCTCAGCAGACTGAATCTTCTCAATCACCGCACCCATAAGGGCACGGTGTTCATCAACGATGGAGGTGCTCTTCAGCGCCGACAACAAAGCATCTGGCACCTCTGGTTGGACAGAGGTTGCCGGTGGAACAGGCACACCCCCTCCAACCGAGGGAGGCCGCCCGCTTGATTCTAGAGCCGTATTGGTCTCCGGAATTGCGTCCGGCTAGGGGCCGAATTCAAGATGGCCCCCGCCGTCGACTCCCATGGGAATCTTCTCCCCCATGTCTCCGGCCCCTGAAGTTTGACCTCCAGGCGCCGCCTTCACGATCTTCCCCCCCCCCTCCTTGGCCGGGGTCCTTCTGGGACGAAACCTCGGTGTTATTCACATATTTGGGGGAAGGAGCCTTCGGGGGCGTCCCGCTCTCCATACCATCCGAGCTCAGCAAATCCTCTGACGAGGATTGTTCGGTGCGGGACCTTGCCGGACTACCAAAAGTATGGCTCAGGTTAAAATATTATGCCATGATGAGTCTAGACACATAAACGTGTTCAGATTTTATATACTCACGAGTTCACCAGGGGCTGGGCCCTGGGATCCCACTCCGGTCTACTGTCAGCGGCGGTAGTGGACTCCTCCGGAAGAGGAGTTTTTCCCCTTTTCGGTGACTCGGCCTCCAAGTGTATGGAGGCCGTCCTCTTCTTTCTTCCCCCCGCTGGGGATTCTTCTTCCTCCTCCTCCTTGTCCTCTTCGGAGGCAGAACGAGCGTTGGAGCCTTCGGATATTGTGTCCGAAGTGCCGCGGCGACGAAGGCCGCCCCGGGTCTTTTTGGCCTCCTTCTCGGCCTTCTTCTTCGGCGCCTTCTAAGGCGCCGGGACCAGCATCTTCGTCAGAAGTGGGCCGGCCGGTTCTTCGGGCAGCGGGGCCGGATAGTGGATCCGCCACGCCTTCTTCGTCCAGCCCTAGGAGAGTTGTGGAAAACACATTAAGCATTTCCCTTGGGTTATACGGATAAAACGTATAATGACTTACCGAGCTTGCAGGGGGGACAGTTGGTACCCGCGGTCCTCGGCTGAGTCCGGCCATGATTTGCCGGACTTGAAAAGCACCTTCCAGATATCTTTGTGCGAGGAGCCAAAGAGCTCTCGCAGGGTCTGGTGCTTGGCCAGATCAAATTCCCATAAATTGCAAGTTCGGTGCTGACAAGGCAGGATCCGACGAACTAACATCACTTGGACTACATTGACAAGTTCGATATTCTTGTCTTCCATATCCTTAACGCGCGTCAGGAGCACCGACAGTTCGTCGGACGAAGACCAGTTCAGGCCCTTTTGGGCCAGGACGTAAGCCGCAGAGGGGCTCCGGATCGGAACTCGGGAGCAGCGGCCCATTCCGTGCCGCGCGGCTCAGTGATGTAAAACCACTGCTGTTGCCACTCTTTGACGGAATCATTAAAATTACCTGTCGGCCATGTGACATTGGGCATCTTGCTCACCATAGCGCCCCCGCACTCGGCGTGCTCGCCGCTCACTACCTTGGGCTTCACATTAAAGATCTTCAGCCATAAGCCGAAGTGTGGCGAGATGCGGAGAAAAGCCTCGCACACGACGATGAATGTCGAGATGTTGAGGAAGGAATTGGGGGATAGATCGTGAAAATTGATCCCGTAATAATACATGATGCCGCGAACGAACGGGTGGAGGGGAAACCCTAGCCCGCGGACAAAATGAGGGAGGAATACAACCCTCTCGTGGGGTTCCGGAGTAGGAACGATTTGTCCTGCCGTTGGGAGATGGTGGCTGATTTTCTTGGCCAGATACCCGGCCTCCCGAAGCTTTTTGATATCCTTCTCCCGGACGGTAGAGGCCATCCACTTGCCTCCTGCTCCGGATCCGGACATTTTCGGAAGACCTTTGTGGGTGGAGAAGACGAACGCTTGGGCACTGGAGCTCGAGCAAAGGGGAATGGATCAGGAAGAAGAAAGCGTGGGTGCAAAAGGGAGTCCTTATCCCGTTATAAAGACAGCAGGGATTCTGCGCCTCCCCACTTGCCTGGTAAACTCGCTTATTCCCCAAGCGCCGTGATTGATGGCGCGGTTGGGTTACCCACACCCGTATTGATGAGAATCCCATGATAAGGGGACACGATCTCTACTTCGACAAGACGTGCCAAGAAAACCGCCTCGCAATATGTGCATAGCTGGTTGAGAAAAACGGTTCGAATAATGACCGAGCTGTGGCGTGATGTCACGCTATGAAATTTGTCAGCAGATTAGATTTGTGGGATATTGTACTCTCTACGGTGGTATGTGGAATTTGTTTTGCAGAGCCGGACACGATCCTTGTGTTCATAATCTTCTATGGAGTATTCGGAGGAGGAACTCGCCTTGCAATGCCGAAGACAATCTGCGCGCCGGACTCATCGTCATTGAAGCCTGGTTCAGGGGCTACTGAGGGAGTCCTGTATTAGGGGGTCCTCGGACAGCCGGACTATATACTTTGGCCGGACTGTTGGACTATGAAGATACAAGATTGAAGACTTCGTCCCGTGTCCGGGTGGGACTCTCCTTTACGTGGAAGGCAAGCTTGGCAATTCGGATATGTAGAGCTCCTCCCTTGTAACCGACTCTGTGTAACCCTAGCCCCCTCCGGTGTCTATATAAACCGGAGGGTTTAGTCCATAGGACAACAACAATCATAATCATAGGCTAGCTTCTAGGGTTTAGCCTCTACGATCTCGTGGTAGATCAACTCTTGTAATACTCATATAATCAAGATCAATCAAGCAGGAAGTAGGGTATTACCTCCATCGAGAGGGCTCGAACCTGGGTAAACATTGTGTCCCCCGCCTCCTGTTACCATTAGCCTTAGACGCACAGTTCGGGACCCCCTACCCGAGATCCGCCGGTTTTGACACCGACAGAGGCCGCCCACGACCATGTCGAGGCCGCCCACGCCCATCTCGTTGTGGTTAGTGCAAAAATCGAGCGAAGCTTCTCCGACAGCGGTCGGCAACCCACGGCCGAAGAGTTGGCAATCGCCGAGAGAGTTCGAGCAGCCGTCCGTTCCTCCGCCGCATACCTTGCGACGACGGAGCCCGTCCAAGCCTTGATTGCGGCCGCCCATGCCTAGCTCGTGGCAGCCTTTTCCAAAGAGATGGCAGACGCGGATGGCGAGATGCTTGTCGAATATGGTGTGATGGATGCCATGGAGCTCCATCCCCAGGAGACCGTCGGTCGCGAGCTGGACATGAAGGAGGCGGCGGAGATCGACGAGCACCAGCCATAGTAGTACTCTTTGTTTTGTTTAATTAAGAGCGCCAATCTTCAATTTGTTAGAGTAATGTTTAGGACAGCTAGCTCTGTTTAATTGCTGAACTTGCTCGATTAAGAAGTGTGGGTGTGCTGTAGTCTCCTTTGTGTACCCAAATTATGCAATGATGTGGATGAGAACTGTAACCAGGGAAATTGGAACCAAAAATTTTGACGTTCAAACTCATCACACACGGGTTAAGCTATCTGAATCGTTTGTGGTGTTCACATATCATATACAGTTCTGAATAAGGGACCGTGTCTGATGACACTTTGCGCGCCAGTTTTTCCGCTGAAGCGATTCCAAATTTTTGGCTTTCGCGGAAATATCTACCTCCCCGCCCCTCCCCCTTACCAAAAGCCACATTTCCCCTGTTTTCGCCTTCCTTTCCAAGTTGAAACCTTCACTCCTTGCTTGCAGCGCCGCCTCCCTCGCCGGCGAACCTCCTTCACGCTGCTCGGCCTCGTCTACCCAGGCAGGTAATCCACACCAGGCCCGCATCCTCCTCCTCCTTCCACATCCCACATTCCACGACCACCGGCGCGACACCTTCCGCCCAAATCACCGACCCCTCCACCAAATAAGCACGGCCCTAAGCCATGGCACGCAGTATAGCTAGGAGCTCAAGGAGCATTTGGCATCGGAGAAGAAAATTGTGGCCGCACGCGCCGATGAGGTCGCAATGGCTACCATTCGTGTCGACCCCCATATCTTGGAGGAGCACCTTGCCATTTGCTAGCTACGCCGGTTAAGCATCCTCGGTTTACCCGTTGCGTGCGCTACTCCTGCCTTTCCTTAACAAATTCTAGTGAATTGTGCTATCTAATTTTACCATGCAATCTGTTGCTCCTGCGTATATGTTCTATATGTCGTGCAGTGTGGTGCTCACTTATTAACTGTTTGGTTAATTAGTTGTCATCTTCAGGTAACTGTTCGGTTCAATTCTGCAGATGTGATGTTCAATTCTTCAAGCTACAATTTTGTATTGTCTTCCATGTGAGAAATAAATCGAATTTATCTTTACAAAATACATGAGAAACGAATACAATTGCTATATTTCAAAGTTGTCAAGCATGCTTGGTTTGGTTATACATTGTGCAATGCGGTGCTCAGTTAACGATTGGTTCATTTGTGTTGTGGTGCTTAGTTAACTGTTTGGTTCAATTCTGCAATGCGATGTTCAATAGTTGTGGGTGCATTCTGTTATTGTATACCATGTGAGAAGTAAATCGAATTTGGCTGTACTAAATACATGAGAAACAAATACAATTGCTATATTTCCAAGTTGTTAAGCATGCTTGGTTCGGTTAAGTGTCTGATCTTCTATTAGGAGTATGTTATATTGTGCAATGTGGTGCTCAGTTAATATTTGGTTTATTTGTTGTGGTGTTTAGTTAACTGCTTGGTTCAATTCTGCAATGCGATGTCCAATTGTCGTGGGTGGAATTTTGTATTGTTGTGCATGTGAGGAATAAATCGAATTTGGCTGCACTTAATACATGAGAAACATATACAAGTGCTATATTTCCAAGTTCTTAATCATGCTTGGTTTGGATAAATGGGTTTTCCATGTGGCTTGAATTGATCTGATGAATCTGCAATGTGCTTATTTTTCATCAACATATTTTACTCATAGCATGCGAACCCTTACTTAACCTGCTGACTAACTACCTTATATGTGTTGCAGGGAAACAATGGGAAGCGCTGAGGTTTAGAATCAAGGTTAGCACGTGCATGGTCCGTTGTCTAATAGCACATTATTGTGCAATTGCAGGAACCCTTCTAATATTTTGGTTTTTAACAATCAGGTCTTGCACATGTAGGTCCTGCTATCAGAGGTTTTGACCCACTGTTCGACCCTTTTTGCATATGGGGAAATGAGTTGTCCATGAATATCAATCAAGTCAAGAAACTCAGAAAGATTGTTAGGATAAAGAAATTAGCAGGAAAAAACAACAAGATCTTTGTCTGCACAATGAAGAAGAGATCAGTTCACTACAAGATGGTACTAACTATTATACCTTGCCTTTTTATTCCTTTGCCCCATTTCCAATATAGAGAAGATATTTATGCACATCCTTGTTTTCAGGCCTTTCCAAAGTAGTTCACCCATCATTACCTCTCAAACCACCTCTATGGTCAGAAGGCGAGGAAGCTTTTCATACAACACCCACAGTTCAATATTGAAGTGTTCCTGAAGAGGACGAAGGATGCACGGTCAATCATCCATAGGCACTGGCATAAAGTTGCAAAGACCTTCAACATCAATGAAAGATCAATATTCGCCTTCCGCTTCAGCAGTTTTCTCGTGAAGAGGACGAAGGATAGACGATCAATCATCCACAGGCACTGGCATAAAGTTGCAAAGACCTTCAACATCAATGAAAGTTCAATATTCGCCTTCCGCTTCAGCAGTTTTCCCGACAAGATGCATCTGTCTATGTACCGTCAATGCTGCTAATTTCGAAAGGTTCGAGATGTTGCATGTGAAACTTGGTGCTGGTGCAGTTGTGTAATGGGGTATCTGAGTTCTGAAGCTATATCATGTTGTACTCTAATGTATTTCAATTATGAAATCCTGCTTCCTTGATATGGAAATGAAATATATTATGTATTTAATATTAATGTCAATTAGATTAATAAATGGATTACTAATAATAGGGCAATTAGACTGCTAATGGCGAATTAGCATGCTAATTGGTTTTTGCTGTTGCAAACAGTTATTGAGAAAATACCGTGGGCGATGACCTAAGGCAACGCGCACAGTTTCTAGGAATAAACCGTGTTGGATCGATGAACAATCACACACACGACATTCTCTTCAAAAGTGTTTGCGTTAGGCCACCTTGCGCAAACGTTTACCGCATAAAAACTTTGCGTGATGGACAGCCTTTGCCACACAGTTTCTTCTACGCACCGTGTGTGATGCATTCAATAACATAAACGATTAAATTGTTAATATTGTGTGCGACGCGAACGCTATCACAAATGATTTAACGGGGAAAATTGTGTGTGATGTACCTACAAACGGAAATGTTTTCCTTGCAGCGACTGTGTGGGATGTATATACGGAAGGAAACGTTTAGCGAGGACTGACTGTGTGGGATGTACTTACGACCAGAAAAGATTTCGCCTGTATAATTGTATTTTTTAGCACTACTGTACGTATAACCGTATTTGCTCGCTCGCCAGTCGCACACGACCTCATTTTGCCGAGCGTGTGTGACAGGAGGGCATATCCCTGACGGTTTCTGGTCGTGTGGGAAGGACCGATCTATCGCCCACACTCACTAGATGACAGTTCCGAACGCCGTCGTGGAAAGGGGTTAAAAACCATTTGTATAGCACTTCACTGTACCAATGACTACATCAACCGCGTTGTCTAAACTTCCGCTTTCGGTATGGAAGTAAACTAAAACATTCTAATGGGATGGGGCGAACCACATCTAACCCTATTTGGAGCCAGATATGGAAGCTACCTTGTCGGGCAAAAGTCAATTTTTTTATATGGCGTACGTTACATGGCACACTTCCATGTCAGGTCACGCTTGCTAATAGATACATGAAAGTCTCGCCCATTTTCCCTACATGCTCTCAGGATTTAGAAGACACGAAACACATGCTTTTCCTCTGCAATAAAGCGAAGGAGGTTTGGAAGAGGCTAGGAATGGATGAGATTATTGATAAAGCTTGCGAGGTTGATCGTGCCGGGAGAGGCGGTTTTGGAGTATCTTCTACTCCTTCCAGACCAAGATTTGTGTATTATGGGGTACCAAAATGTGCATGAAATGATAGCTATTTCAGCTTGGTATCTATGGTGGGAAAGACGGAAATTAGTGCACAAGAAATTAACTCAGAATGCATCTAAGATTTCAATGGGGATTATAGCCCTCATGTCTAACTTCGTAAATGCATCATCTCCCAAGGCTTCCATGAAAGACAGGGGTTGGTCTTGCCCTCCTAGGGGTTTTGTCAAACTTAATGTTGAAGCTTCTTTTGATCACGACATGTTGAAGGGTACAATGAGGGCGGTCCTGAGAGACGACAAAGGTAGGTTTATCGCAGGAGGAAATGGAAAGATTGACTATTGTGCGGTTGTTCTGATAGCAGAAGCCTTAGCTCTCAAATTTAGCCTAACACTGGCACAAAGGGCGGGGTATAATCGTCTTATCATTAATTCAGACAACCTGGAAGTGATTGAGACCATGTCGGCGGGTATGGCGGCGGCAATTTTCGACGATTGTTTTCACTATGCGTGTGATTTTGTTACGACTAGATTTGAACATTGTAATAGAGAGACAAATAAAGTAGTTCATGAGCTCGCTAGATTAGCTAGATTTTCTTCTACTTCAGATTTGTTCGAGGAGCCTCCAAATGAAATTGTAATGATCCTTACAAATGTTGTACTGATTATTTCCAATTAATAAAGTCCCGTTTTATTTCAATAAAAAAAGAGTAGAAACCACCATTGTTGGAATATTCATGGGCATCATCCATCATTCAGCTAATGCGCCGAGGACATGGGCATGAGCTCAACCATAAGAGAAGGGCAGCTCGCCGAGAGATGATGGAAGCCGTCGGTGGCCATGACCGCCCTCAGTTTCCTGGAGCGGCGAGAAAATCGAAGCATGCCTTTCTGAGCCCCTCACAGTGGTTTTGCTCAGCTAGCGCCAGGATGGTCGCAGCAGTGCCCACATCTATGTACTTGCACATCCACTCCTCGCACAATAGCTTCAGCTGCACGATGCCATACCTGTCTGCCGCGACTAGAAGACGCTGACACATGACCTCGTCGTCTTCCTTGGACGTCTGCGGCAGACGGCCCGTGTACGCGAAATCGAGCAGCGCCTTGAACACCTCCACCTCCATGCCTTCTACGTGCACCACGCCGGCAGCGGCAGTGTTGTCCTCTTTAATGGCTCCATAGAGCTCGGCTTCCAACACCGGCGAGCAGGCCCAGCATGCCACAAGCACGCAGTAGTGCACGGCGATGATCTCAGTACCGACCTCAAACACCTCGTGGGTGCGCTTGTTGGTCTCGATATACTTTCCAAGGTTCTGGCGCACGTCGCATGGGAGCACGCAAATAAAGGCGGTCGTGCCGTCCACCCCACGGTAACCGTGTATGACAGCGATGTCGCACCGGATGCTCAAAGAGTCGTTCTTTAGATGCCTCGAGTTCTCCAGGATCTCCCTTTTGATGAATTTCTCGTACTGCCTGCACTTCTGCGAGGTGAATTCGTCCACCGATGCCAACGCCAGCGACGCCGCCTGCTCGGCCTCCTCCTCCTCGCCGGCGAAACAAATTTTAACCTGGGCCTTCACCGTAGCCGGGACATCTTCATCTAGCTCGAGGGAGAAGGACACGTAATCCGCGACCTCCGAGCGTACACCGTTGGGGAAGTAGTAGATGCGCCAGCAGTGGCCACCAACTGTGAAGGGAAGAGAACCGATCCGCTCTCCGGTGGGGACGCCCTTCGTACGGGAGTAGTCGCGGATCGTGAGAAAGTGGTACCCTTCCGTTGTGTCCGCGACGATGGAGGATGCAGATCCCGACGGTGACATTTTGGGCCTACTCCTCGGGATCGGGTGCTCGCAACTCGATCTCGCAGATGAAACGGGGCGTCGTTTGCTGCTGCTACTCCTGCTTTGGGCGATGGTTTTGCGCAGGGCGGCGGTGAACGAAATAACTGTGACGTAATCTTTGTGATTGTGACTAGGTTTGTTCTTCTAATATATCTTTGAATTGACTGAGGTTGAACCTGTGTTCGGCTGGAGGTAGTACCGCCGTACTTGTCCTACTATATATAAGAGTCCGGTTATGTTGGGTGTCTAAGTCGGTTTAGGTTAGCTTAGGAATTTGTATCCGAGAAGGATAGCTACCGTAGTTTTCCTTTTTCTTTCCGTGTTAAGTTTGGCTTCTTTTCACGTCGGTGGTCCAGTTTTTCTGCTTACACGACTCGGCCAGAGCTGGGGCGGCCTGGTCCAACCAGCTAGAGTTAGTCGGTACAGGGTGAACTCGAATAGAGCTCCCGTACAAAAGGGGCCAATAGGGCCAATAGGTCCTGTGCGATATATTTGAGGTGAATTGGTAAGAGTGCGACATTGTTCGAGCAAATGGCTGTGGTGCGACAATTTTGAGCAGGTAGATAGCCCACACACGATATGGCTGTTAAACTCAACTGATGCCCTCGTTAGCTGTTGGGGGCTGGACCCATCACTTATCCACGTAAGCGCGGTACCCACCACTTGTCTACTCGCGGGACCCACCTCCTCGCAGCTAGAAGAGACGAGCGCCCGTGCCCGTCCGCCCGCCACCGCCCATTCATCCCCTTTCCCCAATCTTTCTCTTCTCCGGCGACCTAGCGCAAATGTCTACCTCCTCCGCCACGCACTCAAAATGGCGACAGTATGGACCAGTGCTGCTCACATGGTGCCCTGACTGCCCACGCCCAGACCCTCTTAAACGGTTGGTCACTAAGAAGGATGACAATGGCAATCTTGGGCGGGAATTTTGTG
Source organism: Aegilops tauschii subsp. strangulata (assembly GCF_002575655.3). NCBI lineage: Eukaryota > Viridiplantae > Streptophyta > Magnoliopsida > Poales > Poaceae > Aegilops > Aegilops tauschii. Next base: position 467,671,437 of record NC_053040.3, on the reverse strand, counting down.
AAATGCTTGAGCAAACCAATGGCAGGAAGGGATGGCAAGGCTAGATCTCAGTTCTAAGCCCGTTCTTTCGCTGTCTTTTGCTCTGATTTCTCCATATTTTGTTTTTTCTCCTCGAATTTGGGATTTAGGGTTCATGTTGTTGTTTTCAGATCCTGAAGAAATGTTACCATTTCGAGTGGATTGATGAATATGTTGATAGGATTCAGTTTGAGGGCTACGTTGATTCGAGCGTGGCCGCAACCTGGGAGCTCAATTTGGACGGGGTGCCGCTGATTGCTGTGGAGAATATTGGGAGCTCGGACGGGCAGAGTCGTGCCGACGGCGATATATGCGCGCAATGCTGAACTGCATGCGGAGTCCAAACTGACCGAGGAACGAAAGAAGATCAAGAAACATCTAATGCAGTTGATCGATTTGCAGAAGCAAGCAAATATCATGGCAGGGGGGTTCTATTGTTGTATCATTGCTCTGTTTTTGTTTTATTTGTTGTTCATCCGTCATTAGAATGGGCATTTAGGCCTGTCAAGGTAGAGGATGTGATCTGTGCGCCATGCCAAGTTATGTATCTGAATTGAAGCAGCAATTTGGAACACAAATTATTCGGTGTTCATGCTCTGTTTCCTCTGTTTTTGTTGTTCAGTTAACAGTGTACACACCCAAATTCAGTTTCTAGTAAAAAACAAAACTGGGTTGTCGAATAGATGTTGGGCCGTGAGAAAATAACCATGCCCAAATAGAGACCGGCCCAATAGGGACCAGCCCACCCGCGTAGGGGCACTAGCCCACCTCTAACTTCGGCAAATAAAATGTTACTTGTTTTTACTTTGGCCTTTTTCTTACACTAAATTTTGTGATGGATCATTTCTTGATGCACTAAAACTAAATGTTACTTGTTTTTATGCATGTCTACGGTTCCATGGACTAAATGAGTTGCATGCTTGCATGAAGTAAATTGGTTTGCATTTCCTAGTTGCATGTCCATAGTGGGTTTGCATGGGGCTCCTAGTTGCATGTCCATGGTTTGGGTCATGACCCATTATTTGTCCAATATTTTGAAGATGGTGTGTGTGGTGATTGGGGTGTAGCAACCCGGGCCCGTAGCAACCCATAGCAATACACAAATAATAGCAAGAACAACCCGTAGCAATCTACAAATAATAGCACGAAACACACAATATATATAGTAGCATAACGATTATATAGAAGCATAACGATTGCAACCCATAGTTCCACGATAGCCTTACCACTCCACGATAGCCTTACAACTTAAAATACTAATACAACTTAATAATAGTAGCATAATGATTACAACTTAAAATACTAATACGATAGATATATAGCAAGCTAGATAGATCGGGAGGCACCAAACGCGGGTTCTTCTTTGGGTTCTTCTTCTCCTCCTCCTCCGGGTGAACGCCACCTCGCTCCTCCGGGCGCCCTTCACTCCTCCCCGTTGTTGATGGGGTACGGGAGCGTGTGCATAACGCCGTTGTTGGGGAAGATGCTGTTGATGTCGGTGAAGATGTTATGGGTGGTGAAATCTATGAACTCACAACCAACCCAATACACTCGCCCGAGGAGGTGGAAAGCATCGAAGGGGTTAGTGAACGTAGCGAGGAGCCCAACCACAACGCCATTGTGGTTGACCTCCTCAACATGGTACATCCTTGGAGAGCCGGGGGGAGCTGGCGAAAGCCGGCCGCAAGGAAGAACCCCGTTAACTCCCTTGCGCCCCTCCACCTTGAGATCACCCACACCCTTAGGGTTCTCTCTACGTAGACTCCGGCCGGGTAGAGCCTTTCCGGCACGGTTGGGGGGAAGCGGTAGGTGGGGCGTTGTACTGCATGGTGGCTCGAGGGCTCGATCGGGTTTGATGGAGAAGAAGGAAGAAGGAGGGCAGAGGAGGAAGAGGATGGGGTATGAATGAGGAGGGAGAGGAAGACGATAGTGCCCGGCTTAAATAGGCCAAGTGCGACGTGGTTTTTGATTTCTTCGAGTGGTTTCACCGGGTAGAATTAATGGGCGGGCGGCGTTTGGTGGCGCCCCATCAAAGTGTGTACACGATCGTGGGAAACGGGTTGCGACGCTTCTGTGCCACCGGTCGCGGGTCAAGGGGGACGGGCTCACGTACGCGTTTGTGTCGTCGTAGGTCAAGGGGACACGCCTACCCTGGGTTCTCTGCGTGTGCCGCCCGTGCATGCATGCATGCAATGTAGCCTGCTTGCTAGGGCCTGGCTAGAGGGAAACGTTCGGTCGATGGGAGACGTGACAATAATGGACGCCTTAATTTGCCCATCTTGTAACAAGCAGCACGCCATTTGAACTGCATCGATACCCATCATGCCAGTATTGTGTCGTTCAAGGAGGAGCATGCCATGCACTGCACGCCATGCACTGTTGGCTTTTTGGTTGTCTCTGCATCGGGGTCTGCCTGCTGCATTTGGGTCGGGTGCATGCTTTGATGCGACGCTGCATCGGTGCTAATGGTAGGCATGCGACAGCTTACTGCGTCGAGAGGGGTGGTGGAGCATGGCTACGTCGAGGGCATGCATGCAACGCACGGGCGCAGTGCTGCGGGTGGGCATGCATGCTGCAACGGGCGCCGGCGCTGCGGGTAGGCACGCATGCAACGATGGAAAGGGCACTGCGTAGGCTTGGTCCATGCACCGTGTCAAATCGTGTCGTTGGATTCAAATGAACGGTCCTGATGCCCCAACGAGAGAGGTTGATCCAAACCCCACTGATTCAACCAATCAGCGAGTGTCATGCGGATCGAAGGACACTGTAGCTAACCCTAGCGCCTGATCTCAACCGTCCACGCACAACGATCGACGACCCGGGAGTGTGCGGGTTTTGAGGGGTTTTGAGTGATTAGGGTTGAGCATAACTAATTCGAAAAAAATCAAAAAAATATAAAACGTGCGCACATAGTCTTATTATGTCGTATAGTAACGAGAAAAATATATAAATATGGTTTACATACATTTTTACGAAAAATCCTTCACTAAATTGTCATTCCTCGAACAATGTAGTATGGAGTTCAAGGGAGAGAGTAGTGGGCACCCGAGAGTAGTTGGGGTTTTGAAAATGAAAATTGTGAAAACCTCACCAAAACTTCATTTTGGATTGACTAAGAAAGATCTTAACTTACTTTCTCATTTTCATGTTTTAAGCTTGTTTTATATATAATTCTCTATTAAGCCTTGTTTTTTCAAAAAGAAAAATAAAATAATAGAAAATTAATTCAATAAATAGTGAGACTTTAGATTTGCACTATATAGGTAGAATAGATGTGTAGAAAAATTATTTGGCTGGTTTAGACAAGGTGCCAAATTATTGACCACCTATTGTCACTAGTAGAAAAAGGGTCAAATGTCAAGCACATTAGTGCCGGTTTGCTTTTGAGCCGGCACTAATGTGTGCATTAGTGCCGGTTCCAACGGCTTGCCAGTCGCTTTCATTAGTACCGGTTCGTGGCCGACCTTTAGCACCGGTTTGTGCCACGGACCGGTACTAAAGTGAGTGGTGGCAGGATGTTGTCAATCTGGGGCCCCTCCAGCACCTTTAGTACCGGTTCATGGCACGAACCGGTGCTAAAGGTCGTCCTACATAAACCCTTCGTCCACCCGAGCTCGCTCTGTTCTTACCCTTTCCCCTCTCCTCTCTGTTCTTCCCCTCTTCCTCTCGAGCTCATCACACATTTTGCCCAAAATTTGTCAAGATTTGAAGGCCCCATCCATTCAAATGATCACAAAGGTTAGTAACTTTGTCCTTTCATCTCTCATTGCTAGATTATCTCTTGCAATGCTTTGTATAGTGATTAATTTATGAGTTCAGTAATTTGGTAGAAAATATATGTGCTAGTATTTGATTTATATGCAATCTGTGGTCAAAACTAACACTTAGTTTGCATATGTAGGTGTGGTTTACTTAGTGCCTTCTAAATCTCCGTCGTAACCACAGTCGATCGCCCGCACCGTTCCGTCGCCGGCACCACCTTGTGGTGAACCTCTTGTCCATGAATGTTTTACATTACCAACTTGATGTTTGTGTGATTTGGATATATAGTTACTCGTATAATTATCTTACCCGTACGTTGTTTGTTATACATAGTGCCATGGTTTTGATATCCGTCCCCGTCGGCCCTCGTCCTTGTTATGATTCGGATGTGGTATATTCTCTTTTAAAACTAGTTGTTGCATTTCGTGTTTATGACAAATTATAACCATCAAGTTGACATAGATATTTTTGTCTAGGAGGTTTGTGAACTGGAAATTCCAACCAACCCTATTGTCGAGAGGTTAAATTTAGTTGAAAGAGAAAACGAGTATTTGAAAGAAAAATTGAAAATAATTGAGGGGGAGAAGATGGAATTGGAGTTGCATGTTGCCGATGTCGTCGATGATCACAAGATCAAGATGGAGAAAATGCGCTTGAAGATTAGAAAGATTAGAAAATATGCCATTGATAGTGAGGCTTGGTATCATTATGCTGTTGGATCAATTGTTACCTTAGTTGCGATCTTGATCGCATTTGTTGTTGCATTTAAATTCTTTAGTTAGAGAGTTATTTGTTTGTTGCATTTAAGTCTTGTATGAACTTTATGTATGAACTTGTATTAATTTGGTCTATTCGGTGTTGTGTAATGAAGATGAGCCGACAATGGATGTACGATGACCAATGCTCTCCCAAGTTCATTAATGGCATGCAAACTTTTCTGCTTGCGGGTGAGGCAAACAAGCGGGCGGATGGTTTTATGCCTTGTCCATGTTTAGTCCGTAAGAATGATCACAATTACTCTACGTCAAGAACCATTCACGTCCACCTATTTAAGTCCGGTTTCATGCCCCACTATAATGTTTGGATCAAGCACGGAGAAAGAGGGGTTGTGATGGAAGACAATGAAGAAGAAGAGGACGACGACAGTTATCCTGGCCATGGGTTCCCTAAATACGATGATACAACAATGGGGGAAGAAGTTGAGCTGGCAATGCGGGAAGAAGCTGAAGAAGAGGCATCAGATGAGCCCGCTGATGATCTAGGTCGGGCCATTGCCGATGCAAAGAGAAACTGCGCAAGTGATTTGGAGAAGAAGAAGTTGCAGCGCATGTTAGAGGATCACAAGAAATTGGTGTACCCGAATTGCGAAGCTGACAAGAAAAAGTTGGGCACCACACTGGAATTGCTGCAATGGAAGGCAGAGAATGGTGTATCTGACAAGGGATTTGGAAAGTTGCTGGTAATGATAAAGGATATGCTTCCAAAGGACAACGAATTGCCCAAGAGTACGTACGAAGCAAAGAAGGTTGTCTGCCCTCTAGGGTTAGAGGTGCAGAAGATACATGCATGCCCTAATGACTGCATCCTCTACCGCGGTGAGTACGAGGATTTGAACGCTTGCCCGGTATGCGGTGCATTGCGCTATAAGATCAGGCGCGATGACCATGGTGATGTCGAGGGCGAGCGCCCCAGGAAGAAGATTCCTGCCAAGGTGATGTGGTATGCTCCTATAATACCACGGTTGAAACGTTTGTTCCAAAACAAAGAGCATGCCAAGGCGATGCGATGGCACAGAGAAGACCGTAAGAAAGACAGAAAGTTGAGAGTACCCGCTGATGGGTCGCAGTGGAGAAAATTTGAGAGAAAGTACGGGAAGGAGTTTGTAGATGACGCAAGGAACGTATGGTTTGGTCTAAGCGCAGATGGCATTAATCCTTTTGGGGAGCAGAGCAGCAACCATAGCACCTGGCCTGTGACTCTATGTTTGTATAACCTTCCTCCTTGGTTGTGCATGAAGCGGAAGTTCATTATGATGCCAGTGCTCATCCAAGGCCCTAAGCAACCCGGCAACGACATTGATGTGTACCTAAGGCCATTAGTTGAAGAACTCTTACAGCTGTGGAATGGAACAGGTGTACGTGCGTGGGATGAGCACATGGGGGAAGAATTTGACCTAAAGGCCTTACTATTCGTGACCATCAATGATTGGCCTGCTCTCAGTAACCTTTTAGGATAGACAAACAAGGGATACCGCGCATGCACGCACTGTTTGGATGATACTGACAGTATATATTTGGACAATTGTAGGAAGAATGTGTACCTGGGACATCGTCGATTTCTTCCGAGCAGGCATCCCGTAAGAAAGAAAGGCAAGCATTTCAAAGGTGAGGCGGATCACCGGACGAAGGCTCGCCACCGTACTGGTGCTGATGTACATGATATGGTCAAGGATTTGAAGGTAGTCTTTGGAAAGGGTCCTGGCGGACAACCTGTTCCGAATGACGCTGACGGACGCGCACCCATGTGGAAGAAGAAATCTATATTTTGGGACCTGCCCTATTGGAAAGATCTAGAGGTCCGCTCTGCAATCGACGTGATGCACGTGACGAAGAATCTTTGCGTGACCCTGCTTGGCTTCTTGGGCGTGTATGGGAAGACAAAAGATACACCTGAGGCACGGGAGGACCAGCAACGTATGCATGGAAAAGACGGCATACATCAGGGTCATGCTAGCTATGCTCTTACCAAAGAAGAGAAGGAAATCTTCTTTGAATGCCTGCTCAGTATTAAGGTACCATCTGGCTTCTCGTCGAATATAAAGGGAATAATAAACATGGCAGAGAAAAAGTTCCAGAACCTAAGGTCTCATGACTGCCATGTGATTATGACGCAAGTGCTTCCGGTTGCATTGAGGGGGCTTCTACCGGATAACGTTCGATTAGCCATTGTGAAGCTATGTGCATTCCTCAATGCAATCTCTCAGAAGGTAATCGATCCAGAAATCATACCAAGGTTAGAGAATGATTTGGTGCAATGTCTTGTCAGTTTCGAGTTGGTGTTCCCACCATCCTTCTTCAACATCATGACGCACGTCCTAGTTCACCTATGCGAAGAGATTAACGTTTTGGGTCCTGTATTTCTACACAATATGTTCCCCTTGAGAGGTTCATGGGAGTCTTAAAGAAATATGTTCATAACCGTGCTAGGCCAGAAGGAAGCATCTCCAAGGGCCATGAAAATGAGGAGGTCATTGAGTTTTGTATTGACTTTATTCCTGACCTTAAGCCGATTGGTGTTCCTGAATCGCGGCATAAGGGCGGACTGGATGGAAAAGCCACGCTAGGAGGGAATCAAAAAATATGTATGGACGGACATTCTCTCACTGAAGCACACTACACAGTTATACAGAATTCCGCCTTGGTGGCTCCGTATATGGACGAACACAAGAATTTTCTACGCTCCAAACACCCGGAGCGGTCTGATGACTGGATTACACGTGAACAAACCAGTAGTTTCGCCGGCTGGTTGCAGACACGTACCATGCATGACGCCTCTATTGAAGATGACCTATACTCGCTGTCCCAGTTACCATCTTCGAATATAATGACTTTCAAAGGGTACGAGATAAATGGTAATACATTTTACACGATCACCCAAGATAAGAAGAGCACCAACCAAAACAGTGATGTCCTCTTTGATGCAACAACCAAGACGGGAAAGGAAACATATTATGGTTACATAGAGGAGATATGGGAACTTGACTATGGACGTGGTTTGAAGGTCCCTTTGTTTCGGTGCAAATGGGTCAATATGACACGATATGGGGTAACGGAAGACCCGCAGTATGGAATGACAACAGTGGATCTCAACAATCTTGCGTATGCAGACGAACCATTCGTCCTAGCTAATGATGTGGCACAGGTTTTCTATGTGAAGGATATGTCTACCAAGCCGAGAAAAAGAAAAGATAAGGAAGCGAATGCATCATACGATGAGCCAAAGCGCCACATAGTTCTTTCTGGGAAGAGAAACATCGTGGGAGTGGATGACAAGACAGACATGTCAGAAGATTATGAAAAGTTTGATGAAATTGCTCCATTCACAGTGAATATTGACCCGAGCATCCAGTTAAATGATGAAGATTTTCCATGGCTACGGCGCAAAGGGACATACGCGAAGAAAAAGTTTCACACCCAAAGATCTGGGATGTGATCGGCTTCACTATCATCACTTTCTTCTGTGTTTCACACCCAGGAGGGAATCTCTGTAATAGTTAGGGTAGTTATGTGTTTTGGCATTTGAAACGTGAAGAAATTTTATGTGCAAACAAGTTCTTTCATGCATTTACTGATTTTTTTTCAGCTAAATGACCCTGAAATTGAAAAGCATTTCAAATGAACTCAGAAAAGGTTGAAAGTTGGCATGGTATCATAATTTCACCCACATAGCATGTGCAAAAAAGTAGAGAGGGTTACCGCAAAAACTGGATGCACTTCGTGTATAAAATGGACAATCTCTTTCGAAGTATCAGGGTTTCGGACGATAACTCATCCGTTACAAAGGCATTTCATTTTTTAAATAACCTAAGCATTACCAAATTGAATATAATGATAAAACACACTAATATTAAACATAAGAAAAAAGAATCACTGGAAACCTATTTTCAAAGTTAAGTTATTCACAAACTAGTGATTCACATAAATTTCAAATAATTCAAAATGTAAACTATTCAAATTTGTAAACTACCGGCACTAATAGAAAGTTTGTAATTTTTTGTACCTAAAGCAAAAATATTCACAAAGAAACTCTAAATACAGCAAAAAACAACTCAAACAAAAATAAATAAAGAAAAAAAAATAAGAAAATAAAAAAGCACGCCTACTGCGCCACAGCGGCCTGCATACGACTAGAAACTCAACCTGTTGTTGGGCCAGGATGCAGGCCCGCAAAGGCCCAGTAGGCCCACAGGGCAGCATAGAACATTTAGGCCCAGTACGCCTGATTTGGAGAGGAGCTCGAGAGAGCTACCGCACTGAGGCTAATAAACCAGTGCGGACGCCCCTCTGCTAGCGAGGTGGGACTAAACATGACGCACCGCACCTGCGCCAGCGCACCACCTTTGTGCCGTGTGGTGGCTCAAACCGGTATTAAAGGGAGGGTCTTTAGTACCGGTTGGAGCCACCACCCGGTACTAAAGGTGGGCGCTTCCCGCCGCTTGGCCTGGCCAAAATTGACCTTTAGTACCGGTTGGTCGCTCCAACCGGTACTAAAGGCCCATCCTATATAAGAAAACACTTCAAAAAATTCAGTTTCTCATCTGCTTCTTCTCCTCTGCCCCGTCGCCCGCCGCCCCCATCGCCACCCCTCGTCGACGCCCCCGTCAACGCCCATGTCGCCGCCCCGTCCCTGTCGTCGCCGCCCTGGCCGTCCCCGTGGCCGCCCCTTCCCCGTCCCCGCCGTCGCCGCACCGCGCCCCGTCGTCCCCGCCCGGCCCGTCCCCGTCCCCGTCGTCATCGCCCCGTCCCCATCCCCGTCGTCGCCGCCCGTCGCCGCCCCCCGTCGCCTCGCCTCGCCGGTGAGCTCCTGCCCCGGCCGCCATGTCCACACACACACACACACATTGTTTTTTAGTTTTTTAGTTATAGAAATTTTTCTGTTTTTTAGTTATAGAAATATTAGAAATGTTAGTTATATAGAAATGTTATAAATTTTTCTGTTTTTAAGTTATAGAAATATTTATAGAAATGTTAGCAGTTTTTCTGTTTTTTAGTTATAGAAATATTAGAAATATTATAGAAATGTTAGTTATATATATAAATGTTAGAAATTTTAGAATTAGTTTTAGTTAGATGAATTAGATTAATGTCAAATTGTTAGAATTTGCATATAGAATTTTAGTTATCACAATCCAATCATTTAAAAAATGATTCTTTTTGCGGGGATATAGTATTTGTTCTCGACGATGCCCGGCCCGCATCCTCGCCGTCGACCCGTTCGCGACAACGTCCGGCTGACCCATGTCCGGGATTGGGCTCTTCCGGGCTGGCACTGGGAGGTGCTACCTGGAGGGTGTTAGTGAACGTAGCAGAAATTCAAAATTTTCTCCGCATCACCAAGATCAATCTATGGAGTAATCTAGCAACGAGGGGAAGGGGAGTGCATCTACATACCATTGTAGATCGCGATGCGGAAGCGTTGCAAGAACGCGGATGAGGGAGTCGTACTCGTAGCGATTCAGATCGCGGTTGATTCCGATCTAAGCACCGAAGAACGGTGCCTCCGCGTTCAACACACGTGCAGCCCGGTGACGTCTCCCACGCCTTGATCCAGCAAGGAGAGAGGGAGAGGTTGGGGAAGACTCCGTCCAGCAGCAGCACGACGGCATGGTGGTGATCGAGGAGCATAGCAATCCCGCAGGGCTTCGCCAAGCACTGCGGGGGAGGAGGAGGAGGGAGAGGGGTAGGACTGCGCCGAAAGAGAGACGTTCTCGTGTCTTGGGCTGCCCCAAAACCCCAATATATATAGGGGAGGGGGAGGGCTGCGCCCCCATCTAGGGTTCCCCCCCCCCAAGGGGTGCGGCCAGCCCTAGATGGGGCTTGGGGGGGCGGCCAAAGGGGGGAGAGAGGGGGGCGCCCCACTAGATGGGCCCTAGGCCCATCTGTGCCTATGGTTTCCCCCCTTCCCCCTTTCCTGCGCCCTGGGCCTCTTGTGGGGGGCACACCAGCCCACCTGGGGCTGGTCCCCTCCCACACTTGGCCCACGCAGCCCTCTGGGGCCGGTGGCCCCACCTGGTGGACCCCCGGGACCCTCCCGGTGGTCCCGGTACATTACCGATAGCACCCGAAACTTTTCCGGTGACCAAAACAGGACTTCCCATATATAAATCTTTACCTCCGGACCATTCCGGAACTCCTCGTGACGTCCGGGATCTCATCCAGGACTCCGAACAACATTCGGTAACCACGTACATACTTTCCCTATAACCCTAGCGTCATCGAACCTTAAGTGTGTAGACCCTACGGGTTCGGGAACCATGCAGACATGGCCGAGACGTTCTCCGGCCAATAACCAACAGCGGGATCTGGATACCCATGTTGGCTCCCACATGTTCCACGATGATCTCATCGGATGAACCACGATGTCGGGGATTCAATCAATCCCGTATACAATTCCCTTTGTCTATCGGTATGCTACTTGCCCGAGATTCGATCGTCGGTATCCCGATACCTTGTTCAATCTCGTTACCGGCAAGTCTCTTTACTCGTTCCGTAACTCACATCATCCCGTGATCAACTCCTTGGTCACATTGTGCACATTATGATGATGTCCTACCGAGTGGGCCCAGAGATACCTCTCCGTTTACACGGAGTGACAAATCCCAGTCTCGATTCGTGCCAACCCAACAGACACTTTCGGAGATACCTGTAGTGCACCTTTATAGTCACCCAGTTACGTTGTGACGTTTGGTACACCCAAAGCATTCCTACGGTATCCGGGAGTTGCACAATCTCATGGTCTAAGGAAATGATACTTGACATTAGAAAAGCTCTGAGCAAACGAACTACACGATCTTGTGCTAGGCTTAGGATTGGGTCTTGTCCATCACATCATTCTCCTAATGATGTGATCCCATTATCAACGACATCCAATGTCCATGGTCAGGAAATCGTAACCATCTATTGATCAACGAGCTAGTCAACTAGAGGCTTACTAGGGACATGGTGTTGTCTATGTATCCACACATGTATCTGAGTTTCCTATCAATACAATTCTAGCATGGATAATAAACGATTATCATGAACAAGGAAATATAATAATAACCTATTTATTATTGCCTCTAGGGCATATTTCCAACAGTCTCCCACTTGCACTAGAGTCAATAATCTAGTTCACATCGCCATGTGATTAACACTCATAGGTCACATCACCATGTGACCAACATCCAAAGAGTTTACTAGAGTCAACAATCTAGTTCACATCTCTATGTGATTAACACTCAATGAGTTCTGGTTTGATCATGTTATGCTTGTGAGAGAGGTTATTTAGTCAACGGGTCTGAACCTTTCAGATCCGTGTGTGCTTTACGAATATTTATGTCATCTTGTGGATGCTACCACGTGCTACTTGGAGCCATTTCAAATAACTTCTCTACTATACGAATCCGGTTTACTACTCAGAGTCATCCGGATTAGTGTCAAAGTTCGCATCGACGTAACCCTTTACGACGAACTCCTTTTCACCTCCATAATCGAGAAAATTCCTTAGTCCACTAGATACTAAGGATAAGTTCGACCGCTGTCATGTGATCCACTCCCGGATCACTATTGTACCCCTTGACCAACTCATGGCAAGGCACAGTACATGTGTGGTACACAGCATAGCATACTGTAGAGCCTACGTCTAAAGCATAGGGGATGACCTTCGTCCTTTCTCTCTCTTCTGCTGTGGTCAGGTCTTGAGTCTTACTCAATACTCACACCTTGTAACACAGCCAAGAACTCCTTCTTTGCTGATCTATTTTGAACTCTTTCAAAAACATGTCAAGGTGTGCGTTCTTTGAAAGTATCATCGGGCGTCTTGATCTATCTCTATAGATCTTGATGCCCAATATGTAAGCAGCTTTTATCCAGGTCTTCCTTTGAAAAACTCCTTTCAAACAACCCTTTATGCTTTCCAGAAATTTTACATCATTTCAGATCAACAATATGTCATTCACATATACTTATCAGAAATGTTGTAGCGCTCCCACTCACTTTATTGTAAATACAAGTTTCTAACAAACTTTGTATAAACCCAAAAACTTTGATCACTCCATCAAAGCGTATATTCTAACTCCGAGATGCTTGCTCTAGTCCATGGAAGGATCACTGGAGCTAGCATACCTTTTAGCATCCTTAGGATCGACAAAACCTTTCTGATTGTATCACATACAACCTTTCCTTACGAAAACTGGTAAGGAAACTTGTTTTTGACATCCATCTGCCAGATTTCATAAATGCAGCTAATGCTAACATGATTCCGACGGACTTAAGCATCGCTACGAATGAGAAAATCTCATCGTAGTCAACTCCTTGAACTTGTGGAAATACTCTTAGCCACAAGTCGAGCTTCATAGACGGTAACATTACCGTCCACGTCCGTCTTCTTCTTAAAGATCCATTTATCTCGGATTTCATGGCTTCTAACCATTTGTCGGAATATGGGCCCACCATCGCTTCACCATAGCTCGTAGCTTCATTGTTGTCTAACAACATGACTTTCAAGACAGGATCACGTACCACTCTGAAGTAGCACGCATCCTCGTCGTCCTACGAGGTTTGGTAGTGACTTGATCCGAAGTTTCATGATCACTATCATAAGCTTCCACTTCAATTGGTGTAGGTGCCACAGGAACAACTTCCTGTGCCCTGTTACACACTAGTTGAAGCGACGGTTCAATAACCTTATCAAGTCTCCACCATCCTCCCACTCAATTCTTTCGAGAGAAACTTTTCCTCGAGAAAGGACTCATTTCTAGAAGCAATTACTTTTGCTTCCAGATCTGAAATAGGAGGTATACCCAACTGTTTTGGGTTTTCTATGAAGATGCATTTATCCGCTTTGGGTTCGAGCTTATCAGCCTGAAACATTTTTCACATAAGCGTCGCAGCCCCAAACTTTCAAGAAACGACAACTTAGGTTTCTCTAAACAGTGTCGTCTCAACGGAATTGCGTGGTGCCCCTTTTAAAGTGAATGCGGTTGTCTCTAATGCCTAACCCATAAACGATAGTGGTAATTCGATAAGAGACATCATGGTATGCACCATATCCAATAGGGTGTAGTTATGATGTTCGGACACACCATCACACTATGGTGTTCCAGGCGGTATTAATTGTGAAACACTTTCCACAATGTCTTAACTGTGTGCCAAACTCGTAAGTCAGATACTCATCTCTATGATCATATCACAGACATTTTATCCTCTTGTCACGAAGATCTTCAACTTCACTCTGAAATTACTTGAACCTTTCAATAATTCAGACTTGTGTTTCATCAAGCAAATACACTCAGCATCTACTCAAACCATCTGTGAAGTAAGAACATAACGATATCCACTGCATGCCCCAGCACTCATTGGACTGCATACATCAAAATGTATTACTTCCAATAAGTTGCTCTCTTGTTCCATCTTACTGAAAACGAGGGCTTTCAGTCATCTTGCCCATGTGGTATGATTTGCATGTCTCAAGTGATTCAAAATCAAGTGAGTCCAAACGATCCATCTGCATGGAGTTTCTTCATGCATATATACCAATAGACATGGTTCGCATGTCTCAATCTTTTCAAAAACGACTGAGTCCAAATATCCATCTACATGGAGCTTCTTCATGCGTTCTATACCAATATGACTCAAATGGCAGTGCCACAAGTATGTGGAACTATCATTACTATCTTATATCTTTTGGCATGAACATGTGTATCACTACGATCGAGATTCATTTTAGGTGCAAGACCATTGAAGGTATTATTCAAATAAACAGAGTAACCATTATTCTCCTTAAATGAATAACCGTATTGCGATAAACATAATCCAATCATGCTCAACGCAAACACCAAATCTCGATGGTAGAGGGAGCATGCGATGCTTGATCACATCAACCTTGGAAACACTTCCAACACATATCGTCATCTCACCTTTAGCCAGTCTCCATTTATTCCGCAGCTTTTATTTCGAGTTACTAACACTTAGCAACCGAACCGGTATCCAATACCCTGGTGCTGCTAGGAGTACTAGTAAAGTACACATTCATATAATGTATATCCAATATACTTCTGTCGATCTTGCCTGCCTTCTCATCTACCAAGTATCTAGGGTAGTCCTGCTTCACTGACCGTTCCCCTTATTACAGAAGCACTTAGTCTCGGGTTTGGGTTCAACCTTGGGATTCTTCACTAGAGCAGCAAATGATTTGCTGTTTTACGAAGTATCCCTTTTGCCCTTGCCCTTCTAGAAACTAGTGGTTTTACTAACCATCAACGATTGATGCTCCTTCTTGATTTCTACTTTCGCGGTGTCAAACATCGCGAGTTGCTCAAGGACCATCATATCTATCCCTGATATGTTATAGTTCATCACGAAGCTCTAATAGCTTGGTGGCAGTGACTATGGAGAACCATCACTATCTCATCTGGAAGATTAACTCCCACTCGATTCTAGCGATTGTGGCACTCAGACAATCTGAGCACATGCTCAACGATTGAGCTTTTCTCCCTTAGTTTTCAGGCTTAAGAAACTTGTCAGAGGTCTCATACCTCTTGACGTGGGCACTAGTCCGAAATCCCAATTTCAGTCTTCGGAACATCTCATATGTTCTGCGACGTTTCAAAAACCGTCTTTGGTGCCACAATTCTAAACCGTTAGCATTATGCACTGAACTATCACGTAGTCATCAAAACGTGTATGTCAGATGTTTTGCAACATCTACAGTCGACACTGAGGTTCAGCACACCGAGCGGTGCATTAAGGACATAAGCCTTCTGTGCAGCAATGAGGACAATCCTCAGTTTACGGACCCAGTCCGCATAATTGCTACTACCAACTTTCAACTAAATTTTCTCTAGGAACATATCTTAACCAGTAGAACTAAAGCACAAGATATGACATAATTTGCAAAGACTTTTTGACTATGTTCATGATAATGAAGTTCATCTGATTATTTAATGAACTCCCACTCAGATAGACATCCCTCTAGTCATCTAAGTGATACATGATCCGAGTCAAACTAGGCCGTGTCCGATCATCACGTGAGACGGACTAGTCATCATCGGTGAACATCTCCATGTTGATCGTATCTACTATACGACTCATGTTCGACCTTTCGGTCTCTTGTGTTCCGAGGCCATGTCTGTACATGCTAGGCTCGTCAAGTCAACCTAAGTGTTTCGCATGTGTTCCGAGGCCATGTCTGTACATGCTAGGCTCGTCAACACCCGTTGTATTCGAACGTTAGAATCTATCTCACCCGATCATCACGTGGTGCTTCGAAACAACGAACCTTCGCAACGGTGCACAGTTAGGGGGAACACGTCTCTTGAAATTTTTAGTGAGGGATCATCTTATTTATGCTACCGTCATTCTAAGAAAATAAGATGTAAACATGATAAACATCACATGCAATCAAATAGTGACATGATATGGCCAATATCATTTTGCTCCTTTGATCTCCATCTTCGGGGCACCATGATCATCTTTGTCACCGGCATGACACCATGATCTCCATCATCATGATCTCCATCATTGTGTCTTCATGAAGTTGTCACGCCAACGATTACTTCTACTTCTATGGCTAATGCGCTTAGCAATAAAGTAAAGTGATTTACATGGCGTTATTCAATGACACGCAGGTCATACAAAAATAAAGACAACTCCTATGGCTCCTGCCGGTTGTCATACTCATCGACATGCAAGTCGTGATTCCTATTACAAGAATATGATCAATCTCATACATCACATATATCATTCATCACATCTTCTGGCCATATCACATCACATAGCACATGCTGCAAAAACAAGTTAGACGTCCTCTAATTGTTGTTGCAATATTTTTTACGTGGCTTGTATAGGTTTCTAGCAAGAACGTTTCTTACCTACGTAAAACCACCACGTGATATGCCAATTTCTATTTACCCTTCATAAGGACCCTTTTTCATCGAATCCGTTCCGACTAAAGTGGGAGAGACAGAAACCCGCTAGCCACCTTATGCAACTAGTGCATGTCAGTCGGTGGAACCTGTCTCACGTAAGCGTACGTGTAAGGTCGGTCCGGGCCGCTTCATCCCACAATGCCGCCGAAACAAGATAAGACTAGTAGCGGCAAGAAGAATTGGCAACATCTACGCCCACAACTGCTTTGTGTTCTACTCGTGCATAGAAACTACGCATAGACCTAGCTCATGATGCCACTGTTAGTGAACGTAGCAGAAATTCAAAATTTTCTACGCATCACCAAGATCAATCTATGGAGTAATCTAGCAACGAGGGGAAGGGGAGTGCATCTACATACCATTGTAGATCGCGATGCGGAAGCGTTGCAAGAACGCGGATGAGGGAGTCGTACTCATAGCGATTCAGATCGCGGTTGATTCCGATCTAAGCACCGAAGAACGGTGCCTCCGCGTTCAACACACGTGCAGCCCGGTGACGTCTCCCACGCCTTGATCCAGCAAGGAGAGAGGGAGAGGTTGGGGAAGACTCCGTCCAACAGCAGCACGACGGCATGGTGGTGATGGAGGAGCGTGGCAATCCCGCAGGGCTTCGCCAAGCACTGCGGGGGAGGAGGAGGAGGGAGAGGGGTAGGACTGCGCCGAAAGAGAGACGTTCTCGTGTCTTGGGCTGCCCCAAAACCCCAATATATATAGGGGAGGGGGAGGGCTGCGCCCCCATCTAGGGTTCCCCCCCCCAAGGGGTGCGGCCAGCCCTAGATGGGGCTTGGGGGGGCGGCCAAAGGGGGGAGAGAGGGGGGCGCCCCACTAGATGGGCCCTAGGCCCATCTGTGCCTATGGTTTCCCCCCTTCCCCCTTTCCTGCGCCCTGGGCCTCTTGTGGGGGGCACACCAGCCCACCTGGGGCTGGTCCCCTCCCACACTTGGCCCACGCAGCCCTCTGGGGCCGGTGGCGCCACCTGGTGGACTCCCGGGACCCTCCCGGTGGTCCCGGTACATTACCGATAGCACCCGAAACTTTTCCGGTGACCAAAACAGGACTTCCCATATATAAATCTTTACCTTCGTACCATTCCGGAACTCCTCGTGACGTCCGGGATCTTATCCGGGACTCTGAACAACATTCGGTAACCACGTACATACTTTCCCTATAACCCTAGCGTCATCGAACCTTAAGTGTGTAGATGTAGGGAATCGTAGCATAATTTTAAAATTTTCCTACGCTCACCAAGATGCATCTATGGAGTATACTAGCAACGAGGTGAAAGGAGTGCATCTACATACCCTTGTAGATCGCGAGCGGAAGCATTCCAATGAACGTGGATGACGGAGTCGTACTCGCCGTGATCCAAATCACGGATGACCGAGTGCCGAACGGACGGCACCTCCGCGTTCAACACACGTACGGTGCAGCGACGTCTCCTCCTTCTTGATCCAGCAAGGGGGAAGGAGAGGTTGATGGAGATCCAGCAGCACGACGGCGTGGTGGTGGATGTAGCGGGTCTCGGCAGGGCTTCGCCGAGCTTCTACGAGAGGGAGAGGTGTAGCAGGGGAGGAGGGAGGCGCCCAAGGCTGTGATAATGCTGCCCTCCCCCCCCCCTTTATATAGGCCCCCTGGGAGGGGGCGCCGGCCAAACCCATCTAGGGTGGGGGGGCGGCGGCCAAGGGGGTGCCTTGCCCCCCAAGGCAAGTGGGAAGCCCCCCACCCTAGGGTTTCCAACCCTAGGCGCATGGGGGGAGGCCCATGGGGGGGCGCCCAGCCCACTAGGGGCTGGTTCCCTTCCCACTTCAGCTCACGGGGCCCTCCGGGATAGGTCGCCCCACTCGGTGGACCCCCGGGACCCTTCAGGTGGTCCCGGTACAATACCGGTAACCCCCGAAACTTTCCCGGTGGCCGAAACTTGACTTCCTATATATAATTCTTCACCTCCGGACCATTCCGGAACTCCTCGTGATGTTCGGGATCTCATCCGGGACTCCGAACAACTTTCGGGTTTCCGCATACACATATCTCTACAACCCTAGCGTCACCGAACCTTAAGTGTGTAGACACTACGGGTTCGGGAGACATGCAGACATGGCCGAGACGCCTCTCTGGTCAATAACCAATAGCGGGATCTGGATACCCATGTTGGCTCCCACATGTTCCACGATGATCTCATCGGATGAACCACGATGTCGAGGATTCAATCAATCCCGTATACAATTCCCTTTGTTAATCGGTATGTTACTTGCCCAAGATTCGATCATCGGTATCCCAATACCTTGTTCAATCTCGTTACCGGCAAGTCTCTTTACTCGTACTGCAATGCATGATCCCGTGACTAACACCTTAGTCACATTGAGCTCATTATGATGATGCATTACCGAGTGGGCCCAGAGATACCTCTCCGTCACACGGAGTGACAAATCCCAGTCTCGATCCGTGCCAACCCAACAGACACTTTCGGAGATACCCGTAGTGCACCTTTATAGTCACCCAGTTACGTTGTGACGTTTGGCACACCCAAAGCACTCCTACGGTATCCGGGAGTTGCACGATCTCATGGTCTAAGGAAAAGATACTTGACATTGGAAAAGCTCTAGCAAATGAAACTACACGATCTTTTATGCTATGCTTAGGATTGGGTCTTGTCCATCACATCATTCTCCTAATGATGTGATCCCGTTATCAACGACATCCAATGCCCATAGTCAGGAAACCATGACTATCTGTTGAACAACGAGCTAGTCAACTAGAGGCTTACTAGGGACACGTTGTGGTCTATGTATTCACACATGTATTACGATTTCCGGACAATACAATTATAGCATGAACAGTAGACAATTATCATGAACAAAGAAATATAATAATAACCATTTATTATTGCCTCTAGGGCATATTTCCAACAGTCTCCCACTTGCACTATAGTCAATAATCTAGTTACGTTGTGATGAATCGAACACCCATTGCGTCCTGGTGTTGATCATGTTTTGCTCTAGGGAGAGGTTTAGTCAACGGATCTGCTACATTCAGGTCCGTATGTACTTTACAAATATCTATGTCTCCATTTTGAACACTTTCATGAATGGAGTTGAAGCGATGCTGGATATGCCTGGTCTTCCTGTGAAACCCGGGCTCCTTCGCAAGGGCAATAGCTCCAGTGTTGTCACAGAAGAGAGTCATCGGGCCCGACACATTGGGAATCACCCCTAGGTCGGTAATGAACTCCTTCATCCAGACTGCTTCCTGTGCTACCTCCGAGGCTGCCATGTACTCTGCTTCACATGTAGATCCCGCCACGACGCTTTGCTTGCAACTGCACCAGCTTACTGCTCCTCCATTCAAAATATACATGTATCCGGTTTGTGACTTCGAGTCATCCAGATCTGTGTCGAAGCTAGCGTCGACGTAACCCTTTACGACGAGCTCTTCGTCACCTCCATAAACGAGAAACATATCCTTAGTCCTCTTTAGGTACTTCAGGATATTCTTGACCGCTGTCCAGTGTTCCATGCCAGGATTACTTTGGTACCTTCCTACCAAACTCACGGCAAGGTTTACATCAGGTCTGGTACACAGCATGGCATACATAATAGACCCTATGGCCGAGGCATAGGGGATGACACTCATCTTTTCTATATCTTCTGTCGTGGTCGGGCATTGAGCCGTGCTCAATTGCACACCTTGCAATACAGGCAAGAACCCCTTCTTGGACTGATCCATATTGAACTTCTTCAATATCTTGTCAAGGTATGTACTCTGTGAAAGACCAATGAGGCGTCTTGATCTATCTCTATAGATCTTGATGCCTAATATATAAGCAGCTTCTCCAAGGTCCTTCATTGAAAAACACTTATTCAAATAGGCCTTTATACTTTCCAAGAATTCTATATCATTTCCCATCAATAATATGTCATCCACATATAATAAGAGAAATGCTACAGAGCTCCCACTCACTTTCTTGTAAACACAGGCTTCTCCATAAGTCTGCGTAAACCCAAACGCTTTGATCATCTCATCAAAGCGGATGTTCCAACTCCGAGATGCTTGCACCAGCCCATAGATTGAGCGTTGGAGCTTGCATACTTTGTTAGCATTCTTAGGATCGACAAAACCTTCCGGCTGCATCATATACAACTCTTCCTTAAGGAAGCCGTTAAGGAATGCCGTTTTGACGTCCATCTGCCATATCCCATAATCATAGTATGCGGCAACTGCTAACATGATTCGGACGGACTTCAACTTCGCTACGGGTGAGAAAGTCTCATCGTAGTCAACCCCTTGAACTTGTCGATAACCCTTAGCGACAAGTCGAGCCTTATAGATGGTCACATTACCATCCGCGTATGTCTTCTTCTTAAAGATCCATTTGTTTTCTATGGCTCGCCGATCATCGGGCAAGTCAGTCAAAGTCCATACTTCGTTTTCATACATGGATCCTATCTCGGATTTCATGGCTTCTAGCCATTTGTCGGAATCCGGGCCCGCCATCGCTTCTTCATAGTTCGAAGGTTCACCATTGTCTAACAACATGATTTCTAGGACAGGGTTGCCGTACCACTCTGGTGCGGAACGTGTCCTTGTGGACCTACGAAGTTCAGTAGTAACTTGATCCGAAGCTTCATGATCATCATCATTAACTTCCTCCCCAGTCGGTGTAGGCACCACAGGAACATCTTCCCGCGCTGCGCTACTTTCCGGTTCGGAAGGGGTGACTATCACCTCATCAAGTTCCACTTTCCTCCCACTCAATTCTTTCGAGAGAAACTCCTTCTCCAGAAAGGACCCGTTCTTGGCAACGAAGATCTTGCCTTCGGATCTGAGGTAGAAGGTATACCCAATAGTTTCCTTAGGTATCCTATGAAGACGCATTTTTCCGATATGGGTTCGAGCTTTTCAGGTTGAAGTTTCTTGACATAAGCATCGCATCCCCAAATTTTTAGAAACGACTGCTTAGGTTTCTTCCCAAACCATAATTCATACGGTGTCGTCTCAACGGATTTCGACGGAGCCCTATTTAAAGTGAATGCGGCAGTCTCTAAAGCATAGCCCCAAAATGAGAGCGGTAAATCGGTAAGAGACATCATAGATCGCACCATATCCAATAGAGTGCGATTACGACGTTCGGACACACCGTTTCTCTGAGGTGTTCCAGGCGGCGTGAGTTGTGAAACTATTCCACATTTCCTTAAGTGTGTACCAAACTCGTGACTTAAATATTCTCCACCACAATCTGGTCGTAAGAACTTTATTTTCCTGTCACGTTGATTCTCAACCTCACTCTGAAATTCCTTGAACTTTTCAAAGGTTTCAGACTTGTGTTTCATTAGGTAGACATACCCATATCTACTCAAGTCATCAGTGAGGGTGAGAACATAACGATATCCTCCGCGAGCCTCAACACTCATTGGACCGCACACATCGGTATGTATGATTTCCAATAAGTTGCTTGCTCGCTCCATTGTTCCGGAGAACGGAGTCTTGGTCATCTTACCCATGAGGCATGGTTCGCACGTGTCAAATGATTCGTAATCAAGAGACTCCAAAAGTCCATCTGCATGGAGCTTCTTCATGCGCTTGACACCAATGTGACCAAGGCGGCAGTGCCACAAGTATGTGGGACTATCGTTATCAACTTTACATCTTTTGGTATTCACACTATGAATATGTGTAACATCACATTCGAGATTCATCAAAAATAAACCATTGACCAGCGGGGCATGACCATAAAACATATCTCTCAAATAAATAGAACAACCATTATTCTCGGATTTAAATGAGTAGCCATCTCGAATTAAACGAGATCCAGATACAATGTTCATGCTCAAAGCTGGCACTAAATAACAATTATTGAGGTTTAAAACTAATCCCGTAGGTAGATGCAGAGGTAGCGTGCCGACGGCGATCACATCGACCTTGGAACCATTCCCGACGCGCATCGTCACCTCGTCCTTCGCCAGTCTCCGTTTATTCCGTAGTTCCTGTTTTGAGTTACAAATATGAGCAACCGCACCGGTGTCAAATACCCAGGAGCTACTACGAGTACTGGTAAGGTACACATCAATTACATGTATATCACATATACCTTTGGTGTTGCCGGCCTTCTTGTCCGCTAAGTATTTGGGGCAGTTCCGCTTCCAGTGACCACTTCCCTTGCAATAAAAGCACTCAGTCTCGGGCTTGGGTCCATTCCTTGGCTTCTTCCCAGTAACTGGCTTACTGGGCGCGGCAACTCCCTTGCCGTCCTTCTTGAAGTTCTTCTTACCCTTGCCCTTCTTGAACTTAGTGGTTTTATTCACCATCAACACTTGATGTTCTTTTCTGATCTCCACCTCCACTGATTTCAGCATTGAATATATCTCAGGAATGGTCTTTTCCATCCCCTGCATATTGAAGTTCATCACAAAGCTCTTGTAGCTTGGTGGGAGCGACTGAAGGATTCTGTCAATGACCGCGTCATCCGGGAGATTAACTCCCAGCTGAGTCAAGAGGTTGTGCAACCCAGACATTCTGAGTATGTGCTCACTTACAGAACTATTTTCCTCCATTTTACAGCTGAAGAACTTCTCGGAGACTTCATATCTCTCGACCCGGGCATGAGCTTGGAAAACTAATTTCAGCTCCTCGAACATCTCATATGCTCCATGTTTCTCAAAACGCTTTTGGAGACCCGGTTCTAAGCTGTAAAGCATGCCGCACTGAACGAGGGAGTAATCATCAGCACGTGATTGCCAAGCATTCATAACGTCTTGGTTCTCTGGGATTGGTGCTTCACCTAGCGGTGCTTCTAACACATAATCTTTCTTGGCTACTATGAGGATGATCCTCAGGTTCCGGACCCAGTCCGTATAGTTGCTGCCATCATCTTTCAGCTTGGTTTTCTCTAGGAACGCGTTGAAATTGAGGACAATGTTGGCCATTTGATCTACAAGACATAGTGTAAAGATTTTAGACTAAGTTCATGATAATTAAGTTCATATAATCAAATTATTTAATGAACTCCCACTCAGATAGACATCCCTCTAGTCATCTGAGTGAAACATGATCCGAGTTAACTAGGCCGTGTCCGATCATCACGTGAGACGGACTAGTCAAGATCGATGAACATCTCCATGTTGATCGTATCTTCTATACGACTCATGCTCAACCTTTCGGTCCTCCATGTTCCGAGGCCATGTCTGTACATGCTAGGCTCGTCAAGTCAACCTAAGTGTATTGCGTGTGTTCCGAGGCCATGTCTGTACATGCTAGGCTCGTCAACACCCGTTGTATTCGAACGTTAGAATCTATCACACCCGATCATCACGTGGTGCTTCGGAACAACAAACCTTCGCAACGATGCACAGTTAGGGTGAACACTTTCTTGAAATTGTCATAAGGGATCATCTTACTTACTACCGTCGTTCTAAGCAAATAAGATGCAAAAACATGATAAACATCATGCAATCAAATAGTGACATGATATGGCCAATATCATTATGCTCCTTTGATCTCCATCTTCGGGGCACCATGATCATCTTCGTCACCGGCATGACACCATGATCTCCATCATTGTGTCTTCATGAAGTCGTCACGCCAACGATTACTTCTACTTCTATGGCTAACGCGTTTAGCAACAAAGTAAAGTACTTTACATGGCGTTTATTCAATGACACGCAGGTCATACAAAATAATAAAGACAACTCCTATGGCTCCTGCCGGTTGTCATACTCATCGACATGCAAGTCGTGATTCCTATTACAAGAATATGATCAATCTCATACATCACATATATCATTCATCACATCTTCTGGCCATATCACATCACATAGCAAATGCTGCAAAAACAAGTTAGACGTCCTCTAATTGTTGTTGCAAGTTTTACGTGGTTTGTAGGTTTCTAGCAAGAACGTTTCTTACCTACGTATGACCACAACCTGATTTGCCAATTTCTATTTACCCTTCATAAGGACCCTTTTCATCGAATCCGTTCCGACTAAAGTAGGAGAGACAGACACCCGCTAGCCACCTTATGCATCTAGTGCATGTCAGTCGGTGGAACCTGTCTCACGTAAGCGTACGTGTAAGGTCGGTCCGGGCCGCTTCATCCTACAATGCCGCCGAAACAAGACAAGACTAGTAGCGGCAAGAAGAATTGGCAACATCAACGCCCACAACTTCTTTGTGTTCTACTCGTGCATAGTAACTACGCATAAACCTGGCTCTGATAACACTGTAGGGAATCGAAGCATAATTTTAAAATTTTCCTACGCTCACCAAGATGCATCTATGGAGAATACTAGCAACGAGGGGAAAGGAGTGCATCTACATACCCTTGTAGATCGCGAGCGGAAGCGTTCCAATGAGTGCATCTACGTGTAAGGTCGGGCAGTTCCGCTTCTAGTGACCACTTCCCTTGCAATAAAAGCACTCAGTCTCGGGCTTGGGTCCATTCCTTGGCTTCTTCCCAGTAACTGGCTTACTGGGCGCGGCAACTCCCTTGCCGTCCTTCTTGAAGTTCTTCTTACCCTTGCCCTTCTTGAACTTAGAGGTTTTATTCACCATCAACACTTGATGTTCTTTTCTGATCTCCACCTCCGCTAATTTCAGCATTGAATATATCTCAGGAATGGTCTTTTCCATCCCCTGCATATTGAAGTTCATCACAAAGCTCTTGTAGCTTGGTGGAAGCGAGTGGAGGATTTTGTCAATGACCGCATCATCCGGGAGATTAACTCCCAGCCGAGTCAAGCGGTTGTGCAACCCAGACATTCTGAGTATGTGCTCACTTACAGAACTATTTTCCTCCATTTTACAGCTGAAGAACTTGTCGAAGACTTCATATCTCTCGACCCGGGCATGAGCTTGGAAAACCAATTTCAGCTCCTCGAACATCTCATATGCTCCATGTTTCTCAAAAACGCTTTTGGAGACCCGGTTCTAAGCTGTAAAGCATGCCGCACTGAACGAGGGAGTAATCATCAGCACGCTGCTGCCAAGCGTTCATAACGTCTTGGTTCTCTGGGATTGGTGCATCACCTAGCGGTGCTTCTAAGACATAATCTTTCTTGGCTACTATGAGGATGATCCTCAGGTTCCGGACCCAGTCCGTATAGTTGCTGCCATCATCTTTCAGCTTGGTTTTCTCTAGGAATGCGTTGAAATTGAGGACAACGTTGGCCATTAGATCTACAAGACATAGTGTAAAGATTTTAGACTAAGTTCATGGTAATTAAGTTCATCTAATCAAATTACACAATGAACTCCCACTCAGATAGACATCCCTCTAGTCATCTAAGTGAAACATGATCCGAGTTAACTAGGCCGTGTCCGATCATCACGTGAGACGGACTAGTCAAGATCGGTGAACATCTCCATGTTGATCGTATCTTTTATACGACTCATGCTCGACCTTTCGGTCCTCCGTGTTTCGAGGCCATGTCTGTACATGCTAGGCTCGTCAAGTCAACCTAAGTGTATTGCGTGTGTTCCGAGGCCATGTCTGTACATGCTAGGCTCGTCAACACCCGTTGTATGTGAACGTTAGAATCTATCACACCCGATCATCACGTGGTGCTTCGAAACAACGAACCATCGCAATGGTGCACAGTTAGGGTGAACACTTTCTTCAAATTATCATAAGGGATCATCTTACTTACTACCGTCGTACTAAGCAAACAAGATGCAAAACATGATAAATATCACATGCAATCAAATAGTGACATGATATGGCCAATATCATTATGCTCCTTTGATCTCCATCTTCGGGGCACCATGATCATCTTCGTCACCGGCATGACACCATGATCTCCATCATCATGATCTCCATCATTGTGTCTTCATGAAGTCGTCACGCCAACGATTACTTCTACTTCTATGGCTAACGCGTTTAGCAACAAAGTAAAGTAATTTACATGGCGTTATTCAATGACACGCAGGTCATACAAAATAATAAAGACAACTCCTATGGCTCCTGCCGGTTGTCATACTCATCGACATGCAAGTCGTGATTCCTATTACACGAATATGATCAATCTCATACATCACATCTTCTGGCCATATCACATCACATAGCACATGCTGCAAAAACAAGTTAGACGTCCTCTAATAGTTGTTGCAAGCTTTTACGTGGTTTGTAGGTTTCTAGCAAGAACGTTTCTTACCTACGTATGACCACAACCTGATTTGCCAATTTCTATTTACCCTTCATAAGGACCCTTTTCATCGAATCCGTTCCGACTAAAGTAGGAGAGACAGACACCCGCTAGCCACCTTATGCATCTAGTGCATGTCAGTCGGTGGAACCTGTCTCACGTAAGCGTACGTGTAAGGTCGGTCCGGGCCGCTTCATCCTACAATGCCGCCGAAACAAGAAACGACTAGTAGCGGCAAGAAGAATTGGCAACATCAACGCCCACAACTTCTTTGTGTTCTACTCGTGCATAGTAACTACGCATAGGCCTGGCTCATGATGCCACTGTTGGGAATCGTAGCATAATTTTAAAATTTTCCTACGCTCACCAAGATGCATCTATGGAGTATACTAGCAACGAGGGGAAAAGAGTGCATCTACATACCCTTGTAGATCGCGAGCAGAAGCGTTCCAATGAACGTGGATGACGGAGTCGTACTCGCCGTGATCCAAATCACCGATGACCGAGTGCCGAACGGACGGCACCTCCGCGTTCAACACACGTACGGTGCAGCGATGTCTCCTCCTTCTTGATCCAGCAAGGGGGAAGGAGAGGTTGATGGAGATCCAGCAGCACGACGGCGTGGTGGTGGATGTAGTGGGATGCCGGCAGGGCTTCGCCGAGCTCCTACGAGAGAGAGAGAGAGGTGTAACAGGGGAGGAGGGAGGCGCCCAAGGCTGAGATCTTGCTGCCCTCCCTCCACCCCCCCTTTATATAGGCCCCCTGGGAGGGGGGCGCCGGCCAAGTCCCATCTAGGGTGGGGGGGCGGCGGCCAAGGGGGGTGGCTTGCCCCCCAAGGCAAGTGGGGCGCCCCCCCACCCTAGGGTTTCCAACCCTAGGCGCAGGGGGGAGGCCCATGGGGGGGCGCCCAGCCCACTAGGGGCTGGTTCCCTTCCCACTTCAGCCCACGGGGCCCTCCGGGATAGGTGGCCCCACCCGGTGGACCCCGGGGACCCTTCCGGTGGTCCCGGTACAATACCGGTAACCCCCGAAACTTTCCCGGTGGCCGAAACTTGACTTCCTATATATAATTCTTCACCTCCGGACCATTCCGGAACTCCTTGTGACGTCCGGGATCTCATCCGGGACTCCGAACAACTTTCAGGTTTCCGCATACACATATCTCTACAACCCTAGCGTCACCGAACCTTAAGTGTGTAGACCCTACGGGTTCGGGAGACATGCAGACATGACCGAGACGCCTCTCCGGTCAATAACCAATAGCGGGATCTGGATACCCATGTTGGCTCCCACATGTTCCACGATGATTTCATCGGATGAACCACGATGTCGAGGATTCAATCAATCCCGTATACAATTCCCTTTGTCAATCGGTATGTTACTTGCCCGAGATTCGATCGTCGGTATCCCAATACCTTGTTCAATCTCGTTACCGGCAAGTCTCTTTACTCGTACCGCAATGC
Source organism: Aegilops tauschii subsp. strangulata (assembly GCF_002575655.3). Classification (NCBI taxonomy): domain Eukaryota; kingdom Viridiplantae; phylum Streptophyta; class Magnoliopsida; order Poales; family Poaceae; genus Aegilops; species Aegilops tauschii. The sequence continues at coordinate 467,643,376 of NC_053040.3, read as the reverse complement.
ATGATCCCGTGACTAACGCCTTAGTCACATTGAGCTCATTATGATGATGCATTACCGAGTGGGCCCAGAGATACCTCTCCGTCATACGGAGTGACAAATCCCAATCTCGATCCGTGCCAACCCAACAGACACTTTCGGAGATACCCGTAGTGCACCTTTATAGTCACCCAGTTACGTTGTGACGTTTGGCACACCCAAAGCGCTCCTACGGTATCCAGGAGTTGCACGATCTCATGGTCTAAGGAAAAGATACTTGACATTGGAAAAGCTCTAGCAAACGAAACTACACGATCTTTATGCTATGCTTAGGATTGGGTCTTGTCCATCATATCATTCTCCTAATGATGTGATCCCGTTATCAAAGACATCCAATGTCCATAGTCAGGAAACCATGACTATCAACGAGCTAGTCAACTAGAGGCTTACTAGGGACACGTTGTGGTCTATGTATTCACACATGTATTATGATTTCCGGATAACACAATTATAGCATGAACAATAGACAATTACCATGAACAAAGAAATATAATAACCATTTATTATTGCCTCTAGGGCATATTTCCAACAGTGTTCACGCCCGATATAGAGAACGACGAGCTTACGAGCGCCCTGGGAAATCCTGAACACCCAGGAAGAACACGAGGCAAGGGCGTTATTCCCTAGTATGAGGGCTTTTCGAAATGGAACGACGACTACAGGACCCGTGCAAGAAAGAAGATGGAGGAGGAGAAGAAGAGGAAGCTGGAGGAGGAGCAGAGGAAGCAGGACGCAGAACGCCTTCAAGGCCTAGAAGCAAGGCACGCGGACTTGGCACTCAAATTCCAACAGCAGCAGCAGCAGATCGACTCACTTAGCCAGGAAAAGGGGGTCTCAGTAGCGGCAGCAGCAAGCGGATGATCATCCAGCATTGTATAGCACCGTCCCATCCATGCCGAGAAGCAGCGTTGGTTCCGCCCCGGGCGACGCACTGTTGGATACATACCCTGTGGATGACATCATAGAGAACACTAACTGTGAGCTACACTTCAAAATGAAGAACATATCCATGAAGGTGGCGGACGCCGTTGCTTTTACAATTACCCCCGAAGCAACCTTCCATTGCGCCCCGATTCCAGCGGGCTATGCTCGTGTCTTGGTTGATGAGGTGGTGGACCCATATTCGGGGCTAGATCTTGACATTCCTGGAGGTGACGACGAGCACACACTGGGAGAGGCCATACATCGTATCATCCTATGGAGAAAGGGTTGCATCATCTTTCGAAGTCCACCGACACCGCGTCTGCCGACTCCTCCTCGAAGTCCGCCACCATGTCGGCAGACTCCCGCTCCTGCAAGTCCACGAACGCATGAGCAGACTCCTACTTCAAGTCCGGCACAGCGTCAGGCCACTCCTCCTGTTTCAAGTCTGACACCGTGTCAGGCCACACCTCCTGCTTCAAGTCCGGCACAGCGTCAGGCCACACCTCCTGCTTCAAGTCTGACACCGTGTCAGGCCACACCTCCTGCTTCAAGTCCGTCACAGTGTCAGGCCACTCCTCCTGCTCCAACTAAGCCACGTCAGCTGTCTCCGCCGCCTAAGCAATCGCAGAAGAGACACGCCGCAGCTATGGTGCGTAGCGGTACGAGTCGAGGTAGTACAGAAAGTACAGGCGGAGACAAGCGATATAAATATGGTCCAAGCAGCCTCGCTCCTCTTCCTCAGAGGCCTTACGACATGACCGAGAAGCAAAACGATGCAATAGTGCGGGCCGAAGTGGACGCTCATTTTCGACCGAAACCGGCAACGCCACCGAGGGAGAAAGTGCCTGAGGAAAAGATTGACCACTTCATTCGTATGGCTAGACCACCAGCTCCCAAGCCTGTTGACTCAGACTATGAGCGCCAAATCAGGAAGGCACATCGAGCACGACTACAGAAAGAAGCGAGCTCAAGCTCGAGCCAACAAGCGGCTGTCAAAAAATGCGGGAAAACCGTTCCCCAGCTGGGAGAACAGGCGGCGCAATCGACCCCCCCCCCCCGCTTGTTGTGCCAACAACACATGAGAGTACGCGCGCCCAATATTATTGTGGGCAAACCGTTTACGTTCCCGAGCTGGGCGATGTGGTAATAACCGAGGAGCATATAATGCAGGCTGAAATGCTCAACATCACTATTGGACAACTCCTCGATATCGAGCCCATGTCTCCGCTTAGAGAGGAGGAAATAAAATGGAAATATGTCCGGGGCCAACCTTTGGTCGAGCCCGAGGAGGTCAAGAACCTCCCAACGAGAATGTATGAATTGCATGATTGGTACATGAAAATTACCAAGATTTCCAATCAAGAGTCCCTCATGGTGCAAGTCGAGGAAGATCATTACTTCAATAAGAAAGCTCTGTCCGTTGAGTATTCAGAACTATTTCAGTTATTCAATCAAGATGCACTCGGCAAATCTATCGTCAGTTGCTATTGTCTGTAAGTGATTTCTTTCTGTAATTTAAGTCTCAAGCTAGCTCTAGTGCTCATTGATTGATCATTAATTACCTGTAATTATATATCCTCACTATATATTCTTTTCTGTGGTATTATGCAGGATGAAGATGTATGAAATGAAAAAAGCTGGACGCTATGGCATTGGGTTCATTGACCCAAATACCGTTAATGAATACACATGGAAATTGGAATGGTGTAGACAAGATGTAGAGAAAACATGATAGAGTTCTTGAAGCGCCTCAATAGCAATGAAGATATACTACTTCCTTACAACTTCGAGTGAGTCACACTGTCTTGTACTACAAATTCTGTTTTTGCTTACTAGCTAGATGTTAATAAGTGTATAGTGTTTAGGGTTATAGTTGATTAGTGTTATGCACATGCCCGCTTAATTTATACATGCAAACGTATGCGCATGCAGCTTCCACTGGATCTTGTTAGACATTAAATTTGACGAAGGAAAAGTTGAAGTACTGGACTCACTACTTAAAAAAGATAGTGACTACAGCATCGTGAAGGGGATAGTCGACAGGTTATTTCAATCATTATTAACTATATCTCGGCCTATTTAGTTCTTCATTTCCTGATATGAACTATTTTTAATAACCCCTTTATTAATTTTCTTTGCCGGCGGGCATGGCTTGGGCAAACTAATCAAGGTGACTCCAGGAAAATGGCGACAAAAGCTATGTTGGTATTGACCCAAGGTAAGTAATTAAGTAGTACTAGCTAGCTAGCTACCATCTCTTTAATTCTTGTTTCAATACCATTAATTAATTAACATGCTTGATTAATAATTATCTAATTAAATTCTATTCTCGTAAAGGCCCTGAAGCAGGCGCCGGGGACTGAAGTGTGTGCATACTACGTTTGCGAGAACATTCGCATGATGGCGTCCGAAAGGAGCAGATCTGATAGACAGGCCTGGGTACGTTTGCCAGAACACTATTCACAAATCTTACATGATTGTCGATATCTAGTCACACAACTAATACACATGCATATTGATCTCCTTCTTAACAGTTCAAAGAGGTGCGGGACCAACTCCTACCAACAGAGCGCATACGAGCACTTCAAGAGGAAATAGCGGGATTTTTGCTCGACCAGGTCATAGATCCCAAAGGAGAATACTATTACCCGCTACCGCCCCATGAACCACTTGTCATCGTGCTCCGAAGGCACCAAGGCAACATGTAGGAGAAATTGTATATATATACATGTGTATGTGTGAATAATTAATGATGGTTGTGAGACATTCGATTATATTTATATATGATCGGTTCTACGAAAAAATCTATTTATATATATGCATAACGTGTACAATATGTAGTATCATAAAATACCAGCAAACAAAAAAGAATTAAATGGAAAACACAAAATTAATGGAAAAATAAAAATTAAAACCAAACCCCCCCCCCCCCAAACATTTAGTACCGGTTGGTGCTACCAACCGGTACTAATGGTCTACCAGCACCCGGGCCTGGCTCGTGCCACGTGGTGGCACTTTAGCGCCGGTTCGTGCCGAACCGGTAGTAAAGGGGGGGCTTTAGTCTCCACTCTTTAGTGCTGGTTGCAGAACCGGCACTAAAGGCCCTTACGAACCGGCGCTAAAGCCCGGTTCTGCACTAGTGTGTACCACTGCTGGAAGCTTATCACCTTGCAGACAATCACCTATCATTCTTCTCAATTCCCACAACCGCATGAGCATGATCCTGATTTGGTCAACCATGTCATGCACAGGCAAATCTTTTAACTCCTTCACCTTGTTGTTGAAACTCTCTGCCAAATTGTTGTTGATCTCGTCACACTTGATGGCAGTGTTGAATCCTGACCTATACCATAGCAGAGAATGGTAGGTGTTCAACCATGGACCAAACTCATCGCATGCTGCCATTATCTTATGAAGATGATATTTGTGTGTCTGTCTGGTGTAAGATCTTGCTGCTGGCCACATGCGCCCAAATTCTTCTCCTCTAAATTTTTTGATCAAACTCATCTACAAATGACTGAAGCACTCTCTCTGCTCAGCATGTGGGAAAACATTTTTCATTGAATTTTCCAGCCCTACATGCATCTGTGTGTATAGCCAAAGGTGACACTGGCCCTAGGCATCTTTTCAACTGGATCATGAACCATGTCCATGAAGCCTCTGTTTCTGACTGAAACAAGCCAACAGCAATAGGAAACATCCAGTTGTGTCCATCTAGAGCATTGCATGCTGCCAACTGACCATTCGACTTGCCTGTCAAAAATGATGAGTCTATGCTCAAATATGGACAGCACCCTGCTTCGAAGCCATCGATGCAAGGCTTCAAAGCCATAAAAACTTGGGGAACTTGACTTCACGTTCGGCTGATACCTCAGTATCTATCTCCACAACACTGCCAGGTGACCTCTTTTCCACCTCTGCTTTGAAGTTGTAAAGCATCCTAAATGTATTTGCCAAATCACCATATAAATTTTTCATTGCCCTTTGTTTTGCCTTCCACACTGTGGTATATTTCAGTTTAATGGGGTACATCTTTTCCAAGTCTACTTTGAGTTTCTTGGCAGTAGTGTTTGGTGTTTTGGCTAAAATTGGGGTGGTCTTTTCTGCAACCCAAAGTTGTGATGTCATGGTTGATACTCTGTGTGAACTTGTAATACAAGTATGTTGATTGGGGATTTGGTTAACCCTGACAGTACTTCCATCAGGTTGCAGTCTAGCAGATATGTACCACTTGCAAGGCTTGACACTACCATCAAATCCTCTGCACCTCGCATAAAACTTCTTTCTATCAATCCAAACAGTCTTGGCATCAAACTCATGTTTCACTGCATAAGTCTTCAAACACATTATAAATTCATTCATACTTGGCCGCAGCTTCCCCACTTCAATGACAGGGTTTTCTTTGTCATACACATGCACCAGCTCATCATCATGTGCATCATCTACTTCATCTGCAGCTTGTTCCATCAACTGTCCATCTACATCTTCATCAGCATTAGTAGGCAAACTAGATTCGCTCATCTCCTGCTTATCTCTGTCATCGACTGGAATGCCAAAAAGTTTGGCCATCTCAATGTCAGGCATTGGTGCAATGACCAAATCAGTAGGCTCGTCTAATTCAACTACATTACAATCAACAGTAGCTACAGTTTCAGTTCCAGTCACCTGTCCCTCTTCGGCTATTACTGTAAGTTCAGTACACATGGGAATCAATGGCCTCTGTGAAGCCCAATCATCATCTACCATCTGCGTAGCCAAGTGTGATGACACATATCCAACCTTCGAAAAAAATATTTAGATCAATGAGCTCAGCAAAAAAATTAGCCCGTTTGCTTGTCCAGCCGTTTTGCCGATCGATTCCTTCAACAATCTGTTCACCATCTTCTATTCTCACATATTCTCCTTTCCAATCATCAAACCGCAACAGTGATACTTCTTTCTCTGGACCCCAAACAATATTCTCCCCAATTTTTTCCACCCATTTCTTCACTGCCTTCTCTCCCATGTTCTGTAGAACTTGTGGATCAATCTCTGTAAACTCAACCTCCCATTTAACAATTGTGTCTCTTTCAATGTCTGTATGCTACCATCAACTAATTTTGCCTTTGATGGAAAGAAATTGACCGTCAATTCGAACGTCTGAGAGGTAGCATCCCCTCTGTCAGTGGCGGACAATGTGAGCCCGTGATAAAGAGCAGACGAAATTGGATTAGAGAGAGGCGCATTACCTATTCGAAGTTGAATCTTGCGGCTCCATCTCAGTATGCCCACGGGCTCCCCTCACAACCTATCGATTCAACAAGCAAAAATAGAGGAAACTAGTTGAGATCTCCGGGCCCGAGAGAGGAACGGGACAAGGGTTCAAATTCACTCACCATTTTCTGAGGACGAAGGGAACGGGCGCCCGATGAGAACGAGGGCTCCATTGCCGCCGCCGAGAATGCAAGATCCGCCGCCGCCGGAGAAGAAGTGGGGTGGGGGGCAGAGTGACAGTGGGGGCGGACGGGGGTGGCAGGGCACGGTCAGCTGTTTTGAGGACCAATTAAGTTGGACCCACATGTCCTAACATAAACGGGCTTGGTTGACGACCAATTTAACCCCATTTAACACCCCATGTGGCCCTGGGCTATTTACATGCTAAAATGTGTCGCACCACAGCCATTCATTCGAACTACATCGCACTCCTTCCAATTCGCATGAAAAACGTCGCACAGGAGCTATTGGCCCATACAAAAAGCCTGCGGCTGTGGCTGCCTCGCAACGCACCAATTCTTGTTTCTCCGTTTCCCTCACCCAGTCACCCGCAAGCCGCCGACGCTGCGCTGCTTCGTCCTCCTCGCGTCTGCGGCCTAGTGATTCATTTTCCCCCGAGCTGCATCTGAGACATGGAAGGTGAAAGGCTAGGGTTGCCTCCGTCGGCTGGAGTGGACAACGCCTACTCCTTCGCGCGTCCTTCCTTCCTCCCTCGGTCCCCATCTCGCATCTGTTAGATTTAAATACTGAGATTATGCAATTGCTAATGGGATCTTGTCTAATTCACATGAACACGTTTTGATCTCATGTGGAATTTAAGTGCAGCAGAATCATACCTCCGTGTGGAGATGCCATCTTGGTAGAGGAAGTATGGTGCGAAGTTAATGAAGAATTTGAGTAGTGTAGTCGATCACAACTTCGACATCTCGTCGGAGTAAGGGAAGGATCTTCACGGCAATTAGCGACACCTCCAGATTGCTTTGGAGTAATTTTCGAGAGGCAGGTAAAACTTATGGGTGGTCTCATGCGTGCCTATGTCTGCCCCTTATATATAATGTGTCGCCTTTGACCGTGGGACCTTACCATGTCAACATAATTCAGCCCCCCAATCACGGGCCTAATTTGTTAAATGTCATTTAATAGGTATTAATCCCGAAATTAATTAATGGGTCCAATTTTAACTTATGGTAATTAAAGCTTTGACCATTTGATCACCTATTAATTCTAACATTCTCCCACTTGATTGAATGGTTAACATCATTAGTCCATACCTTGACAAAGGCACCACACCAAGGTAATGTATTCACAGTAATCGAATAGTTATTACTGGAACCCCATTATCGATAGCATAATACTCCGTCGCGACATGGATAATTATTCATGGTTGGGAGTTTGTATGTGCATGCAGCCATACTCCCTACTTATGGTCCTAGTAGTTTGTTTCTTTATTAATCATCATGTGCACTTATTGAGTGAAACAAACTTTTCTATTGTCCAGATCAAAGTTTGAGATCTCATTTATATAAGTATCGCAACACTTAGAGACCTTGAGTTATAGTTATGCTAGCAAAATTAATGGTAAGCCTTTAGTTGGGGATCAGCTATCATGAACTTAGTACATGTATGCTGAATTTAATATTTGGTCTTGGACATTATCTTTCACAACATGATACTCACTTAATTGCTGTTACTCGTGAACTAATGTGCGGATTTCTTATCGCGCAAAAATATTAGTTATGTAGTATACCAATCTAAGTACGGGCAAAATTGTTAATCTACAACGCTTGCCTGGTTGTATCACAACATAGCTAAAATTAAAAAATTGCATTGTTGTCACCTTAAGCAGTAGGCTTAGTAGTGCAAAACTAATTTTATATGTATCGTACCATAAAGTACAAACATGATATACTAGCTCCCACTCATCTTAGCGTACATGCAATTTCCCTTCTTATTTCATATACGAACCCATCAATTTTTTTTGTATATAGCTCCCACTGTTGCAAACATTCTACAAAGAATTAGAGTGTTTAACACCAGTGAATATTGGGCAACAATAACACACAAAAGAAAAATTGCTCTTCTAGAAAATGGTCCAATGCGAATAATTGTGGGTGAAGGTAATGAAAGTGTAAAACACTTATAAGTGCTAGGAACTGGACCTCATTTTTCTATGTGTATTAATTCCATATCCTGAGTACTATGGAAAAATCCTTTATCAATTTTCTTTACTTATTTCCCTCAATATAACTAATAGTTTGACCCAAACAGATAAGCCAAGTAGATGAAATGAGGTGTCTCTTACTTAATGTGAGTGTTCATTTCTCCCTTTGGAAATATGTCTTAAATGGTAGTGTCATCATTTCGATGAGCACTCATAATACACATTCAAGGATTCACAAGAGACATCGCAATCAAAACCATCATGACAACTCTCAGTGATCAGACATTGCAATCAGAAACATAATGGCAACTCTTAATGATCATTTCTCCCCTTCAAAACATGGCTTAAATGATAGTGACATCATTTTTATGAGATATCAAACTCATGATAAACATTCAAGGATTCACAAGAGACATCACAACCAAAACTGGCATGACAACGCTTAATAACACAATATTTATCTTAAATCCATCATCTAATAGATAAACAAAATAAGGTCCCTCTTTATGCTAGGAAATAACACTATATTATTAAGATGGAGGATGAACAAATCTTCAACGCTTAAGGATAAATCCAATGCTTGAACATCAGCTGGAAAAATCTAAGACTTTGATCCATCCTTTTGGAGTGTCCTCACAAAATGGAATCCCAGAAATGAGTTTGAATTGTGCAAGTGGCACCTGAGTCAACTCAACATTATTTACGGGAAGATAAGTAAACTAATGATTCATAAATTTAAGAAATTATGTCATTACCCTTATTAGCAATATTCTGATGGCAACTCTTTCATACCATGCCCATGAGATGTTCTTCTTCTTGAACGCACATAGCTATGAGCTCAGTCATGGTCCACTTATCCTTTCGAGTGATATAATTGATCCTAAATGGACCATACTCCATATGAAGGGAATTCACAATGAAGTCTACCAAGATGCCCTCGGAAATCTCAATTCCTATGCCCTGTAATTTCGCGGCCATATCCTTCATAGTTATGATATGTTTCCTAATGCCGCTTACACCGTCATACTTAGTGGTGAGTATTTGCAGTATCAACGTGCTGGCATATACTTTTGAGGATTTTTTAAATTGCTCAACCACTAATGCCAAGTAAGTTTTAGCACACACAGCGTCAGGAATTGCTCCCCTGGTCCCACGAGTTATTGTGCTTTTCATGAGCTTGACAACCATGCGGTTGGAGCGCTCCCATTTCTCTTTATTAGCCTCATAAACCTTACTTTTCTCAAGAAGGTTTTCATCATCAGAAGGCAGAGGAATAGGAGTTTTTTCTCTAAGTGCACCGTCAAGGTCCATGATCACAAGGGCATTCAGAATATGCTCCTTCCAGGAAGGAAAATTAGTTTCATTGAGATGCTCAATTCCACTGATGTGCCCGGAAATAGCTAATGGGTTGAAGGCTCAATTAAAGGGAAAAATAACATGGATATTAGAATTAAAATTTCTGAAAATAACATCCATATTAAACTGTAACTTATTGCATGTTATTTTCATTAGTCTGATTAATACATGCCAAAAATAAATTAAATCCTAATTCGCTACACCGTTGGGCAGTAACGAAAAAGGAACAAATGAAATATCTTTATTCGGGATATTAATTCTAATAATCATGATCATAATCAACTTTGGTCAGAATATAATCATGCATCACAAAAATTAATTATTGCAATTATCCCAAGATATATAGTAACCTTAGATAAAAGGTACAAAAATAATCATAATGATCAAGATCACATACAACGTTGGTCAGTATGTAACCATGCAGTACTAAAAATGACATCACAATTATTGTGAGAATATATAGCAGTGTTAAACCAAAATTTCTCGTTGGTTCCATTCTAATTCAACACTTAATGCTCGTGAATAACGACTGAAATGCACGTAATAATAATAAATCAACCGTGCAATTTAATTAGCAGAATTAAATAATAATGCACATCGTGCGATTAACTTGTGCACAGGAGACGGCAGTGCAAGAATCATGCGCTGCTGCCTAACTAAAACACCAACAGCTAATTAATGACCGGCAGCAATCAGAACTAATGCACGTGTAACCTATGAAATGTACAGCAGGTGCAAAAGCTAAGGCTCTAATTTGTATGATGAACACCCGGAAGAGAAAAAAAATACTCATGAAATATACTGAACATACAAATGTTTAACCAGCCATCTAATGTTTTTTCTAAATAATAATGAACAGAATTTAAAGTCTCTGCATGTACTCATCCTGAAAGTACTGAGGTACCTGAGGAGTTAAAACAAAACTAGTAAAGTGCCCGTGCATTGCAACGGGCTGCATTGATTTTTATTTTTATTTTGCTGTTAAAGAGTTTTATTTTTCTTCCTTTCTTTCCTCTCCCAACATGTGAAAGGATAAATTTACAACCATACAAACATACCAAGATCAAAAACATATTTATTGAAGAATATTTCTACAACACATTTGACATGAAAGTTATGGTGTCTCATAGATTGGGAACAAACACAATCGTGACTTCCCACCAAATTATATTTATATTTCAAAACAAGGTTGTCCTCCCAAATGTGCACCGGCAATATATCTCTCCCCCTTCCTACCTCGGGCCCTTGATCTCTCCCTCACTCTCTTGATGTCGAGTGTGTTGCCTTCTCAAAAAGGTTCCAGCACTCTAGTAGCCATCTCATGAGCTAATCGTCATTGTTGATGTTGGCGGCAAAAATGAGGAGGAACACCACAAGAGGTTGTTGATGTTCTTTTTATATACATATAAACTTCTCCTCCTCTATTCATTCAAAAATATTGCAGCATCGTTTACAAGTAGAGGGATAACCTCATCAGGGGGCGTTATCCATCCAAACATGATTCTCAAGCTAACGGAGATGATTGTTTCTTATTTACGCGGAGTGAAATATGTGCTATCTGGTAGTGAAGTAAAAGATGATTCACATCAATTTAAAGCATTTCCAATTCTTAAATGGAGTTAATGGATTTAGTGCTGAAGATTTATCGAAGACACAAGGGAAATTCAAGTATTCGAATTAGGGATCACTAGCTTGAATGTCAAGTTAAGCAATTGGAGAAGTACCGAAAATAACCGCCCTCACGCAGGGCAGAAGTGCGGTAGCCAGACAAGTCAAATGACTCTTATGACTTGCCATCCAAGTAAAGAAGCCGTTGAAACCCCAAGTGATTACATTGGGATCCCACGAATCCAAGATCGAGAATAGACATAGTAGTTGCTGCAGTGTTGTCATGTTTCGAGTGAGCCATCACAGGACGACGATGGCAACGACTCCATCCATGCCACGACCAGCCTCGCCCTGCAGCTGGCAGGAACACTAACGTCTTCATCTCATTAGACAATAGTATTGAAGGACATATAGCTTGCTGTCGTAATTGTAGCAGGTTACACTAGTGCAAAACCGAGATGTATCACCGGTTCATAAGGGCCTTTAGTGCCGGTTCCGCAACCGGCACTAAAAAGTGGGGACTAAAGGTCCCCCCTTTAGTACCGGTTAGGCACGAACCGGCACTAAAATGCACCCACGTGGCACGAGCCAGCGCCGAGAGTGGGGAGCCCTTTAGTACCGGTTAGTAACACCAACCGGTACTAAAATATTTAAGGGGTTTTGGTTTTATTTTTTATTTTTCCTTTAATTTTGTTTTTTCCATTTAATATTTTTTGTTTGCTGGTATTTTACGATACTATTGTACACATTATATATATATATAGAATTTCTTGTAGAACCGATCATATATATATATATATATACTAGCAAAAGGGCCCGTGCATTGCAACAGAAGAAAGAAAACATTATACACCCTTGAAAATATCCAATGGGCTACATTGCAACATAAAAGATAATTAATATGTTCTTACAAAGCTATAAAACAATTTATTTACACCACTCAAATAGCATGATTCTACATTAAATGATGCTCCTATAAACAAAATAATACCCCACTTGTGACTAATCGTTACATAACATGCAAGGACATATGCCATATGATCGAAGCCAAATGAAAACTAACTATATGGGTCTAGTCCAGGAGGGATCAACAAACAACTCCACATTGCATTTCGCGGAATTATGCCCCTGCCCATGGCACCTACAGCACCAATTCTTCACGCGAATCTCCATATATATAAGAGTAAAAGAAGGGAAAGCAACACCATATACGTATTTGTAAGAAATTCCATGGTTCAAAAGCAAAATGAGGACAAATACATCTCTATCCACGATGGAAAGTAATAAAATATAATCATTACAATTTGGGTATGCAAACAAACCAACGTGATTTGGAAATTTCATCCCATGAACAACTATTACAAACAAAAACTGGAATTAAGACCAAACAGGAAATAAGCAAATAAATGACATGAAACAGCAAATCTGCACGTAGGTCTCTTGCGCGTGGCCCACCTCGTCCTTGGAGGAGGAGCTGTTGGTGGACGCTGCCTGCGTCGGATTGCCGTCGAGCTCGGGCCGCCGGCGTGGAAGTGCACCTTCAACTTGGCCGCCATGCTAATCTTCCTCTCATAAAACTGGACATTTGGAAATAACCTGAAGAAGGATTCATGTGATACTGTATGTTCAGCAAATGTATATTAAATTGGAGCATAACCAATCTCCCAAATAAACTTGTCGCAAATCCAACTTCTTTGCATACCTAGAGATAAACAATGAAAAGTAAGAATTAAGATTATCAAAAACAGATAAATAACAATGGAACATAAAGGAAAGATATGGCCATTACAATTTTTCTCAAGAAAAAAAATAGCATTTTAGTATCAGAGGTTTATCTTTTAGTAAATGCACCAATGAGTAAGTGAAATCAGACAGTATAAAGAGGGTGAGGCAATACCTTACTTTGCTCTAACCATTGCATGAGTTGACAGTCATCTCCTACCAAAACACCATGTTTTAACAAATGCAGACTTAGTGGGATCAACAATTCACACTCCCGCATTGAGGTAGTACAGAAGTGTTGCATTACGCATGCAGTAGTTCTGGACCCAATTTTTGTTTACTCCACTGGGTAAATCAAGTGTGCTTAGCATATCTTTAAGCAATTTGAGGCATGTAGACCTTGCTCCATCCAGTTCCTTCTCATAGAGGATATAGGTTGTGCACAAACAGAGTTTTCAGTTGACAGACAACCAAGGCCCCTTTTCAAGCCCTCATCAGTCAAGTCTACCTCACACAGAAGGCCGCCAAAACTATCCAACATATGAAGCAATGTACATATTTATCAATTATGACACCATCACCAGAATTGCACCTTCCAAGATGGTGAACCCACAAATCTATGAGGCATCTATTCAGAGGTATTGTGGTCGGATCAAATTGCTTCTTTATGAAGTCTAACTTTCAAAGGAGCAACATACATGATAATGATCTGAACTGCAGTCTACGATGTAATCCAACTGATAAATGTGCAATGTAGAAAAAAGATTACATGATGTTAGCATGTGAAATCAGCTCAGCTAATGAACTGACATTGAGAGAGCCCACGTTATGTGGTGCTTTGAAGGCTGCTACAGTAGGGCAAGCGTGATGGCTCTGTTTTCTTGCTTGTCTAGCAGGAAAGTCTTGCATGCCACAAAGCCATGCATGGGATTCACGTAGAAGCCCCTAAAAACAGTACTGAAAATTGGTACCTCTGCTCGAGCACGGGCGCACGGTTCTCCGGCGAAGTTGGCGAGATTGGAAGCTTCAGACGCAGTAATTTCAAGAAGGGAAACTTGCAGTTTAGTCGGGATTTCAGTCGAGGGGCTCGGGAATCTTTTATGTCAAAGGAGGGCAGTTCGGGCGTAATCAGCATCGGTCATGTCATGCCTACGTGTTCGAGCAGTTCTCCTGCACTGACACAGCAGGGATCCAATCTGAATCCTGGTAATCTCAATCCCTTTAGGAAAAAGCCTTCCGCTGCATCAAAACAACCATTTCAATATTTAAAATTTTCAAGAACATTAGGTTCCTCAACCCCTACGTCTCCAAATATACATCATTTTTGTTCCTTGAAACTCAGAATAATATGACCGCGCAGACCGAACAGTGCTGCTCTATACACCATATTTTTTACGAGTGCAAGTAAATTGAAAAAGAAATAACAGAATCCCATTGTTATTAAGGTTCAGTACGCGCTTGTACAATGATAAATTATACTCCTGAACTTATGTCCCACCAGGAAGTTTCAGAAGTTACTAAGATGGTATATGCTGAGATCTTGGAGAAGTACAATCAAATAGTATGCAGATAATCAATTTGTAGATTTCCATGCAGAAGTAGTCCCTCTGTTCCTAAATATAGGTCTTTCTAGAGATTTCAACAAGTGACTACATACGGAGCAAAATGAATGAATCTATGCTCTAAAATGTCTATATACATCCGTACATGGTAGTCCATTCGAAATCTCTAAAAAGACTTATATTTAGGAACAGAGGAAGTACAATACATCATCTACCCAGGCCTGGGAAGCAACACAAAATTATGGCATGATATTATTCACTTCTTTTTGTTGCCAATGAACACTAAATTGTTCACTTGCCAATACAAGATTGCAACCACTACGTAGCCCTGTACATCGACCAAATACATTAATTAGTTTCCCGTGGACAACATATCTTAAACAGTACTTGATGTTTCTACAAAAGGCTTGCTAGGGGTTGTCGTGTGATTGTCAAAATTGAGCAGAATTGATTATGAAGAGATGCTTGATGGTAAAGAATCAAAGTAGATTGCTGTCTAGTGAAGAAAATACTCTCACCTCGTACACGTCGCTGTTATCTGTGGCCATCAGCAGCTAGCGCCCCAGGTGAAGATGCACTTCCATACTGCAGGTGAGGAATTGCAGAATCTAGCATCCAGGGCAAGCCGCGATGAAAAAGGAGGAGGAGAGGCGGCAAGGGATCCAATGGATCTGTGGAGAACATGTGCCTCTGGATCGGTGCGCCGGGCAGGGCGGCAGGCCTTGAGATCCTTTGCGACGGATTTGCTGCGCGTCCGGGATCCCCGGCAACGGCCGAGAGCAGTTTGGACGGTGGTGGTGGCCGCGGCGGGGACGGCGGTGGTGGCGACGGCAAAGGGCGGCGGCGCGGACGGCGGTGGTGGCCGAGGCAAAGGGCGGCGGCGCGGACCCGAACTACTCCTCCCGCGCGCGTCTGCTCCCGGCCGCCGCGGCCGCTTTGGATCCCGGCGAGCGAGCGAGGGCTTGGGTGGGGTTCTGCGGGCGACGGCGAGAGCAGGGGAGGAGGCAGAGGGTTGGTTTGGTTGTTTACCTCGCCCTCGCGTACACCTGATTCGGACGAGCCAAGTCACGTAGCAACCCATATAAGAAATCTTCCAATAAAAAAGCCCACTTGCCTATCTCGTTAGACTAAGCCCAACCGAGCGTCGTACGGGCGAAACGTTTTGTAGGGACGGCGAACGAAACGGTTTTGGTACCACCTCGCTATATCTCTCCCTAATTCTTTCCTTAATATATATATATATCTCTCCCTATAATAATAATAATAATATAATATAATAATAATAATCTTTCCCTAATTTTTTTTTAATAATAATAAAGCACGGATTGACTTTGTCGGGTTCACCGTCACAATACGCTTCTTCTCGTGAATTTACGTTTTCAGTTTTTTTCCGACACGTCCATATTTTTTCCAAAATTCAAGGTGGTATTAATTAAATCTACGGTCCCTTTTTAGATGTTACTTTAAGCCGACACCTTGTCCTACATTACGTGTAGGTTTCAGACTCCAGAGATAACTCCCGTTGAAGAACGAACTGGGAAACTCCCAAACTTATAAATAACTACGTTACTAATCCCTAATACAAAGAGAACAGGCGCATAGAGAATCCCCTCGATTTCCTCCTCATATATCGCACGAACTCGACGATGCCGCCGCCAAACCACCGCAAGTCCAAGAGCTTGATTCTCTCCATCGCCCTCGCCGACAGCCGGGCCACCATCACGGCAGGAACTCGCCGATGCCATCCACATGCCTGATGCTCTCCCTCCGCCTCACCGACAGCCGAACCGTCGTTGGTCTTGCCGGCATGGACCTGGTCCATCGTGATCGCCGCCGGCCGCTGTTATGGCCGTGTTAAAAAAGGATGTTGTAGAGGCGCTGGGCGCCATGCGCAGCCACGACTGGATGGCCTGATCTTCCCAGCCAGGTGGCATCGTAGGATGGCAATGAGCTCACATGCAGGGACTACGTCCGGCACTCCGGCCGTCGCGCGTTTGGTGGCAACAGCGAAGGCAGCAAGGCAGAGGGGATCAAAAGGAGGAAGATGAGATCCTTGGTTGCAGAGACATCACAACGTCCTAGAAATTGTCCTCCCCTGACGCTACGGATTAACATGCCGAGATCTTGCACTCAGAGGTGGCGGTGTGAGGGCAGATTGAAGGTGCTTGGATGCATCCCTACTGGCCACCGCATCTGCACATCGTACTCATAATAGTTCCGAGGTGTTGGTCAACCTTTTCCCTCTCACGGTTGCACCAATCCATGGCTGCATATGGTGGCCATAGACAAAGCTTTTCAAGAAGAGATAAGAATCTGGTATATGGCTCGTGTAAAAAGTCTTCCAACTGCCTAGATCTAGGCTTGTGGATGCATGGTGTCTTCTTGCCCAAAGTCGTCGGCGTGCACACAAGACGATGAGAGCTCGTTTTTTTGCGAAAGAGAGCCCATATTTTCAACCACTCTATTTTTTCCTTCAGGTCTTGTGGCATCAAGGCGGTGTGGCACTTGATCTTTGTGCGTGTGCATGCGTGGAAATTGGATGTGCTGCTGCTTACACACTAAAATTGTAGCTATTTGTTTTTCGACAAAGGGTGAATTTTATTGGCTCAAAATAGAGCATCAAGAAGATACAAACATAATGAGCACACCCGGCCTCTGCATAGGTAGGATGCACACAGCCAACACCAACACACGCACACAAGAACATACCAACAAATAGCAAAGTCATACAAGACCAAAGCTATGCATAGGTGAGAAAAAAAACCTGAATCGATCAAATCCATAATCGGCAAACTACATCAATGACCATATCCGCACCAACCATCTTATTACACCAAATGAACGACGAGATTTTTCAACAGCAACGCCTTCAGAAAGGGAGCGACGCTCAATAGCCACCGTCACCGGATCCAACCACCTAAGGTCAGAATCTAGGTTATTTGTGGTGAGGTAATTTTTGGTTGTGTGCGCTACTGCTTCTTATAGACGTGAATTTCTACTTCTTGCAATTACTAATGCACAAATATTTCAGATTTTTTATATTCCAGACATAATATTTAGTTTAGAAAGGCGGACATGGCTGACACAATGACGCATATAATTTAAACCCCCCATTCTCTGGCTATATGATGCACAAATGGGATTAGTTTGGCAGTTCTAAACTGGTCTGCCGAAGGTAGCGCTATTGTGGCCTAGAACTCACTTCTTAACTGCAAGGTCCATGTGTTGTCTAGATGCGCAACTCTTGCTCCAAACTGTAGAGGATAATGGTGCATAGACCAGGTGTGAGGAGTAGCTCACGGAGGGTGGCCATCACGTCGAACTTGGCAACTATAGTTTTTAAACTTTAAACATTCTCTTGCGTTGGTGAGGTTTAATGACAGATGTGTCGTGCGTTGGTGAAGTTTAATGACAGGTGTGTCGTGTGTTTTATCATAGAATTGACCACTTTCGGACATGTTTGTCATCAGGTGGACACCATGGCCTCCATCGATGAGGGCAAAAAAAAATAAGCGGTGAAGATATGGAAGTCTTAAGACATGCTAATTTAGCTAGGGGCCTACCATATATATTACCCCGTTGCAACGCACGGGCATGTGTGCTATTATATATATATAATATAATATATATATATTAATATATAATATATAATAATAATAAAGCACGGATTGACTTTGTCGGATTCACCGTCACAACACGCTTTTTGCCATGATTTTACGCTTTCAGTTTGAATTTAAAACATATTCAAGGTGGTACTAATTTTTTATCCGTTCACCTTGCTCCCATAATTTTCGTCCGGTTCCGTACGTAACGATTCACGAGCACACCTGGGCCTCAACCCGCTGTTATATGGGCCGGCTGCCGTGGCAGCTCAGGAAATACATGCGACCCGAGAGACAAAAAAAATACGCTGCCATAAAGGATCGAACTCTCGACCAACATCAAATTTCAAAGCTTATGGTCAACCAAGCCACCTAATGATTGTGTGTATAAGATAGGATTCATCCATATATTAATTAGTCCCACCTCTCTTTCTTGCAACTAACCCCACCAATTTATATTCATCTATGAATTGAAATTAGTAAGCCTCCTCAAGAATCAAAGCATAGGTCCCGATTGTGCTCAAATATGAGAAGAAGGAAAAATCTGGTGGCCCGAAGGAATAAGGGAAATAAAAGTTCTCGTGTCTGCCTAAGGAAGAAAAAGATGTGCCTAGGAAAGAAATATGAGAAGAGAGAAAAATCTAGCGGCCCAAAGGAAGGAAAGGAGCAATTAAGGAAAATAAAAAATCTGAAAGGAAAGCAATTAACAGAAAAATAATCTGGCGTGTGCCTAAGAAAGGAATGAAATTAAGAGGAATAATATCAGGCCTGCCTAACTAAGGCAGGAAAGGAATTAAGAAACAGAATAAAACTCTTATGTCGGGAAGGAAAGAAATTAAGCCAAACATTCTTGCTAGGATGGAATATACGATTAGAATTAATATTTTCATACCTTTTTGTGTTATGTGTTATTTAAAATGTTTTGCCTTTTGAAAAATGATGTGTAATTTTTAGAAATCGTTCATGCATTTTAATTTATTTTGTGAAGTTTTAAAAAAAGTTTTCACGTCTTAAACTAATATTCATATAATTTGAAAATTATTCACCCTTTTCTAAAATAAAAAGTTCATGTAATTCTAAAAAGTGTTCACAGGCTTAAAAAATTCATAATTAAAAAATATCCATTCTCTTTTAAAAAGTTCATGTGATTTAAAAAGTGTTAATATATTCTAAAAAGAATATTGTTGCATTTTGAAAAACTAATATACAATTTAAAGGAATAGTGTGTGGACTAGGTGTAGGTTGTAGCGGGCGGATGTCACGTCCAACTCGCCGAGATTAGTTTTAAAACAATTAGAAATTCACTTGTGATGGTGTGGTTCAGTCGCAAGTGTAAGTGAGTTTTATTCGCAAAAAAAGGTGTGAGTGGGTTTAGGGTTTAGGCAGTGGCCGAGATCATCAGCTTGGGATTGGTCACGTTCGGACGCAATGCGATCAGATGGACACCACGATCATGGTTGATGAAGGCGTGAATGAGAATAAGCAATAACATGGATGAGGCGTTATGTTAAAATAGATAACGTGGATCTATGAAGGGGTTTTGAGTCGTGCTTATTATGTTAGAAGCAGGCGTTTTATTTTCCAGTTGCAACACATGGGCATGTTTGCTAGTAATAATAAAGCATGAATTGACTTCATGGGTTTACCGTCACAATACGCTTTCTTTCTGTGATTTTACGCTTTCAGTTTGAATTTAAAATATATACGCGGGGTGGTACTAATTGATGGTACTAATTCAGAAACCACGTCGCGCTTTTACTTGGGGCCTCGCCTTGCCTTGCGATTGTTTCATGTGGCTGATGTGTTGCCACTTGGGCCTCAGCCCGTCTACGTCAGATGTTTTAGCCAGTGTTTTTCTAAAAACAAAGGACGCCGATAACTGTTACACATGTGGGCGTTAAGAAATCTGCCCACACGTACTGTGCGGTGTCTAAGAGGACCAGCCCACACGTCTGTGTGTGAGGAATAAGGGAAATAAAAGTTCTCGTGTCTGCCTAAGGAAGAAAAAGATGTGCCTAGGAAAGAAATATGAGAAGAGAGAAAAATCTATGGCCCAAAGGAAAGAAAGGAGCAATTAAGGAAAATAAAAAATCTGAAAGGAAAGCAATTAACAGAAAAATAATCTGGCGTGTGCCTAAGAAAGGAATGAAATTAAGAGGAATAATATCAGGCCTGCCTAACTAAGGAAGGAAAGGAATTAAGAAACAGAATAAAACTCTTATGTCGGGAAGGAAAGAAATTAAGCCAAACATTCTTGCTAGGATGGAATATACGATTAGAATTAATATTTTCATACCTTTTTGTGTTATGTGTTATTTAAAATGTTTTGCCTTTTGAAAAATGATGTGTAATTTTTAGAAATCGTTCATGCATTTTAATTTATTTTGTGAAGTTTTAAAAAAAGTTTTCACGTCTTAAACTAATATTCATATAATTTGAAAATTATTCACCCTTTTCTAAAATAAAAAGTTCATGTAATTCTAAAAAGTGTTCACAGGCTTAAAAAATTCATAATTAAAAAATATCCATTCTCTTTTAAAAAGTTCATGTGCTTTAAAAAGTGTTAATATATTCTAAAAAGAATATTGTTGCATTTTGAAAAACTAATATACAATTTAAAGGAATAGTGTGTGGACTAGGTGTAGGTTGTAGCGGGCGGATGTCACGTCCAACTCGCCGAGATTAGTTTTAAAACAATTAGAAATTCACTTGTGATGGTGTGGTTCAGTCGCAAGTGTAAGTGAGTTTTATTCGCAAAAAAAGGTGTGAGTGGGTTTAGGGTTTAGGCAGTGGCCGAGATCATCAGCTTGGGATTGGTCACGTTCGGACGCAATGCGATCAGATGGACACCACGATCATGGTTGATGAAGGCGTGAATGAGAATAAGCAATAACATGGATGAGGCGTTATGTTAAAATAGATAACGTGGATCTATGAAGGGGTTTTGAGTCGTGCTTATTATGTTAGAAGCAGGCGTTTTATTTTCCAGTTGCAACGCATGGGCATGTTTGCTAGTAATAATAAAGCATGAATTGACTTTATGGGTTTACCGTCACAATACGCTTTCTTTCTGTGATTTTACGCTTTCAGTTTGAATTTAAAATATATACGCGAGGTGGTACTAATTGATGGTACTAATTCAGAAACCACGTCGCGCTTTTACTTGGGGCCTCGCCTTGCCTTGCGATTGTTTCATGTGGCTGATGTGTTGCCACTTGGGCCTCAGCCCGTCTACGTCAGATGTTTTAGCCAGTGTTTTTCTAAAAACAAAGGACGCCGATAACTGTTACACATGTGGGCGTTAAGAAATCTGCACACACGTACTGTGCGGTGTCTAAGAGGACCAGCCCACACGTCTGTGTGTGGGCAAAACAACTAGCACCCACACGCCTTTTTTCCTCCCGGTCCCTCTTATACGCGTGCGTGTGGGCGAAATACCCACATGCCCGGTACGTCAGGCCTCGTACCTCGTGGTCCCGCACGCCCCACGTGACACTTTACCGCGCGCCCCGCAGTTGCCATGGGTCGGACCCTCGTCCATGTTTGTCTAAGTGCAGTTGCCATGTCGCTGAACTACGGTTGCCATGTCGGACAACTACAGTTGCCATGTTTGCTCAACTGTAGTTGCCATCTCAGGTCAAAGTTCCAGATTGCCATTTTTTGGACAACTACAGTTGTTGCCATGTGTGGTCTGGTCTACTGCAGTTGCCATGATTTCAAAACTTTAAGAGTTGCCACCTACTAACACTAGGCAGTTGCCATGTAGCGCTAAAAAAAAGGCATGGCAAAAAACATGTTAGGGTAAAAGAGAGAGTTGCCATGTGCTCACAAGCACGCTAGGGCAGTTGCCATTTAAAAAGAAAGAGTTGCCATCTGCTTACATGCACGCTAGGGCAGTTTGCCATGTACCATGCAAAACATATGGCAACTGACATGTTCGGATAAAAAAAAAGAGTTGTCATCTGCTTGCAATCCAACTAGGGCAGTTGTCATGTACACTGCAAAACGCATGGCGACTGGCAGCTTGGGTGTGGGAGAGGAGGCGGGCGTGTGGGCGAGATGGCAAACGCCCACACACCAGCCCTTATGCGTGACTGAAAACTGGTGTGTGGGCGAACTGCTAAACGCTCACACACCGGCCCCTCCGTGTGGTAAAACGGATGTGTGAACGACCTCTCACACCACATACGCGAGTTGTGCTACGTGGCATACAAAATCAACTAATTTGTGTCAAGATTCGTGCAAAAGTTACTGAACGATGATGAAGGCCTGTGGGTGAGTTGGCTAACGCCCACACGTTGGACCGTTACACTTTTCGAAAACAAATTGTGACTAATAGATAGTCCCACACCGTTTACAAGTCGAGAGTCCGATCAGTTTAAATGTGTTTGTGAGTTGACGACAACAAGCAGCGTCGAAGGAGTTGGTCAAAGAAGGAATTAATCGAGCGGGAGATGCTGCCTCAAGAATCGAAGGAATTAACGAAGAAAAGAACAGAGAACAGAGGGATCTTGCGGGGGAGGCGGACGAGCCGAGCGAGGGGACCAAACTGCACCAGCTTCCTCCGCGGCGTGGCAGAGAGGAACGGAGAGGAAAAGGAGCCCAACAGCACTGGGTCGACACAGACGATGTCATGGCCGGAGCAGAAGCGACAGTCGACTGTGTGGGCCGGCGGCCGGCGGCGGGCAAACTTGGACGGCGCTGGTCGCCGCCGAGGTCAGAGGAGGGAAGAAAAGGAAGGGAAGGCGCGGAGGAGGAGCACGCCGGCGGCAACTCCTTGCCAAAGGCGCGGGGAGCAGGGGGCGAGGAGATCGGGGCGTGGGAAGGCAGCGTGCCTATGTGGCGGCGCACAAGGGATCAAGAGAGGAGATGAATTTGGGATCGGTCTGCTTAGGGTAAACAGGTGATGGGCCCTTTTCTAGGCCGCCTAGGCAACTGGGTGTTGCGCTGCTCCCCCCCCCCCCCCCCCCCCCCCCCCCTCTCTGCTACTATTTTTTATGACTTTTTAATTTAGAAATAAACAGAGAACTAAAACAAGTGAGGAAAATTCCCGTCGAGTTTTGAAGTCAGGATATTTCCCCTGGATCAATTTAAATGTGCTTATCCAGGACCGTATAGGATTTGGTCATGGAAGAATTTGAATTTTATTCAAAACAAATGTACACGGATCACTATGCCTCAGAGCTAGCTGAACGCGCGGTTCATTCCAAGTCTGAAAAGGAATCTATAGAAGATGGGCAAGTTTGGTAAAATGACGAATATACACAGAGAAATAGTAGATGGGCAAGTCGTGTATACAAGGAAAAACTCACGAATTTATTTTCATCACGGAAAAAATACTCCCGTAGTTCCCGCAAGCACATCGATTGATTTCAATTAGAAGAACGCACCGTGTAAGTTGCTAGCAAAATATAAAAAGAGGAATAACCATGTGTGGACTCGGCCAACGAGTGATGCGACGAGGAAGCACGCCATGCTTCTCAGAATGTTCCTCCAATGACACCTGATAAACGCTAGCTTCAAGAGGACAGGAATTGGAATACTCCAGGACAATTCTATTGAGAAGCGTGGTTGGCGGCGAGTGGGAGCCAAGACCACCACAGCATGCACACATACCACCATCCGCGTCAGCAATTGCCACGGGCTACAAGTATTTGCAAGAACATGAACATATGCCGATAGGGATGCGAGCCGAGCCGAACACCCACATAAAATTGTATAAAACTCACGGGCACTCACAAAATTGTTGTTTGGAGCAACAATTTGAGTATATTTTCTCTTTTCTAAAAATAAAATTAGGTGCAAACAATCAAAACATCTTTTAAAAAATTGGTTCAAACAATCAAAACATGTATGCTCTACATGAAAAAAAAACATAACTACACATTTGAGTTTTTGATTTCTTTTTCCCAGAAACATAGTGATATTTTGGGTACAAAGACCAAGGAAGATCATGTAAAAAATACAACAAGTTAGAAAATCCACACTAGAAGTAGATACTCTATAGCTATCTCTATAGTGGAAAACAATGCATGCCTTTGTAACTATTGTTGGCACTATTAAACTAGATTTGGGAAATTAAGCTTGAGTAATCTATCTATATCTATATCTATATCTATACCTACTAATAAAAGGGCTATTGCTTCTTACCACCATATTTCGTCCGTTTTTGGTCTCACCGTCAAATGTCCGTCCATATGGTTCATCCCGTACGTTACGCTCGATGTGGTACTAAAAGAACGGTTCGTTTTTGCCTCCCTATGTAGCACGTCGACGCTCGCTGCATTAGGGCTGCTTTGGCCTGGCCCATCCCTGTGCAACTTCCCGGCCCGTCATTTATGCCGTCATCAATTTGTGCTAGCCCACAAAAAGGGTCCTTTCTACAGTCAAAATAATCCCACATTGCTCCCTTACATCTAATCTCGCCCGTTTATATACCTACGACCTAGATAATCAACAAGCCGCCCTGAAATCGGGAAGGGAACAAAGGAAGGGAAAAAGGAATCAACAAATGGCCCTGAAGAAGCGGCATCGGAAATCAGGAAAGTTAAAAAGGAATCAACAAACTCCCATGAAATTAGAAGGAAGGAGGGACTTTGCACACATGAGGAGGCAGAAACAGGGCGGGAGAGAGAGAAGATCAAAGGGAGTGGGAGAGAGGCGCGCTCACCTCGCCGGTCCCCCGTTGGGCGACGACAAGCAAGGGAGGGGAGGCCGAGGTGGCCGAGCGATGGCGAGATTTCTGGAGCGAGGAGATAAGGCCGAGAGCTGGGCTAGATGCTGCTTTGTTTAATCGAACTTGATGGCCGCACCGATTAGAAGCTGCTGTTGTCGCTCTACAATTTCTTTTTTTTAATGGATCGAGTACTACTTGGCTGCTATTTGTTTGTAGGACCATGGTTTTTTTAACACTGTAGGACCATGGTTTAATGTTCATGAATGCATTTGTATTTACAGTAATTAAAATGCATGTGACGGAAATATTAGAAAGATATATTTATTAAAGGAAAAATAATATTTGGGGCTCTATTGTGGACTAGCTGATCATGGTTCTTAAAGAAATATTTCTTGGGGTTGATTAGAAACGATATTTCTTCTGGGTGCCTCAATCCTGGTCCTCTATGAGCCCTGACCATGGTGTCAAGGAAATTGGTTGCGTTGGCGCGGTCGGTGTGCTCCTATTGCTAACGACAACGTATGAACAAAAGAGCACCAAACAATGTAAACACTTTATTGTCTAACCGGTCATCTTATCTTTGAAGTGGGCAAGTATGAAAATGAATTCATGATAAGACGAGGAGGAATCTAACGGATAGAAAGATATAGCTTAGTACTTTCCAATATCACGCGAACTCTGAAATTTATTTTATACCGTTGCAATAAACGGGGTCTTTTGCTAGAACACTTCTGCCAATAATGTGCACGCGGGTAATCAAGGCCTAAAAAGGATGGTGTTATATCAGTTCCATTTGTTCACTAAGAAATGAATACACAGATAGCTGGACCACTGTTATGGAATATGCAAGACATAGAAGGAACCCGGTTTCATAACAACCAAAAAACTGTTTCCAATTTCTCGGTTCAATAGAAGCCCAAAGAGGTGCATATATGGTACCCAATGTCAAAAGCAGGTCTCATTACACCTATTGCTAATCCTAAATAGAATGTAACGACGTAGGGACTTCTATGTAAACATAGTATCGTATTTTCATAGGCTCAAATGACCCCTTCTCATAATAAGAATATGCACGGTCTGGTTCGGAATGGAATGAACTTATAGTCTGATGACCGAGTCGTTTCCATGATTATAAGTTCATAACCCTAGCGCCCATTCCGTAAAAAAACATTTCATTTCCCGCTTTGAAATTGCATTGTACATCTTGATAAGTAACATTAGTGCTTCAGTTTTGCATATATTTATAAAAAGATTTGCTCACATTGAGCATCATGTGAGTGGTAATTATGCATTTCAAAGAAGTTATTTTTTGGAAAGCAAAGGTAGTAGATTTTGATCCAAACCCAGTAATATAATTTTTCTCAATTGCTTGTGCAATATATGGAAGTGGCATATATTTGATTGATAATCTAGTCAAAACTTTATAAGACAATGTCACATGTATATCAAAATCGTATCATTTTCTTTTTTTTTTAAGATCGACATTGCATGCCAGCAGTTTCACACCGAAGGAAAGATAAGGGAGGCAGAAGAGGACTGTGCACCACGAGGTAAACTATCGAGTACCACACAAACTCTTAACTTTTTTTATAGTATCCATTGCAAAACAAGAGATATTTTGCATGCACAATTTCATGAACAACATATGTGTTTTGCACATAATCGAATACACATCAACTTTTCTTCCGTTGCAACGCACGGGCATTTGTGCTAGTCTTTCCCTAATAATAAAGTATGGATTGACTCCGTGGGTTCACCGTCACAATACGCTTTCTTTCTGTGATTTTACGCTTTCAGTTTTTTTCACCTATATTATTTTCTACATCCGAGGTGATACTATTCATGTGATCATATGGTCCGCCACGCTCTACTGTTCCGTTGTTCCACGCACGACTGTTCCGTTGTTCCTGTTATTAATCAGGAAGAAGCGTTTTGGTACGTAAAAGATCTCCACGAACAGGAAAAAGGAGTTGATCAAGGACACGAGACGGGACCGAGTTGACGTCCATCGAGATCAACCTACCACGCCTACATATAAAAACAGGAGGGGAGGCGGCGGCCAGAGGTAAGGGACGAGGAAGTGCCCAGGGCGGCGGCGGCTGGAGCTTGGAGGGGCCGGATCCGTGCGCGTCAGGGGCTGGGGAGGCGGATCCGGAGGTGGGCGGCGCGGGGGTGTCGCCGGTGACGGCGAGGAAGGCCGGAGCGCGACTTCTCGGGCAGAAATGAGACAAGGAGGTGAGGAGAGAAGAAGCGACAAGTGACAAAGGAATGGAGGTGCGACGACCTAGGCAGGAGCTCGCCGGAGCCGGGCGACGACCGACTGTCAGGTGGTAGGTGCGACATATGCCAACGGATGGCTTATCATAGTGGGTGCCAGTAAGACGTCGCCGGTGCCTGGAAACGGGATGAGGTGAAGACATGCACGCCGGCGGATCTTACCCAGGTTCGGGGCTCTCCGAGGAGATAACACCCCTAGTCCTGCTCTGCGGGGTCTCCGCATGATCACTAGATCAGAAAGGGTAGCTACAAATGCTCCTAGAGCTGTTTGGGTTCAAGGGAGAAGAAGAGCAAGGCTAGCTCCTGCTTCCCTCTCTCTATGGTGTGTGTATAATGCTAAGAAGCCAACCCTTTGCATGGGTGCCCCGAGGGGTTTATATAGGCCTACCCCCCGGGGGTACAATTGTAATCCGGCTGGGCGCTGGTCCCAGCCGTCAGTGTCTAAGCTCGCCGGCTTCTCCGCCGGCCGTTGGGGCCCGCCGACTAGTGGGTCTCGCCGGCTGCCGGCCTCTTGGTCGACAGGCCGGCCCCACCGCCTAGGGTCTTGTCGGCGGCTGCTTACTATAGCCTCGTCCCTGATGACGAGGGCTTCGTCGAGGTAAGCGTGGCTACAGTGTGCCGCCTCGAGGGCTCTCACTGTAGCCTTACCTCGTCTTGTCTCCTTAACGAGGGAGGGGGTAGCCGGCTTCTGGGAGCCGGCTACGCCCCTGGCCGATTGGGGGAGGCCAGGCCGCCTTCGCGCCTCTCTCTGGCTAAAGGGGCCCGCAGCCCATGGGCCGTACTGGCGTCTGTCGTGGGTGACGTTGAGGCCAGCATGGCTACAGTGCCGAGCCGGACGGGAGATGGCCGTCCCGTACGGCGTCCTGTGGCCATGCCTGCCTCGGGCTTCGGGGGTAATGGGCCGCACTGTGGCCACACCCCGTCTTGTCACCGTTATGTGGGCGTAGTTTTGGTGGTTGCGGTCTTGGCCGGCTTCTTGGAGTCGGCGTTCTTCGTGGCCGGCTCTAGGAAGTCGGCATCCTCTATGGCCGGCTTCCTGGAGTCGGCCACCCCGTGGTTATCCTGGGGGGAGGTTGCTGAGGCTGGGTCGCCTTCTGGGAGTCGGCTTTAGAGGTAGCCAGCTAGGGAAGGCGGCCCAATGCTTGAAATGCTTGAAGGCCCAAAGGCCTGATAATTTTTTGGAAGAGCCAGGGGCAGTCGGTTAGGCTACCCGTGGCCATTTACTCCGACAGTAGTCCCCGAAGCTGAATGGGCTTCGAGGTTGGGTAGGAGTTGAGAAGCTCGATCAGCTTCCTATCTTGACAAGCCGGCGGCTGGGGGTCGGCTTTGGTTAGGCGCGCCGTCTTGGCCGAAAATTTCGGAGTTGGAGGGCGGGAGCTCGCCAGCACGTGCACCGGGCCGCGGGCCGGCCACTTGCCGCCTGCGAACCACGTGGCCTCTCTTGGCTAAAAAGCCTGCCAGCCCACGCGCGCGACGGGACGTTGCCGCAGGGCGGGGGCCCGCCACGCCCACGCCCGGGCCCAGGCGTGGATCCTCTGTAGCCCGAAACCGCCCGCACGTCTCCCTGCGGCGATTTCGGCACGCCTTTAGGGCGTAATAATCGCGAGGCGTGGGGGAGTGGGTGCAGTTAATCCCACGTCTCACCCCACGTCCGGCCTCCCCGGCTTCACCTCGCGAAGCTATAAGTAGGGGGAGAGGGAGAGCGGCTGGCTCTCGCACGCTCCTCCTCCTTCCACCATCTTCATCCTCCTGCCGTTTCTTGCAACAGCGCCTCGCCGCCGTGCTCTTCCACTACTCGTTCCTCCGCCGCCTGCGCTCGTTTTCGCCATGCCTCCCGCCGCGGAGCAGTATGGCAGGGATTGGGACGGCTCCAACGTCCACGAGGATCACGTCGAATTCCTCCGCAAGACGCGGCGGCTGCCCGGCGCGGACAAGGTGGAGGTCCGTCTCGCGCCGGCGAAGGAGATTACGCCGGAGCCGCGGGAGGGCGAGCGGGTGGGCTTCCGCTCGCATTTCTTGCGCGGCATCGGCCTGCCCGTGAGCGCCTTCTTCTGCTCTTGGCTCGAGTTCTACCAGCTCCAGCCGCACCACCTCACCCCGAACGCGGTGGTGCTGCTGTCTGCCTTCGTCACCCTGTGCGAAGGCTACCTCGGCGTCCTCCCTACCCTCGAGCTCTGGGGGGAATTCTTCCAGTCCAAGCTGGGCACGCGCATGCAGGGCGTGCCGGCTCAGACTGGCGCCTTCATCGCGATGCGGAGGGTAGCTGCTGACAACCCCTTCCCC
Source organism: Aegilops tauschii subsp. strangulata (assembly GCF_002575655.3). NCBI lineage: Eukaryota > Viridiplantae > Streptophyta > Magnoliopsida > Poales > Poaceae > Aegilops > Aegilops tauschii. Next base: position 467,613,916 of record NC_053040.3, on the reverse strand, counting down.
GTCATCACGCTGATCCAGTCGGTGAAGTTATGGCAAAAGTCATACTTCTATGTCAGGAACGTCGCCCCGCAGGGCGACTACGTCAACCTGCCGGCTTACGTAGCCGGCCCACCGGCGGGCAGCGGCCCCAGTGGTCCTTCCGGGCCGTGACGCTGACGCCGGCTGGAACTGCAGCCGTCGCCCGAGTGCGAGCGATGACCCAGTCGGAGGGCTTGTCGGGGTCCGACCTGCTGGCCGCCTTTGTCACGCGCCGGGTACTCCCGCTCCAGAGCCGCCCTCATCTGATCTGTCAGATGAGTGGCCAGCTCGATCCGAGCCGGATGTGTACCAAGGACATGCCGCACGACGAGGTGGCCTATATTGTGAACTACCTTGCGAACTGCAAACTCTCCGAAGAGTGGCAGTTCGGCAAGGAGCCATATTGCCGAGCCAATCCGCCGCCTACGGTATGTTCTCCTTGTCTCTTCTTTTTCTCCCAGCTTTGTCGCCGAGTTCCTTTGGCCGACTCTGACTAGTCGGCTTGTCTTCGACAGAGCCCTCTTCTTCGGCCTGCTGGTGGGTCGGACGCGGAGCGCCGATTCGTCCCCGACCGGACGCAGCACGACCTGGAGGACCCCGACTTGGGGGCGGCCGCTATGGACGACAACACCGAGCCGGGTGGTGGCCATGTCGGCGGCGAAGAAGGCGGCTCCGGGCATGGAGTCACCTTCGACGACTGGCCGGACGACGACGAGGCCGAAGTCGTCCCGCGCCGTCAGCCGGCATCTGGCCGCGGCGCGGGTTCCTCCGCTGCGCCGCCTGCTCGGGGCGGCGGGCAAAAGCGTCGCGCCGCACAGGGTTTGTTCGGCAGTCGGACGAAGAAGCCCAGGGGTGGGGCGGCGGCGACCAGGCGGGAGGAGGCGGCCGCGAAGGCGGCTCGCTTCCGCAAGACGGTGAAGCAACCGCAGACGGTGTCGGCGTAAGTTCAAACTCCTTCATGTACTCTTTTTTCTTTCTTTGCTCTGGTGGTTCCTGAATCCTTGTCTTTTTCTCCAAACAATCAGAGCTCCATTGTCGCTCGAGCGGGCGGCTGCCGCCTCCGTCGTTGAGTCGCCGAGGGGATCTGGGAGCACCACTCGCCGTGTGGACCCCCGTGCCGACCTTCAGGCGGCGACGAAACGGAACGCGCGGGAGGCGCGGGAGGAGCGGGAGGCGCGGGAGGCGGCCGCCACCCAGGCGGCGCAGGAGGAGGAGGCGGCGAAGGCGCGCGCCGACGCCGCAGCCAAGGCCCATGCGGAGGCTGCAGCTGCGGCGACGGCGGAGGGGGCCCTGTTGGTCACCCCACTGCGCGTCGCAGCGCCCGGGGCCCGGGAGCCCCCGCCAGAAGAGGCCGGCGGCGACCAGCCGGGGCTGGAGAGGGATGACGACATCGTCATCCTGGAGAGGGCGCCGGTGTCGACTCCGCCGACTGGGGCGGCTCAAGGCGGCCGGCCTGATCTGCCGCCTGCGCAGTCGGCGGGGGGCGAGCGGCCGCGAGGACTGAGCTGGCGGTCCGGATGCCGCCGAGCCGGCGCGCGGGGAAGGCTGCGTCGGAGCCACAGAAGGCGGCGTCGGAGCTGCAGCCGGCCGCGGGCTCCAGCTCGTCAGCCCAGGATTTGGAGGTGGCCAGCGCCACCTCTGGGTGGACGCCGGGCGGAGGGACGGCCGTGATGAACGTGGCCGCGCAGAACGTCCGGACCCGGCTCCAAGCCCAGGCTACGGCGCCGAGGCAATACACCGACGAATTCCTTGCGACGCGGGCGGCCATCCGGGTTAGGCTTCTTATCTTGCTTCTTCTTGATCTTGGTTTCTTCCGTGGGGGCGCGTCAGCGCACCCACTGGGTGTAGTCCCCGAGTTCCGAGTCGGCTGCTGAGCAGGCGGCTTGGAACTTCTTAGTGGATTTGGCTTTGCTATTCTTGTTCTTACTTCGATCTTCTGCCTATCTTGCAGGACTACCACAATCTTCGTGCGGCCGCCTTCAACTCCCAGGCTCGGGAGCTGACCCAGAAGACCGCCGACCTAACTGAGAGCCGGGGTAAGTGCTTTGTTCTTTATCTCACGTGGGGGAGCGTCAGCGCACCCACTGGGTGTAGTCCCCGAGATTCGGGCCAACTGCTGAGCAATCGGGTCGGATCTTCCTTGACGACTTCCTCTTATTGTTTCTTCTTTTTCTGCCGTCTTTGCAGCGGCCAACGCCGGTCTGAGGGCACAACTGGGAGAGTCTCAGACTGCCCTTCGTGTCAAGGAGGCCGAGCTTGCCGCCTTGGTGCAGGAACGCGACCGCCTGGCCAAGAAGTTGGCCGACCAGGAGGAGGGCCACAAGGCGGCTCTGAAGGTGGTGCAGGACCGCGAAGCCGCCCTCCAGGCCGAGTACAAGACAGAAGCGGCTGGCTGGGCTGAAGCAAGGCAGATTCTGATCACTGTCTATGGTCAGATCGAAGATTTGGTTGACGGTAAGCCGCCTACTTCTTCGTCCTTTCTTGCTGTCTGCCGCTTTTGGCTCGTTTTCTGACTTGGTGTTTTTTCTTCTTTCTCTTTCTTTCTTGCACAGAGTACTTCCCTGGCTACTCTACCGCCGCCAACCAGATCATCGAGGCCCGCCGCCAAGCACGAAGGCAGGCTGGCTTTGAGATTGCACCAAGCGCTGGCCGTTCACTGGAGGAGCAGCTCTTGGCGATCCAGGCCCGTATCTAGCCGGCTCACCGACTGCTCCGCCGGCTTCAGCGTGCCGGGGTGCAAGTATTGGCCGCCCTCTGGCCCGGCGTAGTGGTTCCCCGCACCCCCAGTCGGACTGCCGACTGGCTGGAGGTGGCGGTCGGTCGCTTCGAAGCCTGGAAGGCCTCGGCAGCTCGGTCCGGCGCCAGGCGGGCACTGGAGTTCGTCAAGGCCTGGTACCCCGGCCTGAGTTTGGACCAGCTGGCTACCTGGCGGCAGCAAGCCGATATGGAGCTGGAGCCAGCGCGGCCGGCTATCATCCGGCGGGCTTCGGCGATCGCCGACTACACCGACACTAGCATCTTCGCCCCTGAGGTAGATGACAACGGTGTCGCCCAGCCGGAGGAGTGGTTCGGGCTGAACCCGGCAGACGGTGAGGACTCGGCGGAGGAGGTCGACTCCAGCGACGAGGGCGAGGAGGAGGAGGAGGAGGGTGAAGACGCCGAGCCGGATGGTGGAGCGGCCGACCGGCCTCAGCCTGACCGCGCCTCCAGCACTACGTCACGCGCGGGTGCGCCGCCTGCCACTGGTGGTGACCAAGCCGAGACCCGCCAGCCGGCCACTCCTTCAGCCGGCGACGCCATCTCCACCGACCAGCCTGGCTCCCGCGCCGCGCCTTAGTCTAGTCTGCTATCTTTTGTTTTCCTGTCTTGTCACTTTTGGAACAATATTCTGTTAAATCTGCACAATTCCACCCACTGGGGGTGTATTCAAACTTATGTCTATTGCCGGCCTGTTGGGGGCTTTATATGTATATACGACTTATGCATTCGTTTGGCTTTTCCTCGTTCTTTGCTTTTCATCCTTCTGCTGTTTCCTTTGCCGCCCTCCCTTGGTTGCCGCCTCCCCAGTCAAACAGCTGCTCTGCAATCTGTGGCTGGAAGAGTGCTTGGCCAATTGGGAGGGCAAGTACTCTAGCTTTGTTGGATTAGAGCTAAGTGTTTAGGAAGCCGGCCAGCCGGCTGTTCTGACAGCCGGCAAGCGTGGCTGGAGGCCGTCTTTTTGCTATATAAGTTCGTTTAGTCCTTAGCCGTTTTTCATGTGGGCATCCTTTCTGCCTTGGCTCTTGCTAGTCGGACAGTCGGTTCTTCGAGCTGCGATTTTCAACAAGAGAGGACTCGGGAGCCGGCACACTACTTGTCTGACCTCAGGTAGAACTTTTAATATAGCTCAAGGCGGCCAGTCCCCGGGCCGACTAGTCGAACCCGGTGCCAGACAAGAAATCAAATGTAATAGTACATTCATGGATATGACACTCGTCATTCATAGATAAATGAAGGCAGTCCCCGAGTACCGCTCGGGGGGCCTGTTGGTTTGTACTTAATACAAAAGGGTAGCATGATACATACTGCTTTCAGCTGTAAAATCTTCTTAGGAGATTCGCGTTCCATGGTCGCTCCGACTCCTTGCCGGAGTCGTCCCTCTTGCGTGCTCTTGCTTTTTGCGCGTCGATCAAGTAGTAGGAGTCGTTGTCTAGTGCCTTGCTGATGACGAAGGGGCCTTCCCAAAGGGCCGAGAGCTTGTGCTGGCCGGCTGTTTGCTGGATCAGCCGGAGCACAAGGTCGCCCTCTTGGAAGGATCTTGGCTTGACCTTGCGGTTGTGGTAGCGGCGCAACCCTTGCTAGTAGATGGCGGACCGGCTGAGTGCTAACAGCCGGCCTTCTTCTAGTAGGTCGACGCCGTCTTCTCTTGCTTCCTTGGCCTCCGCCTCCGTGTACATGGTGACCCGAGGCGAGTCGAACTCGATGTCGGTTGGGATGATAGCCTCGGCACCATATACAAGGAAGAACGGAGTGAAGCCGGTTGACCTGTTGGGTGTAGTGCGCAGACTCCAGAGGACAACCGGCAGCTCATCAAGCCAGCAGACGGCCGACCGCTCCAGTGGCACAACCAGTCGGGGCTTGATGCCGGAGAGGATGAGTCCATTTGCTCGCTCGACCTGGCCATTTGACTGCGGGTGGGCAACGGACGCTAAGTCCAGTCGGATGCTCTGCGTCGCGCAGAAACGTGCCAGTGCTCCTTTGGCAAAGTTTGTGCCGTTGTCGGTGATGATGCTGTGCGGTACGCCGTACCGAGTAGTGATGTCGGTGATGAATGTTACGGCAGTCGGCCCGTTCAGCTTCTTGATCGGCTTCGCTTCGATCCACTTGGTGAACTTGTCCACGGCAACAAGCAGATGTGTCAAGCCGCCGCGGGCTGTCTTGAAAGGGCCCACCATGTCCAGTCCCCAGACGGCAAAGGGCCAAGTAAGGGGAATGGTCTTGAGTGCAGAAGCCGGCAGGTGTTGCTTGGAACTGAAAACTTGGCATCCTCTGCAGCTCTTGACTATCTCTTTGGCGTCTTCCAAGGCAGTCGGCCAAAAGAAACCATGGCGGAAAGCCTTGGCCACAAGTGATCTTGAGGCTGCGTGGTGGCCGCATTCGCCTTGGTGGATATCCTTGAGGATTGCCACTCCTTTTGCTGGCTCGACACAACGCTGGAAGACTCCAGTAACGCTGCGCTTGACAAGCTCTTTGTTGATTATTGCATATGCTCCGGCTCGTCGTTGCACTAGTCTTGCTGAGATTTCATCAGCCGGCAGCTCTCTGCTGACTAGGAACTTGAGGATGGGCTGGGCCCATGATGGAGCAGTAACTTCTTCTTCTATTAGTGTAGCCACCATGACTCGGGTGGGTGGGTTGGGTGGTGTGGAGTTGGAGTCGGCCACCGCTTCTTGCGTTGCTGCAGTCCCCGGGCCGACTGCTGCAGTCCTCGGGCCGGGTTCTGAAGTCCCCGGGCCGGGTGCGACTACGGCAGTCCCCGGGCCAGTTGTCGAAGTCCCCGTGCCGCCTGCGGGGTTCCTCCAGTCGGATCCGGTTGCATCTGGCGCAGGCGGTACGAAGATGGAGTCCGACTCTGGAGACGGCTTGATGGACGGCTTGAGGAGGCGCTGGAGGGAGACGCTAGTCGGTATGGCTTGTCGGGTGGAGCCGATCCGTGCTAGGGCATCTGCTTGGTCGTTGTCGGCCCTTGGCACGTGAAGGAACTCGCACCCTTCAAAGTACCCGCTGATCTGCTGGACGAGGAATCGATAGCTCGCCATGTTCGTGTCCTTGGCGTCCCAGTCGCCAGACGACTGCTGGACCACCAAGTCTGAGTCGCCGTAACACAGGATCCGGCGTATGCCGAGCTCTTTGGCTAGCCGGAGCCCATCTACGAGCGCCTCATACTCAGCCACGTTGTTGGAGGCGGCGAAGTGGATCTGCAGCGTGTACTTGAGCTTGTCGCCTTTGGGAGAGGTGAGGACGATGCCAGCTCCCAAGCCGGTGCGCATCTTGGACCCGTCAAAGTGCATCCGCCAATGGGTAGAGTCGGGAGCCGGCGGTAGGTACCGGGTCTCGGCCCAGTCGACGAGGAAGTCGGCCAATGCTTGGGACTTGATGGCGGTGCGGGGTTGGTAAAAGATCGCGTAGGGCGCCAGTGCAATGGCCCATTTAGCCACCCGGCCGGATGCATCCCGGCTGCCTATGATCTCGGCGAGCGGGGCGGTGCACACGACCGTGATGGGGTGCTCCTGGAAGTAGGGCTTCAGTTTCTTAGCGGCGAAGTACACCCCATAGCACATCTTTTGGTAGTGCGGGTAGTTCTGCTTTGAGCTGGATAGCACTTCGCTTAGATAGTACACCGGCCTCTGGACTAGCTGGGCTCGGCCTTCTTCCGGGCGCTAGACCACAACAACAGTACTGACCACTCGGCTAGTCGCGGCGATGTAGAGGAGCATGGGCTCCTTTTCAGTCGGCGCTGCCAGGACAGGCGGAGTGGTCAGCATTTTCTTCAACTCATGGAAGGCTTGGTCGGCTTGGTCATTCCACTCGAAGTGAGTGGACTTCTTCATGAGTTGGTACAGGGGGAGAGCCTTCTCTCCTAGTCGGCTGATAAAGCGATTCAGGGAGGCCAAGCACCCGGTGAACTTCTGCACATCTCGCAGTTTGGTGGGAATCTCCATCCTCTCGATGGCCTTGATCTTCACAGGGTTGCACTCAATGCCGCGTTCGGAGACCAGGAAGCCTAGCAGCTGGCGGGCTGGTACTCCGAACACGCACTTCTCGGGGTTGAGCTTGATTTGGAATCGGCGCAAGTTGGCGAATGTTTCTTTGAGATCTTCCAGCAAGGTGCCGCACTTTTCTGTCTTCACCACAATGTCGTCTACATAGACGTGGGCATTTCTGCCGAGTTGTTTCAGGAGGCATTTCTGCATGCAACGCTGAAAAGTGGCACCGGCATTCCTCAAGCCGAATGTCATAGTCAGGTAGCAGAAAGCTCCAAATGGTGTGATGAAGGCAGTCTTCAAGCGGTCTGCTGGGTCCAACTTGATCTGATGGTACCCTGAGTAGGCATCCAAAAAACTCAACAGCTCGCATCCGGCTGTGGAGTCTATCACTTGGTCAATCCGTGGCAGAGCAAACGGATCCTTGGGGCATGCCTTGTTCAGGCTGGTGTAGTCTATACACATACGCCACTTGTTATTCTTCTTCAATACCAGAACTGGGTTGGCAAGCCACTCTGGAAAAAACACTTCCATAATAAAGCCAGCGGCAAGGAGCCGGGCTATCTCTTCTCCCACGATTCTTCGCTTCTCTTCTGACAGTCGGCGGAGGGGTTGCTTGACCGGCTTCGCGTCGGCTCGGACATGTAATTTGTGCTCGGCGAAATCCTTCGGGACACCCGGCATGTCTTTTGGGGACCATGCAAAAATGTGTCGATTCTCACGGAGGAAGTCGACGAGTTCGCCTTCCTATTTACTGTCCAAGTTCGCCCCAATGACAGCGAACCTCTCCGGATTCTCCGGGTCCAGAGGTATCTTCTTCGTCTCTTTGGCAGGCTGGAAGGAGCCCTGCGCATCACAATCTTTGGGGTTGGGGGACAGGGCCGGCTGCTTGCCGGCCATGGCCACAACCCGCTCCAGCATCTTCTTCTCTTCTGCCACTACGAGGGACTCGGCCAGCCGGCTACTGGCCATGGCACACTCGATGGACTTCTTGTAATCGCCGGCTACCGTGATGATCCCCTTCGAGCTCGGCATCTTCATCTTCAGGTAGGCGTAGTGGGGCACAACCATGAACTTGGCCAGAGCAGGTCGGCCAAGCAAAGCATGGTAGGGGCTCTCCAGATCCATTACTTCGAACCAGATCGCTTCTCGGCGAAAATAATCTTTGTCTCCGAAGAGAACATCCATTTTAATCTTGCCGATTGGGGAGCAAGACAAGCCGGGGATGATACCATGGAACACGGTTCGGCTTGGCATAAGCTGCTTTGCCTTGATGTTCAGCTTCTCCATGGTATCGCGGTACAGTATATTGATACTGCTTCCGCCATCTATCAGGACGCGGGAGAATCGGGCAGCTCGCCTCTTCGTCGCAAGGGTAACATCCAAGACCAGTGCATAGGACCCAGGGGATGGCATCACCTCTGGGTGGTCGGCCTGGCTCCAGCTGATTGGCTTCTCTGACCAGTGCATGAACTCGGGAGCGCTGGAGGCTACTGCGTTGACCTCTTGATGCTGACGGCGCCGACTACGTTTGTCATCGGCTTGGCTGGTGAAGACGACGTAGGCGGCGTGCTCTTCAGGGAACTCATCTTGGATGGCTCCGACTGCCGGCCGAGCCGCCGGCTGCTGAGGGGCTGGAGGCGGCAGGCCGGGAGGCGGAGGCGGCACCAGCCCTTCGCCCTTGGAGATTCGCGTGAGCCAGTGGCATTTCCGGGTCGTGTGGTTGGACGGATTCGCGCCGCTGTGGAACTTGCAGGGGGCGTCGAGAGTCTGCTCGTAAGAGAAAGCCGGCTGCCAAGCCGGCCTGCCACACTTCTTCTTGGGAGCGGGCCGCTCTTCGGGCTGCTCATCTTCGACTGTGGCCACCTGCCGGCTGGTGGAAGGCGGCATGGGGGCCTTGCGCTTGTGATCGTTCTGGAAGGGGCGCCGATTGGAGCCGCCAGCCGGCGTCTTGGGAGCCGGAGCAAGCACCTTCCCCGAAGCGTCCACTCGGAGCTCGGTCTTCATTGAGGAGTCGGCCATGGCGTACTTGTCCGCGATGATCAGGAGTTCGTCGAGGGTAGCCGGCTCGTCGCAGAGGAGTCGGTGCTTGAGGAGGGTGCCCTCTCGGCACCCGGCGGTGAAGTACTCGATGGCCTGAACCTCGTGCACCCCTTCGCAGGATTGCGGAGCTCGGCCCACCGCGTGAGGTAGTCGCGGGTCGACTCGTCGGGCCCTTGGACGCATAGGGAGAGCTGGCGAGGCTTGGGAGGCCGCTTGTACATGCTGGTGAAGTTGCGGACGAAGACTTCCGTGAAGTCCAGCCAGCTGTTGATGCTGTAGGGCTTGAGGCTGTTGAGCCAGGTGCGCGCCGTGCCTTGTAGCATGAGGGGGACGTATTTCACGGCTACACGCCGATTGCCGTTAGCTATGCTGACAGCAGTGGAGTAGTCGATGAGCCAATCTTCCGGCTTCACTGAGCCGTTGTATTTGGGCGTGTCTCTGGGGAGCGAGAACCCTTTGGGGAAGGGCTCGTCGCGGATGCGGGGGCCAAAGCATGGCGGGCCGACATCGTCTTCTTCTTCTAACGCCAGGGATCGAGCAAGGCGGTCGATCCGGTGGCGGGCGTCGTTCTCACCGACTCCTTCTCGGCGGCCTAGTCGGTCACTGAGAGTCGGATGCGTGACGGGCGGCGGGGTGAGACGTCTCTCTCTTCGAGGCGGGGGAGGAGGCAGGTTTCCTTGGCGCTCCACCGCTCGAGGGCGGCCTTCCGCGTCGCGCTCGATGGTGATACGAGTTCGGCTGCGGCTAGCAGCCGGCTCCTTGTCTTTCTTCTGGCGGGCGCCGCTCGCAGTCGGCGAGCGGGACGTCGCAGCGTGCTCTCGGCGCGGGGGATGACTATCGGCGCGGGCGCCGGCTTCATGCCGTTCTGCAGCCGCGTCGATCAGCTGCTGGATCTGCCTTGTCATGTAGGGGAGTTCGTCGGCTCCCAGCCCATTTAGCTCTTCGGCGGCCGCCTGGGCGGCTCGCAGATTCTTGAGCGGGGTGGCGTAGACCGGGCGATCTGCCCCCAGCATGCTGGCAATAGCCGCGCCGCGCTTCTGGACGAAGCCGGCTCGGCTCGGCCCGCTAGGCGGCGGCGTACCGAAGGCGGCGCGATCGACTTCGCGCTGGTGGGCCTCAGTGAGGCGTCTCATGGAGGCTATCTTCTGGCCCTCCGTGATGAGGGCGAGGCGGCGTGCCTCCAGGGTCTCGGCGTCGGCGTCGTCCGGGATGGGGACGGAGAGGTCGTGCATTGCCGCTTGCAGGGCGTCGCGGGCAATCTCGCCCGAGTTGGCGACGTGGCTGATGACCAACACTTCGGTGACAGCGCTGCTGCCACTGTCAGCTCGAGGAAGAGGGTCGTCGAAGACCACCACGTCGGAGGGGTAGGCGTCGAGCGATGCCGTGTCGGAATCGATGAGCATCGGGTCGGTGGAGCCGATCGACTCCAAGTCTGCAGCGGGCTCGCTGGAGACGTGAAGCTGGTCGAGGAGGCTGACGAGGCGGCTCTCAGGGTAGTCCGTGCCTGCGTCGGATGCAGGCTCGTCGGAGATGCGAGTCTCGTCGAGAAGATCGGCGAGGCAGCTCGCCGCGCAGGCGCCGTCGACGCCTTGCAGCGCGTCGAGGCAAACGCCATCGGGCGCAGCAGGCTGGCTGCGCTCGCGGGGGAGGAAGAGGGTTCCCGTCCAGTACAGGTCTCCGGACGACGGTGCACCTGGCCCCACGGTGAGCGCCAAATGTCGGGTGGTAGGTGCGACATATGCCAACGGATGGCTTATCATAGTGGGTGCCAGTAAGACGTCGCCGGTGCCTGGAAACGGGATGAGGCGAAGACATGCACGCCGGTGGATCTTACCCAGGTTCGGGGCTCTCCGAGGAGATAACACCCCTAGTTCTGCTCTGCGGGGTCTCTGCATGATGACTAGATCAGAAAGGGTAGCTACAAATGCTCCTAGAGCTGTTTGGGTTCAAGGGAGAAGAAGAGCAAGGCTAGCTCCTGCTTCCCTCTCTCTATGGTGTGTGTATAATGCTAAGAAGCCAACCCTTTGCATGGGTGCCCCGGGGGGTTTATATAGGCCTGCCCCCGGGGGTACAACTGTAATCCGGCTGGGCGCTGGTCCCAGCCGTCAGTGTCTAAGCTCGCCAGCTTCTCCGCCGGCTGTTGGGGCCCGCCGAAAGTGGGTCCCGCCGGCTGCCGGCCTCTTGGTCGACAGGCCGGCCCCACCGCCTAGGGTCTTGTCGGCGGCTGCTTACTGTAGCCTCGTCCCTGATGACGAGGGCTTCGTCGAGGTAAGCGTGGCTACAGTGTGCCGCCTCGAGGGCTCTCACTGTAGCCTTACCTCGTCTTGTCTCCTTAATGTGGCGCATGCTTCGAGGGAGGGGGTAGCCGGCTTCTGGGAGCCGGCTACGCCCCTGGCCGACTGGGGGAGGCCGGGCCGCCTTCGGGCCTCTCTCTGGCTAAAGGGGCCCGCCGCCCATGAGCCGTACTGGCGTCTGTCGTGGGTGACGTTGAGGCCAGCATGGCTACAGTGCCGAGCCGGACGGGAGATGGCCGTCCCGTACGGCGTCCTGTGGCCATGCCTGCCTCGGGCTTCGGGGGTAATGGGCCGCACTGTGGCCACACCCCGCCTTGTCACCGTTATGTGGGCGTTGTTTTGGTGGTTGCGGTCTTGGCCGGCTTCTTGGAGTCGGCGTTCTTCGTGGCCGGCTCTGGGAAGTCGGCATCCTCTATGGCCGGCTTCGTGTAGTCGGCCACCCCGTGGTTATCCTGGGGGGAGGTTGCTGAGGCTGGGTCGCCTTCCGGGAGTCGGCTTCAGAGGTAGCCAGCTAGGGAAGGCGGCCCAATGCTTGAAATGCTTGAAGGCCCAAAGGCCTGATAATTTTTTGGAAGAGCCAGGGGCAGTCGGTTAGGCTACCCGTGGCCATTTACTCCGACACCGACGGGCGCAGGTGACGGAGGGATACGACACGCGTTGCGAAATCCTTTGCAGGTGCGAGCGGACGACGGCGCCATGGATGGCTGGGCGCGCGACGATGCGGAGCCCTCCTGTCGCTATGGCGCCCCAGTGGAGTGCCCTGAGGCCGCGGATGCTGCTCCTACATCCGCACCACCAGCCCAAGGTCCGTCTCCTCTACGTGGTTCTATAGCGCAGCTCCCGTATCGCACCATGCTGCTGAACTTCTGCCCCTCAACCCCACTGCTCCTCCTAAATTAGCTCAATGGCGTTGACTCTTCCATAGAGGTGAAGGAAATATGCCCTAGAGGCAATAATAAAGTATTATTTATTTCCTTATATCATGATAAATGTTTATTATTCATGCTAGAATTGTATTAACCGGAAACGTAATACATGTGTGAATACATAGACAAACAGAGTGTCACTAGTATGCCTCTACTTGACTAGCTCGTTAATCAAAGCTGGTTATGTTTCCTAGCCATAGACATGAGTTGTCATTTGATTAACTGGACCACCTCATTAGGAGAATGACGTGATTGACTTGACCCATTCCGTTAGCTTAGCACTCGATCGTTTAGTATGTTGCTATTGCTTTCTTCATGACTTATACATGTTCCTATGACTATGAGATTATGCAACTCCCGTTTACCGGAGGAACACTTTGTGTGCTACCAAACGTCACAACGTAAATGGGTGATTATAAAGGTGCTCTACAGGTGTCTCCAAAGGTACTTGTTGGGTTGGCGTATTTCGAGATTAGGATTTGTCACTCCGATTGTCGAAGAGGTATCTCTGGGCCCTCTCGGTAATGCACATCACTTAAGCCTTGCAAGCATTGCAACTAATGAGTTTGTTGCGAGATGATGTATTACGGAACGAGTAAAGAGACTTGCCGGTAACGAGATTGAACTAGGTATCGAGATACCGACGATCAAATCTCGGGCAAGTAACGTACCGGTGACAAAGGGAACAACGTATGTTGTTATGCGGTCTGACCGATAAAGGTCTTCGTAGAATATGTGGGAGCCAATATGGGCATCACTACAGGAAACAGCTACTTTGCCGTCTGCCACGGCGGACGGCAAAGGCTCGACAGGCGGACGGCAAAGACCTTTGCCGTCAGCCGCGGACAGCAAAAGGCTCCGGCAAAGAAGGCTACGGTAAACAGCTGCTTTGCCGTCTGCTTCCTGGCGGCGGACGGCAAAGTCTCTTTGCCGTCTGCGGCGGACGGCAAAGAGGGCGGACGGCAATAATTGCGCTGTCAGTCCGTTAAGTGGCTAACGGCAGACCTTTGCCGTCCGCCGCGGACGGCAAAATTTCTCTGGTCTTTGCCGTCCGCCTTATGATGTCATCTACACGTCACTAGATGGCAGGTTCTTTGCCGTCTGCCACTGATGGCAAAGTGCAGGTTCTTTGCCGTCTGCCACGGACGGCAAAGTCTTTGCCGTCTGCCACTGTAGGCAAACTGACCAAATGGGTCAGCTCCCAGGAAGCACAGTTGGCTGCCACGTGGCTTCTTTGCCGTCCGCGGCAGACGGCAAAGAGCTCTTTGCCGTCGGTGGCAGACGGCAAAGAGCCTGCATATTGTCTGTTTTTTCTATTTTTTATTAAATCCCACAATTTGCACAGAAAATATATAAGTTTCATATCACATATCCAGCACATATCCAGCACATAAGTTTCATATCACATATCACATCAGTTTCATCCATACAGATTGTTCATACATAAGCAAGTTCCATCCATACACATAGTTCCATCCATATATATATTACAATGCAAAGTTTCATCAACATAGCAAGTTAGATGCAATGATCCATATCACATAGTTCCATCCATCATAACAAGCTAGATACAATGCAAAGTTTCATCAAAGGAAAAGCAAGCACTCCATCATAGCAAGCTAGCTTCCATGAAGTGAATGAAATCTGCAAAATGGTAAATAAGAAAGTTAGAAATAGGTGACTAGAACAAGAAGAAGACTAGAACAAGAAGTATATGTCATTTATGAGCTAACTTAGGTGAAATGGATCATATATGAGCTAACTAAGTTGAAATGGGTTGTTTATGATCTAACTTAGTTGAAATGGATCATTTATGAGCTAACTTAGTTGAAATGGGTCGTTTATGAGCTAACTAAGGTGAAGGGCATCGTTTTTGAGCTAAGTAAGGTGAAATGGGTCATTTTGGAGCTAACCTAGGTGAAATGGGTCATTTTGGAGCTAATCTAGGTGAAATGGGTCATTTTGGAGCTAACCTAGGTGAAATGGGTCATTTTAAAGCTAACGTACGTAAAATGGATCATTTAGGAGCTCATCTACGTAAAATGGGTCATTTTAGAGCTAATTTAGTTGAAATGGATCTTTTTGAGCTAACTTAGGTGAAATGGATCATTTAAGAGCTAATTTAGGTGAAATGGATCTTTTTAGCTCACTTAGGTCAAATGGATCGTTTATGAGGTAAATTAGTTGAAATGGATCGTTTATGAGATAACCTAGGTAAGATGGGTCATTTTGGAGTTAACCTAGGTGAAATGGGCCATTTTAAAGCTAACGTAGGTAAAATGGATCATTTAGGAGCTAATCTAGGTAAAATGGGTCATTTTTGAGCTAACTTGGATGAACTGCATCATTTATAAGCTAACCTAGGTAAAATGGGTCATTTTGGAGGAAAATAAGCTAACTCTAGGTCATTATGGTAAGCATATTGGAGGAAATAAAGCTAAGTCTAGGTCTTTATGCATTTGTTAAGCAAAACACTAGAGAAACTTACCGTGATCAGGGAGGTGTAGGAGCGGGGTGGCTAGTGCCGCTACCTGGAGAAGGATCGTGCGATGCGTTTCTGGAGTTAAGCTGCACCAAAGATCATTTCCAATGTCTCGTTAGCATTACGACACACAAATGTTAAGACTACCAAGTAATGTCCATTCAAACTAAACTCACCGTGCTCCCAGGAGCAATCACTGGCATCGGCGGAGCGGGCTGACCGGACTTCTCGCACACAGACTGCACATTTGGTTTTCAGAACAGAGTCATACTAGTTAGTAATGAGACTCAAATGTTAAGACTAGCAAGTAATCTGCAGAAGAAACTTACCACAAGGAGTGTCGGTGTCGGGGTGCCGTGTCGGTGTCGGGGTGCCGTGTTGGGGTCGGGGTGCTGTTTCGGGGTCGGGGGGTCGGGGTGTCGTGTCGGGGTCAGGGGGTTAGGGGGTCGGGGGGTCGGGGTGTCGTGTCGGGGTCAGGGGGTTAGGGGGTCGGGTGTCGGGGTGGAGTCGGGGTCGGGTGTCGGGGTGTGGTGTCGGGGTTGGGGGGTCAGGGGGTCTTCTCATTCTTCTACTACTTCTACTTCTTCTCATTCTTCTACTTCTTCTCATCCCCCGTCTTCTTCTTCTTCTTCTTCTTCTTCTTCTTCTTCTTCTTCTTCTTCTTCTTCTTCTTCTTCTTCTTTCTCCTCCTCCTCCTCCTCCTCCTCCTCCTCCTCCTCTTCTTCTTCTTCTTCTTCTTCTTCTTCTTCTTCTTCTTCTTCTTCTTCTTCTTCTTCTTCTTCTTCTTCTTCTTCTTCTTCTTCTTCTTCTTCTTCTTCTTCTTCTTTCTCCTCCTCCTCCTCCTCCTCCTCCTCCTCTTCTTCTCTTCTTCTTCTTTTTCTTCTTCTTCTTCTTCTTCTTCTTCTTCTTCTTCTTCTTCTTCTTCTTCTTCTTCTTCTTCTTCTTCTTCTTCTTCTTCTTCTTCTTCTTCTTCTTCTTCTTCTTCTTTCTCCTCCTCCTCCTCCTCCTCCTCCTCCTCTTCCTCTTCTTCTTCTTCTTCTTCTTCTTCTTCTTCCCCCTTCTACTTAACCTAAACCTAAACTAAAAACCTAAACTAATTAAAACTAAACTATTTAAACTAATTAAACTAAATAACCTAAACTAATTAATTCTAAACTAAAAAAACATAAACTAAAAAACCTTATCTAAACAGAAAAAAAACAAAAAAACAGAAAAAAATGGGAGGGGCTCACTGTGGGGGGCGGCGACGGGTCGGGGAGGGGCCGGCGACGGGGGGCCGGGGCGGGGCGGTGGAGGAGGTGGGGCGGCGGGGGGCCGGGGCGGCGGGGGGCCCGGCTGGCGGGGGGCCGGGGCGGGGCGGTGGAGGAGGCGGGGCGGCGGGGGCCCAGGCGGCGGGGGGGCGGGGCGGAGGGGGGCCGGGGCGGGGCGGTGGAGGAGGCGGCGGGGGGTCGGGGCGGGGGGGCCGGGGCGGCTGTGGGCCGGGGCGGCGGGGGGACGGGGCGGTGGGGCGGCGGGGAGCCGGGGCGGCGGGGGCGACGGGGCGGCGGGCGGCGGCGGCGGCGGGGTGGGAGGAGAAGGGCGAGGACGAAGTGAGTAACGGGCGGGGGGGGGGTACCGGCCGTTAGTCAAGTGCCCTCTTTGCCGTCAGCCAGCCTTTGCCGTCCGCCTTTTTGCCTCTTTGCCGTCTGCTAGCGGACGGCAAAGAGGTGGGCCGTTAAGATTTTTTCAAACGAGCGGGGGGTGGGGGCCACCACACTCTTTGCCGTCTGCCAGCGGACGGCAAAGATTCTTTGCCGTCTGCTGGCAGACGGCAAAGAGCTGGCTGATGGCAAAGAGCTTCTTTGCCGTCAGCCTTTTCTTTGCCGTCTGCCTATGTGTAGCTGATGGCAAAGAGCTTCTTTGCCGTCAGCTAGCAGACGGCAAAGAGCTGGCAGATGGCAAATTAGCTGATTCCAGTAGTGCATCCAGGTCCCGCTATTGGTTATTGACCGGAGAAGTATCTCGGTCATGTCTACATAGTTCTCGAACCCGTAGGGTCCGCACGCTTAACGTTACGATGACAGTTTTATTGAGTTTTGATGTACCGAAGGAGTTCGGAGTCCCGGATGAGATCGGGGATATGACGAGGAGTCTCGAAATGGTCGAGACGTAAAAATCGATATATTGGACGACTATATTCGGACTTCGGAAAGGTTCCGAGTGATTCGGGTATTTTTCGGAGTACCGGAGAGTTACGGGAATTCGTATTGGGCCTTAATGGGCCATACGGGAAAGGAGAGAAAGGCCTCAAAAGGTGGCCGCACCCCTCCCCATGGTCTGGTCCGAATTGGACTAGGGAAGGGGGGCGCACCCTTCCTTCTTTCTCCTTCCCCCTTCCCTTCTCCTACTCCCACAAGGAAAGGAGGAGTCCTACTCCCGGTGGGAGTAGGACTCCCCCCTATGGCGCGCCTCTCCCCTTGGCCGGCTGCCTCCCCCTTGCTCCTTTATATACGGGGCAAGGGGGCACCCCAGAGACACAACAATTGATCCTTGAGATCTCTTAGCTGTGTGCGGTGCCCCCCTCCACCATATTACACCTCGATAATACCGTTGCGGAGCTTAGGCGAAGCCCTGCGTCGGTGGAACATCATCATCGTCACCACGCCGTCGTGCTGACGAAACTCTCCCTCAACACTCGGCTGGATCGGAGTTCGAGGGACGTCATCGAGCTGAACGTGTGTAGAACTCGGAGGTGCCGTACGTTCGGTACTTGATCGGTCGGATCGTGAAGACGTACGACTACATCAACTGCGTTGTGATAACGCTTCCGCTATCGGTCTACGAGGGTACGTGGACAACACTCTCCCCTCTCGTTGCTATGCATCACCATGATCTTGTGTGTGCGTAGGATTTTTTTTGAAATTACTACGTTCCCCAACAAGAGGATGGTGTGGTGTCAGGCCAGGCAGCATAACACTCGACGAGTACACGTTCTGCAGGTAGATTCGTACTCTTCCACTCTAATTTGTTGGTTAGAGTCAATACCCTCATGGTGTTTGACGAATTGCTATTTCTCCACCGCCCCTGCATCAAGCTGCACACCAGGAAGATGGTTGATATTGGGTACAACATATCGCCAAAGTATATGGTTCTCTTTCTCGTTCCTTATTTCTTGTACAAGTTCATTACTTATTTGTTTACTAATTTTATGTTCACGATAGATTGATTGTGTGTTGGAATTTCACAATCCCTTCTATGTCTCTGTTATGATTTTGGTTTCTTGCCCTATTGTGCTGATATAGCGGGCTGACCTTAGATAGTAAAATAAATCATGTCCCCTTCCACAAAATAAGATTTTTTTACTGTTACATACTCATCAATATTACATGATGTGCAGTTTAGAAATTTGATTTCTAGGGGACTTTTACTACATGTCCAGTTATGGTTTCATGATAAAAGGAGCACACACAAAACATTTGTTGAACTACTACTTGAACAAAATGTATGGAGTTCTTGTTGCGTGCTCCAAGTCATCAACCATGTAAAATAAATCCTATAAGCTGTTCTCACCATACAATCTTTTGAACCAAATTTGTGAAGTTAGTACGATATGAATATTGTTTTTGTAAGCTTCCCTATAGATATATTGGAGCTATGAACTCTGCAAAAGCCACTAAAATATATATGTAGACTTGCATAGAAATAATTCATTTTTAATTGTTATTTGGTGATTATGGCTCGCATCCCTCGAGGCTGAGCAGCCGCCATTGGCTCGTGGGTATGCAAGTAGAGTCCGGGATGGCGATCGTGCCAAGGAGGACTCTTGTACGTCCACCGATTGCATAGCTGTTGCCGTACCCATGGAGTGGCGCGGCTCCAACTACTCTGAGATGGTATTCCTCCCTCTTTCTTTCCTAACAGAACTATTCTTGTGTCATCCCCTTTTTTAAATGAAGTACAACCTGCTAGCTACCTGATGGGCGCTGCCACTGAACTTGTCAACCCCTTCAGTTCTGCCGATGCATTGTAGACTCCAACAGTGGTGGAAAGGAACCAGATTCAAGTGAAACTAGCACTATTGTGTTTTTACACAGTTGCCTTTTTTGCTAAATTACCTAGCTTCTTCGTGGTAGAGTAGTACAAAGATACTCTCTGATGAATTCGATTGGTATTGTGTAAAGTAGAAAGCCTGAAATTACTTCGTTGGTAACTGAGTTAACTAATCCCAGAACTAGAAACAGGTAGGTGATCGAAAGATTTGTGGATTGTGAACCTTTTACTCAGTCTTATCCCTAGGATGCACAACATTTGCTTTTAGCAAAGGCTATCTATGGCTGAGATTCTTACAAATTGCTGGGAGTCAGTGCAAAGTACATGGACACATTGGTGCGATATTTTAAAATTGTGAAACAGCCTCCAAGCTACTTATGAAGCTGTCAATTTCTGCATTGATAAAGATTTAGTTATACTTCTGATGGGATTTTTTTTCGGTTAGCTATCTGTACAAGAGAATGGACTTGAGAAATATTAATTTCTAGATAAATTTCTTTGGAAAGTGAAGCTTCCCTGAAAATTAAAGTTTTTCATGGCTGGTTTTGAAAAAATAAACATACTAACTAAAGTCAATTTATTCAAACGATGTTTCCAGGGAGATAAATCCTGTCAATTGCGTGGTAGAGATGAGATCATTGGTGCAGAGGAATCAGTATTACAACAGAACTTGAAGCTCCCGAAGATGGATGATGTTTGGTTTTGGTGGAAAGATCAGGTGCATATGAACAACCCATCATCTTCCATTTTTGCTTTTCATCATTCAACGGGACAATTTCCTAATTCTTTGTTAGTACTCTCTGGAAAGATTATTAGTATGGATATAGGTTTGTCAAAATATATTAGCACATGAGATTCTTTGTTCGGACCCCCTTTGGCTCTACATAATTCTTTGGAGTGGGATTCTAGATAGATGCTTATGAACCTCATTAAAAAGTAGTACGCCTTTGATCCTAACTGACTGTTTGTATGTCGGATGATTTCAACTTGCTATGTCCCAACATACTTTTTTTTTTCTAAAAAAACTGTACGAGAAGTCCTAACAGTCTACACTTCTGCATTGTATCTTGAAATGTAGATCATTTCTCTAGCATTCTGACAAAATGGTAGTTTGCATATTGATTAGTTGGTTCCAGTTCCTTTAGCAGGTACATCACATCTCAATGATAATTCTGTCCCACTACCGAAGAAAAAAAATATAATGGTGATGTTCATTGGTGTTTGGCCTCCAGAAGTGGGTTTGTCGGATTTTCATTTTCTTTGTATATTAAATGTAATACATATACAATGATATAAAAGAATCATGATACCATACCAAGATTTTAATTTTTGTGGCAGCATGGTTGTGCTTAGTTCAGTTTTTCTTGGTCTACTTCCAGTTAATTCCTTCTTGTGTTGTGGTGTTGGGAAACATACTTATGAGTGACTCCTGGAGCCTGTGGATTTTGGGGAGATAGAATATGTACTGTTGGTTCATTTTGTTTTCTCCTAATCAAACTCAGGGTGTGTGCACAACTACAGAATTAGCAAAAAGACTTTTTTCAGACCGAAAGACAATCTAATACTCCCTGTGTTTAATTTTGTAAGACGTTTTAGACATGAGGGGGTATTAGGTCTTAGTATGAACAAATGCTCAATATCAAACATCGTGAGATAGTTTTTTCTCCCGTTGCAACGCACGGGCCCTTTTGCTAGTCTATTCCTCCTTATATATATATAATAATAATAATAATAATATAATAATAATAATAATAATATATATATAATATAATAATAATATATAATAATAATAATAATAATAATAATAATAATAATAATAATAATAAAGCACGGATTGACTCCGTGGGTTCACCGTCACAATACGCTTTTTCACGTGAATTTACGCTTTCAGTTTGCACAAGCCGCTAACGAGGTGGTACTAAAATAACGTACATGTCCGATTTTTCTTTCCGGCACGTTCATGGGCCAGATGGGTCGAGCTGGGCCTGCCTTTCTTTTTCCTTGTTCGTTGGAAGAATTGATCAGCGAAAAAAAATTGATCTCACCCCTAAGATTTATATTTACCCGCTGCCACCCCTAAGTAAAAAAAAAAAAACCATCGTCGTTTGGTATATTCACCCCGTGATTGTCCAAATCGATCTAGATCGATGCGGGTCAACGAGCAGGGGGGTCGTCAGGCCGCTCTCGCTCGATCCGATCGAGTGACATCCGCTAAGGGCGGCGGCGGCGCACGGGCTCGACGCGCAAAACGACGGTGGCATCCGGATCCAGGCGAACGGCTTAGGGGTTCTCCGGGGCGGCGCCATGGTTGCTCTGGCGACGAGAATGTGGCACTCCCCTTCTGGTGCGGCACATGAGGGAAGGAGGAGGGGATCGACCCAAGACGGGGGCTGAGGCCGGCAGCGCCGTCTACATAAGCCTCACCGGCGGTGCCCTCTACACCTTCTCGCTCACCCCCGGCACCCTCTCGCTCACCACCGGCGTAGTAGTCATCCTTGACGCCGTCAGCTCGGTATAAGGCACCAATCGGCATCTTCGATGGCCACAAGTTCTCCTATTATGCCTCCGTCGCCTCCGCCAGCATTGTTTGGGTGCGATGACATGGATGTCCGGCACCTCGGCCAGCAGCGACCGCGCCCATGGTGGCCATGCACGCTAAGCTACCAAGCACACAGCTCGATTGATCTACAGGAACTAGCGGCACTTGCGCATCTCGCCGGATACTCCCGTCCGTGAAGCTAGCTTGGGGCTCTGATTGATCCAGTCGATACTTGCGATGAGATCTGAGCAGCATTGTACTCACCTTGGTGATCTTGGACACGCTGGCAAGGTCACCGACGAGGTCACCAGGGACTCCATCTTCATCTCCAAAGAACTCCGACTTCAGGTGACCTCCCTGCTGCCGTTTCCTTTTGCCGCTGCCCTGCGTTGACAACTTTCAGTTGGCTGATTACCGATGGGATTCTTCTGAAAACTCTGCAGGAACAGAGTAGCATAGCGGAGCTAGCAGCAACAGCAGGGACGAGCTCAGGAGGAAAATCGGACCTCCTTTTGTTGAATACAGAGCAAGTTAGAGAACAGACAAAAATACAAAGCAAAGCTTCACCTAAGTAAGTGCACGAATTCTTTAATAAGTACGGTTGCTGCAATGAATTAACGACCTAGGAGCAGTTTGGTTACAACGAGGTAATTCATTATTCATGTTTGTTCACAATTATTTAATTTTCACTGTTTTGGATCCTGTATTATGCACAATATAATTTGTAGAATGTTTTATCTTTGCAAATAAGGGAAATAATGATCCAAAATTGGAGAAGATGGTGAAAACCAAATGTTTATGTGATTTGATATGATGTACTTAGTAATTAACTTTTCCTACCTCCATCTTTTAAAGTGTCTATCATGTTTTCGTCTGCTCCGGCATCTTCAAGAGCTTCGTCATGCCCTATTATTTTCAATTTAGTCTGTGACCACATCAACTGAATTCGGTCGGTTCAATTCAATTCGTCATTTTTTTGTATATTTGATGCATTATTAACCGTAGCAACGCACGGGCACTTTTGCTAAGATGTGATGTGGGATGTGCTGTGCTATATAAAAGAAATAAAAGAAAGGACGCATGGCAAGGAAATCCGAGAAGATCCGACAAATATATGGGATGTGGGTAGTATAATACATGCGTCTACATACATTAAACACAAATATTATTTATGCATTAAAAAAAACCTCTTCGTGTATTTTCTTTGATAAATACGTACGCAAACAATATATTCAAGCATTGCAACAAAAATATTTGCAAGCACCAACATATTCTTTTCAGATAGATTGTAAATAACAAGCCAAGTGACCCGTTAGTAGAGGGGTGGGAATTATAAGGCAGACAATGTTGACGAACAAAATTGGACGAGCATAGAGGAGGCATGAGAAGTTCCAGAGCAATATTTCACGTCAGAGTGAAGAAAGGACGAGCTCGGGACGACGGTGCGAGGATGAGCTTGAGGTCATGGAGGGGAGCTAACAATAGGAATGTCGTTGAACATGCCATAAGTTGCTGATGCTTGAACCGAAAACCGTCCATGATGCATGTATGTCTCCGTAGTGTGCTAATGTATCATCGTCTGTTCTTGTCGTTTTCCTTTATCCATAATAACTCCTAATTCCACGCATGTCATGAATAAATGGATTATCGCTAGCCCATTTTGTATGTACTTTTTAAATCTACATGCAAGCCATGTTGAAATAGAAGAGTTGGGCTTGTGGAACAGATTGTTAAATTCTATACCAGCTTTTTTAGATTATAAGAGCATGCGATATACTTTTCTTCCGTTGCAACGCACGGGCAATAAAGCACGGATTGACTCCGTGGATTCACCGTCATAATACGTTTTCTTTCTATGAATTTACGCTTTCAGTTTTTTTCACCTATATTATTTTCTACATCCGAGGTGGTACTATTCATGTGATCATATGGTCCGCCACGCACTACTGTTCCGTTGTTCCTGTTATTAATCAGGAAGAAGCGTTTTGGTACGTAAAGATCTCCACGAACAGGAAAAAGGAGTTGATCAAGGACACGAGACGGGACCGAGTTGACGTCCATCGAGATCAACCTACCACACCTACATATAAAAACAGGAGGGAAGGCGGCGGCCAGAGGTAAGGGACGAGGAAGTGCCCAGGGCGGCGGCGGCTGGAGCTTGGAGGGGCCGGATCCGTGCGCGTCAGGGGCTGGGAAGGCGGATTCGGAGGTGGGCGGCGCGGGGGTGTCACCGGTGACGGCGAGGAAGGCCGGAGCGCGGCTTCTCGGGCAGAAACGAGACAAGGAGGTGAGGAGAGAAGAAGCGACAAGCGACAAAGGAAGGGAGGTACGACGACCTAGGCAGGAGCTCGCCGGAGCCGGGCGACGACCGACGGGCGCGGGTGACGGAGGGATACGACACGGCGTTGCGAAATCCTTTGCAGGTGCGGGCGGACGACGGCGCCATGGACGGCTGGGCGCGCTACGACGCGGAGCCCTCCTGTCGCTATGGCGCCCCAGTGGAGTGCCCTGAGGCCGCTGATGCTGCTCCTACACCCGCACCACCAGCCCAAGGTCAGTCTCCTCTACGTGGTTCTATAGCGCAGCTCCCGTCTCGCACCATGCTGCTGAACTTCTGCCCCTCAACCCCACTGCTCCTCCTAAATTAGCTCAATGGCGTTGACTCTTCCATAGAGGATGGTGTGGTGTCAGGCCAGGCAGCATAACACTCGACGAGTACACGTTCTGCAGGTGGATTCGTACTCTTCCACTCTAATTTGTTGGTTAGAGTCAATGCCCTCATGGTGTTTGACGAATTGCTATTTCTCCACCGCCCCTGCATCAAGCTGCACACCAGGAAGATGGTTGATATTGGGTACAACATATCGCCAAAGTATATGGTTCTCTTTCTCGTTCCTTATTTCTTGTACAAGTTCATTACTTATTTGTTTACTAATTTTATGTTCACGATAGATTGATTGTGTGTTGGAATTTCACAATCCCTTCTATGTCTCTGTTATGATTTTGGTTTCTTGCCCTATTGTGCTGATATAGCGGGCTGACCTTAGGTAGTAAAATAAATCATGTCCCCTTCCACAAAATAAGATTTTTTTACTGTTACATACTCATCAATATTACATGATGTGCAGTTTAGAAATTTGATTTCTAGGGGACTTTTACTACATGTCCAGTTATGGTTTCATGATAAAAGGAGCACACACAAAACATTTGTTGAACTACTACTTGAACAAAATGTATGGAGTTCTTGTTGCGTGCTCCAAGTCATCAACCATGTAAAATAAATCCTATAAGCTGTTCTCACCATACAATCTTTTGAACCAAATTTGTGAAGTTAGTACGATATGAATATTGTTTTTGTAAGCTTCCCTATAGATATATTGGAGCTATGAACTCTGCAAAAGCCACTAAAATATATATGTAGACTTGCATAGAAATAATTCATTTTTAATTGTTATTTGGTGATTATGGCTCGCATCCCTCGAGGCTGAGCAGCCGCCATTGGCTCGTGGGTATGCAAGTAGAGTCCGGGATGGCGATCGTGCCAAGGAGGACTCTTGTACGTCCACCGATTGCATAGCTGTTGCCGTACCCATGGAGTGGCGCGGCTCCAACTACTCTGAGATGGTATTCCTCCCTCTTTCTTTCCTAACAGAACTATTCTTGTGTCATCCCCTTTTTTAAATGAAGTACAACCTGCTAGCTACCTGATGGGCGCTGCCACTGAACTTGTCAACCCCTTCAGTTCTGCCGATGCATTGTAGACTCCAACAGTGGTGGAAAGGAACCAGATTCAAGTGAAACTAGCACTATTGTGTTTTTACACAGTTGCCTTTTTTGCTAAATTACCTAGCTTCTTCGTGGTAGAGTAGGTACAAAGATACTCTCTGATGAATTCGATTGGTATTGTGTAAAGTAGAAAGCCTGAAATTACTTCGTTGGTAACTGAGTTAACTAATACCAGAACTAGAAATAGGTAGGTGATCGAAAGATTTGTGGATTGTGAACCTTTTACTCAGTCTTATCCCTAGGATGCACAACATTTGCTTTTAGCAAAGGCTATCTATGGCTGAGATTCTTACAAATTGCTGGGAGTCAGTGCAAAGTACATGGACACATTGGTGCGATATTTTAAAATTGTGAAACAGCCTCCAAGCTACTTATGAAGCTGTCAAGTTCTGCATTGATAAAGATTTAGTTATACTTCTGATGGGATTTTTTTTCGGTTAGCTATCTGTACAAGAGAATGGACTTGAGAAATATTAATTTCTAGATAAATTTCTTTGGAAAGTGAAGCTTCCCTGAAAATTAAAGTTTTTCATGGCTGGTTTTGAAAAAATAAACATACTAACTAAAGTCAATTTATTCAAACGATGTTTCCAGGGAGATAAAACCTGTCAATTGCGTGGTAGAGATGAGATCATTGGTGCAGAGGAATCAGTATTACAACAGAACTTGAAGCTCCCGAAGATGGATGATGTTTGGTTTTGGTGGAAAGATCAGGTGCATATGAACAACCCATCATCTTCCATTTTTGCTTTTCATCATTCAACGGGACAATTTCCTAATTCTTTGTTAGTACTCTCTAGAAAGATTATTAGTATGGATATAGGTTTGTCAAAATATATTAGCACATGAGATTCTTTGTTCGGACCCCCTTTGGCTCTACATAATTCTTTGGAGTGGGATTCTAGATAGATGCTTATGAACCTCATTAAAAAGTAGTACGCCTTTGATCCTAACTGACTGTTTGTATGTCGGATGATTTCAACTTGCTATGTCCCAACATACTTTTTTTTTTCTAAAAAAACTGTACGAGAAGTCCTAACAGTCTACACTTCTGCATTGTATCTTGAAATGTAGATCATTTCTCTAGCATTCTCACAAAATGGTAGTTTGCAGATTGATTAGTTGGTTCCAGTTCCTTTAGCAGGTACATCACATCTCAATGATAATTCTGTCCCACTACCGAAGAAAAATAATATAATGGTGATGTTCATTGATGTTAGGCCTCCAGAAGTGGGTTTGTCGGATTTTCATTTTCTTTGTATATTAAATGTAATACATATACAATGATATAAAAGAATCATGACACCATACCAAGATTTTAATTTTTGTGGCAGCATGGCTGTGCTTAGTTCAGTTTTTCTTGGTCTACTTCCAGTTAATTCCTTCTTGTGTTGTGGTGTTGGGAAACATACTTATGAGTGACTCCTGGAGCCTGTGGATTTTGGGGAGATAGAATATGTACTGTAGGTTCATTTTTTTTTCTCCTAATCAAACTCAGGGTGTGTGCACAACTACAGAATTAGCAAAGAGACTTTTTTCAGACCGAAAGACAATCTAATAGTCCCTGTGTTCAATTTTGTAAGACGTTTTAGACATGAGGGGGTATTAGGTCTTAGTATGAACAAATGCTCAATATCAAACATCGTGAGATAGTTTTTTCTCCCGTTGCAACGCACGGGCCCTTTTGCTAGTATTTTAAATTCAAACTAAAAGCGTAAAATCATGAGAAGAAGCGTATTGTGACGGTGAACCCGACAAAGTCAATCCGTGCTTTATTATTATTAGGGAGAGATATCATCGAATGTCTCACAACCACCATTATAATTCACACATACACATGCATGTATATATTTATACAATTAGGTATATATACAATTTCTCCTACATGTTGCCTTGGTGCCTTCGGAGCACGATGACAAGTCGTTCATGGGGGCGGTAGCGGGTAATAGTATTCTCCTTTGGGATCTATGACCTGATCGAGCAAATCCCGCTATTTCCTCTTGAAGTGCTCGTATGCGCTCCGTTGGTAGGAGCTTCTCCCGCACGTCATGGAACTGTTAAGAAGGACATCAATATCGATAATCATGTAAAAATTGAGAATAGTGTTTTGTGAAACGTACCCATTGCTGTCTACCAGATCTGCTCCTTTCGGACGCCATCATGTGAATGTTCTCGCAAACGTAGAATGCACACACATCAGTCCCCGGCGCCTGCTTCAGGGCCTTTACGAGAATTGAATTTAATCAGGTAATAATTAGTCAATCATGATAATTAATTAATGGTATTGAAACAAGAATTAAAGAGATGGTAGCTAGCTAGCTAGTACTACTTAATTACTTACCTTGGGTCGATACCAAAACATCTTTTTTGCCCATTTTCCTGGAGTCACCTTGATGAACTTTGCCCAAGCCCTGCCGGCCGGCAAAGAAAATTAATAAAGGGGTTATTAAATAGTTCATATCAGGAAATGACGAACTAAATAGGCCGAGATATAGTTAATAATGATTGAAATTACCTGTTGACTATCCCCTTCAAGATGGTGTAGTCACTTTCTTTTTTAAGTAGTGAGTCCATTACTTCAACTTTTCCTTCGTCAACTTTAATGTCTAACAAGATCCAATGGAAACTGCATGCGCACACGTTTGCATGTCTTAATTAAGCGGGCATGTGCACAACACTAATCAACTACCCTAAACCCTATACACTTAATTATTAACATCTAGCTAGCTAGTAAGAAAAACAGAATTTGTAGTACAAGACAGTGTGACTCACAGGAAGTTGTAAGGAAGTAGTATATCTTCATTGGTATTGAGGCGCTTCAAGAACTCTAGCATGCTTTCCTCTAAACTTGCTCGACAACTTGGAATTTTCCATGTGTATTCATTAACGGTATTTGGGTCAATGAACCCAATGCCATAGCGTCCAGATTTTTTCATTTCATACATCTTCATCCTGCATAATACCACAGAAAAGAATATAGTGAGGATAATTACAGGCAATGGTTGATCAAAATGATCACTACAGCTAGCTTGAGACTTAAATTACAGAAAGAAATCACTTACAGACAATAGCAACTGACGATAGATTTGTCGAGTGCATCTTGATTGAATAAATGAAATAGTTCTGAATACTCAACAAACACAGCTTTCTCATGGAAGTAATGCTCCTCCTTGACATTCACCATGAGGGACTCTCGATTGGAAATCTTGGTAATGTTCATGTACCATTGATGCAATTCATACATTCTCGTTGGGAGGTTCTTGACCTCGTCTAGCTCGACCAAAGGTTGGCCTCGGACATATTTCCGTTTTATTTCCTCCTCTTTAAGCGGAGACATGGGCTCGATATCGAGGAGTTGTCCAACAGTGATCTTGAGCATTTCAGCCTGCATTATATGCTCCTCGGTTATTACCACATTGCACAGCTGGGAAACGTTAACGGTTTGCCCACATATATATAGGGCGCGCGTACTCTCATGTGTTGTTGGCACAACAAGCGGGGGGATCGATTGCGCCGCCTGTTCTCCCAGCTGGGGAACAGTTTTCCCGCATTTTTTGACAGCTGCTTGTTGGCTCGAGCTCGAGCTCGCTTCTTTCTTTAGTCGTGCTCGATGTGCCTTCCTGATTTGGTGCTCATAGTCTGAGTCAACAGGCTTGGGAGCTAGTTTTCTTGCCATATGAATAAAGTGGTCAATAACTTTCTCAGGCACTTTCTCCCTTGGCGGCGGTGCCGGTTTCGGTCCAAAATGGGCGTCCACTTGGGCCCGCACTATGGCTTTGTTTTGCTCCTCGGTCATGTCGTAAGGCCTCTAAGGAAGAGGAGCGAGGCTTGGACCATATTTATATCGCTTGTCTCCGCCTGTACCTCCTGTACTACCTCGACTCGTACCGCTACACACCATAGCTGCGGCGTGTCTCTTCTGCGATTGCTGAGGCGTCGGAGACGACTGATGTGGCTGAGTTGGAGCAGGAGTCTGCTCACGCATTGGTGGACTTGGAGGAGCGGGAGTCTGCTGACACGGTGGCAGACTTCGAGGAGGAGTCGGCTCACACGTTCGTGGACTTGGAGGAGCGGGAGTCTGCTGACACGGTGGCAGACTTCGAGGAGGAGTCGGCTCATGCGTTCGTGGACTTGGAGGTGTGGGAGTCTACTGACTCGGTGGCGGACTTCGAGGAGGAGTCAGCTGATGTGGTGTCGGTGGCCTTCGAAAGATGATGCAATCCTTTCTCCATAGGATGATACGATGTATGGCCTCTCCCAGTGTGTGCTGGTCGTCACCTCCAGGAATGTCAAGCTCTAGCCCCGAATATTGGTCCACCACCTCATCACCAAGACACTAGCATAGCCCGCTGGAATCGCGTTGCAATGGAAGGTTGCTTCGGGGGATTTGCAAAAGCAACGACGTCTGCCACCTTCATGGATATGTTCTTCATTTTGAAGTGTAGCTCACAGTTAGTGTTCTGTATGATGTCATCCACAGGGTATCTATCCAGCAGTGCGTCGCCTGGGGCGGAGCCAACGCTGCTTCTCGCCATGGATGGGACGGTGCTATCCAATGCTGGACGATCATCTGCTAGCTGCTGCCGCTGCTGAGACCCCCTTTCCTGGCTAAGTGAGTCGATCTGCTGCTGCTGCCGCTGGAATTTGAGTGCCAAGTCCGCGTGCCTTGCTTCTAGGCCTTGAAGGCATTCCACGTCCTGCTTCCTCTGCTCCTCCTCCAGCTTCCTCTTCTTCTCCTCCTCCATCTTCTTTCTTGCACGGCACCTGTAGTCGTCGTTCCATTCCGAAAAGCCCTCATACCAGGGAATAACGTCCTTGCCTCGTGTTCTTCCCGGGTGTTCAGGATTTCCCAGGGCGCGCGTAAGCTCGTCGTTCTCTCTGTTGGGCGTGAACACCCCTTTCGAGCATCTTCTATTGCGTCAAGTAACTTTTGTTCGGCTCCTTTTAGACTTGCCTTCTTCGAAACCAGGCCTGTCTTCGGGTCCAACGCCCCCCCATGCGCATAAAACCAAGTTCTGCACCTGGGGGGCCAGCTCCTAGTAACCGGAGTGACCCCTGCATCGTCCATCTCTTGCTCAGACTTATCCCACTTAGGCATTGCCACCGCGTAGCCACCTGGCCCCAGCCTATGGAACTGCGTCTTTTTTCCGGCATTGGCCTTATTTTTTCTCGACCGTTCCCTAGATAATTCTAATTCCTTGAATTTCACGAAAGCGGGCCAGTGTTCTCTTTGCTTCTCCAGTGTTCCCTTGAATTCTGGAGTCTTCCTTTCTGCAGCAACGTAGTTGGCCCATACAGTTTTCTTGTGGGTGTTGAGTGCAATTGCCATCTTCTTAAGAGCAGCGTCCTTGACTTTCTGCACATCTGCATCAGTGAAATAATCTGGTAGGGTGAAATGTTCCATCAGAGATTCCCAAAGCTTTTCTTTTGCTCTGTCGTCGACCCAAGTAACATCTGGACGTTTAGTTTTTGGCTCTTTCCATTCTTGAATGGAGATCGGGATTGGTCCTTCACAAGAACTCCGCACTGACGAACGAACTTGTTCGCAATGTTCTTAGGCATGAGGGGTTCGCCACTAGCTTTGATGGAATCGATGTTGTACTTTACACCCTCCTTCAACTTTTTGCCCGGGCCTCGCTTTGTCCTGCTGTCTGTAGAAGCAGATTTGCTCGATCCGGAGGGCTGAAAGAAGAAAGATCGATTCGTTAATATATCTTCAAATAAAAAAACATGTGATGATCACTAGATGCCTGCTTATATAAATATACATCGCCGGTAGTCTTTGTTATTTCAAGATCAACATTGTATGCGTCATCATAATCATTGTCTGCATCATCATAATCATAATCATAGTTCATGACTTCATCAGCTCGGTCGTCAAGATCGAATATTTTTTCATCACCCTCCCTGGTAGCGCCCCCGGCCCCTCCACTGCTGGCATGCGGTGGTTCGATGGAGCGCCGGCCCGAAGGCCCCACCGGTCGTGGATCATCTTTATTGGCAACGACGACGAGGCTCCGGATGGTGGCTCTCCACTCGTCGAGCTTCTCCGCAGCAGGAGGGAAGTCGAGGAGCAGCTGCGCGCGCCAAAGCTTCTGCTGGCGTGGGTGGTGGTGACAGCTGCGTGGACCGCGGCGCGCTTCGACTTCTAACTACGTTAGAAGGAGCTCTACCACGGCCCAGCGGCTGCGTGCCATTTTCGCCAGCACTTCGGCGAGCATGCTGGACTCCTTCGTCTCGCGGACGATGCACAGGGCTCTTCCCACGGCGGTGTCTGGGGTCTCCAGCGTGGTGGCGCTGCTCGTCGCGCGCACCCTGGGAAGAGCGCGCTGTGGGCGCCGGCGTGGGCGTCTTCGAGGTTGCTGCGCCGCCCGTGGGTGGCACAACGACACTCCTGGAGGGCCCCGCGCCGCCTGCGGGGGGCCCAGCTCCTCCTTTGGATTTGGCGGCGTGCGGCCCGTCGCCTAGCGCACGAACAACGCTGCTCGCCAGGCTCTGACTGCCAGAGCGATGCTGGTGCTCGCGGACTGCGGCTCGGGTTCTGTCCGCGACCGGACCGCTGCTCGCCCGCACTGGCACGGGCTGCTCGGCTCCCGACGTGCCGACCGCTGTGATCATCTTCTTCTTGGGAGCCATGGCGATGAAGAACTGCTAGGTTAACTACTAGACCAGATTCTCACAACTGCGCCCCCCTACCTGGCGCGCCAAAGATGTCGGTGGGAAACGACACCTATGGGATCACAAGAATCCCTACTACGGTTGCTGGGGCGCGGGGTTGTGAGAAGAGCAGGATTAGCAGTCAACACAAGGATCATTTACCCAGGTTCGGGCCGCGAGGATGCGTAATACCCTAGTCCTGCTTTGGTGGATGTATTTCAGAGAGTTCTTGGGCTCTCGAACTAGCTATGGTGGCTGCGTAGTCCAAAAGAGCCGAATCCCTCTCCAGTATGCCAAGGGCCTCCTTTTATAGTCGGAAGGGGCTGCCACACTGGCACACAGGAGGTGGAAAGGCCTACAGTGCTGCGAGCTTATCACCCGTATTACAGGACAAGACGCATTTAATGCGCCACTTAGGTGTCCCCTTGCTTTATCAGGGACGGGAACGAGGCCCGTCTCGTCCATTGCCGCCTCGCCTCGCTTCGACACACGCCCAGACCAGCGGTGCATGTGGCGCCATGTAGGCAGGCAGGCAGCTGAGGTGGCGCGGTGGTAGGGTCTTCATGAAGATCTGCATGCCACCACGCAGGTGCTTGCTGAGTTGGCGTAGAGGCCGCCCGTCGCCACATAGGTGCCTGCCCAGCTGGTTGAGCTAGCAGCTGCTTGGGGACGGCAGTGGAGTCTTGGTCGACGCGGGCCTGGCTGTGGCCTCGCCGACACCCTCGCCAAGGGCCTTGCCGGGGGCCCGGCAAGGGCCTTATCGGGGGCCCGACAAGGGTCTTTCCGTGGCGTTGTAGTCATTCCCGGCAAGGCGCTTGCCCGGGGTCTTGTGGATCTCCTTGGCAAGGATCCCACCGAGGGTCACCGTCTTCTTGTCCTCATTTGATCTTATATCTCTATGGTCTTGACAAAGATCTGCATGCCACAAAGGAGGTGCCTCCCGAGCCTTTGTTCCAACGTAGTTGACTATGTTGGAAGCCGTGGGCTCAAGGGTGACGCACTCCGCTGGTGTGGGGCGAGCTGCCCCGGCAAGGCCCTTGCCGGGGCCGCTGAGGCTGCCCCATCAAGGGTCTTGCCGGGGCCGCTGAGGCTGCCCCATCAAGGGTCTTGCCGGGGGAACCCGCCTCGTCCCTATGCTCTTTGGTATCTTTGGTGTTGGCATTGCCTTGGCCGTCTTGTGCTTCGGCTTCTCTCCGAGTTCCCTCCTTTGTCCTGCTACGTGTGGCCGTGGCGCGCGGCTCTGACTGCCCGTGCACAAGTAAAGGGGTATAAAGGTGTGCCCCTACTTTTGTACACCGACACATATCCTCACCGCGTCCATGTAGATTATGTCGGCAATTTTTGAATGAAAAGTTTGTTGCAAGTGATGACATAATTCAAACAAAGACATGACTCCATCGCCAAGCCAGTAGAGTTGTGAATTACTAGGCCAAGCTTGCGCTTAGTTACTTTTTAAGTCGAGTCTCACTATACCACTTGGGTAATAAAGTAGACATGAGCACATGAAGTATTCAAAGATAAGGAATGACATCACGAGATAACACAAAAATAATCAAGACCATGTTCCACCGTTGCTAAGAATATAATACAGTAAATACAATATAGCAAGATACCACATGAAAATAGATATACTTTTTTGGTTGGGAGATGAATATGTTGAGTTTCTATTTACATGTACAAGTGAACTATATGGAAACTAACATGTATTTCCTATATATTGGATGTAATAACATCTTCTATTATCGGCAAGAGGGAGTACATGATTGTCTAATATCATAAACAACTTGTAACAAGTAATAGCGTTCACGGAAAAACGTTTCGGCAGAAATAGGGTTGGGCGATCGCAAGGGCGACCTTGCTAGGGTTTCGGCCGCCGCCACCGCCGGCGGTGTTGGCGGCAACAAATCCGGCGCTGGTGTAGGCGTCGTCTGCTGTTCTTCTCCTGCTCCTCTGCTGGGCCTTGTAGTCCATGGAAAGTGCGGGCGTAAAAGGCATGTGTGCTAACTAGATTGGGTGGTGATCTTGGCTACGGTCTCACCGGAGTTGTCTGCAGTCCCAGCATGCTACGATGTGGTGCTGGTTTGTTTGTACCAGCGCGGATCTCTGTTGTGTGAGGTTCTGTGATTGGTTTTTCATCTCTTGCTTTGTCAAGATTTTTGTCTTTACTACGTGAAGTTCAATAGCTTTCGTCGGCGCCTGTCGAGTGGAAGCTGGAGGATCGCCGGGAGCAATGAAAACCTTAGCATGGAATTGCTGTGGAATGCTTTCGCCCACAGCAATTAGAGAGCTCTTGGATCTCCAAGGGCGGCTGAAAGCGGATGTGGTCTTTCTGTCGGAATCACATCTGAGCAAAGATAAGGCAGAAGTTTTGAGAGTTATGTTAGGATTTGATCAGTTTCACTTAGTGGCCAGTGATGGTCGTGCTGATGGACTTGTACTCTACTACAACTTAGCAAATGAAGTGGTTTTGAATTATTCCTCGGATAATTTTATTGATGGCATAGTGATGGATGGGAGTAACCCAGCTTAGCGAATTACAGGATTCTATGGAGAACCGAGTTGGGAGAGGAAACACCTCTCTTGGACGTACTTGCGAGACATCCACGCAAATAATTCTGGGCCATGGATGATCATTGGCGACTTCAACGAAATTACCAAGATGAGTGAAAAGGAAGGTGGTAATATCCGACCTGATCACTACATGCGGGATTTCAGAGATTGCATCGAGGACTGCGGGTTACAGGAAGTGATGATGATTGGTGATACTTTCACATGGAGCCGAGAGGCTGTCAGAGAGCGGCTTGACAGGGCTCTGTACAACGAGATGTGGGCAGAAAAATTTCCTTATGTGGCCCTAGTGCATGAACATCATATCCACTCAGACCACAGGCCTATTTTGCTTGACACTGAGTATTTCAAAGGGCTCATGGGGCAACAGCAGAATCGGAAACGAATGTTTGAAGCCCACTGGTTGGACGAAGGGACAGTGAACGAGATTATCAATTCGGCTTGGGTGCGTGCCAAGTTAGCTGGATTAGGTCCCTCCCTAGCGGACCGCACAAAGGCTGTGCTGAATGATCTGCACGAGTGGGATCGTGAGACCCTCAAGAGTCCCAAGAAGAGAATAAATAAGTTAAAGAAAGACTTGGAGAAGGTCAGGAGGGGGCCGAACACTGCTGAGAGCCGGCAGAAAATGAAAGATATCCAGGTTTTGATTGAAAACCTGCTGGATCAAGAAGAGCTTATCTGGCTCCAACGCGGTAGAGCAAATTGGCTGTTGCATGGGGACCGTAACACAGCTTACTTTCATAAAGCAGCTTCGGCATGTAAGAAGAGGAATTGCATTAAGAAGTTACTTGATGACACCGGAGTGTGGAAGGAAACTGAGGAGGACATTAATACCATTATTTCAGATTACTTTTCTGTTCTATTCACAGCACAGGTGCATCAGCCGGACCTGAATGTGTTGTCCAAGGTACAACATCGTGTAACGGAGGACATGAATATTGCTCTTATGGCTCCCTACATGGCAGAGGAGGTTCGGAAAGCTTTGTTCTCGATTGGTGACCTCAAAGCTCCCGGGCCGGATGGATTGCATGCAGTTTTTTATAAGAGGTTTTGGCCAATGCTAGGGGAAGATCTTGTGATGGAAGTTCTTACTGCAGTTAACTCAGAGGTGATGCCACTAGGATGGAATGACACAACTATTGTTATGATCCCCAAGGTAAACACACCTGAGAAAGTTACACAGTTCAGACCTATTAGCTTGTGCAATGTGGTCTATAAAACTATTTCAAAGATGATTGCTGCAAGACTGAAAATTTTGCTCCCAGAAATCATTAGTCCCACACAGAGTGCCTTTGTTCCAGGGAGGCTCATCACTGACAATGTCTTAATAGCCTATGAGAGTCCCCATGCAATTAAACAGAAGAAAAAAGGTAAAGAGGGATGGTGTGCGGTAAAATTGGATATGCATAAAGCCTATGATCGTGTTGAGTGGGTTTTCTTGGAGGCAATGCTATTAAAACTAGGATTCAGGGCTGATTGGGTTAATATGATCATGGTTTGTGTATCATCCGTGGAGTACAGAGTAAGATACAATTCGGTTGAAACAGATACTATCAAACCTTCGCGTGGCCTTCGCCAGGGTGACCCATTATCACCCTACTTATTTTTGCTGGTTACTAAGGGACTGACAGCTAAATAAGGTGCAGAAAGGTGGCCCAATCCTTTCTGTAGCAAAGGACAAGCCAGGACAAACTCTTATATGAAGGAAAACGCTCCCGAGGACACATGGGAATTATCGTCAAGCTAGTTTTCATCACGCTCATATGATTCGCGTTCGTTACTTTGATAATTTGATATGTGGGTGGACCGGTGCTTGGGTACTGCCCTTTCTTGGACAAGCATCCCACTTATGATTAACCCCTATTGCAGGCATCCGCAACTACAAAAGAAGTATTAAGGTAAACCTAACCATAGCATGAAACAAGTGGATCCAAATCAGCCCCTTACGAAGCAACTTATAAACTAGGGTTTAAGCTTCTGTCACTCTAGCAACCCATCATCTACTTATTACTTCCCAATGCCTTCCTCTAGGCCCAAATAATGGTGAAGTGTCATGTAGTCAACGTTCATATAACACCACTAGAGGAGAGACAACATTCATCTCTTCAAAATATCGAACGAATACCAAATTCACATGATTACTAATAGCAAGACTTCTCCCATGTCCTCAGGAACAAACGTAACTACTCACAAATCATATTCATGTTCATAATCAGAGGGGTATTAATATGCATAAAGGATCTGAACATATGATCTTCCACCAAATAAACCAACTAGCATCAACTACAAGGAGTAATCAACACTACTAGCAACCCACAAGTACCAATCTGAGGTTTTGGTACAAAGATTGGATACAAGAGATGAACTAGGGTTTGAGAGGAGATGGTACTAGTGAAGATGTTGATGGAGATTGACCCCCTCCCGATGAGAGGATCGTTGGTGATGACGATGGTGATGATTTCCCCCTCCTGGAGGGAAGTTTCCCCGGCAGAACAGCTCTACCGGAGCTCTAGATTGGTTCCGCCTCGTGGCGGCGGAGTTTCGTCCCGTAAGCTTCCTTATGATTTTTTCCAGGGTAAAAGACTTCATATAGCAGAAGATGGGCACCGGAGGGCTGCCAGGTGGCCCACGAGGCAGGGGGCGCGCCCAGGGGGTAGGGCGCGCCCCCCACCCTCGTGGCCAGGGTGTGGGCCCCTCTGGTGGATTCTTTCTCCAGTATTTTTTATTAATTCCAAACATGACTTCCGTGAAGTCTCAAGACTTTTGGAGCTGTGCAGAATAGGTCTCTACTATTTGCTCCTTTTCCAGCCCAGAATCCCAGCTGCCGACATTCTCCCTCTTCATGTAAACCTTGTAAAATAAGAGAGAATAGCCATAAGTATTGTGACATAACGTGTAATAACAGCCCATAATGCAATAAATAGCGATATAAAAGCATGATGCAAAATGGACGTATCAGCCACTGAACCGGATACTCCTTGCCTGCTTCCTTGCGCTCCACCACAATAGCCACACTGACATCACGGGCGTTAGCAGCCACATATAACAGCAATGGCTCTTTATCCACGGGGGCAGCGAGAACAGGTGGCTCGGCTAACTTCTTCTTCAAGTCCTCCAACGCTGCATGAGCAGCATCACTCCATACAAAGTTATCTGTCTTTTTCATCATCTGATATAGAGGGATAGCCTTCTCTCCCAACCGGCTTATAAACCGGCTCAGCGCCGCAATACGACCCGCCAAACGCTGTAGATTGTTAATACACACAGGTTTAGCCAGAGAAGTAATGGCTTTGATCTTCTCCGGATTAGCTTCGATACCCCTGTTAGATACCAAAAACCCCAAGAGTTTGCCTGCCGGTACACCGAAGACGCACTTGGCCAGGTTAAGCATCATTTTATAAACCTGGAGGTTATCAAAGGTTTCCTTCAAATCATCTATCAATGTCTCCTTCTTCTTGGACTTCACCACAATATCATCCACATAAGCATGAACATTGCGCCCAATCTGATTATGAAGGCATTTCTGCACACATCGCTGATAAGTCGCCTGGGCACTCTTGAGCCCAAAAGGCATAGATACATAACAGAAGGCTCCAAAGGGAGTTACGAAAGCTGTTTTCTCCTGGTCCTTAACTGCCATCTTGATCTGATGATAACCAGAGTAAGCATCCAGAAAACTCAAACACTCACAAACCGCCGTAGCATCAATAATCTGTTCAATACGAGGGAGAGCAAAAGGATCAGCTAGACAAGCCTTGTTCAAATCCATGTAGTCCACACACATGCGCCAAGTGCCATTCTTCTTAAGTACCAGCACCGGGTTAGCTAGCCACCCAGGATGAAAAACTTCAACAATAAACCCAGCCGCCAAGAGCCGGGCTACTTCCTCACCAATAGCCTTGCGCCTCTCTTCATTGAAGCGGCGGTGTCACGCCCAATATGCGATACTATCCTAAAGAGACTCGAAGGTCCCACCAAGGATAGAACCGCATATTGAAACACTTTTGCAAGGTGGATATCGTTACATCAACATTACATAAAAGATGGGGATACATACAAGGCATACAAATGCCGCAAGAATACATCAATATAAATGAGAACAACATCCGACTATGGATGAAACCTAAACAGAAGCTCAAACGACATCCACCCTGCTAGCCCAGGCTGCCGACCTGGAACCTATCCCCTGATCAAAGAAGCAGCAGAAGAAGAACTCCAAAACACGAAACATCGCTCTCGCGTCATGATCATCGCAAAACCTGTACCTGCAACTGTTGTTGTAGTAATCTGTGAGTCATGAGGACTCAGCAATCCCATTACCATGGGTATCAAGACTAGCAAAGCTTAATGGGTATGGAAAGGATAAGTGGTGAGGTTGCAGCAGCGACTAAGCAATGTATGGTGGCTAACATACGCAAATAAGAGCGAGAAGAGGAGCAACGGAACGGTCCTGAAGCTAGCAATGATCAAGAAGTGATCCTGAACTCCTACTTACGTCAAACATAACCCAGAAACCGTGTTCACTTCCTGGACTCCGCCGAGAAGAGACCATCACGGCTACACACGCGGTTGATGCGTTTTATTTAAGTCAAGTGTCAAGTTCTCTACAACCGGACATTAACAAATTCCCATCTGCCACATAACCGCGGGCACGGCTCTCGAAAGTTTATATCCCGCTGGGGTGTCCCAACTTAGCCCATTATAAGCTCTCACGGTCAACGAAGGATATTCCTTCTCCCGGGAAGACCCGATCAGTCTCGGAATCCCGGTTACAAGACATTTCGACAATGTTAAAACAAGACCAGCAAAGCCGCCCGGATGTGCCGACAAATCCCGATAGGAGCTGCACATATCTCGTTCTCAGGGCACACCGGATGAGCCAGACGTCGGGTTGGCATAGACCCTAGTTGCCCAGGGGGCGCCGGACATCGCTCGGTTTGGACCAGCACTCGAAGGAGCACTGGCCCGGAGGGGGGGGGGTAAATAAAGATGACCCTCGGGCTCCGGAAACCCAAGGGAAAAAGGCTAGGTGAGGCAAAACCAAGATTGGGCCTTGCTGGAAGAGTTTTATTCAAAGCGAACTGTAAAGGGGGTCCCATAAATCACCCAACCGCGTAAGGGACGCAAAATCAAGGAACATAACACCGGTATGACGGAAACTAGGGCGGCAAGAGTGGAACAAAACACCAGGCATAAGGCCGAGCCTTCCACCCTTTACCAAGTATATAGATGCATTAATAATATAAAAGATATTGTGATATCCCAACAAAGTTCATGATATCCATGTTCCAACATGGAACAACCTTCATCTTCACCTGCAACTAGCAACGCTATAAAAGGGGCTGAGCAAAGCGGTAACATAGCCAAACAACGGTTTGCTAGGAAGGGTGACAAAGGTTAGAGGTTCATGGCAATTTGGGAGGCTTGATAAGCAAGTGGTAGGTGACGCAACATAGCGATAGAACGAAGAAACTAGCATAGCAATGATAGTAGTGAGATCTAAGGTGACGGTCATCTTGCCTGAAATCCCACTAGGAAGAAGAACGAGTCCATGAAGAAGATGAAGCCACGAAGACGAACCACGCGTAGACGAACGAATCCTCACGATCGCAACGAAACGGGAACTATCGAGAAGAAGCACACAATATGGTAAACACACCACACATGAACAAGGCATGATGCTCAACCAAGTATGATGCATGACACAGCTACATGAAGCTACTCATGGCAAGAGATGATGCATACAAAAGCAACACATCAAGGCAAGTTTAAATAAGGCCGGAAACAACATATAACAAATCCGGTAAGTCCTCATATGCAAATTTCGAAATTGGTCCAGATCTGAATAAGCCTTATGTTCAAGTGGTTAAACAGCAAGTTAAGATGCACCAAGGTGATCTACACGAAATTCTAGTCAAGTTACATATAAAGTTCATTTAGTTCGGAGCTACGACCTAGAAGATACGAGCAAACCAAGTTAAACAT
Source organism: Aegilops tauschii subsp. strangulata (assembly GCF_002575655.3). Taxonomy (NCBI): domain Eukaryota; kingdom Viridiplantae; phylum Streptophyta; class Magnoliopsida; order Poales; family Poaceae; genus Aegilops; species Aegilops tauschii. The sequence continues at coordinate 467,573,846 of NC_053040.3, read as the reverse complement.
AGCATTGATGAAAAATGCATTCAAACATCAAGCAAACACCTCAAAACAAGGATGCAACAAGGTAATATGAAACTACATGCAAAACTAAGCAAGTTTCATATAAAGCACACTCAAAACGGAGCAACGGTGCAACACATACACTCCAAACAAGATATAGCAACAATCTGTCCAAAACAGCAACTAGGCATGTTGCAAGCATCATGAAAATATGCTACGGCACCCGAACATAAAAACCAAAGGCATGGACATGAAGTACAGGTAAAGCATTACAAAACATGAACACTGATCTATCTCCAGAAAACACTATAACATTCTCAAACGGACATGGCAAGATTGCAAATAATAACAGTTTCACAGACTTAGCAGAAATCACTGTGCATGCCAGAAATTACATCAGGTTGCAAAGTTTAGAGCTATCAAACAAGATGCTACAGGAACAGATCATAGCAAACAAAGGTATGGCATGAATCTACTAATTGCATATAACAAACGTCCCTTACTGACCACGAGCCAAAAAGGCACAGAAGATATAATGGCACCCATGTAAACATAGCAACTAATATGACAGATTCAGACTTGGTGAAAATAACAGTGCATAGCAGGAACAACGATAAGTAGGCATGTTGGTGAGCTTTAACCACTCAACACAAAGCAATACATGGCATAACAAGGTAACCAACCGTAAGATGGCATAAATGTGAAGCTAAGCATAGCAATAGCATAGTCATAGGGTACATGGATCACTAGCAAAACACATGGTAATAACGAACTTCATGTTAAAAGGCTGACAGCAACATTATTTAGCAAGTTTGGAGCATGATAAGAACAAGCTACACCAGGCTATAAATGCAAACAAGGGAATGGATGGAAAGAGCGTAATATTTATAACAAAACATCCTAGGTGAACATCTCCAGAATATGCATAGAATGACTAGTAGCAGCAGGTTTACAGGGCGTCACAATGTTACAGCTACAGACTTAGCAGAAATTGTCATAGAAATCAGCAACATCATGGAGGCTACTTTGCAAGCTTGTAACAATCAACACATGGTATATCATGAAAAGTGGATTGAACCACAACAAACATGGAATATCGTAGCCCATAACACATGTAGACATCATGCTCAAAAGAAAACCACACAAAAAGATACAAAAATGACAAATAAACAAGATCTGTTAAACTACAGCAGACAACATCACATAGCAGTCTTGCAACGATGATTAGGGCATCAAGATGGACTCCAACAAGCATGGCACAGTGGAACAAAGTGAAGAGCATCTCACAATGAACATTTCTACATATTATATGCATGAATCGGAGCACCGAGCACGAAGTTATGGCATGATGAACAGGGCAACATAATATGTAAATATTTAGGGACTTAGAAGAATTCTCACCCCGCGAAATCGGGACGGAGCCGTGCGGGATGGAGAGATCCGGGGCGGGGACGCGCGTTTGGATCGGTGGTCGGGTGGATCTCATCCCACCCGACCGGATCTGAGGCGGGGCGGCGGCCGACGACGGCGAGGTCGCCGAAGATGGCGGCGACGGGGCCGGTCGCCGGCGGTGGGAGGCGCGGGGCGGTGAAGGAGATCCGCAGCGGCGGCGGGCGGCGCACCGGCGAGGCGGCGACCGGGCGGAGCGGGGCGCCGGCGGAGGTCCGGGGCGGTGCGGGCGACGGGCGGCGCGGGTCCGCGCGGGCGGCGGCTCGGGCTGGGGAGGGCCGGCTGCGGGCCGAGCGGGCCGCGGGCGGTGGGCGGCGGCGGCTGCCACGTGGCGACGCGCCACTGGCTGCGGGCGGCGGCGGAGACTCGTTCGGTGGAATCCGGACGTGTCCGGCGGCGGAGGATGAAGATGGCTAGGGTTTGGATGCAAATTTCTAAGGGAGAGGTGTTTATATAGGTAGAGGGAGCTAGGAGTGTCCAAATGGGGAGCGGTTTTCGCCCACACGATCGTGATCGAACGACCGAGAGCATGGAGGGGGTTTGGATGGGCTAGTGGGCTGATTTGGAAGGGTGTTGGGCTGCAAGACAAGAGGGGCTTTCGGGGGACGCGGTTAACCGTTGGGGCATCAAACGACCTCCAAACGGAACGAAATTTGACGGGCGGTCTGCCGGTGATATACCAAGGCCAGTCAGCAAATCTCGGGCCATTCCGAGAACGTTTTTCTCCCGCTCATGAAACAAGGTCTGAGAGGGGCGACGGGCGCGTGTGGGGGTGTCGGAACACGAAACGGGCAACAGGGAAAAAGACCGGATGCAAGTTTTGAAAAACATGCAGATGAAATGCAGATGATGACATGGCAAAATGCAACACGCAAGCAAATGACATGGAAACAACGACGAATAACTGGATGGCACCTGGCGCATCGGATCCGGGGCGTTACAGGCGGAGAAACTGCTTGACCGGTTTAAACTTGGGATCAATATTGAGAGTGTGCTCAGCGAGTTCCCTCGGTACACCTGACATGTCAGAAGGTTTCCATGCAAAGATGTCCCGGTTCTCAAGGATGAACTCGATGAGCGCGCTTTCCTATTTCGGATCCAGGTTAGTGTTGATGCTGAACTGCTTGGATGAATCGCGAGGAACAAAATCAACTAATTTAGTCTCATCAGCCGACTTTAACTTCAAGGCCGGATCATGCTCCGTAGTTGGCTTTTTCAATGAAGTCATATCCGCTGGATCAACATTGTCCTTATAAAATTTCAACTCCTCTGTTGCACAAACCAACTCAGCGTAAGCTGCATCGCCCACTTCACACTCCAAAGCTATCTTCCGACTCCCATGTACTGTGATGGTCCCATTATGACCCGACATCTTGAGCTGCAGATAAACATAACAGGGCCGGGCCATGAACTTAGCATAAGCCGGCCGTCCAAACAGAGCATGATAAGGGCTCTTGATCTTCACCACTTCAAAGGTCAAGGTTTCTGATCTAGAGTCATGATCATCCCCAAACGCAACCTCCAGAGCTATCTTACCAACCGGGTATGCTGATTTACCAAGTACCACGCCATGGAAAACAGTGTTCGACGGTTTAAGGTTTTTATCTGTCAGCCCCATGCGATGGAAGGTCTCATAATAGAGGATATTGATGCTGCTCCCTCCGTCCATGAGTACCTTTGTGAACTTATACCCTCCAACCTGAGGTGCTACTACCAACGCCAGGTGACCCGGATTATCAACCCGTGGCGGATGATCCTCTCGACTCCATACGATGGGCTGCTCAGACCAACGCAAATAACGAGGAACTACCAGTTCAACTGAATTTACTGCCCTCTTATGAAGCTTCGGGTCACGTTTGCATAAGCTAGTGGTGAAGACATGATACTGCCCACTGTTCAACTTCTTTGGGTTGCTCTGATAGCCCGACTGTTGTTGACTTCCCTGATTATTCTGCTGATTGTAACCACCCTGGTTGCCTTGATTGCCGGATTACCCTGGAACCCTGAGCTTGAACCACCTCCGCCGTAACCCGGTCCATGGAAACCTGATCCTGAACCGCCGCCCGGTCCGTGACCATCTTGGTAAAAATTTGAATTTTTGAACTCCTTCATAATGAGGCAATCTTTCCAGAGGTGTCCGGACGGCCTTTCTTTCGTCCCGTGTCTTGGGCAGGGCTGGTTTAACAGATGCCCAAGATTGATGCTTGACGGTCCAGTCTGTGGGGGCGGTTTACCCTTACGGCGCTGACCATTATTCTGCGCATTGGTGTTAGCCACAAAGTCAAAACTATTCTCAGCCTTGCGCTTACCATTGCCTCCTTGGTTCGCCGGGTTATGCTGCTGCCCCTTGGTGTTGCTGCTCTTCTTTCCCTTTCCCGGCCTTTCATCATCAGACTCGGGGTCCTTGGTACCATCAGAGTCAGCTTATTTAACCAAGGCCGCCATGAGTGTCCCCATGTCATTGCAATGACATTTAAGCCGCCCCAGTTTCTGCTTCAGGGGCGTGAAAAAACAATTGCCTTCCAACATCAAGAATGCTGAATCGGCATTGATACGATCCGACGAGTGCAGAATCGCCGAGACCTGGCGCACCTAATGAGTCGTTGATTCACCTTCTTCTTGGACACAGGCAGCTAAGTCCACAGTTGACATGGGTTGCTTGCATGTGTCTTTAAAATTCTGAATAAACCGGGCTTTTAATTCGGCCCATGACCAGATGGAGTTAGCAGGGAGCCCCTTTAACCAAGTCCGGGCCGTCCCTTCCAGCATCAGGGGGAAATACTTAGCACAGGCAGCTTCACTAACATCCAGCAATTCCATGGCCATCCCATAACTCTCAATCCGCGCCTCAGGAGCTAAATCGGCTGTATAGTTAGGCACCTTGCGAGGACCCTTGAAATCCTTGGGCAAAAGCTCATTGTGTAAGGCCGGCACTAAACACGGTACGCCCAAAATTTTAAAGGTCACACCTGGCTCCACTGAAGTTCTTGCATGAACCGGAGTAGGCTGACGGGCCGCATACTGCGCAGCTAACTCGGCCTCTCGACGCGCTCTGCCCTGATCCACTACATTCTGAGCATCAGCTCCCCCTCCTGCCGGGTTATGCCCACGGGGCAGATTATGGTTCCGTCCACTGCTTGACACGGCCGGTTCTTCAATATGCCTGCTATAACTCCGGCTCGGGCGAGGGGTGGAATGAATCCTGTCACGACTATAAGAATAAGCCTGCTGCTGAACCAAGGCCATTTGAAGGAGATCTCTAGCCCTCCGTGTTTCAATCGCCGCTGGAGACTCCCCTTCCACTGGAATAGCTGCCAATCGTGACGCCGCAGCGATCATGTTATCCAAAGGGGTAGAAAAGTGACCCGGTGGTGTTGGCATGTACTGAGGCGGGTTATAGTTCTGACGAGGCGGGTTCGTCTTTCGTGGCTGATCCGGCGCTCCTGTCCCAGGTGCTTCAACCCGGTTTATCACTGCCGGGTTACTAGTTCCCGCTCCTGGCGTGTTAAAGAGGTTCCTTGCTTCATAAACCGGGGGTAGATGAGACCGATGCCTCCTCCTCATGACTTCGTTTGAAGCGTTCCGATCTAGCATAAGCCGGTAAGATTCCGACTGAATCCGCTGTGCCTGAGCATGCAAAGCGGCCCGCTCTTCAGCCATCCTGGTCTCCTCAGCTACCATGTCCTCCTTGGCCTGAGCTATCTGATCTCGCAGCCTCGTGACCTCCGCGTTATGCTGATCTTGATTATCTGGGTTAACCTCTGTGGTCAGCAATGTCGTTAAGGCGTCCAATAAACCAGACAGGACTTGAGCCGGCGGGCGCACAGGGCCTCCTGCCCCGGCTGCCGTTACCGCTGCTGATCCGGAGATTAATGCTGCCGCAGTTGAGGAGTGATGCGCGGGCTACGTACCAGCCATGAAGATCGCAACCCGGTTTGACAGTTCGAGGGGGTCCGGAATACTGTCGCCATCGGAACAGCCCCCAAACCGGCCATCTGGCAGTTGGTACAATGACTCATTCTGACCGGTGGATGACTCACCATCTGAATAGACAACCGTCTCACCATTGGATACCGGTTCAGATTCTGCACCATTGATGAATCCTACGAAGGCACGCTTCACGGCGGGTTGACCTCGGGCGGGTTTTGCACACTGAGCCGTCTCGATGATGTCGGTGCAGATGTCCGGCTCAGGGCTCGGTTCGCCGATCTTGCCAATGAAGACATGAATTCCGCCGAAGGGGACCCGGTACCCGTACTTGATTGAGCCGGCCTCGGGGCCCCAGCCTGCGTCGTCGATGTAGAGCTTGCCGCGACGACTCTTGGTCATCCGGCCCACAACGTATCCTTTGAGCCCTTCTAAGTTGCCCTCTAAGAACTTGAAACCATCGTGCCATAGCCCCACGGTGGGCGCCAACTGTCGTGGCATTGTCACGTCAGATGTCCTAGTGTGAGGACTTAGTCGTGGAGCCATCGCAACAAGATTAGCTTAAAGGTGTTAAACCGGACAAGGACATGGGGAGTTTATACTGGTTCGGCCCCTTGCGGTGAAGGTAAAAGCCTAATCCAGCTTGAGGTGGTATTTGCTAGAGTTTCGATAACCAGGGAGCGAATGCGCGTAACCTGGCTCTTGAGTTGTTGTTTCTTGTTCCTAAACCGCCGCCAGGTCGTCCCTTTATATACACAGGTTGACGCCCGGTCGGTTTACAGGATCCCGAGGCCGGCTCATAAACGTGTCCGGCTCAGTATCTAGTCTTTCCTACCTTACATTACAAGTCATACACCTATGGCGGTTCATGTCTATGGGCCCTAACCCGCCTCTGGGCCTTGGGCTTCCTTGTTAAGTTTCCTTCATAAGTCGCCATCTTCTATAACTTCATGGGCTTCAATATTGGCAATCTCTCCGAGGATAAACCGGCCCCTCCTGGGCGGTTTATACCCAACAGTTATATCCCCAACAGGTACACATCAATGTCGTTGCTGGCTTGCTTAGGGCCTTGGATGAGCACTGGCATCATAATGAACTTCCGCTTCATGCACAACCAAGGAGGAAGGTTATACATACATAGAGTCACAGGCCATGTGCTATGGTTGCTGCTCTCCTCCCCAAAAGGATTAATGCCATCTGCGCTTAGACCAAACCATACGTTCCTTGCGTCACCTGCAAACTCCTGCCTGTACTTTCTCTCAATTTTTCTCCACTGTGACCCGTCAGCAGGTACTCTCAACTTTCCGTCTTTCTTACGGTCTTCTCTGTGCCATTGCATTGCCTTGGTATGATCTTTGTTTTGGAAGAAATGTTTCAACCGTGGTATTATAGGAGCATACCACATCACCTTGGCAGGAATATTTTTCCTAGGGCGCTCGCCCTCGACGTCACCAGGGTCATCGCGGCTGATCTTATAGCGCAATGCACCACATACCGGGCACGCGTTCAAATCCTCGTACTCACCGCGGTAGAGGATGCAGTCATTAGGGCATGCATGTATCTTCTGCACCTCTAACCCTAGAGGGCAGGCAACCTTCTTTGCTTTGTACGTACTCTCGGGAAATTCGTTGTCCTTTGGAAGCATATTCTTTGTCATTACCAGCAACTTTCGAAATCCCTTGTCAGATACACCATTCTCTGCCTTCCATTGCAGCAATTCCAGTGTGGTGCGCAACTTTTTCTTGTCAGTTTCGCAATTCGGGTACAAAAATTTCTTGTGATCCTCTAACATGCGCTACAACTTCTTCTTCTCCTTTTCACTTGCGTAGTTTCTCTTTGCATCGGCAATGGCCCGACCTAGATCATCAGCGGGTTCATCTGATGCCTCTTCTTCAGCTTCTTCCCGCATTGCTGGCTCAGCTTCTTCCCCCATTGTTGTATCATCGTATTCAGGGAACCCATGGCCAGGATAGCTATCGTCGTCCTCTTCTTCTTCATTGTCTTCCATCATAACCCCTCTTTCTCCGTTCTTGGTCCAAACATTATAGTGCGGCATGAAACCGGACTCAAACAGGTGGATGTGAATGGTTCTTGAGTTAGAGTAATTGTGATCATTCTTATAGCCAGCACATGGACAAGGCATAAAACCATCCGCCCGCTTGTTTGCCTCAGCCGCAAGCAGAAAAGTATGCACGCCATTAATGAATTCGGGAGAGCATCGGTCATCGTACATCCATTGTCGGCTCATCTTCATTACACAACACCAAAAATACCAAATTAATACAAGTTCATACATAAAGTTCATACAACACTTAAATGCAACAAACAAATAACTCTCTAGCTAAAGCATTTAAATGCAATAACAAATGCGATCAAGATCGCAACTAAGGTAACAATTGATCCAACAGCATAATGATACCAAGCCTCACTATCAATGGCATATTTTCTAATCTTTCTAATCTTCAAGCACATTTCTCCACCTTGATCTTGTGATCATCGACGACATCCGCAACATGCAACTCCAATTCCATCTTCTCCCCCTCAATTCTTTTCAATTTTTCTTTCAAATACTCGTTTTCTCTTTCAACTAAATTTAACCTCTCGACAATAGGGTTGGTTGGAATTTCCGGTTCACATACCTCCTAGATAAAAATATCTATGTCAACTTGATGGGCATAATTTGTCATAAAAACAAAATGCAACAAATAGTCTAAAAAGAGAATATACCACATCCGAATCATAACACGGACGAGGGCCGACGGGGACGGATATCAAAACCATGGCACTATGTACAACAAACAACGTACGGGTAAGATAATTATACGACTAACTATATATCCAAATCACACAAGCATGAATTTTTTATATAAAAAAGATAAGAACAAGAGGCTCACCACAAGGTGGTGCCGGCAACGGGACGGTGCGGGCGATCGACGGTGGTTACGAGGAGATTTAGAAGGCACTAAGTAAATCACACCTACATATGCAAACTAAGTGTTATTTTGACCTCAAATTGCATATAAATCAAATACTGCCACATATATGTTGGGGAACGTAGTAATAATTCAAAATTTTCCTACATGTCACCAAGATCAATCTAGGAGATGCTAGCAACGAGGGAGAGGGAGTGCATCTTCATACCCTTGAAGATCGCTAAGCGGAAGCGTTACAAGAACGCGGTTGATGGAGTCGTACTCGCGGCGATTCAAATCGCGGAAGATCCGATCTAGCACCGAACGGACGGCGCCTCCGCGTTCAACACACGTACAGACCGGGGACGTCTCCTCCTTCTTGATCCAGCAAGGGGAGAGGAGAAGTTGAGGGAAAGCTCCGACAGCACGATGGCGTGGTGGTGGAGCTTGCGGTTCTCCGGCAGGGCTTCGCCAAGCACTACGGAGGAGGAGGAGGTGTTGGAGGAGGAGAGGGCTGCGCCAGGGGAAGGGGTGCGGCTGCCCTCTCTCTCCCTCACTATATATAGGGGGAAGGGGGTGGAGGAGGCGCCCTAGGGTTCCCTAGGGGAGGGGTGGCGGCCACAGGGGAAACCCTAGATGGGTTTGGGTGCCCCCACCCCTAGGAAACTTGCCCCCCAAGCCGGGAGGGGTGGCTGCCCTAGGGAAGGCACCCCCACCTCTCCACGTTATGTGAGATGGGGTGGGAGGGGCACACAGCCCCTTAGTGGGCTGATGTGCCCCCTCCCCTTGGCCCATAAGGCCCCCAAACGCTTGCCGGGGCCTCTGAAACACCTTTCGGTCACGCTTGTTGTCACCCGGTACTCCCAGAACAATTCCGGACTCCAATACCGTTTGTCCAATATATCGATCTTCACCTCCGGACCATTCTGGAGTTCCTCGTCACGTCCGGGACCTCATCCGGGACTCCGAACAACCTTCGGTAACCACATACTATTTCCCATAACAACTCTAGCGTCACCGAACCTTAAGTGTGTAGACCCTACGGGTTCGGGAACCATGCAGACATGACCGAGACACCTCTCCAGCCAATAACCAATAGCAGGATCTGGATACCCATATTGGCTCCCACATGTTCCACGATGATCTCATCGGATGAACCACGATGTCGGGGATTCAATCAATCCCATATACAATTCCCTTTGTCTATCGGTATGTTACTTGCCAGAGATTCGATCATCGGTATCCCTATACCTTGTTCAATATCGTTACTGGCAAGTCTCTTTACTCGTTCTGTAATGCATGATCCCGTGACTAACTCCTTAGTCACACTGAGCTCATTATGATGATGCATTACCGAGTGGGCCCAGAGATACCTCTCCGTCATATCGAGTGACAAATCCCAGTCTCGATTCGTGCCAACCCAACAGACACTTTCGAAGATACCTGTAGTGCACCTTTATAGTCACCCAGTTACGTTGTGACGTTTGAGACACCCAATGCACTCCTACGGTATCCGGGAGTTACACAATCTCATGGTCTAAGGAAATGATACTTGACATTAGAAAAGCTCTAGCGAACGAACTACACGATCTTGTGCTATGCTTAGGACTGGGTCTTGTCCATCACATCATTCTCCTAATGATGTGATCCCGTTATCAATGACATCCAATGTCCATGGTCAGGAAACCATAACCATCTATTGATCAACGAGCTAGTCAGCTAGAGGCTTACTAGGGAACAATGAGCTACGTATTCACACATGTATTACGGTCTCCGTTTAATACAATTATAGCATGAACAATAGACAATTATCATGAACAAGGAAACAAATAATAACCATTTTATTATTGCCTCTAGGGCATATTTCCAACAGTCTCCCACTTGCACTAGAGTCAATAATCTAGTTAACATCGCCATGTGATTAACACTCATAGTTCACATCGCCATGTGACTAACACCCAAAGAGTTTACTAGAGTCAATAGTCTAGTTCACATCACATGTGATTAAGACTCAATGAGTTCTGGGGATTGATCATGTTATGCTTGTGAGAGAGGTTTTAGTCAACGGTTCTACAACATTCAAATCCGTATGTACTTCGCAAATCTCTATGTTCTATCATAGATGCTGCTTCCATGCTCCACTTGGAGTTATCCCAAATGGTTGCTCCACTATACGTATCCGGTTTACTACTCAGAGTCATCCGGATAGGCGTTAAAGCTTGCATCGACGTAACCCTTTACGCCGAACTCTTTATCACCTCCAAAACCGAGAAACATTTCCTTATTCCTCTAAGGACAATTTTGACCGCTGTCTAATGATCCATTCCTGGATCACTTTTGTACCCCCTTGCCAGACACATGGCAAGGCACATATCAGGTGTGGTACACAACATGGCATATCGTATAGAGCCTATGGCTAAGGCATAGGGGACGACTTTGGTCCTTTCTCTTTCTTCGCCGTGGTCGAGCTTCAAGTCTTAACTTCACACCTTACAACTCAGGCAAGAACTCCTTCTTTGACTGATCCATCTTGAACTCCTTCAAGATCATGTCAAGGTATGTGCTCTGTGAAAGTCTTATCAGGCGTCTTGATCTATCTCTATAGATCTTGATACCCAACATGTAAGCAGTTTTACACAGGTCTTCCTTTGAAAAACGCCATTCAAACAACCCTTTATGCTTTCCAGAAATTCTACATCATTTCTGATCAACAATATGTCATCCACATATATTTATCAAAATGTTGTAGTGCTCCCACTCACTTTCTTGCAAATACAAGTTTCTTGCAAAGTTTGTATAAACCCAAATGCTTTGATCACCTCATCAAAGCGTATGTTCCAACTCCGAGATGCTTGCTCCAGTCCATAGAAGGACCGTCGGAGTTTGCACACCTTTTAGCATCCTTAGGATCGACAAAACCTTCTTGTTGTATCACATACAACCTTTCCTCATGGAAACCGTCAAGGAAACTTTGTTTTGACATCCATCTGCCAGATTTCGTAAATGAAAATGCAGCAACTGCTAACATAATTCTAACAGACTTTAGCATCGCTATGATTGAGAAAGTCTCATCACAGTCAACTCCTTGAACTTGTTAGAAACTTCCGTAGCGACCCGACCTCAAACGGTCAAGTCTCTGTGCTTCAGTGTCATCCCTGGATCGGTAATGCTGACACACACAGTACTCGAAGGATTTATAACAGAGTAGCAATCACACACTTATTACATCGAACGTCTCATAAGAGAACTTATCACAATAAATATGGCTTAAGGCCATCTAAATAAGATAACAGCGGAAGACTTGGAAGATAAGTGAGTCCATCAACTCCAACGGCATAGCTGAGATGCACAACAACGACCTATCACACCTTTACTCGTCGTCTGAAAAGTCTGCAACATAATACGTTGCAGCCCGAAAACGGGTCAGCACATGGAATATGCTGGCCAAATAACACAGTAGAGCAAGAACATAAATAATGCTATCACTATATGCATATATGGCTGGTGGAGGGTCTATGGTTACATGGTTTTCGCGAAAAGCCAAATTTTCCCTACCGCAAAGGAATATATTTTATTTAACTATCATGGTGGTTGGACAGCATTGAGAAGGTACCTCCAACTCAATCCCAATTAAAGTATTTATCAACCCAACATATTGAATTAGAGTGATGAGATGCATATGATAATCCAAGTACTAGATACTCAAGATGTCCATAACCGGGGACACGGCTAACCATGATTAGTTTGTACACTCTGCAGAGGTTTGCACACTTTTCCCCACAAGACTCGATCTCCTCCGTTGGATTTCTCGCACTTCATGGTGTTTGAGAAACGGATGACCGAGACACAGTCTTTCAGAAGCATTAACTCTAACCCCGGGTAGACAGTACCAACCTACATCCCTCTACATCTGCTAGCCTACCACTGGAAGAGGTCATGCAACTTACTCAACTATGCTAGAGCCCATAATAGCTTGTGGCTGCACACGGAAGTTTCTAGCTTGAACTATCTCAGATCCATTTGAGCCTGGGTGGTGGACCGTAGGATTATCGCATGGGTACTCCGGGATATCCTAGGACAACACTGGATTATCCAGGTGCCCAAACAAGCAATCCACCCATATGTGTATTAAAGTTGCCACCTTAAGTTGAATCATTAAATAATCATCTCACATCTGTCATGGATTCACTCACCCAAACCACGTCTACGAGCATAGCATAGCATAGAAGTATAAGCATAACGTAGAAGTAACTCCCAAGGGTTTGATAATAAACAGGACAATAGGTTCTACCTCATCAACTACTTCCCAATACCCACATGTTAATCACATCCTAATCATGCAGTGTTTGAGGGTTGAAACTAATGCATAAAAACTGGGTATGAAAAGAGTATGATCAATGTGTTACTTGCCTTGCCGACGATCCGCAAAACCTAGAGACTCGTAGTAGCACGTTTCGCACTCCGGAAATTCTATCGCAAATAGCATACATAAGCAATCAAGCAAAGATGCACGGGTAAAACTCAAATAAGAAGATCGAATCTGAAAACTCAACTGAAGAGATTCGATTTGCAAAAAGAATCAAATCAAACGGAGGAACGAAACTCAAACTACGAAAGAAACAAGATCCGATCACTAATCTGGACTAAAGTCAAATTTTACAGTACCAAAATCTTGTTCAAGTTGGTTAAACAGAAAGAGGGCTTCGAAACTAAGATCTAGGCGCTTGAATCGCCTGATTTCGATAAACGAGCGAAAAGTTATACTAGAACGAGAATCGGGTCAGAAATCGCGATCGAAAATAATCGCGGAAAACCCTGTAAAAAGAAAAACTGACGAACAGGCTAACGAACGAACGTTCGCTGTCTGTGACTAACGGGTGAATGTCGTTCGTTAAAATGAACGTACGGACGAACGTCCGCTAAATAAATAAACCGACGGAAAAAATGGAGCGATCTATAAAAAACAGATCTAGGGTTTTTGCCGGAAAAACCGAACCGGCGAAGAAAACCGGCGGCGGCGGCGGCGGCGAACTCCGGCGATCTCCGGCGAGCGGCGCGGGTGGCGGCGCGGCGGCACAACGGCGGGGCGGTGGCAGCAGCATGGCGGCGAGGCGGCAGCAGCAGCGCGTGGCGGCGCTAGGGCGGCGGCGGCTTAGGGTTTCGGGTGGGGCTGGCGGGTGGCTGGTGCGGCTCGGGCCTTCGGCCTTTAAAGGGCCGGCCGGGTTAGTGTCCCAGGCGGACACGGCCCGGTAAGGCGCTTACTTTTTTTAAAACGTGTCGCAGAAAAACGAAGAAAAGAAATACTAAACGGACTCCCAAAATCCTGAAATAAATTTTCCTGGTCCTCTAAAAATCTACCGGACAAGGTGAACATTTATTTAGGACTCTAATGCAATTTTGAAAAACGCGTATTTTTCCTAATATAAATAAAATAGCAATAAGATCCAAATAAAAAAATGTTTATTTGTTTTTAAATATTTTTCCTCCAATATTTCATTATTTTGGGGAAGTCATATTATCCCCTCTCATATATTTTGATATGAAATATTTTTGGATAGAAAATAACTAAAACAAATGACCCTTGTTTCAATATTTGACAAAATTCAAATATGAGAACGGTGAAATCCCCAACTCTCTCCGAGGGTCGTTGAGTTGCTTAGAATTTTGAGGATCGCGAAACGAAATGCAATAAAAATATGATATGCATGTATGACCTATGTATAACATTCCAAATTGAAAATTTGGGATGTTACAAACCTACCCCCCTTAAGATGAATCTCGCCCTCGAGATTCGGGTTGGCTAGAAAATAGGTGTGGGTGGTCTTTGCGTAGATCATCCTCTCGTTCCCAGGTGGCTAGAAAACTTGATAACCTTGCTGCGAGTAACTCAGCTAGCAAACTCAAGAATCTTGACCGGTTTCTCCTCATACGTCAGATCACTGCCCAACTGAATTGCTTCCAGGGCCACTGTATCTCTAAGCGGTATATCGGCCATCTCCGCATGGCACTTCTTCAATTGAGATACATGAAACACATCATGAACTCCTGACAGTCCTTCAGGTAACTCCAATTTGTAGGCTACCTCTCCCATGCGTTCCAAAACACGGTACGGTTCTACAAATCTCGGGGCTAACTTTCCCTTAACTCCAAAACGCTTAACTCCTCGCAGAGGCGATACTCGAAGATATGCTCTGTCTCCGATCTCATAGGTTACCTCCTTGCGTTTTGAATCTGCATTACTCTTCTGCCCAGACTGAGCTACCTTCAACCTGTCTCGAATCAACTTAACCTTCTCTTCAGACTCTTTGATCAAATCTGGTCCAAACAACTGGCGGTCTCCAACTTCATCCCACATCAACGGTGTTCGGCATCTTCTTCCATACAGGGCTTCGAAAGGTGCCATCTTCAAATTGGCCTTGTAGCTGTTGTTGTATGAGGACTCCGCGTATGGCAAATTGTCATCCCAACTAGATCCATAATCTAGTGCGCAGGCTCTCAACATGTCCTCCAGAATCTGATTGACTCGGTCTGTCCATCTGTCTGCGGGTGAAAAGCGGTGCTAAACTCTAGCCTGGTACCCATAGTCTGGTGCAGCTGATACCAAAACTTTGAAGTAAACTGTGTTCCTCTATCTGATACGATGGTCCTTGGAACTCCGTGCAGACATACGATCCTGGTCATATATATCTTGGCCAACTTCGCACTTGTATAGGTGGTTTTCACTGGGATAAAGTGAGCCACTTTGTTTAGACGATCCACTACTACCCAGATAGAATCATATCCTGATCGGGTACTGGGCAATCCGGTGATGAAATCCATGCCAAGCTTGTCCCACTTCCATTCGGGTATCGGGTCCCACTTCCATTCGGGTATCGGTATAGGCTGCAGTAATCCTGCTGGCTTCTGATGTTCGGCCTTTACTCTCTGACAGACATCACATATAGCTACATACTTGGCAATATCCTTCTTCATACCAGTCCACCAGAAACGGTCCTTCAAATCCAAATACATCTAGGTGTTTCCGGGGTGTATCGAGTATGGCGAGTCATGAGCTTCCTGCACTAGTAGAAAAAGGGCCTTTAGTCCCGGTTCTTACACGAATCGGGACTAAAGGCCCTCCACGTGGCCGCTGCCTGGAGGTCCACCTTTAGTCCCGGTTGGTAACACCAACTGGTACTAAAGGAAATTTTATGATTTTATTTTTGAATTTTTTTGAATTTTTTTTGATTTTCAAATTTCTGAATTATTTTAACCTCTAATCTCTAATCACCCCTCATCACTGCTCAATTTAACCTCTAATCTCTAATCACCCCTCATCATTCCAAATCATGTAACTTCCCGGACGATCACCCATCCTCTAACTACTCCAGCCTGAGCACGCTTAACTTTCGGGTTCTATTCTCCCTCGTTTCCAAGTCTGCACTTGTTGTTTTCCTGACAATAGTAAGATGTCAATCCTATTAACCCTCAGGAATTTAGCTTGAGCATGAAGTCACACATTTCACTGTTTGAGTTTGAAACTATTGTTCTAAAAAACAATAATTATTTAGTAACACTAATATTTCTTGAATAAGTAGTTTGACCACAGTTTGACCAGATTTGACCAAAATTCAAAAAAACTGAAATAATTATTTAGTAACACTAATATTTCTTGAATAATTAGTTTGACCATTGTTTGACCATAGTTTGACCAGATTTGACCAAAATTCAAAAAAACTGAAATAATTATTTAGTAACACTAATATTCTTGAATAATTATTTAGTAACACTAATACTTCTTGAATAAGTAGTTTGATCAGATTTAAAAAAAAATTCCAAAAAAAAACAGAAATTTGAGCATAACTTTTTTTCCTTTTAGAATTTGAGGATTCTAAAAATTTGCAAACAGGCCGTAGCCTGTCAAAATCGGATGCGGATTTTCATGCTGAACATTTTGATATATTATACGTTTTTTCTGACATTGTATGCAAAAGTTATAGCCGTTTTACATTTTCCCTACACTTTTTGCAAAACATGTCCAAATTTAAGTTTTTAAATTTTCCTAACTATTACATGTAGTAACATAACTACATCTGGAAGGATTTTAATTTTTGAAGTTTTTATCATTTTCTTTTGCTTTTTACAAAACTGAAAAGGCGATCCACAGGGGGGAGGGAGGTAGAGTTTGAAAATGGGACCTTTAGTACCGGTTCGTGCCATGAACCGGTACTAATGCCTCAAACCCCATTAGTACGGGTTGGTGGCTCGAACCGGGACTTAAGGTCTAACCTTTAGTACCGGTTGGTGCCACGAACCGGTACTAATGGGCATCGCACCCTTTAGTCCCGGTTCGTGGCACCAACCGGGACTAAAGGTCCCATTTGAACCGGGACTAATGCCTGTACGGTGCCCTAGCCGCTCGAACCGGGACTAATGCTCACATTAGTCCCGGTTCGTAATGCAACCGGGATTAATGCTCTTTTCTGGCCGAACCAAAGCCCTGTTTTCTACTACTGCTGAAGTATCAACTTCCTGATCTCCGCGTTGTTGGGCACATAAACATGGTCCTCAAACCATTAGGTGTCGTGCTCATCCTCACGAAAACCTTTGGCCTTTCCTTTGCTCATTCTCTCCTTTATCTCTGCAATCTCTTTGTCATCCTTCTGAGCTTCTCGAATCTTTCCCAATAATGTAGACTGAACTTCCATTGCTGCAACAAAACCTCTAGGAACAATCTCCAAACGAAGTTCCCTGAGATCCTCGGCTAACTCCTTTGGCAATCCTTCGCTTACGAGGGTATTAGCATAACTCTTCCAGCTCAAAGCGTCTGTTACGACATTGGCCTTTCCGGGATGATAGTGCAGCTTCATGTCATAATCCTTTATAAGCTCCAACCATCTCCTCTGCCTGAGGTTCAACTTCTTCTGTGTGAAAATGTACTTCAAACTCTTATGATCCGTGTACACATCACAACGGTTTTCGATAAGGTAATGTCTCCAAGTCTTGAGTGCATGCACTATGGCTGCTAACTCCAAATCATGCGTAGCATAGTTCAACTCATGCGGTCGAAGCTGTCGAGATGCATACAAAACAGCTCTTCCATCTTGCATAAGTACACCTCCAAGTCCTAAGCGCGAAGCATCGCAATACACTTGGAAGTCCTTGCGTATATCTGGCAGAATCAGCACTGGGGATGTAGTCAAACGTTTCTTCAACTCCCGAAAACTTGCCTCACATTCTTCCGTCCATTGGAATTTGGCATCCTTCTTCAATAACTCCGTCATGGGTTTCGCAATCTTGGAAAAATTCTTAATGAATCTTCGATAATATCCCGCGAGTCCAAGAAAACTGCGGATCTCGCTAACTGAAGTGGGTGAAAACCACTCAGTGTCTGACTGAACCTTGTGGGGTCTACTGCTATACCTTCTCCTGATATAACATATCCAAGGAATCTAACTTCCTTCAACCAAAACTCAAATTTGCTGAACTTGGCATACAACTGATGTTCCCTGAGTTTCTCGAGAACTAAACGCAAATGCTCCTTGTGCTCCTCTTCATTCTTCGAGTATACCATTATATTGTCAATGAACACCACCACAAAATTATCCAAGAATTCCATGAACACCTTATTCATCATACTCATGAAATAGGCAGGGGCGTTAGTCAGTCCAAATGACATGATCGTATACTCATATAACCCGTACCTTGTGGTGAATGCTGTCTTAGGTATATCCTTCTCCCGAATCTTCAACTGGTGATATCCCGATCGCAGATCGATCTTCAAAAACACTTTAGCTCCTTGCAGCTGGTCAAACAAATCATTGATCATCGGCAATGGGTACTTGTTCTTTATCTTCACTTCATTCAATGCACGATAATCAACAACCATTCTTAACGATCCATCCTTCTTCTCAACCAAGAGCACTGGGGCTCCCCATGGTGATGAACTTCGTCGAATGTAACCTTTCTCCAACAACTCCTTAATCTTCTTCTTAATCTCCTCCAAATCATTTGCGGGCATCCGGTATGGTCTCTTTGATATCGGTCCGGTGCCTGGCAACAGTTCTATCAAGAACTCGATGTCTCAATCTGGTGGCATGCCTGGTAACTCCTCTGGAAATACATCTGGGTAATCCTTCACTACTGGCACTTCCTCCTGAACAACTCCCATGAGAGAATTTACTTGGCCCCTCCTAGGAACATGCCTAGATACATGCTTGATCCTTTTTCCCTCCGAGGTAGTGAGCAAAATCGACTTACTCGCGCAATCAATGTTTCCCCCATACTTCGACATCAAGTCCATGCCTAATATCACATCCAATCCTTGTGACTCCAAAATTATTAGGTCTGATGGGAAAACATGGCTACCAATTGTTAAGGGTATCCGGTCGCACCATCGGCTGGCCATATACTCTGCTCCAGGTGAACTCACTAAGATGGGTGTCCTAAGGGCTTGGGTTGGCAACTTAAACTTATCCACGAATCCCCTTGATATGTATGAATGAGATGCACCGGTATCGAAAAGAACAAGAGCGGTAAAAGACTTAACCAAAAACTTACCAATAACTGCGTCTGGCCGCTCTTCAACCTCCTCCACGTTAACGTGGTTCACTTGTCCTTTGTTGAATGGATTGGGCTTGTTCCCAGCGCTCCCATTACCGTTTCCAATCTTTGCTTTAGGGCACTCTGTGGCATAGTGTCCAGTCTTCCCGCACTTGAAACAAGTAATGTGACTTAGGTCCCTCTTGGTGGGTGTGGCTGGAGTGGAGCGGTTCTGATTGTTGCTTGCTCCGTTCCCATTCCCATTATTGGAACCATTGTGGTTATGCGAACTTCCCCCATTGTGGGTATGACCTCCATGGTTATGGGTAAATCCTCCCGAGTTCGGGGTTAAACGAGGCTTCTGCTGAGCTCCTGAATTGTACCTTCCTTGCCCATACTTCCTCATGCGGCTCTCAGTCTGCTGCTGCTTCCCTTTCATCATAAGAGCCTTGTCTACCAACTCCTGGTAGTTAGCAAATGTTGCCACCATCAACTGCATGCTCATCTCGTCATTCAGCCCTTCCATAAACTTCTCCTGCTTCGCGGCATCTGTGGCCACATCATCAGGGGCATAACAAGATAGCTTACTAAACTCCTCTACGTACTGAGCCACAGTACGATTTCCCTGGTGCAAGTTGCGAAACTCACGCTTCTTCATGCCCATAGCTCTAGTTGAGACATGGGCAGTGCGGAATGCTTGCTGAAACTGATCCCAAGTGATATTGGCTATAGGGAAAGTGGCTGTGTAATTCTCCCACCATGATGCTGCGGGTCCATCCAATTGGTGTGCGGCAAAACGCACCTTCTCAGCATCAGTGCAACCTGCAGTGGTCAACTCCCTTCCAATCTTGCGTAGCCAGTCATCAGCAACTATTGGCTCGGTGCTACTGGAAAACACCGGCGGCTGCAACCTCAGAAAACGGGCTAAGTTGTCAACTGGTGGTGGTGGCGGAGGGTTGTTGTTGTTGCCTTGGTTCTGGACTAATATCTGCATCAAGGCATTCTGCTGCTGAATCAACTGGGTGATCTCCGGTGGGAAGGCGAACCCGGTGTCACGTCTTGGAGGCATCTGATGGGTGGAGAGATTAGAATAGAAATGAGGTCTAGTGAGGAAACACTACCCATATGCACATGAGACAAACACACAATCATATCATATCACTCAATCAATCAAGCAAGGGCATACAATCGGTCTAGAACTAACGTTACAGTGCTCGGACTATACTATATACATGGGAAAAGTCTGCTAATCATATGGTGGTCATCTAGAAATTTTGATCGACGGAAGACTCCATGATATCCGCTCCAGCTTCGTCTTCACAATCATCATCACTACCATCAGGGTCAGAGTCGGTGTCGTCGATGATGATGTAGTTCTCCGGACAAGTGGAATCATCGTCTTCTCCTCCTGGCCCGGGGTCTCCCATGAAAACTCCGATCTTCTTTATCAGGTCGTCATTCTTCTCCAATAGTATAGCGATTTCCTCCTTGTATCCGTCATGCGGAGACTTGAGTTCCTCTTCTAGCTCGGTGATCCGAGTCATCGCCTTCTTCAGATCCATCATGCCTACGCTCATCTGATTCTCTTGGCGTTGAATGTGCTGGTTTAACTCCTGGATGAAAGCTGCAATGGACCTGTCCTTCCTGGTGCTGATCATCTCCCATTGCTCGTCTCGGCGCCCACATATCTGGTAGATAGTATCCTTGAGATCCTTCTGGTAAACTACGTCGATGCGTCCCATGGCGATGTGGGCTGCCATGCTCTTTCCTAGACTCCAGGTTGGTGCATCAAAGGAAAACTCTATGGGCTCCGTAACTGGCGTGAATGTCCTTCCTGGAACTTGAACTCGAATCATCCAGCGCTCCCCTTCTGGTAAAGTCGCGATGTAGGTCCCGGTGAAGCTTCGTATTCTGATGTTCAGGTATCTAGTGACTTCCTTCAAGTGTCGTCCAAAGGGTGTGTCTTCATCCGGTTGGGCAAACTTGTTCCTCAAATCCGCCATCCTAAAGAGTAGAAACTGGAGAGAAGTCAAAAATGAGTAGAGAAGAGTGACATATGGCTTATCTTAGTGGTCGTGTCCTACACTCAGCGTGTGCTCTGATACCATCTTGTAGCGACCCGACCTCAAACGGTCAAGTCTCTGTGCTTTAGTGTCATCCCTGGATCGGTAATGCTGACACACACAGTACTCGAAGGATTTATAACAGAGTAGCAATCACTTATTACATCGAATGTCTCATAAGAGAACTTATCAAAATAAATATGGCTTAAGGCCATCTAAATAAGATAACAGCGGAAGACTTGGAAGATAAGTGAGTCCATCAACTCCAACGGCATAGCTGAGATGCACAACAACGACCTATCGCACCTTTACTCGTCGTCTGAAAAGTCTGCAACATAATACGTTGTAGCCCGAAAACGGGCCAGCACATGGAATATGCTGGCAAAATAACACAGTAGAGAAAGAACAGAAATAATGCTATCACTACATGCATATATGGCTGGTGGAGGCTCTATGGTTACATGGTTTTTGCGAAAAGCCAATTTTCCCTACCGCAAAGGTATATATTTTATTTAACTATCATGGTGGTTGAACAACATTGAGAAGGTACCTCCAACTCTATCCCAATTAAAATATTTATCAACCCAACATATTAAATTAGAGTGATGAGATGCATATGATAATCCAAGTACTAGATACTCAAGATGTCCATAACCGGGGACACGGCCAACCATGATTAGTTTGTACACTCTGCAGAGGTTTGCGCACTTTTCCCCACAAGAATCGATCTTCTCCGTTGGATTTCTCGCACTTCATGGTGTTTCAGAAACGGATGACCGAGACACAGTCTTTCAGAAGCATTAACTCTAACCCCGGGTAGACAGTACCAACCTACATCCCTCTACATCTGCTAGCCTACCACTAGAAGAGGTCATGCAACTAACTCAACTATGCTAGAGCCCATAATAGCTTGTGGCTGCACACGGAAGTTTCTAGCATGAAATATCTCAGATCCCTTTGAGCCTGGGTGGCGGACCGTAGGATTATCGCACGTGTACTCCGGGATATCCTAGGACAACACTGGATTCTCCAGGTGCCCAAACAAGCAATCCACCCAGATGTGTATTAAAGTTGCCACCTTAAGTTGAACCATTAAATAATCATCTCACATCTGTCATGGATTCAATCACCCAAACCACGTCCACGAGCATAGCATAGCAGTATAAGCATAACGTAGAAGTAACTCCCAAGGGTTTGATAATAAACAGGACAATAGGTTCTACCTCATCAACTACTTCCCAATACCCACATGTTAATCACATCCTAATCATGCAGTGTTTGAGGGTTGAAACTAATGCATAAAAACTGGGTATGAAAAGAGTATGATCAATGTGTTACTTGCCTTGCTGACATCCGCAAAACCTAGAGACTCGTAGTAGCACGCTTCGCACTCCGGAAATTCTATCGCAAACAAACAATAGCATAAATAAGCAATCAAGCAAAGATGCACGGGTAAAACTCAAATAAGAAGATCGAATCTGAAAACTCAACTGAAGAGATTCGATTTGCAAAACGAATCAAATGAAATGGAGCAACGAAACTCAAACTACGAAAGAAACAAGATCCGATCACTAATCTGGACTAAAGTCAGATTTTACAGTACCAAAATCTTGTTCAAGTTGGTTAAACGGAAAGAGGGCTTCAAAACAAAGATCTAGGCGCTTGAATCGCCTGATTCCGATAAACGAGCAAAAAGTTATACTAGAACGAAAATCGGGTCAGAAATCGCGATCGAAAATAATCGCGGAAAACCCTGGAAAAAGAAAAACTGACGAACAGGCTAACGAACGAACGTTCGCTGTCTGTGACTAACCGGTGAACGGCGTTCGTTAAAACGAACGTACGGACGAACGTCTGCTAAATAAATAAACCGACGGAAAAAAACGAACCGATCTATAAAAACGGATCTAGGGTTTTTACCGGAAAAACCGAACTGGCACAGAAAACCTGCGGCGGCGGCGGCGAACTCCGGCGAACTCCAGCGAGCGGCGCGGGCTGCGCGGGTGGCGGCGCGGCACGGCGGCGCGGTGGCGCCAGCAGCGCGGCGGCGAGGCGGCAGCAGCAGCGCGGGGCGGCGGCGGCGGCGGCTTAGGGTTTCGGACAGGGCTGGCGGGTGGCTGGTGCGGCTCGGGCCTTCGGCCTTTAAAGGGCCGGCCGGGTTAGTGTCCCAGGCGGACACGGCCCGGTAAGGCGGTTACTTCTTTTTTTTTAAACGTATCGCAGAAAAATGAAGAAATGAAATACTAAACGGACTCCAAAAATCCTGAAATAAATTTTCCCCGTCCTCTAAAACTCTACCGGACAAGGTGAACATTTATTTAGGACTCTAGTGCAATTTTGAAAAACGCATATATTTCCTAATTCAAATAAAATAGCAATAAGATCCAATTAAAAAATGTTTATTTGTTTTTAAATATTTTTCCTCCAATATTTCATTATTTTGGGGAAGTCGTATTATCCCCTCTCATATATTTTGATATGAAATATTTTTGGAGAGAAAAATAACTAAAACAAATGACCCTTGTTTCAATATTTGATAAAATTCAGATATGAGAACGGTGAAATCCCCAACTCTCCCCGAGGGTCCTTGAGTTGCTTAGAATTTCGTGGATCGCGAAACGAAATGCAATAAAAATATGATATGCATGTATGACCTATGTATAACATTGCAAATTGAAAATTTGGGATGTTACAACTTCTTTGAGACAAGTCGAGCTTCATAAATGGTGACATTACCATCAGCGTCTGTCTTCTTCTTAAAGATCCATTTATTCTCAATGGCTTGCCGATCATCGAGCAAGTCTGCCAAAGTCCATACTTTGTTCTCATACATGGATCCTATCTCGGATTTCATGGCTTCCAGCCATTTGTTGGAATCCGGGCCCACCATCGCTTCCCCATAGCTCATAGGTTCATCGTTGTCCAACAACATGACCTTTAAGACAGGGTTACCACTCAGAAGTTGTACACACCCTTGTCGACCTATGAGGTTCGATAGTAACTTGATCTGAAGCTCCATGATCATCCACATTAGCTTTCTCTTCAACTGAGGTAGGTGCCACAAAAACATTTTTCTATGTTGCGCTACTCTCTGGTTGAAGTAAAGGTTCAACAACCTCATCAAGTTCTATCTTCCTCCCACTCAATTCATTCGAGAGAAACTCTTTCCCGAGAAAGGACCTGTTCCTAGCGATAAACACTTTGCCCTCAGATCTAAGATAGAAGGTATACCTATACCCAATCGTCTTGTTTGGGTATTCTATGAAGACACAATTTTCCTGTTTGGGTTCGAGCATTTCTGGCCGAAGCCTATCGACATAAGCACCGTAGCCCCAAAACTTCAGAAACAACAACTTAGGTTTCTTGCCAAACCATAGTTCATACGGTGTCGTCTCCACGGACTTAGATGGTGCCCTATTTAAAGGGGACAATTGCATTTTTACCCCTAGTTGGTTCCTACCCACGGGTTTTGCCCTTACTTTTCAAGCTTGCTCAGTTTTGCCCTTACTTTTTCCGTCGAGGTCCCTTGAATGCCCTTTGACTGTTTGACCAAAACTTTGATAATTCATAACTAATTCATATGAACTCAGAAAATGCAAATAAGATATCAAAATGTTCAGATAAACATTACCTTTATGTGCATATCATTTGCATTCAGGACAAACACACCCTTTAAACTACCTGAGGTAATTAATGTTATTAACATTATTAAAAATAAAAAGGTATAAACAATATTTTCTCATGAATAAAAATTACATGCAAATGTAGGTGATGTTTTCTGAACATCCTGATATCTTATTTGCATTTTTCTGAGTTCATATCAACTTGTTATGGAGTTTCCAAATAATGGTCAAAGTCGTTAGAACATTCTTAACAAGATGATACGAACTCAGAAAAATGCAAATAAGATATCTGGATGTTCAGAAAACATCACCTACATTTGCATGTAATTTTTATTTATGGAAAAAATATTGTTTATACCTTTTTATTTTTAATAATGTTAATAACATTAATTACCTCAGGTAGTTTAAACGGTGCGTTTGTCCTGAATGCAAATGATATTGACATAAAGGTAATGTTTATCTGAACATTTTGATATCTTATTTGCATTTTTCTGAGTTCATATGAATTACTTATGAATTTTCAAAGTTTTGGTCAAACGGTCAAAGGGCATCCGAGGGACCTCGATGGAAAAAGTAAGGGCAAAACTGAGCAAGCTCAAAAAGTAAGGGCAAAACCCGTGGGTAGGAACCAACTAGGAGTTAAAATGCAATCGTCCCCTATTTAAAGTGAATGTAATTGTCTCTAATGCATAACCCCAAAATGATAGCGGTAGATCAGTAAGAGACATCATAGATCGCACCATATCCAATAGGGTGTGACTACAACGCTCAGACGCACCATTACGCTATGGTGTTCCAGGTGGCGTTAATTGTGAAACGGTTCCACCTTGTCTTTAGTGATTGCCAAACTCATAACTCAGATACTCTCCCCTTGATCAGATCATAGGAACTTGATCTTCTTGTTATGATGATTCTCAACTTCACTCTGAAATTGCTTGAACTTTTCAAACGTTTCAAACTTATGCTACATTAAGTAAATATACCCATATGTACTCAAATCATCGGTGAAGGTGAGAAAATAACGATATCCACTACGTGCGTCAACACTCATCGGACCGCACACATCAGCATGTGCGATTTCCAACAAGTCACTTGCCCGTTCCATTGTTCAAGAAAAGGGGTTTTAGTCATCGTGCCTATGAGGCATGGTTCGCATGTGTCAGGTGATTCAAAATCAAGTGACTTCAAAAGTCCATTAGCATGGAGGTTCTTCATGCGCTTTACACCAATATGACCTAAGCGGTAGTGCCACAAGAAAGTGATACTATCATTATCAACTCTACATCTTTTGGCATCAATGTTATGAACATGTGTAACACTACGACCAAGATTCAATAAACCATTCACATTGGGTGCATGACCATAGAAGATATTATTCATGTAAACAGAATAACAATTATTCTCTGTCTTAAATGAATAACTGTATTGCAATAAACATGATCTAATCATGTTCATGCTCAACGCAGACACCAATGCAAACAACATTTATCTGGGTTCAACATTAATCCCGAAGGTAGAGGGAGCGTGCCATGGTGGTCATATCATCCTTGGAAACACTTCCAACACATATCGTCACCTTGCCCTTAGCTAGTCTCTGTATATTCCATAGCTTTTGTTTCGAGTTACCAATATTAGCAACTGAACCGGTATCTAATACCCATGTGCTACTAGGAGTACTAGTAAGGTCCACATCAATAACACATATATCAAATATACTTTTGTTGAAGTTGCCAGCCTTCTTATCTACCAAGTATTTGAGGCAGTTCCACTACCAGTGACTGTTCCCCTAATAGAAGAACTTTGTCTCAGGTTTGGGTTCTTGGGTTTCTTCACTAGAGCGGCAACTGGCTTGCCATTCATGAAGTTTCCCTTCTTGCCCTTGCCCTTCTTTGAAACTAGTGCTCTTGTTAACCATCAACACGTGATGCTCCTTCTTGACTTCTACCTTTACGGCCTTAAGCACGACGAACAGCTCTGGGATCAACTTCCCTTGCATGTTATAGTTCATCACGAAGCTCTAGTTAGCTTGGTGATAGTGACTGGAGAACTCCGTCAATCACTTCTCTTATCTGGAAGATTAACTCCCACTTGATTCAAGCGATTGAAGTACCCAGACATTCTGAGCACATGCTCACTGGCTGAGCTATTCTCCTCCATCTTGTAGGCAAAGATCTTGTCAGAGGTCTCAAACCTCTCAACACGGGCATGAGCCTGAAATACCAATTTCATATCTTGGAACATCTCATATGTTCCATGGCATTCAAAACGCTTTTGGAGCCCCGACTCTAAGCCGCAAAGCATGGTGCACTAAACTATGAGGTAGTCATCAGAATGTGTCTGGCAGATGTTCACAACATCCACGGACAACGCCAAAGGGGTTGGCACACCGAGCGGTGCATCAAGGATAGAAGCCTTCTGTGTAGCAGTGAGGACAATCCTCAGACTACGGCCCTAGTCCGCACAATTGCTTACAATATCTATCAACTAAGTCTTTCTCTCGGAACGTATTAAAACAAGGAGCTAAAGCGCGAGCTATTAAACCACAACATAATTTGCAAAGACAATTTAGGCTAGGTTCATGATAATTAAGTTCATCTAATCAAATTATTCAATGAACTCCCACTCAGATAGACATCCCTCTAGTCATCTAAGTGATACATGATCCGAATCGACTAGGCCGTGTCCGATCATCACGTGAGACGGACTAGTCGTCAATGGTGAACATCTCCATGTTGATCGTATCTACTATACGACTCATGTTCGACCTTTCAGTCTCTTGTGTTCCGAGGCCATGTCTGTACATGCTAGGCTCGTCAAGTCAACCTAAGTGTTTCGCATGTGTAAATCTGGCTTACACCCGTTGTATGCGAACGTTAGAATCTATCACACCCGATCATCATGTGGTGCTTCGAAACAACGAACCTTCGCAACGGTGCACAGTTAGGGGGAACACATTTCTTGAAATTTTAGTGAGGGATCATCTTATTTATGCTACCGCCGTTCTAAGCAAATAAGATGTAAACATGACAAACATCACATGCAAATCATAAAGTGACATGATATGGCCAATATCATCTTGCGCCTTTGATCTCCATCTTCGAGGCACGGCATGATCACCTTCGTCACCGGCATGACACCATGATCTCCATCATCGTGTCTTCATGAAGTTGTCTTGCCAACTATTACTTCTACTACTATGGCTAACGGTTAGCAATAAAGTAAAGTAATTACATGGCGTTTTCATTGACACGCAAGTCATACAATAAATTAAGACAACTCCTATAGCTCCTGCCGGTTGTCATCCTCGTCAACATGCAAGTCGTGATTCCAATTACAAGAACATGATCAATAGCATACATCACATATATCATTCATCACATCCTTTTGGCCATATCACGTCACATAGCATACCCTGCAAAAACAAGTTAGACGTCCACTAATTGTTGTTGCATGTGTTTACGTGGCTGCTATGGGTTTCTAGCAAGAACGTTTCTTACCTACGCAAAAGCCACAACGGTGATATGCCAATTGCTATTTCCCCTTCATAAGGACCCTCTTCATCGAATCTGATCCGACTGAAGTGGGAGAGACAGACACCCGCTAGCCACCTTATGCATCAAGTGCGACATGTCGGTGGGAAACGACACCTATGGGATCACAAGAATCCCTACTACGGTTGCCGGGGCACGGGGTTGTGAGAAGAGCAGGATTAACAGTCAGCACAAGGATCGTTTACCCAGGTTCGGGCCGCGAGGATGCGTAAAACCCTAGTCCTGCTTTGGTGGATGTATTGAGTGTTCTTGAGCTCTCGAACTAGCTACGGTGGATGTGCAGTTCAAAAGAGCCGAATCCCTCTCCAGTATGCCATGGGCCTCCTTTTATAGTCGAAAGGGGCTGCCACAGTGGCACATAGGAGGTGGAAAGGCCTACAGTACTGCGAGCTTATCGCCCGTATTACAGGACAAGACGCATTTAATGCATCGCTTAGGTGTCCCTTAGCTTTATCGGGGACGGGAACGAGGCCCGTCCCGTCCGTCGCCGCTCCTCCTCGCTTCAACACGCGCCCTGGCCAGCGATGGAAGCGGCGCCATGTAGGCAGGCAGGCAGCTGAGGTGGCGCGATGGTAGGGTCTTCACGAAGATCCGCATGCCGCCATGCAGGCACCCGCTGATCTAGCCTAGAAGCTGCATGTAGCCACGCAGGTGCCTGTCCAGCTGGTAGGGCTGGCAGCTGCATGCGAATGGCAGTGGAAACTTGGCTGGTGCGGGCCTGGCAGTGGCCCCGCTGATGTCCTCGGCAAGGGCCTTGCCGGGGGCCCGGCAAGGGTCTTGCCATGGCGCGCAGTCGTCCCCGGCAAGGATCTTCCCGGGGGTCCTGTGGCTTTCCTCGGCAAGGATCCCACCGAGGGTCGCCGTCTTCTGGTCCTCATCTGATCTCATATATCTATGGTCTTGACAAAGATCTGCATGCCACCACGGAGGTGCCTCCCGAGCCCTGGTCCAATTGTAGTCGGTTGGGTTGGAACCCGCGGGCTCAAGGGCGGCTCGCTCTGTTGGTGCTTGGGCAAGTTGCCCCTGCAAGGCTCTTGTCGGGGGACTTCACCTCGCCCCTTTGCTGTCTTGTGTTCTTGGCCTTGGTGTTGCCTCTGACCATCTTGTGCCTCTGGCTTCTCTCCGGCTTCCCTCCCTTGCCCTGCTTAGTGTGGTCGTGGGCGCGACTCCGACTGTCCGTGCACAAGTAAAGGGGTCAAAAGGAGCGCCCCTTCTTTTGTACACCGACAGGAGCTCCCAGTCCTGGGCCACACATAAGCGCGACACATTGTTGGGCCAGGCCAAAACGGTGCGCGGGCAGGAGGGGCGGATTTTACTGCAGTAACTGTTCCGTCCGTTGTGCTTCCCCAAGACCTGCGCGCGACGTGGAGGGTCATGCGTGACGTGGGGGTCATGCGTGGGGCGGTTTCCGCATGCATACGTCACATCGTGGTAAAGAGGCGGCTCGCACCTTCCCCATAAAAAGAGGGAGGCGTGGAGGCGCGGCTCATTTACTGGATGGACCCGGGTCACGGTCTTCAAGGCGCCCACCCCCCCCCCCCCCGATCACGGGGCGGGGAACGGTCGCCTCACCTGTCCTTTCGACCCTGCTCGCTCGCCACGCGTCCTTCATGCAAGTGGCGGGCTGTGGAGTCGGGAAACCGGGCCGTCGCTGATTGGGGCAGCGGGTCGGTCCTGATTCCCTGCGCCTCCGATGGCTGGATTGGCTGGGGCGGCCGAGCCTCGACCCCGCCTCTTTATAAGGAGGGGGAGGGAGGGCGTCATCCCTCATTCCTTCAATATCCATCCTTCTTCACCTTTGCTTCTTCCTTCCATCTGCCATGGCGAGAGGAGGTGCTGGGCCTTCGACGGTGGCGGCGAGGGTCGCTGCTCGTCAGCGCGTCCCTCCTTCTCACGAGCCCGCGGTGGCGGAGCCAGCCACGAGAGGAAGGGGGAGGGGCGCGGCCGAGGTCGCCGCGGCGGTCGAGGGAGAGGGGGACGAGGTGGCGCGGCGGCCATCCCTCTGCCAGCGGTGCCTCCCGCGATGGAGGGTCACGTCGGGGACCAGCCCCGCGAGTTCTTCATCAGGCTGCGCCGGCCACCGCATCGTCGTCTTCGTCTCCCCACCCCCTTCGCTCAGGAGATGGAGCTCGACCCACCCCAGACCCTTAGATTGCACATGAGGGGCTGCAGGACCGTCGGCACGCGGGTCTACGTCGACTTCCCTGCTCCTCATGTTATGTATCTCCATCGCGGATGGAAGACATTTGCACGCATCCATAGCCTGATGGCGGGGCTCGTCCTCTACTTCAAGTTAATAGAGGGCGGCCTGCTCTCCGTCAAGGTCTTCGGAGACCTTGGAACTCGCCTGAAGTGCTGTGTGGAGAGCTCCTCCGATGATGAAGATTCCTCCTCAAGCGGGAGTGACGAGGAGGACAGTGACAGCGACGATGAGGGAGTCGAGCGGCAGGATGCTGACTCCGACTTCGACTGACCTCGCCGCCCCTCCCTCTGCCACGCGCCCTGCCGATGGTCTTCCTCGTCAAGCTCTCCATCGGGGCGCTCCCCGTCGTCTCCTTGGGTGGCTGGCGTAGGAGGGCCGGAGAAGGCGAAGAAGGCGGGTGGCGGCCGTCAACTCGGAGTACGCGGGCACAGACGCCTTCGTCGCGTATTGCCGGTCTGCCGCCTCATCTTCCAGCTCTTCCGTCGGCACCGAGATGCTCTCTTGGCGCCTTCTGCTCCTCGCACCTCGCCTAGGAACTCCTTTCGCCCTCTTGCTGTCTTGTTCCATCTCGTGAGGAGAGGGATAAGAAAGGGATTACGGGCATCTTATCTCTTTTTAGTTTGTAAGCCTGCGGGCACTTGTTAGCTTTGTAATCCCCCTCACTCATGTTTTTAATTCCGTACGAACTATACCTGTATGGGATGTTTTTAATGAAAAGGGGGTTTGCCGGGTTCTTTGTGCATGAGCGAGGCCCATGCCAAGGACGAATCCTTGTTATTTTTAGGATAAACATTGTTGCCCGGCAACAGGCCTTGCCGTCTCTCCACTTCGGTCGACCATTCTCGCGCCCTTGGCGGAGGCAGGGGCGAAGTAGAGTTAGGCCCCTCGTTCATCTCCTCGCCACCGCGGCTACTACGAAATTCTGACCCAGGAGGTAGCTCTTGGGTTCAGGAAAGGGGGAGCACGGTGGTTTTAAGAATATAAATGTGGTTTCACATGTCCCAGTTCTATACGGAAATGCATAACGATGGGATGAAAGACTTATCCGAATGCGCAGCCCCCGGCAACCTTGGCTTGACGTGGTTGGATCCTTGTATCTTCAGCCCCCGGCGGTCTTGGCCTGCCGGGGCCGGAGTGCCGGTCCGTTCTCTTCTTCCCAAGCGGCTCAACAGAGGTGTCCGCGTGCCCTGCGAACCAAAGAGAACAGAAAGATGCGAAACTCGACCTCTAGGCTAGGGGTTAGTCGCCGCCAAGCACTACCAACCCTAACTGAGGAAGAGACTTAGACCTAGCATGCATGCTATAACTTAGGGCGCCAGCACTTCGTTTATTTATTCTCAGGGTCTGCGCCTGGCTTTGTACAGAGGGTTACATGCCTTGCCGGCAAAGCTTGTACAAAAGGTGGCTTGTCGGGAAGCCCGGCAAGCCGCGCCTTATGGGTAAAACTCGCGAAGATGCTCGATGTTCCAAGAGTTGCTCACTGGGACAGCATCTTCGGTCTCCAGGCGGACTGCGCCGGGCCTGGTGACTCGTATTACCCGATAAGGGCCCTCCCACTTCGGCGTCAATTTGTTGGAATTCTTGGCCGACTGAACGCGCCGAAGAACAAGGTCGGCTTCCTCAAAGCTTCGGGCATGAACCTTGCGGCTATGGTAGCGGCGCAAGGCTTGCTGGTAGCGTGCTGCTCTCACAGCCGCCCGAAGACGATCTTCCTCAAGGAGCATTGCGTCATCTTGCCGCAACTGCTCTTGCTCAAGCTCGTCATAAGCGAGCACTCGAGGTGACCCGTATATGAGTTCCGTGGGGAGAACTGCTTCTGCCCTGTACACCAGGGCAAAGGGTGTCTGGCCGGTGGCTCAATTTGGCGTCGTCCTGATCGACCAAAGAACCGTCGGCAACTCATCAATCTAGCGCCTTCCGCTCTTGTGCAGCTTGTCAAAAGTCGTCGTTCTCAGGCCTCGCAACACTTCAGCATTTGCCCTCTCCGCTTGGCCGTTGCTCTAAGGGTGTGGCACGGAAGCAAAACAGACCTTGCAGCCGAGGTCTTGAATGTATTGCATGAAGGTGTGGCTTGTGAACTGCGTGCCGTTGTCCGTGATGACTATGTTTGGCACACCAAAACGGCAGACTAGTCCCTTGAAGAACTTGACGGCTGACTGTGCTGTCACCTTCCTCACCGATTCCACCTCCAGCCACTTTGTGAACTTGTCGATTGCAACGTACAAGTACTCAAAGCCCCCGACAGCACAGGGGAAGGGGCCCAGTATGTCGAGCCCCCAGACTGAAAATGCCAGGAGAGAGGGATTGTTTGAAGGGCTTGAGCTGGTTGATGAAGCTTCTTTGAATGGAACTGACACGCTTCACACTTGGTTACTAGTGCCGTTGCATCCTGGAGGGCGGTGGGCCAGAAGAAGCCTTGCCGGAATGCCTTGCCGGCAAGGGCCCTTGACCCTATGTGGGAGCCACATATGCCTCCATGTATCTCTGCCAACAGCTCCAGTCCTTCCTCCCGGGGGATGCACTTCAATTTCACACCATTCGGTCTTTTTCTGTACAGGACGTCATCGACGAACTGGTACAAGGCAGACCGATGGGCTACTTTTTCCGCTTCTTCCTCTTCCTCAGGAAGTTCCCCGGTCTGGAGGAAACGGACGGTATGTTGTGCCCATGCCGGAGCCTGGGGCTCGACGGCAAGGACCAAAGGCATCTCTTCTGCCATGGGGGCTGCCGTTTCTACGGCCAGGGCGTGGCGCCCTGCCGGAGCCAGCTGCCCCTTGGCAGGCTCAGGATCCGCGGCAACACCCTCATCGGCAGCCCCTGGAGGCTTGGCGGGAAAGTACTTGTCGGGGCCTGATTTCCTCTGCTTGTTCTGCTCCGTTGATGGTTCGACGGATGGTTGAGTTAACCAGAGCAAAAAGGTACATGGTTCCATAGGTAGCTTGAATGCAGCGCGCTTCGACAGGTAGTCAGCGATGTCGTTCTCCGCTCGGGGAACATGCTCCGCTTGTATACCGTCGAAGCGCTCCTCTAGCTTCCTGACCTCATCTACGTAGGCCTCCATCAACGGGCTCTGGTAGTCTTTATTGACTTGTCTGACGACAAGCTGTGAATCACCCCTGACGATGAGCTTCTTCACCCCGAGGTCCGCCGCGATCCTGAGACCGGCAAGCCGCCCCTCATATTCAGCAGTGTTGTTTGTGGACATCTCCCTGCGAAAGTGCATCTGGATCACATACTTGAGGTGCTCTCCGGTGGGTGCGACAAGCAGCACGCCGACACCGGCGCCTTGCAGCGAGAAAGCCCCATCAAAGTACATGATCCAGTCGCAGCTTGCTTCCTTGCCGGGGAGAGTGGTCTCCTGGATTTCTTCGTCGGGCATTGAGGTCCATTCTGCAATGAACTCCGCCAAGAATCTGCTCTGGATTGTCGAGGTACTTTCAAACTTCAGCCCAAAGCTCGACAACTCTAAGGCCTATTCCACAATCCTTCCGGTCGCATCTGGGTTGTGCAGTATCCGTTGCAACGGGAGGCGGGTGACGACAGTGATCTCGTGGGCTTGGAAGTAATGATGCAGCTTCCTCGAGGCCATAAGGAGGCCGAAGAGCAATTTCCGCACACCGGAGTACCTTGACCTAGCCCCCTGCAGGAGGGAGCTGACGAAGTAAAACGGGTGTTGCATCATCTTCTTCTTCTACACCACTTCACTTGACTGCGCGGGCACTGCACCGATGGCGCCGGACTCTGCCGGGGGCCTTGCCTTGCCGGCTGATAATCCCCAAGTGCAGGGAATCATCGTAGCAATTTCCAAAGGTGGAAGTGATAAGTATGGAGTGTCGAACCCACAAGGAGCTAAAGGTAATATCAATATTCTCTCAAGCCCTATCTGCCACTGATACGACTCTATGTACATCGAACGTTTGCTTCCAACTAGCAACAAGAAATAAAACTACGTTGTGGGTATGAAGAGGATAACTTTGTATGGTATCGGAGAGCTAAAACATAAAAGTAGGTGATGTTATTATAAATTTAGAATATATTACTAAATATTATAAATAGCGAGTGTGGAATAATGATGGATCGGTGTGCGGAATTGTCCTAGGCAATTGTTAACAAGACCGGTAGTCGTCATTGCAATTTCATATGAGGGAGAGGCATAAGCTAACATACTTTCTCTACTTGGATCATATGCACTTATGATTGGAACTCTAGAAAGCATCCGCAACTACTAAAGATCATTAAGGTAAAACCCAACCATATCATTAGAGCATCAAGTCCTCTTTATTCCCATACTCAACAACCCCCTTACTCGGCTTTGTGTTTCAGTCATTCACCAACCCACTAAAAGCGAATCATGAACGTATTGCAACACCCTACAGCGGAAATCCCTCACGCTTGCGCGACACGGAGGGCACCATAGGACAGCACCAACAATAAAACATACAACTCGTACCAATCTAGATCATCAATCAACCCAAAGACAAAGGATATCTACTCAAAACATCATAGGATGGCAACACATCATTGGATCATAATATGTGGCATAAAGCACCATGTTCAAGTAGGGATTACAGGGGGGTGCGGGAGAGTGGACCGCGTAAAAGAGATGAGGGTGGTGATGATGGTGGTGATGTTGATGAAGACGATCACCGTGGCGATGATTCCCCTCTCGATGGCACTCCGCTGCCACCAAGAGAGAGGAGGAGAGGTTCTGCCCCTTGTGCTTCCTCCTCCATGGCCTCCCCCCTAGATGGGGAAAGGTTCTCCCTCTGATCCTTGGCCTTCATGGCGATGATGGCCTCTCCGAGATACTCCTCCATGGCCACCGGTGATGATGGCCCCCTCCGGCAGGGTGCCGGAGAGGGCCTAGATTGATTTCCTGTGGCTACAGAGGCTTGCGGCGGTGGAACTTCCGATCTAGGTTTCTTTCTGGAAGTTTGGGTATATATGAGAGGTGTTGGCGTCAAGAACAAGTCAGGGGGGTGTCCGGGCTGTCCACGAGGCAGGGAGGCGTGCCCAGGGGGTGGGCGCGCCCCCCACCCTCATGGGCAGCCCGGGACTCTTCTGGCCCAACTCTTTGACTCTGTGGCCTTCTTCTGGTCCAAAAATAAGCTCCGTCAAGTTTCAGGTCAATTGGACTCCGTTTGGTTTTCCTTTTCTGCAATACTCTAAAACAAGGAGAAAACAGAAACTGGCACTGGGCTCTAGGTTAATAGGTTAGTCCCAAAAATCATATAAAATAGCATATAAATGCATATAAAACATCCAAGGTTGATAATATAATAGCATGAAGACTTCATAAATTATAGATACGTTGGAGACGTATCAGCATCCCCAAGCTTAATTCCTGCTCGTCCTCGAGTAGGTAAATGATAAAAGAAATAATTTATGAAGTGTGAATGCTAGCAAGTGCTTAAGTTTGATCAATGATAATTTCAATCACTTTTTCTAGCATCATTATATGTCATAACAGTAGCTCATCTCATAAAACTTTTCATGGTCAAGTAACAATCTATTCACATGTTAAAGTATAGATCATAAACTTTCTTGAAAACTAACAAATAGTGTTCTTAGTCATCAAACAATTGCAATTCATCTTATTTTCAGGAAGGGTCTATGTCAGAGCTTTGATTTAGCAAATTCCACATAGTCAACTATCATTTAATCTTTCGCAGTTGCTAACACTCACGTGATATTTATGGGTTCAAAGTTTTAATCGGACACAGAGAAAGATAGGGGCTTATAGATTCGCCTCCCAACCTTTTACCTCGAGGGTAATGTCAACAATAATAGTTCATGATAACTTACATCCAATTGGATATATATACCAGGATCTTTCCAACACAATGGGCTTGCCAAAGGATAAAATGTAAAAAGAAGAAGGTGAAGATCACCATGACTCTTGCATATGGTAGAAGATAAAAGTAAAAGATAGGCCCTTCGCAGAGGGAAGCAGAGGTTGTCATGTGCTTTTAAGGTTGGATGCACAAAATATTAATGCAAAAGAACGTCACTTTATATTGCCTCTTGTGATAGAGACCTTTATTATGTAGTCCGTCACTTTTATTTCTTCCCTATCACAAGTTCGTATACAGTTTATTTTCTTCGCACTAATAGATCATACATATTTAGAGAGCAATTTTTATTGCATGCACCGATGACAACTTACTTGAAGGATCTTACTCAATCCATAGGTAGGTATGGTGGACTCTCATGGCAAAACTGGTTTAAGGGATATTTGGAAGCACAAGTAGTATCTCTACTTGGTGCAAAGAATTTGGCTAGCATGAGGGGGAAAGGCAAGCTCAACATGTTAGATGATCCATGACAATATACTTTGTTTCGGATATAAGAAAACATAACCCATTATGTTGTCTTCCTTGTCCAACATCAACCTTTTAGCATGTCATATTTTAATGAGTGCTCACAATTACAAAAGAGGCCCAAGATAGTATATTTATATGTGAAATCTCTCTTCCTTCAATATTGTTTCATGAATTGTTCAAGTGAGCAATTCTACGTTTGCTAACTTTCAATAAGTTTACTACCTATACTTATTATGTGTGAAGTCATTACTCCCCATGTTATAAGCATATGAAACATATATAAATTCAGATTTATGACATTCAATTCATTCAACCATTTACTCATAGGATATTCGTGAAGCACATGAGTAAATGACAAACTACTCCAAAAGATATAAGTGAAGAACATTGAGTAGTCAAATAATTAACTAGCCATGGGAGGATTCTTTTTCATTCAATAATTCAGATCCAATGATTTTATTCAAACAGCAAGTAAAATTTAAAATACGCTCCAAGCAAAACACATATCATGTGACGAATAAAAATATAGCTCCGAGTAAGGTATACCGATAGTTCTGAAGACGAAAGAGGGGATGCCTTCCGGGGCATCCCCAAGCTTAGGTGCTTGTGTCTTCCTTGACTATTACCTTGGGGTGCATTGGGAATCCCCAAGCTTAGGGTCTTTCCACTCCTTATTCTACTCATATCGATATCTCACCCAAAGCTTGAAAACTTCAATCACACAAAACTTAACGGAACTTTCGTGAGATAGGTTAGTATGATAAAGAGTAAACCATTCACTTTGGTACTGTCAAAGACAAGGTTCATAATTGTTCTCACACAATGCCTACTGCACCATATCATTTCTACAATTTATATTGAGAAATATAAGCCATATAAACTAGAAAACAAGCAAACTATGCAATGAAAACAGAATCTGTCAGAAACAGAACAGTCTGTAATGATCTGAACATAAACCATACTTCTGCTACTCCAAAAATTATGAAATAAATTGGTGGACGTGAGGAATTTGTCTATTAATCTTCTGCAAAAATAATCAACTCAAAAGCACCCTTCTGTAAAAAATGGTAGCTAATCCCGTGAGCGCAAAGTTTCTGTTTTTTACAGCAAGATCACATTAACTTTCACCCAAGTCTCCCCAAAGGTCTAACTTGGCACTTTATTGAATCAAAAGCTATAAAACATGATTACTACAGTATCTTAATCATGTAAACACACAAAAACAGTAAGGGTAAATATTGGGTTATCTCCCAACAAACGCTTTTCTTTAATGCCTTTTAGCTAGGCATGATGATTTCAATGATGCTCACATAAAAGATAAGGATTGAAACATAAAGAGAGCATCATGAAGAATATGACTAGCACATTTAAATCTAACCCACTTCCTATGCCTAGGGATTTGTGAGCACATAATTTATAGGAACAAGAATCAACTAGCATAGGAAGGCAAAACAAGTATAACTGCAAAACTTTAAGCACGTAGAAAGGAAACTTGGTATTATTGCAACTCCTACAAGCATATATTCCTCCCTCGTAATAATTTTCAGTAGCATCATGAATGAATTAAACAATATAACCATCACATAAAGCATTCTTTTCATGATCTACAAGCATAGAAATTTTTCTACTCTCCACATAAGCAAAATTCTTCTCATTCGGAATAGCGGGATCACTAGTTCCTAAAGTTGACACTCTTCCAAACCAGCTTTCGATGATAGTATTATTCATACTCCAGAAGATATAAGTGAAGTTCATGGAGCATTCTACAATTAATATAGGCTAACCAATATCCAAGCTCAAAATGTATAAGTGAAGCACACGAAGCATTCTATAAAACCATACTCAAAAGATTTAAGTGAAGCACAAAGAGCAATTCTATAAGATCATACTTAAAAGATTTAAGTGAAGCACAAAGAGCAATTCTATAAGATCATACTTAAAAGATATAAGTGAAGCACATGAAGTATTCTATAAATTGATGAAGGGACATCTCATACTAGCATGGTTCTTAAAGAAAAAGAAAAACACAAAGGACACAAATCATGTGAACAAAACAAAAACCGAGGTATGCCGATAATTGTTGAAGAAGAAAGATGGGATGCCAACCGGGGCATCCCCAAGCTTAGATGCTTGAGTATCCTCTGAAATATTTACTTGGGGTGCCTTGGGCATCCCCAAGCTTGAACTCTTGCCTTTCTTTATTCTTCTCATATTGATAGCTCCTCGATCTTCGAACACTTCATCCACACAAAACTTTAACAAAAACTTTGTGAGATCCGTTAGTATAATAAAGCAAATCACTACCTTTAGGTACTGTTTAAAACCAATTCATATTTTGTTTTTGCATAATATCTAATGTTATATAACTTTTCCATGGCTTAATCCACTGATATAAATTGATAGTTTCATCAAAACAAGCAAGCAATGCATCAAAAACAGAATCTGTCTTAAACAGGACAGTCTGTAGTAATCTGGAAGTTTAGCAAACTTCTGTAACTCCAAAAATTATGAAATAAATTTGCAAATTTGAAAAATTTGTACAGAAGTAACGTGCAAGAAGTTTCATACCCATTTGACCTTCCAGTAAAAAATGTAAAATCACGCGCTACAGCCAAAGTTTCTGTTTTTTGTTCTGCACATAGCAAGCAAGCAATCTAGTCATCCTAAAACCAAAGCTTGGCACATTATTATTATAATACAATGGATATACACAAGGGGATAATTATTTACATAGAAACTTCCATGAAAAATTCTACATTGTTTCCGTGAGCATGAACACAAGTGCTCAAGGTCGACCCTCACTTCTTCAATGCATAACTTTCCAATCACTTCTCTTTTTGAAAAACTTTTTAGGCATGAGAGGCAAGTAATTTTTTTTGTATTTTCATCATTTTAATAAAATTTGTATGTTTCACCCACAACTAAACAGAAACAAAAAGGAAAAACAAAATCTACTTAGTGAAGAAAGCAAACAAGCACACACGAGAATATCAACCCCACGCTATTGCTCCCCGGCAACGGCACCAGAAAAGAGCTTGATAATCCCCAAGTGCAGGGAATCATCGTAGCAATTTCCAAAGGTGGAAGTGATAAGTATGGAGTGTCGAACCCACAAGGAGCTAAAGGTAAGATCAATATTCTCTCAAGCCCTATCTGCCACTGATACGACTCTACGTACACCGAACGTTTTCTTCCAACTAGCAACGAGAAATGAAACTACGTTGTGGGTATGAAGAGGATAACTTTGTATGGTATCGGAGAGCTAAAACATAAAAGTAGGTGCTGTTATTATAAATTTAGAATATATTACTAAATATTATAATAGCGAGTGTGGAATAATGATGGATCGGTCTGCGGAATTGTCCTAGGCAATTGTTAACAAGACCGGTAGTCGTCATTGCAATTTCATATGAGGGAGAGGCATGAGCTAACATACTTTCTCTAGTTGGATCATATGCACTTATGATTGGAACTCTAGCAAGCATCCGCAACTACTAAAGATCATTAAGGTAAAACCCAACCATAGCATTAAAGCATCAAGTCCTCTTTATTCCCATACGCAACAACCCCCTTACTCGGGTTTGTGTTTCAGTCACTCACCAACCCACTATAAGCGAATCATGAACGTATTGCAACACCCTACAGCGGAAATCCCTCACGCTTGCGCGAGACGGAGGGCACCATAGGACAGCACCAACAATAAAACATACAACTCGTACCAATCTAGATCATCAATCAACCCAAAGACAAAGGATATCTACTCAAAACATCATAGGATGGCAACACATCATTGGATCATAATATGTGGCATAAAGCACCATGTTCAAGTAGGGATTACAGCGGGGTGCGGGAGAGTGGACCGCGTAAAAGAGATGAGGATGGTGATGATGATGGTGATGTTGATGAAGGCGATCACCACGGCGATGATTCCCCTCTCGATGGCACTCCGGTGCCACCAAGACAGAGGAGGAGAGGTTCTCCCCCTTGTGCTTCCTCCTCCATGGCCTCCCCCCTAGATGGGGAAAGGTTCTCCCTCTGATCCTTGGCCTTCATGGCGATGATGGCCTCTCCAGGATACTCCTGCATGGCCACCGGTGATGATGGCCCCCTCCGGCAGTGTGCCGGAGAGGGCCTAGATTGATTTCTCGTGGCTACAGAGGCTTGCGGCGGCGGAACTTCCGATCTAGGTTTCTTTCTGGAAGTTTGGGTATATATGAGAGGTGTTGGCGTCGAGAACAAGTCAGGGGGGTCTCCGGGCTGTCCACGAGGCAGGGAGGCGCGCCCAGGGGGTGGGCGCGCCCCCCACCCTCGTGGGCAGCCCGGGACTCTTCTGGCCCAACTCTTTGACTCCGTGGCCTTCTTGTGGTCCAAAAATAAGCTCCGTCAAGTTTCAGGTCAATTGGACTCCGTTTGGTTTTCCTTTTCTGCAATACTCTAAAACAAGGAGAAAACAGAAACTGGCACTGGGCTCTAGGTTAATAGGTTAGTCCCAAGAATCATGTAAAATAGCATATAAATGCATATAAAACATCCAAGGTTGATAATATAATAGCATGAAGACTTCATAAATTATAGATACGTTGGAGACGTATCACCGGCATCAGGCCCTGCTGGGGGAATCTCTGGCTTGCCACCCGCCGGTCCTGCCGTCGCCACTGCCTCCTCGTCGACCTCCCTCTGTGCTACCAGTGCGGCGCTAACCACTTGGTTCGTTGCCGCTAAATACAGCAGCAACGGCTCTTGTGGTTTAGGCGCAACCAGTATTGGCGTGGAGGAAAGGTACTTCTTCAGATCCTGCAACACCGCCTCGGCTTCTGGGGTCCACTCCATTGGGCCTGCCTTCTTTAAGATTTTGAAAAAGGGAAGGGCGCGCTCGGCAGACTTGGAGCTGAATCGGCTCATGGCGGCAACACAGCCCGTGAGCCGACGCACATTGTTTATCCGCTTGGGCGCCTCAATCTGCTGAATAGCCTTGATCTTTTCTGGGTTTGCCTCGATATCGCGCTGTGACACAAAGAACCCGAGAAGTTTGCCGGACGGAACACCGAAGACACACTTCTCAGGGTTCAGCTTGAGGTTGATCTTGCGCAGATTGGCAAACGTCTCTTCCAGGTCTTGTACAAGAGTTTCCCTGTCCTTGGTCTTGACCACTATGTCATCCATGTATGCTTCCATATTTCTATGGAGCTGGGGTTCAAAACCAATTTGGACCGCTCTTGCAAACGTTGAGCCAGCACTCTTCAACCCGAAAGGCATCCGTAAAAAGCAATACGCACCACATGGGGTGATGAATGTTGTCTTCTCTCGTCGTGAAGATCTGGTGGTAGCCCGAGTAGGCGTCGAGGAATGACAACAGATCACACCCGGCCGTGGAATCAACAATCTGGTCGATGCGCGGCAACGGGAAGGGGTCCTTAGGACAAGCCTTATTGATATCTGTGTAGTCAATACACAACCTCCACTTCCCATTTGCCTTGCGCACCACCACCGGATTGGCCAACCACGTCGGATGGAGCACTCCTCTCACCAAACCTGCCGCTTCCAATGTCCTGATCTCCTCTGTGATGAACTCCTG
The DNA here is from genome assembly GCF_002575655.3 of Aegilops tauschii subsp. strangulata. Classification (NCBI taxonomy): domain Eukaryota; kingdom Viridiplantae; phylum Streptophyta; class Magnoliopsida; order Poales; family Poaceae; genus Aegilops; species Aegilops tauschii. The sequence goes on along the minus strand of NC_053040.3, from coordinate 467,531,702 downwards.
CCTTTCCAGAGCCTGCTTCCTGACCTTCTGCTTGACGGGCCGCGCATGAGGACAGACAGCTAGGTGGTGCTCAATCACCTCCCTGGGAACACCGGGGAAGTCGGATGCTTGCCATGCAAACACGTCGACATTCGCCCGCGGGAAGGTGACGAGCGCGCCTTCCTATTTGCTGTTGAGGGTGGAGCTTATGGTGAAAATGAAGGAAATATGCCCTAGAGGCAATAATAAAGTTATTATTTATTTCCTTATTCTCATGATAAATGTTTATTATTCATGCTAGAATTGTATTAACCGGAAACATAATACATGTGTGAATACATAGACAAACATAGTGTCACTAATATGCCTCTACTTGACTAGCTCGTTGATCAAAGATGGTTATGTTTCCTAGCCATAGACATGAGTTCTCATTTGATTAACTGGATCACATCATTAGGAGAATGATGTGATTGACTTGACCCATTCCGTTAGCTTAACACACGATCGTTTAGTATTCTGCTATTGCTTTCTTCATGACTTATACATGTTCCTATGACTATGAGATTATGCAACTCCCGTTTACCAGAGGAACACTTTGTGTGCTACCAAATGTCACAACGTAACTGGGTGGTTATAAAGGTGCTCTACAGGTGTCTCCAAAGGTACTTGTTGGGTTGGCGTATTTCGAGATTAGGATTTGTCACTCTGATTGTCGAAGAGATATCTCTGGGCCCACTCGGTAATGCACATCACTATAAGCCTTGCAAGCATTGCAACTAATGAGTTAGTTGCGGGATGATGTATTACAGAACGAGTAAAGAGACTTGCCGGTAACGAGATTGAACTAGGTATTGAGATACCGATGATCGAATCTCGGGCAAGTAACATACCGATGAAAAAGGGAACAACGTATGTTGTTATGCGGTTTGACCGATAAAGATCTTTGTAGAATATGTGGGAGCCAATATGAGCATCCAGATTCCGCTATTGGTTATTGCCGGAGATGTGTCTCGGTCATGTCTACATAGTTCTCGAACCCGTAGGGTCCGCACGCTTAAAGTTCCATGACGGTTATATTATGAGTTTATCTTTTTTTATGTACCGAAGGTAGTTCGGAGTCCCGGATGAGATCGGGGACATGACGAGGAGTCTCGAAATGGTCGAGACGTAAATATCGATATATTGGACGACTATATTCGGACATCGGAAAGGTTCCGAGTGATTCGGGTATTTTTCGGAGTACCGTAGAGTTACGGGAATTCGCCGGGGAGTATATGGGCCTTATTGGGCTTTAGGGGAAAGAGAGAGGAGCGGCTGCGCCCCCACCCCCAAGGCCTAGTCCGAATTGGACTAGGGGGAGCGGCTACGCCCCCTCCTTCCTTCTCTTCTCTCTCCCCTTTCCTTGACTCCTACTCCAACTACTTGGAAGGGGGGAATCCTACTCCCGGTGGGAGTAGGACTCCTCCTAGGGCGCGCCATAGAGAGGGCCGGCCCTCCCCCTCCTCCACTCCTTTATATACGGGGAGGGGGCACCCCTTGGAGACACAACAATTGATCTCTTGATCTCTTAGCCATGTGCGGTGACCCCCTCCACCATAATCCACCTCGATAATATCGTAGCGGTGCTTAGGCGAAGCCCTGCATCGATAGAACGTCATCATCGTCACCACGCCGTCGTGTTGACGGAACTCTCCCTCAAAGCTCGGCTGGATCGGAGTTCGAGGGACGTCATCGAGCTGAACGTGTGCTGAACTCGGAGGTGCCGTGCGTTCGGTACTTGATCGGTCGGATCGTGAAGACGTACGACTACATCAACCGCGTTGTGCTAACACCTCCGCTTTCGGTCTGCGAGGGTACGTGGACAACACTCTCCCCTCTCGTTGCTATGCATCACCATGATGCTGTGTGTGCGTAGGAATTTTTTTGAAATTACTACGTTCCCCTACAGTGGCATCCGAGCCTGGTTTTATGCGTAGATGTCATATGCACGAGTAGAACACAAGTGAGGTCTGGGCGATAGAAGTCATACTGCTTACCAGCATGTTATACTTTTGTTCGGCGGTATCATTGGATGAAGGGGCCCGGACCGACATTACGCGTACGCTTACGCGAGACTGGTTCTACCGACGTGCTTTGCACACAGGTGGCTGGCGGGTGTCAGTTTCTCCAACTTTATTTGAACCGAGTGTGGCTACGCCCGGTCCTTGGGAAGGTTAAAACAGCACCAACTTGACAAACTATCATTGTGGTTTTGATGCATAGGTAAGAACGGTTTCTTGCTCAGCCCGTAGCAGCCACGTAAAACTTGCAACAACAAAGTAGAGGACGTCTAACTTGTTTTTGCAGGGCATGTAGTGATGTGATATGGTCAAGACGTGATGAGATATAAGTTGTTGTATGAGATGATCATGTTTTGTTGAAGTTATCGGCAACTGGCAAAAGCCTTATGGTTGTCTCTCTATTGCATAAGATGCAAGCGCCAAATAATTGATCTACTTTATCACTATGCGATAGCAATAGTTGCAAGAGCAATAGTTGGCGAGACGACCATGTGACGACACATTGATATAGAGCAATATGATGGAGATCATGGTGTCATGCCGGTGACGATGGAGATCATGACGATGCTTTGGAGATGGAGATCAAAGGCACAAGATGATGATGGCCATATCATGTCACATATTATGATTGCATGTGATGTTTATCTTTTATACATCTTATTTTGCTTAGTTCGGCGGTAGCATTATAAGATGATCTCTCACTAAATTATCAAGGTATAAGTGTTCTCCCTGAGTATGCACCGTTGCGAAAGTTCTTTGTGCTGAGACACCACGTGATGATCAGGTGTGATAGGCTCTACGTTCAAATACAATGGGTGCAAAACAGTTGCAGATGCGGAATACTCAGGTTAGACTTGACGAGCCTAGCATATAACAGATATGGCCTCGGAACACTAAGACCGAAAGGTCGAGCGTGAATCATATAGTAGATATGATCAACATAGTGATGTTCACCATTGAAACTATTCCATCTCACGTGATGATCGGACATGGTTTAGTTGATTTGGATCACGTGATCAATTAGAGGATTAGAGGGATGTCTATCTAAGTGGGAGTTCTTTAGTAATATGATTAATTGAACTTAAATTTATCATGAACTTAGTCCTGGTAGTATTAGCATATCTATGTTCTAGATCAATAGCTCGCGTTTAGCTCCCCTGTTTTATTTTTGATATGTTCCTAGAGAAAACTAAGTTGAAAGATGTTAGTAGCAATGATGCGGATTGGATCCGTGATCTGAGGTTTATCCTCATTGCTGCACAGAAGAATTATGTCCTTGATGCACCGCTAGGTGACAGACCTATTGCAGGAGCAGATGCAGACGTTATGAACGTTTGGCTAGCTCAATATGATGACTACTTGATAGTTTAGTGCACCTTGCTTAACGGCTTAGAATCGGGACTTCAAAGACGTTTTGAACGTCATGGACCATATGAGATGTTCCAGGAGTTGAAGTTAATATTTCAAGAAAATACCCGAGTTGAGAGATATGAAGTCTCCAACAAGTTCTATAGCTAAAAGATGGAGGAGAATAGCTCAAGCACTGAGCATGTGCTCAGATTGTCTGGGTACTACAATCGCTTGAATCAAGTGGGAGTTAATCTTCCAGATAAAATAGTGATTGCCAGAATTCTCTAGTCACTATCACCATGTTAGTAGAACTTCGTGATGAACTATAATATGCAAGGGATGACGAAAGTAATTCCCAAGCTCTTCGTGATGCTGAAATCGACGAATGTAGAAATCAAGAAAAACATCAAGTGTTGATGGTTAACAAGACCACTAGTTTCAAGAAAAGGGCAAAGGGAAGAAGGGGAACTTCAAGAAGAACGGCAAGCAAGTTGCTGCTCAAGTGAAGAAGCCCAAGTCTGGACCTAAGCCTGAGACTGAGTGCTTCTACTTCAAAGGGACTGGTCACTGGAAGCGGAACTGCCCCAAGTATTTGGTGGATAAGAAGGATGGAAAAGTGAACAAAGCTATATTTGATATACATGTTATTGATATGTAATTTACTAGTGTTTATAGAAACCCCTCGGTATTTGATACTGGTTCAGTTGCTAAGAGTAGTAACTCGAAACGGGAGTTGCAGAATGAACAGAAACTAGTTAAGGGCGAGGTGACGATGTGTGTTGGAAGTAGTTCCAAGATTGATATGATCATCATCGCACACTCCCTATACTTTCGGGATTAGTGTTGAACCTAAATAAGTGTTATTTGGTGTTTGCGTTGAGCATGAATATGATTTGATCATTTTTATTGCAATACGGTTATTCATTTAAGTTAGAGAATAATTGTTGTTATGTTTACATGAATAAAACCTTCTATGGTCATACACCCAACAAAAATGGTTTGTTGGATCTCGATCGTAGTGATACACATATTCATAATATTGAAGCCAAAAGATGCAAAGTTAATAATGATAGTGCAACTTATTTGTGGCACTGCCGTTTAGGTCATATTGGTGTAAAGCGCATGAAGAAACTCCATGCTGATGGAATTTTGGAATCACTTGATTATGAATCACTTGATGCTTGCGAACCATGCCTTATGGGCAAGATGACTAAAACTCTGTTCTCCAGAACAATGGAGCAAGCAACTGACTTATTGGAAATAATACATACTGATGTATGCAATCCGATGAGTGTTGAGGCTCGCGGCGGGTATCATTATTTTCTGACCACAGATGATTTGAGCAGATATGGGTATATCTACTTGATGAAATATAAGTCTGAAACATTTGAAAAGTTCATATAATTTCATAGTGAAGTGGAAAATCATCGTAACAAGAAAATAAAGTTTCTACAATCTGATCGTGGAGGAGAATATTTGAGTTACGAGTTTGGTCTTCATTTGAAACAATGTGGAATAGTTTTCGCAACTCACGCCACCTGGAACACCACAGTGTAATGGTGTGTCCGAACGTCATAACCGTACTTTATTAGATATGGTGCGATCTTTGATGTCTCTTACCGATCTACCACTATCATTTTGGGGTTATGCATTAGAGACAGCTGCATTCACGTTAAAAAGAGCACCATCTAAATCCGTTGAGACGACACCGTATGAACTGTGGTTTGGCAAGAAACCAAAGTTGTCGTTTCTTAAAGTTTGGGGTTGCGATGCTTATAAGAAAAAGTTACATCCTGATAAGCTCAAACCCAAATCGGATAAATGTGTCTTCATAAGATACCCTAAGGAGACAGTTGGGTACACCTTCTATCACAGATCCGAAGGCAAGATATTCATTGCTAAGAATGGATCCTTTCTAGAGAAGGAGTTTCTCTTAAAAGAAGTGAGTGGGAGGAAAGTAGAACTTGATGAGGTAACTGTACCTGCTCCCTTATTGGAAAGTAGTTCATCACAGAAACTGGTTCCCGTGACACCTACACCAATTAGAGAGGTAGTTAATGATGATGATCATGAAACTTCAGATCAAGTTGTTACTAAACCTCGTAGGTCAACCAGAGTAAGATCCGCACCAAAGTGGTACGGTAATCCTGTTCTGGAGGTTATGTTACTAGACCATGATGAACCTACTAACTATGAGGAAGCGATGATGAGCCCAGATTCCGCGAAATGGCTTGAGGCCATGAAATCTGAGATGAGATCCATGTATGAGAACAAAGTGTGGACTTTGGTTGACTTGCCCGATGATCGGCAAGCCATAAAAAATAAATGGATCTTCAAGAGGAAGACGGACGCTGATAGTAGTGTTACTATCTACAAAGCTAGAATTGTCGCAAAAAGGTTTTCGACAAGTTCAAGGTGTTGACTACGATGAGATTTTCTCACTCGTAGAGATGCTTAAGTCTGTCCGAATCATGTTAGCAATTGCCGCATTTTATGAAATCTGGCAAATGGATAAACAAAATTGCATTCCTTAATGGATTTATTAAAGAAGAGTTGTATATGATGCAACCAGAAGGTTTTGTCAATCCTAAAGGTGCTAACAAAATATGCAAGCTCCAGCGATCCATCTATGGACTGGTGCAAGCATCTCAGAGTTGGAATATACGCTTTGATGATTTGATCAAAGCATATAGTTTTATACAGACTTGCGGTGAAGCCTGTATTTACAAGAAAGTGAGTGGGAGCACTACAACATTTATGATAAGTATATGTGAATGACATATTGTTGATCGGAAATAATGTGGAATTATTCTGCAAAGCATAAAGGAGTGTTTGAAAGGAGTTTTTCAAAGAAAGACCTCGGTGAAGCTGCTTACATATTAAGCATCAAGATCTATAGAGATAGATCAAAACGCTTGATAAGTTTTTTCAATGAGTACATACCTTGACAAGATTTTGAAGTAGTTCAAAATGGAACAGTCAAAGAAAGAGTTCTTACCTGTATTACAAGGTGTGAAATTGAGTAAAACTCAAAGCCCGACCACGGCAGAAGATAGAAAGAGAATGAAAGTCATTCCCTATGCCTCAGCCATAGGTTCTATAAAGTATGCCATGATGTGTACCAGATCTATTGTATACCCTACACTGATTTTGGCAAGGGAGTACAATAGTGATCTAGGAGTAGATCACTGGACAGCGGTCAAAATTATCCTTAGTGGAATAAGGATATGTTTCTCGATTATGGAGGTGACAAAAAGGTCGTCGTAAAGGGTTACGTCGATGCAAGTTTTGACACTGATCCAGATGACTCTTAAGTCTCAATCTGGATACATATTGAAAGTGGGAGCAATTAGCTAGAGTAGCTCCGTGCAGAGCATTGTTGACATAAAAATTTGCAAAATACATACGGATCTGAATGTGGCAGACCCGTTGACTAAACTTCTCTCACAAGCAAAACTTGATCACACCTTAGTACTCTTTCGGTGTTAATCACATAGCGACGTGAACTAGATTATTGACTCCAGTAAACCCTTTGGGTGATGGTCACATGACGATGTGAACTATGGGTGTTAATCACATGGTGATGTGAACTATTAGTGTTAAATCACATGGCGATGTGAACTAGATTACTGACTCTAGTGCAAGTGGGAGACTGAAGGAAATATGCCCTAGAGGCAATAATAAAGTTGTTATTTATTTCCTTATTCTCATGATAAATTTTTATTATGCATGCTAGAATTGTATTAACCGGAAACATAATACATGTGTGAATACATAGACAAACATAGTGTCACTAGTATGCCTCTACTTGACTAGCTCGTTGATCAAAGATGGTTATGTTTCCTAGCCATAGACATGAGTTGTCATTTGATTAACGGAATCACATCATTAGGAGAATGATGTGATTGACTTAACCCATTCCGTTAGCTTAGCACACGATCGTTTAGTATTCTGCAATTGCTTTCTTCATGACTTATACATGTTCCTATGCTATGAGATTATGCAACTCCCGTTTACCGGAGGAACACTTTGTGTGCTACCAAACATCACAATGTAACTGGGTGATTATAAAGGTGCTCTACAGGTGTCTCCAAAGGTACTTGTTGGGTTGGCGTATTTCGAGATTAGGATTTGACAATCCGATTGTCGGAGAGGTATCTCTGGGCCCACTCGGTAATGCACGTCACTATAAGCCTTGCAAGAATTGCAACTAATGAGTTAGTTGCGGGATGATGTATTACAGAACGAGTAAAGAGACTTGCCGGTAACGAGATTGAACTAGGCATTGAGATACCGGCGATCGAATCTCGGGCAAGTAACATACCGATGACAAAGGGAACAACGTATGTTGTTATGCGATTTGACCGATAAAGATCTTCGTAGAATATGTGGGAGCCAATATGAGCATCCAGGTTCTGCTATTGGTTATTGACCAGAGATGTGCCTCGGTCATGTCTACATAGTTCTCGAACCTGTAGGGTCCGCACGCTTAAAGTTCGATGGCGGTTATATTATGAGTTTATGTGTTTTGATGTACCGAAGGTAGTTCAGAGTCCCGGATGAGATCGGAGACATGACGAGGAGTCTCGAAATGGTCGAGACGTAAAGATCGATATATTGGACGACTATATTCGGACATCAGAAAGGTTCCGAGTGATTCTGGTATTTGTCGGAGTACCGGAGAGTTACGGGAATTCGCCGGGGAGTATATGGGCCTTATTGGGCTTTAGGGGAAAGAGAGAGGAGAGGCTGCGCGCCCCCCAAGGCCTAGTCCGAATTGGACTAGGGGGAGGGGCTGCGCCCCTCCTTCCTTCTCTTCTCTCTCCCCTTTCCTTGACTCCTACTCCTACTACTTGGAAGGGGGGAATCCTACTCCCGGTGGGAGTAGGACTCCTCCTAGGGCGCGCCATAGAGAGGGCCGGCCCTCCCCCTCCTCCACTCCTTTATATACGGGGAGGGGGGCACCCCTTGGAGACACAACAATTGATCTCTTGATCTCTTAGCCGTGTGCGGTGCCCCCTCCACCATAATCCACCTCGATAATATCGTAGCGGTGTTTAGGCGAAGCCCTGCATCGGTAGAACGTCATCATCGTCACCACGCCGTCATGCTGACGGAACTCTCCCTCAAAGCTCGGCTGGATCAGAGTTCGAGGGATGTCATCGAGCTCAACGTGTGCTGAACTCGGAGGTGCCGTGCGTTCGGTACTTGATCGGCCGGATCGTGAAGACGTACGACTACATCAACCGCGTTGTGCTAACACCTCCGCTTTCGGTCTGCGAGGGTACGTGGACAACACTCTCCCCTCTCGTTGCTATGCATCACCATGATCTTGTGTGTGCGTAGGAATTTTTTTGAAATTACTACGTTCCCCTACAGAAAGCCCCTCCCATGCCATCCTCCCTAACGGACACCTTCTTGGTCTGCGGTGGCGCAGCTCTGGATTTCTTGCCCTTGACAGTGGAGCTCTCTGGCACGTCCTCGACGGTAGCACAACACTCTGAGGAGGTGCGCTTGCTGGAGTGGGTGCGAGAGGTCTTGCCGGGCTTCTTCTTCCCTCCCGGGGCTTCAGCGGCAGGAGCAAGTGCCTTGCGGCAGCTGCTGCAACTGCTTCCCGGTAGAGTAGGTCGGCGCAAATCAGCGCGTCCTTCTTGTCGGAGGGGATGGAGATGATGGTCAATGGCCCAGGCATCTTCAGCATGTTGTAGGCGTAGTGCAACGCCGCCATGAACTTCGCTAGTGCCGGGCAGTCGAGGATCCCGTTGTAGGGCAAGGGGATCTTGGCCACATCGAAGACGATCCTCTCCGTCCTGTAGTTCAACTCTCCTCCAAACGTCACGGGCAATGTGACCTTCCCCTTCGGCTGGCTCCTCCCCCGATTGATCCCTTGAAACGTGCCCGTTTCCTCGAGGTCTCCATCAGCAATTTGCAGCCCTTTGATCACGACGGGTGAGATCAAGTTCAGGCCGGCCCCGCCATCAACCAACATCTTGTTCACCTTGAGGTTGCGTATTGTTGGCGAGACCAACAACTGCAAGCACCCGACCGCGGTTGTGCGGTCAGGGTGGTCCTCGGCGTCAATGATGAGGGGCGTGCTGGACCACTTCAGCGGCTTCTGAGCGTCGAATGACGGCTCCGCTACTATAATCTCACGTGACCACTGCTTGAGCTGGCGGTGAGAAGTATGCAGCGAGGCGCCGCCATCGACGCACATGGCCTCCGTAGCCTTCTGGAACTCTTGCTTGCCGGACTCGTCGTCCTCGTCGTGATCATCGTCTTCTTGCTTCTTGTCACGGCCCCGGGCGGGCCTCTCTTGCTAGTTGTCCTTGCCGCGGCGGCCTCCTTAGCCGCCACGCTTCTTGCTGGATCCTTCGGCACCGTCCTGACCCTTCTCCTTGTCCCGCCTCTCATACTCGGCCTTTTGCTTCTCAGCAAGCAACTCGACTTGCCGGCAGTTCTGGAGATCGTGGCCCTTGGTGCGGTGAATCTTGCAATACTGCTTGTCGGAGCCCCCTGGCTTGTCAGCAGCCGCCAAGGCCCGGCAAGCGGCACACCCGGCAATTTCCTTGTCGGGGTCGTCTGCCTTGGCCTTCTTGGCGGCGCCGGTGCTATCGGATCCCTCAACGACAAGCACGGTCTTGCCCTTGCGTTTTCTTTTGTGGCGCCGACCCTTCTTTGTCGGGGCGGCGGTGTCTTCATCAGTAGAGTCGGTTTCTGCACCGGCGTCTTCACCGGGGTACTTCCTTCCCTCTTCGGCCCAGGCGCACCTATCGGCCAGAACATAAAGCTCGGCCACATCCTTAACCTTGTTCATCGCCAGCTCTTCGCGCATCTTGCGGTTGCACATGTTCTGATGGAACGCGCTAATCATGGCGGTGGGATGAACGTCGGGGATGTTATACTGCACCCGGCTGAACCTCCGGATGCAATTGCGCAAGGTTTCCCCCTCCTTCTGGGGAATGATATGTAAATCACTGGCCTGGCCGTCAGCTTGGTGGCCTCCGGTGAAGGCACCAACGAACTCATGGCACATATCCGACCAAGAAGAAATGGAATCCGCCGACAAGTGCATCAACCAAGACATGACGTTAGGCTTCAGTGCCAATGGGAAGTAACTGGCAAGCACCTTGACGTCACGAGCTCCGGCAGCTTGCATCGCGATGGTGTAGATGCTGAGGAACTCTGACGGATGGGTCTTGCCGTTGTACTTCTCACCGACGTCGGGCTTGAACGTGCGGTGAGACGGCCACTGGAACTGCCGCAGATCACGGGTAAAGGCTGGGCAACCCACCTCATAAGGTAAGCCGCCGGAGCTCCCCGGTGCTGGGTGGTCCATAGTGTTGGAAATATGCCCTAGAGGCAATAATAAAATGGTTATTATTATATTTCCTTGTTCATGATAATTGTCTATTATTCATGCTATAATTGTGTTATCCGGAAATCGTAATACATCTGTGAATACATAGAGCACAACATGTCCCTAGTGAGCCTCTAGTTGACTAGCTCGTTGATCAACAGATAGTCATGGTTTCCTGACTATGGACATTGGATGTCATTGATAACGGGATCACATCATTAGGAGAATGATGTGATGGACAAGACCCAATCCTAAGCATAGCACAAGATCGTGTAGTTCGTTTGCTAGAGCTTTTCCAAATGTCAAGTATCATTTCCTTAGACCATGAGATTGTGCAACTCCCGGATACCATAGGAGTGCTTTGGGTGTGCCAAACGTCACAAAGTAACTGGGTGGCTATAAAGGTGCACTACGGGTATCTCTGAAAGTGTCTGCTTGGTTGGCACGAATCAAGACTGGGATTTGTCACTCCGTATGACGGAGAGGTATCTCTGGGCCCACTCGGTAATGCGTCATCATAATGAGCTCAATGTGACCAAGTGTTTGGTCACACGATCATGCATTACGGTACGAGTAAAGTGACTTGCCGGTAACGAGATTGAACAAGGTATTGGGATACCGACGATCGAATCTCGGGCAAGTAACGTACCGACTGACAAAGGGAATTTTATACGGGATTGATTGAATCCTCGACATCGTGGTTCATCCGATGAGATCATCGTGGAACATGTGGGAGCCAACATGGGTATCCAGATCCCGCTGTTGGTTATTGACCGGAGAGTCGTCTCGGTCATGTCTGCATGTCTCCCGAACCCGTAGGGTCTACACACTTAAGGTTCGATGACGCTAGGGTTGTAGAGATATTAGTATGCGGAAATCCAAAAGTCGTTCGGAGTCCCGGATGAGATCCCGGACGTCACGAGGAGTTCCGGAATGGTCCGGAGGTGAAGAATTGTATATAGGAAGTCCAGTTTCGGCCACCGGGAAAGTTTCGGGGGTCACCGGTATTGTACTGGGACCACCGGAAGGGTCCCGGGGGTCCATCGGGTGGGGCCACCTATGCCGGAGGGCCCCATGGGCTGAAGTGGGAGGGGAACCAGCCCCTGGTGGGCTGGTGCGCCCCCCTTGGGCCTCCCCCTGCGCCTAGGGTTGGAAACCCTAGGGGTGGGGGGCGCCCCACTTGGCTTGGGGGGCAAGCCACCTCCTTGGCCGCCGCCCCCCTTGGAGATTGGATCTCCTAGGGCCGGCGCCCCCCTAGGGGCCCTATATAAAGAGGGGGGAGGGAGGGCAGCCGCACCCAGGCCCCTGGCGCCTCCCTCTCCCTCCCGTGACACCTCTCCCTCTCGCTGAGCTTGGCGAAGCCCTGCCGAGATCCCTGCTACTTCCACCACCACGCCGTCGTGCTGCTGGATCTCCATCAACCTCTCCCTCCCCCTTGCTGGATCAAGAAGGAGGAGACGTCTTCCCCAACCGTACGTGTGTTGAACGCGGAGGTGCCGTCCGTTCGGCGCTCGGTCATCGGTGATTTGGATCGACGAGTACGACTCCATCAACCCCGTTCACTTGAACGCTTCCGCTCGCGATCTACAAGGGTATGTAGATGCACTCTTTTCCCTCTCGTTGCTAGAAGACTCCATAGATTGTTCTTGGTGATGCGTAGAATTTTTTTAATTTCTGCAACGATCTCCAACAATGGCATCATGAGCTAGGTCTATGCGTAGTTTCTATGCACGAGTAGAACACAAACTTGTTGTGGGCGTAGATGTTGTCAATTTTCTTGCTACTACTAGTCTTATCTTGTTTCGGCGGCATCGTGGGATGAAGCGGCCTGGACCGACCTTACACGTACGCTTACGTGAGACAGGTTCCACCGACTGACATGCACTAGTTGCATAAGGTGGCTAGCGGGTGTCTTTCTCTCCCACTTTAGTCGAATCGGATTCGATGAAAAGGGTACTTATGAAGGGTAAATAGAAGTTGGCATATCACGTTGTGGTTTTACGTAGGTAAGAAACGTTCTTGCTAGAAACCTATAGAAGCCACGTAAAAACATGCAACAACAATTAGAGGACGTCTAACTTGTTTTTGCAGCATATGCCTTGTGATGTGATATGGCCAAAAGGATGTGATGAATGAAATATATGTGATGTATGAGATTGATCATGTTCTTGTAATAGGAATCATGACTTGCATGTCGATGAGTATGACAACCGGCAGGAGCCATAGGAGTTGTCTTTAATTTTTGTATGACCTGCGTGTCATTGAATAACGCCATGTAAATTACTTTACTTTATTGCTAAACACGTTAGCCATAGAAGTAGATGTAATCGTTGGCGTGACAACTTCATGAAGACACGATGATGGAGATCATGGTGTCATGCCAGTGACGAAGATGATCATGGCGCCCCGAAGATGGAGATCAAAGGAGCAATATGATACTGGCCATATCTTGTCACTATTTGATTGCATGTCATGTTTATCATGTTTTACATCTTATTTGCTTAGAACGACGGTAGCTTAAATAAGATGATCCCTCGCAATAATTTCAAGAAAGTGTTCCCCCTAACTGTGCACCGTTGCGAAGGTTCGTTGTTTCGAAGCACCACATGATGATCGGGTGTGATAGATTCTAACGTTCGAATACAACGGGTGTAAGCCAGATTTGCACACGCAATACACTTAGGTTGACTTGACGAGCCTAGCATGTACAGACATGGCCTCGGAACATGGAAGACCGAAAGGTAGAGCATGAGTCGTATAGAAGATACGATCAACATGAAGATGTTCACCTATGTTGACTAGTCCGTCTCACGTGATGATCGGACACGGCCTAGTTGACTCGGATCATGTTTCACTTAGATGACTAGAGGGATGTCTATCTGAGTGGGAGTTCTTTGAATAATTTGATTAGATGAACTTAATTATCATGAACTTAGTCTAAAATATTTACAATATGTCTTGTAGATCAAATGGCCCACGCTAATGTTGCCCTCAACTTCAACGCGTTCCTAGAGAAAACCAAGCTGAAAGATGATGGCAGCAACTATACGGACTGGGTCCGGAACCTGAGGATCATCCTCATAGCTGCCAAGAAAGATTATGTCCTAGAAGCACCGCTAGGTGACGCACCCATCCCAGAGAACCAAGGCGTTATGAACGCTTGGCAGCAGCGTGCTGATGATTACTCCCTCGTTCAGTGCGGCATGCTTTACAGCTTAGAACCGGGGCTCCAAAAGCGTTTTGAGCAACACGGAGCATATGAGATGTTCGAAGAGCTGAAATGGTTTTCCAAGCTCATGCCCGGGTCGAGAGATATGAAGTCTCCGACAAGTTCTTCAGTTGTAAGATGGAGGAAAATAGTTCTGTCAGTGAGCACATACTCAAAATGTCTGGGTTACACAACCGCTTGACTCAGCTGGGAGTTAATCTCCCGGATGACGCAGTCATTGACAGAATCCTTCAGTCGCTTCCACCGAGCTACAAGAGCTTTGTGATGAACTTCAATATGCAGGGGATGGAAAAGACCGTTCCTGAGGTATATTCAATGCTGAAATCAGCGGAGGTGGAGATCAAAAAGGAACATCAAGTGTTGATGGTGAATAAAACCACTAAGTTCAAGAAAGGCAAGGGTAAGAAGAACTTCAAGAAGGACGGCAAGGGACTTGCCGCGCCCGGTAAGCCAGTTGCCAGGAAGAAGCCAAAGAATGGACCCAAGCCTGAGACTATGTGCTTTAATTGCAAGGGAGTGGTCACTGGAAGCGGAACTGCCCCAAGTACTTGGCGGACAAGAAGGCCGGCAACACCAAAGGTATATGTGATATACATGTTATTGATGTGTACCTTACCAGCACTCGTAGTAGCTCCTGGGTATTTGATACCGGTGCGGTTTCTCATATTTGTAACTCAAAGCAGGAGCTGCGGAATAAACGGAGACTGGCAAAGGACGAGGTGACGATGCGCGTCGGGAATGGTTCCAAGGTCGATGTGATCGCCGTCGGCACGCCACCTCTACATTTACCTACGGGATTAGTTTTAAACCTCAATAATTATTATTTAGTGCCAGCTTTGAGCATGAACATTGTATTAGGATCTCGTTTAATTCGAGATGGCTACTCATTTAAATCCGAGAATAATGGTTGTTCTATTTATATGAGAGATATGTTTTATGGTCATGCCCCGCTGGTTAATGGTTTATTCTTAATGAATCTCGAACGTAGTGTTACACATATTCATAGTGTGAATACCAAAAGATGTAAGGTTGATAATGATAGTCCCACATACTTGTGGCACTGCCGTCTTGGTCATATTGGTGTCAAACGCATGAAGAAGCTCCATGCAGATGGACTTTTGGAGTCTCTTGATTACGAATCATTTGACACGTGCGAACCATGCCTCATGGGTAAGATGACCAAGACTCCGTTCTCCGGAACAATGGAGCGAGCAACCAACTTATTGGAAATCATACATACTAATGTGTGCGGTCCAATGAGTGTTGAGGCTCGCGGTGGCTATCGTTATGTTCTCACTCTCACTGATGACTTGAGTAGATATGGGTATGTCTACCTAATGAAACACAAGTCTGAGACCTTTGAAAAGTTCAAGGAATTTCAGAGTGAGGTTGAGAATCAACATGACAGGAAAATAAAGTTCTTACGATCAGATCGTGGAGGGGAATATTTGAGTCACGAATTTGGCACACACTTAAGGAAATGTGGAATAGTTTCACAACTCACGCCGCCTGGAACACCTCAGCGAAATGGTGTGTCCGAACGTCGTAATCGCACTCTATTGGATATGGTGCGATCTATGATGTCTCTTACCGATCTACCGCTCTCATTTTGGGGCTATGCTTTAGAGACTGCCGCATTCACTTTAAATAGGGCTTCGTCAAAATCCGTTGAGACGACACCGTATGAATTATGGTTTGGGAAGAAACCTAAGCTGTCGTTTCTAAAAGTTTGGGAATGCGATGCTTATGTCAAGAAACTTCAACCTGAAAAGCTCGAACCCAAGTCGGAAAAATGCGTCCTCATAGGATACCCTAAGGAAACCATTGGGTATACCTTCTACCTCAGATCCGAAGGCAAGATCTTTGTTGCCAAGAACGGGTCCTTTCTGGAGAAAGAGTTTCTCTC
Source organism: Aegilops tauschii subsp. strangulata (assembly GCF_002575655.3). Taxonomy (NCBI): domain Eukaryota; kingdom Viridiplantae; phylum Streptophyta; class Magnoliopsida; order Poales; family Poaceae; genus Aegilops; species Aegilops tauschii. The sequence continues at coordinate 467,515,821 of NC_053040.3, read as the reverse complement.
GAAAGAAGTAAGTGGGAGGAAAGTGGAACTTGATGAAGTACTACCTCTTGAACCGGAAAGTAGCGCAGCTCAGGAAGATGTTCCTGTGGTGCCTGCACTGACTAGAGAGGAAGCTAATGATGATGATCAAGGTACTTCGGATCAAGTTACTACTGAACTTCGTAGGTCCACGAGGACACGTTCCACACCAGAGTGATATGGCAACCCTGTCCTGGAAATCATGTTGTTAGACAACGGTGAACCTTCGAACTATGAAGAAGCAATGGCGGGCCCAGATTCCAACAAATGGCTTGAAGCCATGCAATCCGAGATAGGATCCATGTATGAAAACAAAGTGTGGACTTTGACAGACTTGCCCGATGATCGGCGAGCGATAGAAAACAAATGGATCTTTAAGAAGAAGACGGACGCGGGTGGTAATGTTACCATCTATAAAGCTCGACTTGTCGCTAAGGGTTATCGACAAGTTCAAGGGGTTGACTACGATGAGACTTTCGCACCCGTAGCAAAGCTGAGGTCCGTCCGAATCATGTTAGCAATTGCCGCATACTATGATTATGAGATATGGCAAATGGACGTCAAAACGGCATTCCTTAACGGCTTTCTTAAGGAAGAATTGTATATGATGCAGCCGAAAGGTTTTGTCGATCCTAAGAATGCTAACAAGGTATGCAAGCTCCAGCGCTCCATCTATGGGCTGGTGCAAGCATCTCGGAGTTGGAACATTTGATTTGATGAGATGATCAAAGCGTTTGGGTTTACACAGACTTATGGAGAAGCCTGTGTTTACAAGGAAGTGAGTGGGAGCTCTGTAGCATTTCTCATATTATATGTGGATGACATACTGTTGATGGGAAATGATATAGAATTCTTGGGAAGCATAAAGGCCTACTTGAACAAGTGTTTTTCAATGAAGGACCTTGGAGAAGCTGCTTATATATTAGGCATCAAGATCTATAGAGATAGATCAAGACGCCTCATTGGTCTTTCACAAAGTACGTACCTTGACAAGATATTGAAGAAGTTCAATATGGATCAGTCCAAGAAGGGGTTATTGCATGTATTGCAAGGTGTGCAATGAGCACGGCTCAATGCCCGACCACGGCAGAAGATAGAGAAAAGATGAGTGTCGTCCCCTATGCCTCGGCCATAGGGTCTATTATGTATGCCATGCTGTGTACCAGACCTGATGTAAACCTTGCCGTAAGTTTGGTAGGAAGGTACCAAAGTAATCCCGGCATGGAACACTGGACAGCGGTCAAGAATATCCTGAAGTACCTGAAGAGGACTAAGGATATGTTTCTCGTTTATGGAGGTGACGAAGAGCTCGTCGTAAAGGGTTACGTCGATGCTAGCTTCGACACAGATCTGGATGACTCTAAGTCACAAACCGTATACGTGTATATTTTGAATGGTGGGGCAGTAAGCTGGTGCAGTTGCAAGCAAAGCGTTGTGGCGGGATCTACATGTGAAGCGGAATACATGGCGGCCTCAGAGGCAGCACAAGAAGCAATCTGGGTGAAGGAGTTCATTACCGACCTAGGAGTTGTTCCCAATGCGTCGGGCCCGATGACTCTCTTCTGTGACAACACTGGAGCTATTGCCCTTGCCAAGGAGCCCAGGTTTCACAGGAAGACCAGGCATATCAAGCGTCGCTTCAACTCCATTCGTGAAAATGTTCAAAATGGAGACATAGATATTTGTAAAGTACATACGGACCTGAATGTAGCAGATCCGTTGACTAAACCTCTCCCTAGAGCAAGACATGATCAACACCAGAACTCTATGGGTGTTCGATTCATCACAATGTAACTAGATTATTGACTCTAGTGCAAGTGGGAGACTGTTGGAAATATGCCCTAGAGGCAATAATAAAATGGTTATTATTATATTTCCTTGTTCATGATAATTGTCTATTGTTCATGCTATAATTGTGTTATCCGGAAATCGTAATACATCTGTGAATACATAGAGCACAACATGTCCCTAGTGAGCCTCTAGTTGACTAGCTCGTTGATCAATAGATAGTCATGGTTTCCTGACTATGGACATTGGATGTCATTGATAACGGGATCACATCATTAGGAGAATGATGTGATGGACAAGACCCAATCCTAAGCATAGCACAAGATCGTGTAGTTCGTTTGCTAGAGCTTTTCCAAATGTCAAGTATCATTTCCTTAGACCATGAGATTGTGCAACTCCCGGATACCATAGGAGTGCTTTGGGTGTGCCAAACGTCACAACGTAACTGGGTGGCTATAAAGGTGCACTACGGGTATCTCCGAAAGTGTCTGTTGGGTTGGGACGAATCGAGACTGGGATTTGTCACTCCGTATGACGGAGAGGTATCTCTGGGCCCACTCGGTAATGCATCATCATAATGAGCTCAAAGTGACCATGTGTTTGGTCACGGGATCATGCATTACGGTACGAGTAAAGTGACTTGCCGGTAACGAGATTGAACAAGGTATTGGGATACTGACGATCGAATCTCGGGCAAGTAACGTACCGATTGACATAGGGAATTGTATACGGGATTGATTGAATCCTCGACATCGTGGTTCATCCGATGAGATCATCGTGGAACATGTGGGAGCCAACATGGGTATCCAGATCCCGCTGTTGGTTATTGACCGGAGAGTCGTCTCAGTCATGTCTGCATGTCTCCCGAACCCGTAGGGTCTACACACTTAAGGTTCGGTGACGCTAGGGTTGGAGAGATATTAGTATGCGGAAATCCGAAAGTCGTTCGGAGTCCCGGATGAGATCCCGGACGTCAAGAGGAGTTCCGGAATGGTCCGGAGGTGAAGAATTGTATATAGGAAGTCCAGTTTCGGCCACCGGGAAAGTTTCGGGGGTCACCGGTATTGTACCGGGACCACCGGAAGGGTCCCGGGGGTCCACCGGGTGGGGCCACCTATCCCGGAGGGCCCCATGGGCTGAAGTGGGAGGGGAACCAGCCCCTGGTGGGCTGGTGCGCCCCCCTTGGGCCTCCCCCTGCGCCTAGGGTTGGAAACCCTAGGGTGGGGGCGCCCCACTTGGCTTGGGGGGCAAGCCACCCCCTTGGCCGCCGCCCCCCCTGGAGATTGGATCTCCTAGGGCCGGTGCCCCCCTAGGGGCCCTATATAAAGAGGGAGGAGGGAGGGCAGCCGCACCCAGGCCCCTGGCGCCTCCCTCTCCCTCCCGTGACACCTCTCCCTCTCGCTGAGCTTGGTGAAGCCCTGCCGAGATCCCCGCTGCTTCCACCACCACGCCGTCGTGCTGCTGGATCTCCATCAACCTCTCCCTCCTCCTTGCTGGATCAAGAAGGAGGAGACATCTTCCCCAACCGTACGTTTGTTGAACGCGGAGGTGCCATCCGTTCGGCGCTCGGTCATCGGTGATTTGGATCACGATGAGTACGAGTCCATCAACCCCGTTCACTTGAACGCTTCCGCTCGCGATCTACAAGGGTATGTAGATGCACTCTTTTCCCTCTCGTTGCTAGAAGACTCCATAGATTGTTCTTGGTGATGCGTAGAAATTTTTTAATTTCTGCAACGATCTCCAACACATAGCGGGTCCCGTCCGCTTGTCCAACTGGTTGCGTGTATCGTGTCGGCGCTCGATAGTGGTTCGAGCATCTTCGTGGGCTTGCTCTCGAAGAACTTGGCGCTGGTCGCGGTGGGTCCGTGGGTCGGACGACGCTATGGAAATGTTATCACATGCGTCGTCACGACGGATCGACACCGGCGGTAGCTGCACGGGGGAGGGGAGTGTATTGTGGCTGCAGCTCCCCCGGTCCTCCCGCCGCCGGCAAGTGGTGGTTCGATAGAGCGTCGGCCCGAGGGCCCCGCCGGTCGCGGATCATCTTTGTTTGCGACGGCGACGAGGCTCCGGATGGTAGCTCTCCACTCGTCGAGCTTCTCCGCAGCGGGGGGAAGTCGAGGAGCAGCTGCACACGCGCCAAAGCCTCCGCAGGTGTGGGTGGTGGCGACAGCTGCATGGACCGTGGCGCGCTTCGACTTCTAACCACGTTAGAAGGAGCTCTATCACGGCCCAGCGGCTGCGTGCCATTCTTGCCAGCACTTCGGCGGGCATGCTGGGCTTCTTCATCTCACGGGCGATGCACAGGACTCTTCCCACGGCGGTGTCTAGGGTCACCGGTGTGGTGACGCTGTTCGTCGCGCACACCATGGGAAGAGCGCGTTGTGGGCGCCGGGGTGGGCGTCTTGGAGCCCGCTGCGCCGCCTGTAGGGGGTACAGCGATGCCCCTGGAGGGCTCCGCGCTGCATGCGGGGGGCCCAGCCCCGTCTTTGGATCTGGCAATACGCGGCCCGTCGTCTGGCGCACGAACGATGCTGCTCGCCCGGCTCTGGCTGCCAGGGCGACGCAGGTGCTCGCGGGCCGCGGCTCGGGTTCTGTCCGCAACCGGCCCGCTGCTCGTCTGCACTGGCACGGGCCGTTCAGCTCCCGTCGAACCGATCGCCGTGGCCATCTTCTTCTTGGGAGCCATGGCGATGGAGAACTGCTAGGCTAACTGCTAAACCAGGTTCTCACAATTGCGCCCCCTACCTGGCGCGCCAAAGATGTCGGTGGGAAACGACACCTATGGGATCACAAGAATCCCTACTACGGTTGCCGGGGCACGGGGTTGTGAGAAGAGCAGGATTAACAGTCAGCACAAGGATCGTTTACCCAGGTTCGGGCCGCGAGGATGCGTAAAACCCTAGTCCTGCTTTGGTGGATGTATTGAGTGTTCTTGAGCTCTCTAGCTATGGTGGCTGTGCAGATCAAAAGAGCCGAATCCCTCTCCAGTACGCCATGGGCCTCCTTTTATAGTCGAAAGGGGCTGCCATAGTGGCACACAGGAGGTGGAAAGGCCTACAGTACTGCGAGCTTATCGCCCGTATTACAGGACAAGATGCATTTAATGCATCGCTTAGGTGTCCCTTAGCTTTATCGGGGACGGGAACGAGGCCCGTCCCGTCCGTCGCCGCTCCTCCTTGCTTCGACATGCGCCCCGGCCAGCGATGCAAGCGGTGCCATGTAGGCAGGCAGGCAGCTGAGGTGGCGCGGTGGTAGGGTCTTCACGAAGATCCGCATGTCGCCACACTGGCGCCCGCTGATCTGGCCTGGAAGCTGCATGTAGCCACGCAGGTGCCTGCCCAGCTGGTCGGGCTGGCAGCTGCATGCTAATGGCGGTGGAAACTTGGGTGGTGCGGGCCTGGCAGTGGCCCCGCTGATATCCTCGGCAAGGGCCTTGCCAGGGGCCCGGCAAGGGTCTTGCCATGGCGCGCAGTCGTCACCGGCAAGGATCTTGCCGGGGGTCCTGTGGCTTTCCTCGGCAAGGATCCCGCCGAGGGTCGCCGTCTTCTGGTCCTCATCTGATCTCATATATCTATGGTCTTGACGAAGATCTGCATGCCACCACGGAGGCGCCTCCCGAACCCTGGTCCAATTGTAGTCAGTTGGGTTGGAACCCGCGGGCTCAAGGGCGGCTCGCTCTGTTGGTGTTTGGGCAAGTTGCCCCGGCAAGGCTCTTGCCGGGGCCGCGGAGGCCGCCCCGGCAAGGGCCTTGCCGGGGGACTTCACCTCGCCCCTTTGCTGTCTTGTGTTCTTGGCCTTGGCGTTGCCTCTGACCATCTTGTGCCTCTGGCTTCTCTCAGGCTTCCCTCCCTTGCCCTCCTTAGTGTGGCCGTGGGCGTGGCTCCGACTGTCCGTGCACAAGTAAAGGGGTCAAAAGGAGCGCCCCTTCCTTTGTACACCGACAATGTCAGTCGGTGGAACCTGTCTCACGTAAGTGTACGTGTAAGGTCGGTCCGGACCGCTTCATCCCACAATGCCGCCGAATCAAGATAAGACTAGTAACGGTAAGCAAATTGAACAAATCATCGCCCACAACTACTTGTGTTCTACTCGTGCATAGAATCTACGCATAGACCTAGCTCATGATGCCACTGTTGGGGAACGTAGTAATAATTCAAAATTTTCCTACGTGTCACCAAGATCAATCTAGGAGATGCTAGCAACGAGAGAGAGGGAGTGCATCTTCATACCCTTGAAGATCGCTAAGCGGAAGCGTTACAAGAACGCGGTTGATGGAGTCGTACTCGCGGCGATTCAAATCACGGAAGATCCGATCTAGCGCCAAACGGACGGCGCCTCCGCGTTCAACACACGTACAGCCTGCGGACGTCTCCTCCTTCTTGATCCAGCAAGGGGAGAGGAGAAGTTGAGGGAAAGCTCCGGCAGCACGACGACGTGGTGGTGGAGCTTGCGGTTCTCCGGCAGGGCTTCGCCAAGCACTACGGAGGAGGAGGAGGTGTTCGAGGAGGAGAGGGCTGCCCCAGGGGAAGGGGTGCGGCTGCCCTCTCTCTCCCTCACTATATATAGGGGGAAGGGGGTGGAGGAGGCTCCCTAGGGTTCCCTAGGGGAGGGGTGGCGGCCACAGGGGAAACCCTAGATGGGTTTGGGCGCCCCCACCCCTAGGAAACTTACCCCCCGAGCCGGAAGGGGTGGCTGCCCTAGGGGAGGCGCCCCCACCTCTCCACGTTACGTGAGATGGGGTGGGAGGGGCGCACAGCCCCTTAGTGGGCTGATGTGCCCCCTCCCCTGGGCCCATAAGGCCCCCAAACGCTTGTCGGGGCCTCCGAAACACCTTTCGGTCACGCTCGTCGTCGCCCGGTACTCCCAGAACAATTCCAGACTCTAATACCCTTCATCCAATATATCGATCTTCACCTCCGGACCATTCCGGAGTTTCTCGTCACATCCGGGACTTCATCCGGGACTCCAAACAACCTTCGGTAACCACATACTATTTCCCATAACAACTCTAGCGTCACCGAACCTTAAGTGTGTAGACCCTACGGGTTCGGGAACCATGCAGACATGACCAAGACACCTCTCCGGCCAATAACCAATAGCGGGATCTGGATACCCATATTGGCTCCCACATGTTCCACGATGATCTCATCAGATGAACCACAATGTCGGGGATTCAATCAATCCCGTATACAATTCGCTTTGTCTATCGGTATGTTACTTGCCCGAGATTCGATCGTCGGTATCCCTATACCTTGTTCAATCTCGTTACCAGCAAGTCTCTTTACTTGTTCTGTAACGCATGATCCCGTGACTAACTCCTTAGTCACACTGAGCTCATTATGATGATGCATTACCGAGTGGGCCCAGAGATACCTCTCCGTCATATGGAGTGACAAATCCCAGTCTTGATTCGTTCCAACCCAATAGACAGTTTCGGAGATACCTGTAGTGCACCTTTATAATCACCCAGTTATGTTGTGACGTTTGATACACCCAAAGCACTCGTACGGTATCCGGGAGTTACACAATCTCATGGTCTAAGGAAATGATACTTGACATTAGAAACGCTCTAGCGAACGAACTACACGATCTTGTGCTATGCTTAGGATTGGGTCTTGTGCATCACATCATTCTCCTAATGATGTGATCCCGTTATCAATGACATCCAATGTCCATGGTCAGGAAACCATAACCATCTATTGATCAACGAGCTAGTCAACTAGAGGCTTACTAGGGAACAACGAGCTACGTATTCACACATGTATTACGGTCTCCGTTTAATACAATTATAGCATAAACAATAGCCAATTATCATGAACAAGGAAATATAATAATAACCATTTTATTATTGCCTCTAGGGCATATTTCCAACAATATATATAATTCCTCCCAAATTGCTATAACCCACAAATTAATCACTATATAAACCATTGCAAGAGCTAATCTAGCAATGAGAGATGAAAGGACAAAGTTGCTAACCTTTGTGATCATTTGAATGAATGGGGGCCTTCAAATCTTGACAAAATTTGGGCAAAATTTGTGATGAGCTCGAGAGGAAGAAGTGAAGGAAATATGCCCTAGAGGAAATAATAAAGTTATTATTTATTTTCTTATTTCATGATAAATGTTTATTATTCATGCTAGAATTGTATTAACCGGAAACATAATACATGTGTGAATACATAGACAAACAGAATGTCACTAGTATGCCTCTACTTGACTAGCTCGTTGATCAAAGATGGTTAAGTTTCCTACCCATAGACATGAGATGTCATTTGATAAATGGGATCACATCATTAGGAGAATGATGTCATTGACTTGACCCATTCCATTAGCTTAGCACTTGATCGTTTTAGTTTACTTCTATTGCTTTCTTCATAACTTAGACATGTTCCTATGACTCCCGATTACCGGAAGAACACTTTGTGAGCTACCAAACGTCACAATGTAACTGGGTGATCATAAAGGTACTCTATAGGAGTCTCCGATGGTACTTGTTGAGTTGGCATAGATCAAGACTAGGATTTGTCACTCCGATTGTCGGAGAGGTATCTCTGGGCCCTCTCGGTAATGCACATCACGATAAGTCTTGCAAGCAATACAAATAATGAGTTAGTTGCGGGATGATGCATTACAGAACGAGTAAAGAGACTTGCCGGTAACGAGATTGAGCTAGGTATTGAGATACCGATGATCGAATCTCGGGCAAGTAACATACTGATGACAAAGGGAACAGCGTATGTTGTTATGCGGTTTGACCGATAAAGATCTTCGTGGAATATGTAGGAACCAATATGAGCATCCAGGTTCCGCTATTGGTTATTGATTGGAGACGTGTCTCGGTCATGTCTACATAGTTCTCGAACCCGTAGGGTCCGCACGCTTAAAGTTCTGTGACGATTGGTATTATGAGTTTATGTGTTTTGATGTACCAAAGGTAGTTCAGAGTCCCATATGTGATCACGGACATTACGAGGAGTCTCGAAATAGCCGAGACTTAAAGATCGATACATTGGACGACTATGTTCGGACACCGGAAGTGTTTTGGGAGGTTTCAGACATATACCGGAGTACCGGGGGGTTACCGGAACCTCCCGGGGAGTACATTGGGCCTAATGGGCCCTAGTGGGAGAAGAGGAGGGGCGGCCAGGGCAACCGCGCGCCCCCTCCCCCTCTAGTCCGAATTGGACAAGGAGGGGGCCCCCTTTCCTTCTCTCCTTCTCTCCCTTCCTTCTCCTCTCCTACTCCTGCTTGGAAGGGGGGAGTCCTACTCCCGGTGGGAGTAGGACTCCTCATGGGGCGCGCCATAGGAGGCCGACCCCCTCCCCCTCCTCCATTCCTTTATATACGGGGAGGGGGCACCCCTTGGACACACAACAATTGATCATTGATCTCTTAGCCGTGTGCGGTGCCCCCTCCACCATAATCCACCTCGGTAATATTGTAGCGGTGCTTAGGCAAAGCCCTGCCTCGGTAGCATCATCATCACCATCACCATGCCGTCGTGCTGACGAAGCTCTTCCCCGAAGCTCTACTGGATCGTGAGTTCGTGGGACGTCACCGAGCTGAACGTGTGCTGAACACGGAGGTGTCGTACGTTCGGTACTTGAAAGCACAAGTGCTCCCTGGGTGATTTTGGTAATTAATGTCAACATATCTCTTGTTGGACTAATGCTTCTACCTAGTATGTTTCAGATAAGTTCAAAAATGGAGTGGCATGGACTAGAGGATGTGGAACCCCTTCAAAATGCTAAGGACAAAGGATTGGCTCAAGCTCAAAGCTCAGGACTCTACATTTTTCATTTTAAGTGATCCAAGATCACATTGAGTCCATAGGAAAAGCCAATACTATCAAGAGGGGGTGAGGTGTTGCTTAATGAGTTTCTTTCTCAGAGTGCTTAGTGATATGCTCCAAAAACCCTCAACTACTTTCTCACATCCACATATGTCCCAAACCAAAGTCAAACTCGGCCCCACCGAAACTTTCTATCCGGCGCCACCGAGTTTAGTTGACATAGCCACGGCCAGTAACCCTAATCGGTTCAGTCTCACCGATGGGATCTCGATCTCACCGAGATGGGCTTGGAAACTCTCTGTTGCCTATTGCAATAATTTCGGTCCCACCGAGATATGCAATCGGTCTCGCCGAGTTTGCTTGGCCAACTCTCTGTTTCGCTTATTACCCAAATCGGTCCCACCGAGTTTGTGTAATCGGTCAAACCGAGTTCAGGCTTTACCCTAACCCTAGCACATCGGTCCTACCTATTTGATCATATCGGTCCCACCGAAATGCCTAACGGTCACATTATGAACTAAATCGGTCTGACCGAGTTTCATGATTCGGTCCCACCGAGTTTGGTAAATTGTGTGTAACGGTTAGATTTTGTGTGGAGGCTATATATACCCCTCCACCCACTCTTCATTCATGGAGAGAGCCATCAGAACATGCCTACACTTCCAACATACATTTTCTGAGAGAGAACCACCTACACTTGTGTTGAGGTCAAGATATTCCATTCCAACCACATAAATCTTGATCTCTAGCCTTCCCCAAGTTGTTTTCCACTCAAATCATCTTTCCACCAAATCCAATCCTATGAGAGAGAGTTGAGTGTTGGGGAGACTATCATTTGAAGCACAAGAGCAAGGAGTTCATCATCAACACACCATTTATTACCTCTTGGAGAGTGGTGTCTCCTAGATTGGCTAGGTGTCACTTGGGAGCCTCCGTCAAGATTGTGGAGTTGAACCAAGGAGTTTGTAAGGGCAAGGAGATCGCCTACTTCATGAAGATGTACCCGAGTGAGGCAACTCCTTCGTGGGCGACGGCCATGGTGGGATAGACAAGGTTGCTTCTTCGTGGACCCTTCGTGGGTGGAGCCCTTCCTGGACTCGCGCAACTGTTACCCTTCGTGGGTTGAAGTCTCCATCAACGTGGATGTACGATAGCACCACCTATCGGAACCACGGATAAAAAATCTCCGTGTCTCCAAATTGCATTTGCACACTCCAATCCCATCCCTTTACATTCTTGCAACTTGCGTGCTTTACTTTCCGCTGCTCATATACTCTTGTCATGCTTGCTTGATATGTATTGTGAATGATTAAACTTGTTCCAAAACTCCACATCAACCAAAGGAAATTAAAAACTGCTACTTTTCTTCTTAGAGTCTATTCACCCCCCTCTAGACACCTCTTCTCGATCCTTTCAATTGGTATCAGAGCTTTGGTCTCCATTGCTTTGGTTTAATAACCATTGGAGGAAGATGGATGAGTCTATGTTGGGCAGTCTTAGACGTAGAGTGCCTATTCTTGATGGAGAGTTCTTTCATGAGTGGAAAAATGAAATGCTTGAGATTTTCAATGAATATCATTTGAACAAGTACAATACTAGCCCTTGTGCTCCTCATGTTGATCCTTTGCATCCTACCCTTGATGAGTCTATTGACATGATCCACAACCTTAGAACTATTAATCTTATCACTAGAGGCTTGCCTAGAAACTTGATTGGATGTTTGCCTACTCTTGATTGTGCCTACACTGTATGGAGATTTCTTGAGGAAAGATTTCCAAACTATTCCTTGCAAAACCTAGATGAAATTCTTCATAAGTCTATTGCCTTGAGTAAGATGAATTCTAGTGATCCTAGCTTTGGTGATTGTCTTATTGAGCTTACCAATCTCATGTGTGCCAAAGGAAATGTTGGAATCATTAGCAATATCATATCTGAAGCTATTAGAATTCATAAAGGTGACCATTGTGATGATCATTTATCTAATGAATTACCCTCTCTAGGAATTGATCATATACAAGACGATGTTGAACATGGATACTATGATGAGGATGATGATAGTGACTATGATCTTGACAATGCGATAAGACACTTTTGTCTTATGGCTAATCTTCGAGGCTACATGGCTGGAGGAAAGGAATGGGTCCTTGATAGTGGGTGTACTGATCATATGACCGGAGACAAATATATGTTTCGTGAGCTTGCTGAAAACGACGGCCCTCGAAAGTATGTCACTTTTGGTGATAACTCAAAGGGTAAGGTGGTTGGCCTCGGTAAGGTGGCCATCTCACATGATAGCTCCATACAAAACGTCATGCTCGTTGAATCTCTTGGGTACAATTTACTTTCAGTATCTAGACTTGCTGATTTTGGTTTCAATGTCCTATTTACTGAAGTAGATTGCCAAGTGTTTCGAAGAGACAATCATAAAATGGTCTTTACCGGTATACATAGAGGTGATCTTTACATTGTTGATTTCACTAAAAAGGCTCAACCTAGAACTTGCTTAATTGCTAAATCTTCTAAAGGCTGGTTGTGGCATAGAAGGTTAGGTCATGTGGGCGTGCGAAATCTTGATAAGCTTATTAAAGGTGATCATATCCTTGGAGTAAAAGATGTTATATTTGACAAGGATAGACTTTGTAGTGCTTGTCAAGCAGGAAAACAAGTTGGAGGGAGTCACCCCGTGAAGAACATTAAGACCACGAGAAGACCACTCGAGCTACTTCATATGGATCTCTTTGGTCCCAATGCCTACAAGAGTCTCGGTGGTAACTCATTTGGTCTAGTCATAGTCGATGATTTTTCAAGATTTACGTGGGTGTTCTTTCTTGATGACAAATCGCAGGTCCAAAAGATCTTCAAACACTTCGCTAGGAAGGCCCAAAATCAATTTGAAGTGAAGATCAAGAAGGTTCGGAGCGACAACGGAACGGAGTTCAAGAACGCAAATGTGGATACCTTTCTTGACGAAGAGGGGATTTCACACGAGTTCTCGGCTATGTACACACCTCAACAAAATGGAGTTGTTGAGAGGAAGAACCTGACTCTTATTGAGATGGCAAGAACGATGCTTGATGAGTACAAGACTCCAGAACACTTTTGGGCGAATGCGGTTGAGACAGCTTGTCATGCAACAAATCGCTTGTATCTTCACAAGCTATTCGGCAAGACGGCATACGAGCTCCTCACCGGTAACAAACCCCAAGTTGGATACTTTCGAGTATTCGGCACAAAGTGTTACATTTTTTATAAGCATCTTCATTCTAAATTTGCTCCTAAATCTCATGAAGGTTTCCTACTTGGTTATGGCTCAAACTCTCACACTTACCGTGTCTACAACAACTTCACCCGAAAGGTTGAAGAGACAGTAGATGTGAAGTTTGATGAATCTAACGGCTCGCAAGTAGAGCAATTGCCAATTGATGTAGGAGATAAAGACCCTTTGGAAGCAATCCAAGACTTGTCTATTGGCAAGATTCGTCCAACGGAGGTGAAGGAGAGTACCTCGTCCGTCCAAGTGGAAGCTTCCACCTCACGACAAGGTGAACCAAGAGTTGATATGGAAGCATCCACAAGTGGGACACACCAAGACAAAGAAAATGAGGAAGTACACCAAGATGAACATCAACAACCTCCTAATCCACCACAACAAGAGAATGACAACGTCAACAATGAAGAAGGCCAAGAAGAAGAACAAGATGAAGAAGATGTTCCACCCCGAGCCAAGCAAAAGCTCCCACGAGTTCGAGCAAGAGTCGCCAAAGACCATCCCGTCGAGCAAATCTACAATGATATCCAAACCGGGAGAATCACTCACTCTAAAACTCGTTTGGCTAACTTTTGTGAACATTATTCATTCATGTCTAGCATTGAACCTATGAAGGTTGAAGAAGCATTGGAGATCCGAATTGGATAAACGCTATGCATGAAGAGCTACACAACTTTGAGAGAAATCAAGTGTGGACATTGGTTGAGAAGCCCGACAACAACCACAACATCATTGGTACCAAATGGGTGTTTCGCAACAAGCAAGATGAAGATGGACAAGTAGTTCGCAACAAAGCACGTCTCGTCGCCCAAGGCTACACTCAAGTCGAAGGTATGGATTATGGTGAGACATATGCCCCCGTTGCTAGACTTGAGTCCATTCGCATCTTACTTGCTTATGCTAATCACCATGATATCACCTTGTACCAAATGGACATTAAAAGTGCTTTCCTAAATGGTGATTGAGGAGGAAGTTTATGTTAAGCAACCTCCCGGCTTTGTCAATCCTAAGAAACCTAATCATGTTTACAAACTTCACAAAGCTCTTTATGGTCTTAAACAAGCTCCTAGAGCGTGGTATAAATGCTTGACCAAGTTCCTTATTGAAAAAGGCTTTGAAATTGGAAAAATAGATTCTACTCTTTTTACTAAAAGGGTTAATGGAGAACTATTTGTGTGCCAAATCTATGTTGATGATATTATATTTGGTTCGACTAACCCTCACTTTAGTGAGAAGTTTGGAAAGCTAATGTCGGAGAAGTTTGAGATGTCTATGATGAGTGAACTCAAATTCTTTCTCGGTTTGCAAATCAAGCAAACTAAGGAAGGTACCTTTGTCTCTCAAACAAAGTACACCAAGGACTTATTCAAGAAGTTCAATATGCAAGAATGAAAATGTATGACTACACCCATGCCTACTAGTGGACATCTTGATTTGACCAGAGATGGTGAACCGGTCGATCAAAAGGTTTACCGCTCCATGATTGGTTCATTGTTATATCTATGTGCCACTCGTCCCGATATTATGCTAAGTGTGTGCATGTGTGCACGATATCAAGCGGCCCCTAAAGAATGTCAGCTTAAGGCTGTGAAAAGGATAGTGAGATACTTAATACACACACCAAATTTTGGCATTTGGTACCCTAAGAGGTCTTCTTTCGATCTTGTTGGTTACTCCGATTCGGACTATGCCGGAGACAAGGTTGATAAAAAGTCCACTTCGGGTACTTGTCAGTTTCTTGGTAGATCTCTTGTGTCTTGGTCCTCCAAGAAACAAAACTCGGTATCCTTATCCACCGCCGAAGCGGAATACATTGCCGCTGGTTCATGTTGTGCTCAATTACTTTGGATGACCCAAACTCTTAAAGATTATGGGATATATGTGAAACATGTTCCATTGCTTTGTGACAATGAAAGTGCTATCAAGATTGCTCACAATCCTATGCAACATTCTCGAACTAAGCATATTGAAGTTCGTCATCATTTCATTCCAGATCACGTTGCCAAAGGGGACATTGATCTTAAGCATGTTCGCACCGATAAGCAATTGGCGGATATATTCACCAAACCGCTTGATGAGAAAGTCTTTTGTCATTTGAGGGGAGAATTGAACATCATTGATGCTTCAAACTTGGAGTAGGAACTCCATTTGGATACATGCAAGGCATGAGCATTTGACTAATCCTTGATATTTCTTTCATGATGCTATTTATATGTCTTGGATATATTTGCACCCTTACATGCTATCTAACCCTTATAGGTACTTGGATGAATCTAAATCTATGAGATTGCAACTCACTCACATCTTGAGCAATTTCTACATCACCAAGTCTCTACACAATGGTGGTTGAAGACAAGGAAGCACGAAACCCTTCAAACATATCCTTTGACAAATTCCATATTAAATTTTATGATTGTCATTTTGGATACACAAGTGCTCTTCCTTGTAAGACTAACCCATGTAGGTAGATGAACTCAAATTCCAAGTGGTGCTCCAAATTCTTGATAAGCTACATCAACCTTGAGCAACCCACACAAGTTCAACTACATGATCAAGATCAACACCACCACCCAAGGTATGTTATTCCATCTTAGAGAAGCTTTACTCCAAGTCATAGGTCAAAGCAACTCAACAAGATGTGAATACATCAAGATGCTTAAACGAAAAATAGTAACCCCATTTTGAGCTTACACGATGAGTATGACCTATGATCAAGTGACCTCACTTGACTCCTAAGACAATATACTCTAACATAGGTGACTTTGTCACTGACCAATTGTAGATGAAGTTCTCTTGTGTTTCTCCGTGCTCTTGCATTTGTCTCCTGCATATTTGTTTCCCCTTTCAAAAAAAACTTCATCTAGATCTTTTCTTTTCTTTTCTGTTGTGCATTCCCTGCATCCAATTCATTGCAAATCTTTTAGTTAATTCCTTGCAAATCCCTGTGAGATCTTAATTGCCTAGTGAGCTGAGGTGACAAGTGTTTTCACTGTGATGAACTCGGTCACCCGGTTTGTTTTCTTCGGTCCAGCCAAATTCTTTCGGTGCCACCGAAGCACACAACTCGGTGCTACCGATTTCACTGCAGAAAAGACAACTTGCCACTTGTTCCTGCATTCTTCTTACTCCAGCTCCACTCAATGATTCTTGTCCTCTACCAGCATCATATTCGACTTGCTGCTTTGCTTTGTGACTCCAAACCCATTTGAAACAAAAATCCAGAAGAACCCTTCTTGGAAATTGATGTCAAAGGGGGGGAGAGAGATCACATCAAAGCTCAATCATTTTTATAAAGGGAGAGAATGCTCAGGGGGAGAGTGTAGAAACCCCAGATGCTTGGTGTTCAAGAGGAGAGAAGTCACGTGTCTTTAAGAGGGGAAAGACATGTTCATATTTGATTGTTTGCATTAGCTCTGTTTCTTGTCTTTGCTCTGATTTTCTGTTCCCTATCTTCTCCCAGTATCCCATGCAGGATTCAGGGGGAGCAAGACATCTAAGGGAAGGAAATTCTTGAATTCATTGCACATCTTTACCTTTGGGGACATGTCTATATCCAATAGAGTACTCAGTACTCACTCTCTACATGTCATCCCAGTCTTGGTACTCTTGTGGTTTCTTTTGTTTGCTCTGGCTAGTAGGTGCATCTGTGTTATCTAACCTTGTTTACTCAGGTTCATTCCTTCCTTAGCCCACTCAAGACCACAAGGTAAGTATATGCATCACATTCATTTGTATGAGGATTTCTCGCTGTTGTACATACTGTTTGCAAGAAGGACTCATGAGCATGAAGGTACATTTCCCATATTCACATCATTTGCTCTGATGCATATAGCCAAGATACATGTAACACATTGCTTACTCTGTCATGCTTATGCATTCACATGCTCCTATATTCCATACTTACATGTTTGCATACATGTAGGGGGAGCCTATGCATGTTACATGTCTTTCCAAAGCTTTACTTGTTATTCTCTATATCTTTATCTAAAGCTTTGATGTATGTTGTCATGAATTACCAAAAAGGGGGAGATTGAAAGCACAAGTGCTCCCTGGGTGATTTTGGTAATTAATGTCAACATATCTCTTGTTGGACTAATGCTTCTACCTAGTATGTTTCAGATAAGTTCAAAAATGGAGTGGCATGGACTAGAGGATGTGGAACCCCTTCAAAATGCTAAGGACAAAGGATTGTCTCAAGCGCAAAGCTCACGACTCTACATTTTTCATTTTAAGTGATCCAAGATCACATTGAGTCCATAGGAAAAGCCAATACTATCAAGAGGGGGTGAGGTGTTGCTTAATGAGTTTCTTGCTCAAAGTGCTTAGTGATATGCTCCAAAAACCCTCAACTACTTTCTCACATCCACATATGTCCCAAACCAAAGTCAAACTCGGCCCCACCGAAACTTTCTATCCGGCGCCACCGAGTTCAGTTGACATAGCCACTGCCAGTAACCCTAATCGGTTCGGTCTCACCGATGGGATATCGGTCTCACCGAGATGGGCTTGCAAACTCTCTGTTGCCGATTGCAATAATTTCAGTCCCACCGAGATATGCAATCGGTCTCGCCGAGTTTGCTTGGCCAACTCTCTGTTTCGCTTATTACCCAAATCGGTCCCACCAAGTTTGTGTAATCGGTCAAACCGAGTTCAGGCTTTACCCTAACCCTAGCACATTGGTCCTACCGAGTTGATCATATCGGTCCCACCGAAATGCCTAACGGACACATTATGAACTAAATCGGTCTGACCGAGTTTCACGATTCGGTCCCACCGTGTCACGCCCAAGATGCGACCCTATCCTAAAGGAACTCGAAGGTCCCACCAAGGATAGAAGCGCATCTTGAAGACGCTTTTGCAAGGTGGATATCATTACATCAACATTACATAATAGATGGGGATACATACAAGAGGCATACAAATGCCACAAGAATACATCAATATACATGAGAACAACATCCGACTACGGATGAAACACAAACAGAAGCTCAAACGACATCCACCCTGCTAGCCCAGGCTGCCGACCTGGAACCTATCCCCTGATCGAAGAAGAAGCAGACGAAGAACTCCAAAACAAGAAACATCGCTCTCGCGTCATGATCATCGCATAACCTGTACCTGCAACTGTTGTTGTAGTAATCTGTGAGCCACGAGGACTTAGCAATCCCATTACCATGGGTATCAAGACTAGCAAAGCTTAATGGGTAAGGAAGGGGTAAAGTGGTGAGGTTGCAGCAGCGACTAAGCAAGATATGGTGGCTAACTTACGCAAATAAGAGCGAGAAGAGAAGCAATGGAACGGTCGTGAAGCTAGCAGTGATCAAGAAGTGATCCTGAACTCCTACTTACGTCAAACATAACCCAGAAACCGTGTTCACTTCCCGGACTCTGCCGAGAAGAGACCATCATGGCTACACACACGGTTGATGCGTTTTAGTTAAGTCAAGTGTCAAGTTCTCTACAACTGGATATTAACAAATTCCCATCTGCCACATAACCGTGGGCACGACTTTCGAAAGATAATACCCTGCAGAGTGTCCCAACTTAGCCCATTATAAGCTCTCACGGTCAACGAAGGATAATCCTTCTCCCGGGAAGACCCGATCAGTCTCGGAATCCCGGTTTACAAGACATTTCGACAATGGTAAAACAAGACCAGCAAAGCCGCCCGATGTGCCGACAATCCCGATAGGAGCTGCACATATCTCGTTCTCACGGCAACACCGGATAAGTCAAGCTACGAGTAAAACCAGGCCTCGAGTTTCCCCGAGTTGGCCCCGCAGGCTGCTCGGTTCGGACCAACACTTAGAGAAGCACTGGCCCGGGGGGTTAAATAAAGATGACCCTCGGGAGCGCGACTCCTAAGGGAAAAAGGCTAGGTGAGGCAAATGTAAAACCAAGGTTGGGCCTTGCTGGAGGAGTTTTATTCAAAGCGAATTGTCAAGGGGGTCCCATAAATCACCCAACCATGTAAGGGGCGCAAAATCAAGGAACATAACACCGGTATGAAGGAAACTAGGGCGGCAAGAGTGGAACAAAACACCAGGCATAAGGCCGAGCCTTCCACCCTTTACCAAGTATATAGATGCATTAATAATATATGAGATATTGTGATATCCCAACATAAACATAATCCAACATGGAGCAAACTTCATCTTCACCTGCAACTAGCAACGCTATAAGAGGGGCTGAGCAAAAGCGGTAACATAGCCAGGCAATGGTTTTCTAGGAAGGGTGAAAAGGTTAGAGGCTGACATGGCAATTTGGGAGGCTTGAAAAGCAAGTGATAGGTAGCGCGGCATAGCGATAGAACGAAGCAACTAGCATAGCAATGATAGTAATGAGATCCAAGGTGACGGTCATCTTGCCTGAAATCCCGCTAGGAAGAAGAACGAGTCCATGAAGAAGATGAAGCCACGAAGACGAACCAAGCATAGACGAACGAATCCTCACGATTGCAACGAAACGGGAACTAACGAGAAGGAGCACAACCGGAAAGAAGCAAACAACAAGGTAAACAAACAACACATAAACATGACATGATGCTCAACCAAGTATGATGCATGACAAGGCTACATGAAGCTACTCATGGCAAGAGATGATGCATGCAAGAGCAACACATCAAAGCAAGTTTAAATGAGGCCGGAAACAACATATAACAATTCCGGAAAGACCTCATATGCAAATTTCGGAATTGGTCCAGATCTGAATAAATCTTATGTTCAAGTTGTTAAACAGCAAGTTAAGATGCACCAAGATGATCTACATAAAATTCTAGTCAAGTTACATATAAAGTTCATTAGATTCGGAGCTACGGCCTAGAAGATATGAGCAAAACAAGTTAAACATGGCATTGATGCAAAATGCATTCAAACATCAAGCAAACACCTCAAAACATGGATGCAACAAGGTAACCTGAAACTAGATGCAAAACTAAGCAAGTATCATATAGAGCATGCTCAAAACGGAGCAACGGTGCAACACATACACTCCAAACAAGATATAGCAACAATCTGTCCAAAACAGCAACAAGGCACTTTGCACGCATCACAAAAATATGCTACAGCATCCTAACATGAGAGAAAAAGGCATGGACATGTTGTACCGGTAAAGCATGACAAAACATGAACACTGAGCTATCTCCAGAAATCACTAGAACATGCTCAAAAGGACATGGCAAGATTACAACTAATAACAGTTTCACAGACTTGGCAGAAAATCACTGGACATGGCAGAAATAACATCAGGTTGCAAAGTTTAGAGCTATCAATCAACATGCTACAGGAATATATCATGGCAAATGAAAGCATGGCATGATTCTACTCAAAGCATATAACAAAAGTACCTTACTGATCACGAGCCAAAAAGGCACAGAAGATATGATGGCACCCATGTAAACATAGAAAGTTTCATAAACAGATTCAGACTTAGTAGAAAAAACTGAGCATGGCATAAACAGAATTATGAAGGCATCTTTGCGAGCTCAATTCACTCATCACAAAGCATTTCATGGAATTACAAGGTAACCAACAGTAAGAAGGCATGTTCATGAATCTAAGCATGGCACGAGAAAGCCCATAGGGTGCATGGATCACTAGCAAAACACATGACAAAACTGAACTTCATGTTAACAGGCTGACAGCAACATTATATAGCAATTTGAGAGCAAAATTACAACATGCTACAGTAGGCTATAAATGCAAACAAGAGCATGTATGGATAAAGCATAACATGTATAACAAAACACCCTTAGTGAACATCTCCCGATTAATCATAGAACTCATGATGGCAGCAGGTTTACATGGCATCACAATGCTACAGCTACAGACTTTGCAGAAATGACAAGTCACATAAATCAGCAACATCACGGAGGCTACTTTGCATGCTTGTGCTAGTTACCACATAGACCACAAAAATACAAGACAAGCACCTCTGTAAAGATGGCATGATGTAGTTCAAAACACATGTAGAGCTGATGCTCATAAGATGCACACACAAAATGCAATGAAAAAGACAAATAATCAAGTTCTGTTAACAGGCAGCAGATAACATCATATAGCACTCTTGCAATGATGATTATGACATTAAGATGGATTCAAACAAGCATGGCACAATGTAACAAAATGAAGAGAATCTCATGATGAACATATTGATATATCATGCACGCAAAACTGAGCAGTATGCAAGGAGATACGATGTGATGAACAGAGCCACATAATGTAGAAAATTAAGGACTTAGAGGAATTTAGACCTCGCGGGAAACTGGATCTCGGGGTTCCGAGATGGAGATGAACGAGACGGGCGGAGGCGTTTGGATCGGCGGGCTGGTGCATCTGATCCAGCCCGGCCGGATCCGGGACGAGGAGCTCCGGGTGGCGCGGAGCAGATCCGGCGAGCGGGCGCCGGCGTCCATGGCGGCAGGGCACGTGTGGCGGCGAGAGGCGGCCGGGCGGAGCGGGGCGCCGGCACGAGGTGGGGGTGGAGCTGAGGCAGGGCGATGGGGCCGGCGCGGCCCACGGTGGCCGGCGCAGGCGAAGTCGGCGAAGGGCGCGGCACTGCGCGGGTCGGCGGCGGGGTTCGACGGGGAGGCGTGAGCGGCACGCGGGCGTGCGGCCGGCTCGGGCGCGCGGGCCGGGAGGAGGAGCCGTGGGGCGAAGGACGGCGGCAGAGCGCCGGCGCGGGGGCGGAGGGAGCCAGGAGACGGGACGGTCAGCGGCGCTCGGGCGGGCCTCGCGCGGGCCTGAGCGGGCTGCGACGGAGGGAGAGGCGCGGGTGAGGGTGGATTCATCCGCGAATTTCGGGGGAGGGGTGTTTATATAGGTAGAGGGAGCTAGGAGAGTCCAAATGGGGAGCGGTTTTCACCCACACGATCGTGATCGAACGGCGGAGAGCATGGAGGGGAGTTGGATGGGCTAGGTGGGCTGTGTGAAGGGGTGCTGGGCTCAAAGAGAAGGGGATTTCGGTTAACTCGGTTAACCGTTGGGGCGTCAAACGACTTCCAAATGGAACGAAATTTGACGGGTGGTCTACCGGTGATATACCAAGGCCACTCGGCAAATCTCAGCCCATTTCGAGAACGTTTTTCTCCCGCTCACGAAACAAGGTCTGAGAGGGGCGACGGGCGCGTGCGAGAGTGGCGGATCATGAAACGGACAACAGAGAGAACCGGGGGAACCCGAACGGATGCAAGTTTTGAAAACACGAGGATGCAATGCAGATGCTGACATGGCAAGATGCAACACGCAAGCAAATGATATGGCAACAACGACGAATAACTGGAAGACACCTGGCGCATCGAATCCGGGGCGTTACTCACCGAGTTTGGTAAATTGTGTGTAACGGTTAGATTTTGTGTGGAGGCTATATATACCCCTCCACCCACTCTTCATTCGTGGTGAGAGCCATCAGAATATGCCTACACTTCCAACATACATTTTCTGAGAGAGAACCACCTACACTTGTGTTGAGGTCAAGATATTCCATTCCAACCACATAAATCTTGATCTCTAGCCTTCCCCAAGTTGCTTTCCACTCAAATCATCTTTCCACCAAATCCAATCCTATGAGAGAGAGTTGAGTGTTGGGGAGACTATCATTTGAAGCACAAGAGCAAGGAGTTCATCATCAACACACCATTTATTACCTCTTGGAGAGTGGTGTCTCCTAGATTGGCTAGGTGTCACTTGGGAGCCTCCGTCAAGATTGTGGAGTTGAACCAAGGAGTTTGTAAGGGCAAGGAGATCGCCTACTTCGTGAAGATCTACCCGAGAGAGGCAAGTTCTTCATGGGCGACGGCCATGGTGGGATAGACAAGGTTGCTTCTTCGTGGGTTGAAGTCTCCATCAACGTGGATGTACGATAGCACCACCTATCGGAACCACAGATAAAAAATCTCCGTGTCTCCAAATTGCGTTTGCACACTCCAATCCCATCCCTTTACATTCTTGCAACTTGCGTGCTTTACTTTCCGCTGCTCATATACTCTTGTCATGCTTGCTTGATATGTATTGTGAATGATTAAACTTGTGCCAAAATTCCACATCTTCTTAGAGTCTATTCACCCCCCCCCCCCTAGACACCTCTTCTCGATCCTTTCAGTACTAAGGATCGGTCGATCATGAAGACATACGACTACATCAAACGCATTGTTATAACGCTTCCGCTTACGGTCTACGAGGGTACATAGACAACACTCTCCCCTCTCGTTGCTATGCATCACCATGATCTTGCGTGTGCGTAGGAAATTTTTTGACATTACTACGTTCCCCAACAGTGGCATCCGAGCCAGGTTTATGCATAGATGTTATATGCACGAGTAGAACACAAGTGAGTTGTGGGTGATACAAGTCATACTGCTTACCAGCATGTCATACTTTGGACCGACATTATGCGTACGCTTACGCGAGACTGGTTCTACCGATGTGCTTCGCACACAGGTGGCTGGCGGGTGTCAGTTTCTCCAACTTTAGTTGAACCGAGTGTGACTACGCCCGGTCCTTGTTGAAGGTTAAAACAGCACTAACTTGACGAAATATCATTGTGGTTTTGATGCGTAGGTAAGAACGGTTCTTGCTCAGCCCGTAGCAGCCACGTAAAACTTGCAACAACAAAGTAGAGGACGTCTAACTAGTTTTTGCAGGGCATGTTATGATGTGATATGGTCAAGGCATGATGCTATATTTTATTGTATGAGATGATCATGTTTTGTAACGGAGTTATAGGCAACTGGCAGGAGCCATATGGTTGCCGCTTTATTGTATGCAATGCAATCGCCTTGTAATTGCTTTACTTTATCACTAAGCGGTAGTGATAGTCGTAGAAGCAATAGTTGGCGAGACGACAACGATGCTACGATGGAGATCACGGTGTCGCGCCGGTGACGATGGTGATCATGACGGTGCTTTGGAGATGGAGATCAAAGACACAAGATGATGATGGCCATATCATATCACTTATATTGATTGCATTTGATGTTTATCCTTTATGCATCTTATTCTGCTTGATTGACGATAGCATTATAAGATGATCTCTCACTAAATTTCAAGGTACAAGTGTTCTCCCTGAGTATGCACCGTTGCCAAAGTTCGTCGTGCCGAGACACCACGTGATGATCGGGTGTGATAAGCTCTACGTTCATATACAACGAGTGCAAGCCAACTTTACACACGCAGAAATACTCGGGTTAAACTTGACGAGCCTAGCATATGCAGATATGGCCTCGGAACACTGAGACCGAAAGGTCGAGCGTGAATCATATAGTAGATATGATCAACATAGTGATGTTCACCATTGAAAACTACTCCATCTCACGTGATGATCGGACATGGTTTAGTTGATATGGATCACGTGATCACTTAGATGATTAGAGGGATGTCTATCTAAGTGGGAGTTCTTAAATATGATTGGTTGAACTTTAATTTATCATGAACTTAGTACCTGATAGTATTTTGCTTGTCTATGTTGTTGTAGATAGATGGCCCGTGCTGTTGTTCTGTTAAATTTTAATGCGTTTCTTGAGAAAGCAAAGTTGAAAGATGATGGTAGCAATTACACGGACTGGGTCCGTAACTTGAGGATTATCCTCATTGCTGCACAGAAGAATTACGTCCTAGAAGCACCGCTGGGTGCCAAACCCGCTGCAGGAGCAACGCCAGATGTTATGAACGTCTGGCAGAGCAAAGCTGATGACTACTCGATAGTTCAGTGTGCCATGCTTTACGGCTTAGAACCGGGACTTCAACGACGTTTTGAACGTCATGGAGCATATGAGATGTTTCAGGAGTTGAAGTTAATATTTCAAGCAAATGCCCGGATTGAGAGATATGAAGTCTCCAATAAGTTCTACATCTGCAAGATGGAGGAGAATAGTTCTGCCAGTGAGCATATACTCAGAATGTCTAGGTATAACAATCACTTGATTCAACTGGGAGTTAATCTTCTGGATGATAGTGTCATTGACAGAATTCTTCAATCACTGCCACCAAGCTACAAGAGCTTCGTGATGAACTATAATATGCAAGGGATGGATAAGACGATTCCCGAGCTCTTCGCAATGCTAAAGGCTGCGGAGGTAGAAATCAAGAAAGAGCATCAAGTGTTGATGGTCAACAAGACCACCAGTTTCAAGAAAAAGGGTAAAGGGAAGAAGAAGTGGAACTTCAAGAAGAACGGCAAACAAGTTGCTGCTCAAGAGAAGAAACCCAAGTCTGGACCTAAGCCTGAGACTGAGTGCTTCTACTGCAAAGGGACTGGCTACTGGAAGCGGAACTGCCCCAAGTATTTGGTGGATAAGAAGGATGGCAAGGTGAACGAAGGTATATGTGATATACATGTTATTGATGTGTACCTTACTAAAGCTCGCAGTAGCACCTGGGTATTCGATACTGGTTCTGTTGCTAATATTTGCAACTCGAAACAGGGACTACGGATTAACCGAAGATTGGCTAAGGACGAGGTGACGATGCGCGTGGGAAATGGTTCCAAAGTCGATGTGATCGCAGTCGGCACGCTACCTCTACATCTACCTTCGGGATTAGTTTTAGACCTGAATAATTGTTATTTGGTGCCAGCGTTAAGCATGAACATTATATCTGGATCTTGTTTGATGCGAGACAGTTATTCATTTAAATCAGAGAATAATGGTTGTTCTATTTATATGAGTAATATCTTTTATGGTCATGCACCCTTGAAGAGTGGTCTATTTTTAATGAATCTCGATAGTAGTGATACACATATTCATAATATTGAAGCCAAAAGATGCAGAGTTGATAATGATAGTGCAACTTATTTGTGGCACTGCCGTTTAGGTCATATTGGTGTAAAGCGCATGAAGAAACTCCATTCTGATGGACTTTTGGAATCACTTGATTACGAATCACTTGGTACTTGCGAACCATGCCTCGTGGGCAAGATGACTAAAACGCCATTCTCTGGAACAATGGAGCGAGCAATAGATTTGTTGGAAATCATACATACTAATGTATGTGGTCCAATGAATATTGAGGCTCGCGGCGGATATCGTTATTTTCTCGCCTTCACAGATGATTTGAGCAGATATCGGTATATCTACTTAATGAAACATAAGTCTGAAACATTTGAAAAGTTCAAAGAATTTCAGAGTGAATTAGAAAATCATCGTAACAAGAAAATAAAGTTTCTACGATCTGGTCGTGGAGGAGAATATTTGAGTTACGAGTTTGGTCTTCATTTAAAACAATGCGGAATAGTTTCGCAACTCACGCCACCCGGAACAGCACAACGTAATGGTGTGTCCGAACGTCGTAATCATACTTTACTGGGTATGGTGCGATCTATGATGTCTCTTACCGATTTACCGCTATCATTTTGGGGTTATGCTTTAGAGACGGGTGCATTCACGTTAAATAGGGCACCGTTGAAATCCGTTGAGACGATGCCTTATGAACTGTGGTTTGGCAAGAAACCAAAGTTGTCGTTTCTTAAAGTTTGGGGTTGCGATGCTTATGTGAAAAAACTTCAACCTGATAAGCTCGAACCCAAATCGAAGAAATGTGTCTTCATGGGATACCCAAAGGAGATAGTTGGGTACACCTTCTATCACAGATCCGAAGGCAAGATATTCGTTGCTAAAAATGGATCCTTTCTAGAGAAGGAGTTTCTCTCGAAAGAAGTGAGTGGGAGGAAAGTAGAACTTGATGAGGTAACTATACATGCTCCCTTATTGGAAAGCAGTTCATCACAGAAATCTGTTCCTGTGACTCCTACACCAATTAGTGAGGAAGCTGATGATGATGATCATGTAACTTCATATCAAGTTACTACCAAACCTCGTAGGTCAACTAGAGTAAGATCCGCACCAGAGTGGTACGGTAATCCTATTCTGGAGGTCATGTTACTTGACCATGACGAACCTACGAACTATGGGGAAGCGATGATGAGCCCAGATTCCGCAAAATGGCTTGAAGCCATGAAATCTGAGATGGGATCCATGTATGAGAACAAAGTGTGGACTTTGGTTGACTTGCCCGTTGATCGGCAAGCCATCGAGAATAAATGGATCTTCAAGAAGAAGATTGACGCTGACGATAATATTACTGTCTACAAAGCTTGACTTGTTGCAAAAGGTTTTCGACAAGTTCAAGGAGTTGGCTACGATGAGACTTTCTCACCCGTAGCGATGCTTAAGTCCGTCCGAATCATGTTAGCAATTGCCACATTTTATGATGATAAAATTTGGCAAATGGATGTAAAGATTGCATTCCTGAATGGATTTCTGGAAGAAGAGTTGTATATGATGCAACCTGAAGGTTTTATCGATCCAAAGGGAACTAACAAAGTGTGCAAACTCCAGCGATCCATCTATGGACTGGTGCAAGCATCTCGGAGTTGGAATAAACATTTTGATAGTGTGATCAAAGCATATGGTTTTATACAGACTTTTGGAGAAGCCTGTATTTACAAGAAAGTGAGTGGGAGCTCTGTAGCATTTCTAATATTATATGTGGATGACATATTATTGATTGGAAATAATATAGAATTTCTGGATAGCATAAAAGGATACTTGAATAAGAGTTTTCAACGAAAGACCTCGGTGAAGCTGCTTATATATTGGGCATCAAGATCTATAGAGATAGATCGAGACGCTTAATTGGACTTTCACAAAGCACATACCTTGACAAAGTTTTGAAGAAGTTCAAAATGGATCAAGCAAAGAAAGGGCTCTTGCCTGTGTTACAAGGTGTGAAGTTGAGTAAGACTCAATGCCCGACCACTGCAGAAGATAGAGAGAAAATGAAAAGTGTTCCCTATGCTTCAGCCATAGGCTCTATCATGTATGCAATGTTGTGTACCAAACCTGATGTGTGCCTTGCTATTAGTTTAGCAGGGAGGTACCAAAGTAATCCAGGAGTGGATCACTGGACAGCGGTCAAGAACATCCTGAAATACCTGAAAAGGACTAAGGATATGTTTCTCGTTTATGGAGGTGACAAAGAGCTCGTCGTAAATGGTTACGTCGATGCAAGCTTTGACACTGATCCGGACGATTCTAAATCGCAAACCGGATACATGTTTATATTGAACGGTGGAGCTGTCAGTTGGAGCAGCTCTAAACAAAGCGTCATGGCGAGATCTACGTGTGAAGTGGAGTACATAGCTGCTTCGGAAGCAGCAAATGAAGGAGTCGGGATGAAGGAGTTCATATCCGATCTAGGTGTCATACCTAGTGCATCGGGTCCAATGAAAATCTTTTGTGACAATACTGGTGCAATTGCCTTGGCAAAGGAATCCAGATTTCACAAGAGAACCAAACACATCAAGAGACGCTTCAAATCCACCCGCGATCAAGTGCAGGTGGGAGACATAGAGATTTGCAAGATACATACGGATTTGAATGTTGCAGACCCGTTGACTAAGCCTCTCTCACGAGCAAAACATGATCAGCACCAAGGCTCCATGGGTGTTAGAATCATTACTGTGTAATCTAGACTATTGACTCTAGTGCAAGTGGGAGACTGAAGAAAATATGCCCTAGAGGCAATAATAAAGTTATTATTTATTTCCTTATTTCATGATAAATGTTTATTATTCATGCTAGAATTGTATTAACCGGAAACATAATACATGCGTGAATACATAGACAAACAGAATGTCACTAGTATGCCTCTACTTGACTAGCTCGTTGATCAAAGATGGTTAAGTTTCCTAACCATAGACATGAGTTGTCATTTGATAAACGGGATCACATCATTAGGAGAATGATGTGATTGACTTGACCCATTCCGTTAGCTTAGCACTTGATCGTTTTAGTTTACTGCTATTGCTTTCTTCATAACTTATACATGTTCCTATGACTATGAGATTATGCAACTCCCGATTACCGAAAGAACACTTTGTGTGCTACCAAACGTCACAACGTAATTGGGTGATCATAAAGGTACTCTACAGGTGTCTCCGATGGTACTTGTTGAGTTGGCATAGATCGAGACTAGGATTTGTCACTCCGATTGTCAAAGAGGTATCTCTGGGCCCTCTCGGTAATGCACATCACTATAAGCCTTGCAAGCAATACAAATAATGAGTTAGTTGCGGGATGATGAATTACGGAACGAGTAAAGAGACTTGCCGGTAACGAGATTGAGCTAGGTATTGAGATACCGACGATCGAATCTCGGGCAAGTAACATACCGATGACAAAGGGAACAACATATGTTATTATGCAGTTTGACCGATAAAGATCTTCGTAGAATATGTAGGAACCAATATGAGCATCCAGGTTCCGCTATTGGTTATTGACTCGAGACATGTCTCGGTCATGTCTACATAGTTCTCGAACCCGTAGGGTCCGCACGCTTAAAGTTCTGTGATGATCGATATTATGAGTTTTTGTGTTTTGATGTACCGAAGATAGTTCGGAGTCCTGGATGTGATTACGGACATGACGAGGAGTCTCGAAATGGTCGAGACGTAAAGATCGATATATTGGACGACTATGTTCGGACACCAGAAGTGTTTCGGACATATACCGGAGTACCGGGGGGTTACCGGAACCTCCCGGGGAGTATATTGGGCCTAATGGGCCCTAGTGGGAGAAGAGGAGGGGCGGCCAGGGCAGCCGCGTGCCCCCTCACCCTCTAGTCCGAATTGGACAAGGAGGGGGGGCCCCTTTCCTTCTCTCCTTCTCTCCCTTCCTTCTCCTCTCCTACTCCTACTTTGAAGGGGGGAGTCCTACTCCCGGTGGGAGTAGGACTCCTCATGGGGCGCGCCATAGGAGGCCGGCCCCCTCCCCCTCCTCCACTCCTTTATATACGGGGAGGGGGCACCCCTTGGAGACACAACAATTGATCATTGATCTCTTAGCCGTGTGCGGTGCCCCCCTCCACCATAATCCACCTCGGTAATATTGTAGCGGTGCTTAGGTGAAGCCCTGTGTCGGTAGCATCATCACCGTCACCACGCCGTCGTGCTGACGAAGCTCTTCCCCGAAGCTCTACTGGATCGTGAGTTCGTGGGATGTCACCGAGCTGAACGTGTGCAGAACGCGGAGGTGCCGTACGTTCGGTACTAAGGATCGATCGATCGTGAAGACGTACGACTACATCAACCGCGTTGTTATAATGCTTCCGCTTACGGTCTATGAGGGTACGTAGACAACACTCTCCCCTCTTGTTGCTGTGCATCACCATGATCTTGCGTGTGCGTAGGAAATTTTTTGAAATTACTATGTTCCCCAACAAGAAGGGAAGAACAGAGAGGAGAGGGGAAAGGGGGGAGAACAGAGTGCGGGGTGGACGAAGGGTTTATATAGGACGACCTTTAGTACCGGTTCGTGGCACGAACCGGTACTAAAGGTGCTGGAGGGGCCCCAGACTGACAACATCCTGCGACCACGGCTCGTGGCACGAACCGGTGCTAAAAGTTCGGCACGAACCGGTACTAATGAGAGCGGCCGACCTAGCCGTTGGAACCGGCACTAATGGTCACATTAGTGACGGCTCAAATTCAAACCGGGACTAATGAGCTGAACATTTGACCCTTTTTCTACTAGTGTCTTCTTCTTCTTCGTCTTCCTCCTCCTCCTCTCTCTCTCCCTCCTTCTCTCTCCCTCTCTCTCTCTCTCCCTCCCTCCCTCCCTATCTCTCTCTCTCTCTCTCTCTCTCTCTCTAGAGAACGCCAGAAGCGGCCATCATCTCCATCGACACTCGCAGGCACAACCAACGACAACCACGACAAACATTAACATGTCCAAGAGGTCCACGACTCTTCGATTTGTAGCACCTGACACCAAATCTCGCCACATGACGAGAAACCCTAATCTCATCGCCAATCTATGTACAAGTTCTCATGCTCTTAGATATGCAGTGTGATTTTGATATTTTTTAAATTTATCTCTGGCAAGTGTTTGATTGCTAATGTGTGTCATTTTCATCATGCTTTTTCAGAAATCCTATTGATGTGTAATGTAATGATGCCTACCAAGGGGTTGCCAAAGTTGAGAAGTAGGCTTCGGGTATGCTTTCCTCGATTATCAGCTACTCTTACTCCTCTTAGTTAGTGACGTGTTTATCAATCTACAATCCACGAACTCCTGCTTCCTACCCATTCAATTTTTTCATGTACTAGAATAGAGTTTGAATTTTATTGGAGGAAGCGATTAAGGTTTTCTGTTCACAATCAATTGGCTAAAACACCGAAGGGACATTTATATTATTTTTTCAACAAACTATAAGCCGTGGAATGCACTACTGTTCATCTTTCTTTGAACTGGACACATGGTGAATGATGTAACTATTTAATGTGGAATTATACTCTTTGTCATATTTTGTTAACTTGCATGATTGATCTAGCCTAGTTCTGATTTTTGTAGCCTGGTAGGCGCTGTGTGCAAGAAAATCTTCATCTGCCGCACACCATTCGTCATTTATCTTCATTGTTCTGTTTCATAGCTCTCATTATATGGTAGTAATAAAGATGAAATTCAAATTGACTTTACCAAAATCTATATACTGGTTGATGCTTACAAGTCGGAGCTTATTCTTGACAAATAGGAAAAGCCAAATTTTAAACTTAGGCTTCACTTCGTCATACCGATTTATCTGATGTTGAGGAAGGCTAGTTATGAGTTCAAGCTTCTAAGTTGCATTCTGTCCAATTGTTAAAGCTGCTACTATCTGTCTTGTATTGTCTATTGTTGTATCCAGAGGATGGAGTCTCACGCAGCCAGATGTGCAGAACGCGTTTCTTCATGGTGTTATGGAAGAGGAAGTGTATATGAAGCAACCTCCTGGGTTTGAAGATAAGAACAAACCATATCATGTGTGCAGGCTTGATAAATCTCTCTATGGACTGAAACAAGCCCCTCGACATGGTACTCTCGCCTAAGTACAAAGTTGCCCGTCTGCATGAGGATAGGTTCCATCTCTTCTTCAACTGCAATTTCAGTCAACGGGTCTGGTCTTATCTCCAGATTGATTGGTTGGGCGGACAGGATGTGACCTCCTGCCTTTTGCACGCCAAGAAGAATTTTCAGCAACCATTCTTCTTTGAGGTTATGCTCACTTCGGCCTGGTGCATTTGGACTACTAGGAATGGGAAGATCTTCAGATCAGAGAGGGCCTCGTTTGGCGTGTGGAGGGGTAAATTTGTACATGATATCAACTTGTTGTACCATAGAGTGAGGGAGAGTGTTAAACCTGCTTTCTTAGCTTGGGTTAATAATCTTCCTTAGATTGTTGTATTTTGTAGCATAGGTAAGTAGGTAAGTTTCTTTTCTGCCTTTCTAGTTTGTATATAGGTGGACCTCTATTCTTTTAATATTAAATAAAAGATTGTGGAGCTTTTGCTTCACAGTACATAGTCAAAAAAAAGTACAAAGTTGCAACAACTTGGTTTCGTCCCTTCAAAATATGACACTACGATGTTCATTTACAATAAGTCACATATGTCAATTTTCATGCTTATTTATGTTGATGACATCATTGTTACAAGTTCCTCAAATGAAGTAGTGATAGCTCTTTTGTCAGATTTGAACTCAGAATTTGCTCTCAAGGATTTGGGAGATTTACATTTCTTCGTTGGTATTGAGTTTAAGAAAAACAGAGAAGGTGGTCTTCATCTTTCTCAGGAAAAATATGCAACTGATCTCTTGAGGAGAGTTGGGTTGCAGAATTGTAAACTTTCACCAACACCATTGTCTAGTTTAGAAAAACTCTCTCTCACTGAAGGAGAACTTTTGAGTCAGGAGGATGGTACTAAATACAGAAGCTTGGTAGGTGCACTACAATATTTTACCCTTACTAGACCTGACACTCTTTTTCAGTCAATATAGTTTGTGAGTTTATTCATGCATCCACGAATGCTCACTGGACTGCAGCAAAATGCATGTTAACATATGTGAAAAACACTTTGAGTGTTGGATTGACCTTCAGCAAGTCCTCGTCCACTCTTGTGAGTGCTTTATCTGATTCTGATTGGACAGGTTGTCTAGATGGCAGAAGGTCAACTAAGGTTTTGCAGTTTTCTTTGGTCCTAACTTAGTCTCATGGTGTGCAAAGAAACAGGCTACAGTTTCAAGGTCAAGTACTGAGACAGAGTATAAGGCATTGGGAAATGCAACGACATAAATTATTTGGGTAAATGCCATTCTTAAGTAACTTGGTCTTCATCACACACAAATTCCTTGTCTTTGGTGCGACAACCTTGGTGCTACATACTTGTAATCCCGTGTTTCATGCAAGAACCAAGCATATTGAGATAGACTATCATTTTTTCAGAGAAAGAGTTACAAACAAGGAACTAGACATTCGTTTTGTACACTCGAGAGATCAAGTTATGGATGGATTCACGAAAGCTTTGGCTACAA
This sequence comes from Aegilops tauschii subsp. strangulata, assembly GCF_002575655.3. Classification (NCBI taxonomy): domain Eukaryota; kingdom Viridiplantae; phylum Streptophyta; class Magnoliopsida; order Poales; family Poaceae; genus Aegilops; species Aegilops tauschii. The sequence goes on along the minus strand of NC_053040.3, from coordinate 467,482,608 downwards.
GACCATTTGAAGAGTTTAGACGTAATCTCAACTTGCAGAGTTTAGATTAAGGGAGGGTATTAAACATGTAATATTGTGAGCCGCCCAAGTGCCTTGGGCGCTACTCCTAGGAGACAGACGTAGGATTTATTCTTTTAGAGTTTGCATCTATCTCAACTCCGCAACCCCAGTAATTATTCTACGGTTAGTCCCACAACCGTATGCATGTAATTCTCTCAAGAGGATCTTCTCCCTCGCTACTCAATATAACAACGCCGGCTCCCATCCAGGGGAATTAGACGCTTCATCGGTACTTTACAAAAGTAAGTCATCAGCACACCCTCTTAAGTTTAATTTATGACAATTTCAATCTTTAGTCTTCAGAACCAATTTGCAGTACAACCAGTAGAGGAACCATGAGAGTACATGATCTATTTAGTAGCAGGAGACTGATAATTAGTCACATCACCATATATTTGGATTATCTCTGACCATCATGGGCACTACAAGCACATATAAATGAAAACTGCAAGGTTTTGTTAACTTGCATGGTTGATCTAGCCCAGTTCTGATTTGTGTAGCCTGGTAGGCCCTGTGTGCAAGAAAAGCTTCATCTGCCGCACACCATTCATCATCTATATCTATTGTTCTGTTTCACAGCTCTCATTATATGGTAGTAATAAATATGAAATTAAACTGACCTTACCAATATCTATCTACTAGTTGATGCTTATAGGTCGATCGGAGCTTATTCTCACAAATAGGAATAGCCAAATTAAAAACTTAGGTTTCACTTCGTCATACCTATTTATCTGATGTTGAGGAAGGCTGTGAGTTCAAGCTTCTAAGTTGCATTCTGTCGGGGTTGTGCAGTCACATCAAGCAATTCAAAGGGGAAAATGGAGGGTACATCTTTCTTAGTTTTGACCTTTATAAACACCATGTACTAATATCTACTTGCGGCATACAAATATGATGCGGCACTATTCCTCAACATCTCTCTTTTTCTGCACCAACCTATTTCTGTTTAGTGCATTGTCAAATAACACAATTGGCACTCTTAGATAATCATGATAGTCCCTCGGCAATCATGCATTGATATATACTATGTCCATATTTATAGTAAACTTACTCTACTAGCAGTATATATTACCTTCTGTTACCACAATTGTTGTTCATGGAATTGTCAACGCCAATTTAGCCTTATATTATTTTTGTACAACAAAAATCATATGTATTTTGAATTTTAGTTCTCATCAAAATATATTGCAACCAACTCCCACAGCAACACGCAGGGTATCATCTAGTCTACTTATGAGCATCGACGTGAATTGTGATCTTTTGATAGAGGGAAAGCTATATTATCCACCTATCTAATATCAGGTTTATTGTGCTTTTACTTTTACTACTACTACTACTACTACTAATTTTAAAACTTGGTGTTCTAGGGTCATATAATTTATGCTACAATGTAGATAAACTGAATTGATCTATCAATGTATTTAGCAACTTCAAAGTTGTAGGGTCTATCAAATATCGGTAGGTCAATAACGGAATAAAAAGCTATTTCCTTAACATAAAAAGGAAATAAGAAGAAAGAATCATTGGAGAATATTTCCATATTATTACTTTGACTTTGCAATCGATGATTTTTTAGAAGTATAACTGAGAAAATAATGGCAATACTCAAGTATGTGGATACACAATCCGGATTGATATGTTATCAATTGCTATGAATCTCAAATCGTTAATCTCTCAATATTCATATGGTATTAATTACGTACCAAGATTAAAATGCCAAAAATCAAGCACAACATGGAATAACACTACTTGCTAGCAGACTGCAGATATAATTGAAATTGATGTTCTAATACCAAATTAAGTGCTTACACACGCCTCTCGACTTTTAAATGAACAATAAAGACTATCTTTTTCTTTTAAGATTAACTTGAGTTGGAGTGAACTTTTAATTGGTGATAAAATCGGTCTACCATTCCGAGGAAATTTTGCTTATTTTTAAGTGAGGATGTTGTACTAATTGAAAGTTAGATAATGATTATTGTTACCCCAACAATAGAACATAAATTCAAAGGTAATACTGTTAATTGTTATTTCCATGACCCCTCAATTTTTTTTTCCATGAAGAAAAACCAAAGAGATTCATTTTTCACGAGACAAGTTTTGACAGATATGAAACACTGTCTTTAAGTAATCTGTTGGAAAGAACAACATGATTTAGTTATTTGTTGGAAAGAAAAACATGATTATCATCTGGGCAATAATTATTTTTCCCTATAGGAACATGTTAGAAGAAAGAGATTTGACAACAAAATGATTGAGATATAATAAAGTACTCAAAGAACAATGTTTTATAGAAAGAGAACATTAGGAGAACTTACCAGAATGAGGCACGGCAACCCTATTATTCCACACTTAAGAAAATAAAGACTCCATGACCTACAAACATGTTTGACTTATTTTTGTAAGTCAACTAACTTTCATGGGATTATTTCTAGGACTTAGTGTTCACAACAATACCTACATCCACAATAAAAATGTTCAATGATGATACATAGTTCAGATTAATGACTTTAAGGAGGAGTGTGCATGCGTGTTTGTACTACTTTGTTTCTCAGGAAAAAAGTATGATGGCAAAATAAATATTTAGATTTTTTTTAAAACTATGCAATTTAAGCAAACTATAGAACAAACACATAATCAAGGCAATCCTGATGCAAGTCAAATTTCATACACTGAATTGTATTGTCGAATTTCAGATCAAACACTTCTACTCCCTTCGATCCATATTACTTGTCGCTGAAATGGATGTGTCTAGACATATTTCAGAGCTAGGTAATATGGATTGAAGGGAGTAACAATATCTAAACCGAAAATCCATTTCTGCACCCGAGCTCATCTGCACCCGCGTCGATGAAAAAAATCAAAACAAATACTAGAAAAATTTAAAAAATTCCAAATAAAATTTGTGTGGCAGACAATTTGATGCGTGAGGCCCGCTCCAAATTTCAAGTCATTTGGACATATGAGCAGCTCTCAGCAAAAAAGACAAATTGAGGGTCTGTAAAAATATTTACTGTTCATGTGCTGTTTTGGCCCGATTTGTTTTTTTTCTGAGAGCTTCTCATATGTCCAAATGACTTGAAATTTGGAGCGGGCCTCACGCATCAAATTGTCTACCACACAAATTTTATTTGGATTTTTTTTAATTTGTTTTATTTTTTAACGCATTTTTTTCTAACCGGGTGCAGATAAGTCTGGGCACCAAAACGCCCTACTTTATCTAAACATCATATCAAATATATTTGCACGTATCTATTATGAACTTTTTTACTTCAAAGTATAACTGGATAAACTGCCCCTTGAACAGGCACCGAAATGCATGCGGGGCAAGGCACGGGGATCGCCTCATACGGAAAGGCCTCGGCGAGCTCTTGCGGATCTCCATGATGGTGACTATGTTGTTTCGTTAATCATAACTATGGTGTCCCGGTACTTATGGGTGCATCAGACAGAACAATAACTTTACATCCCGCTGCATGTTTTGATCACGGATACAGCATGACGTACGAAGTGGGGTGGCCAGACGGAGCGGACGCGGTGAGATGTACGAATAATGGCGAAGAAACACTCCTTTGAGTTTTTGTTACTTTGTTAGAACACTCCTACAAAGGGCAAATCCTAAACGGGGCCTTAAACGCCTATTTCTGCATTTTTTTCTTTTAAGCTACAAAAAAACTCGCACGCGAGGTGACTCGAACTAGCGACGTACCGTTTCTCGATAAACTGCAGTAACAACATGGGACATCACATCTGTTGAGATTTCTTACTCCCTATTTCTTCTTTAGGTTATTTCTTTTCTTTTTCTTTTTTATTTTTACTTTCCTTTTTTCTCTTTTTTCTTAAATTTGTGAACTTTTTTTTTTCCAAAAACCATGAAAAAAGTAATGAGGTTTTTCAATTTTTGTGAACTTTTTCAGAATTGATGAACTTATTTTTCAAAATCGATGAACTTTTTTTCAAAATCAATGATCTTTTTTTCAAAACCGATAAACTTTTTTTGAATCTGTGATTTGTTTTCAAATTTGATGATTTCTTTTTCATACTTGATGATTTTTTTCATAATTGATGATTTTTTTTGGAGATGATTTTTTTCAAACTTTTTTCGAACCAGTGTGTGTTGCTTGGTTTGCACTCCTGATCCTGTCTACTGTTGCCAAGGAAGTGGGGATGAAAGAGCCACCAAGGGAGAGGGGAGCAATATTTTGGAGATGCTGTTTGACTAGTCAACATTTCCGTGGTAGTTGTTGCTTTGTACTTCCTCCGTTTCTAAATATTAGTCTTTTAGGGGTTTGAATGTGGACTACATACGGATGTATATAGACGTATTTTAGAGTGTTGATTCACTCATTTTGTTCCATATTTTAGAGTGTTGATTCACTCATTTTGTTCCATATGTAAATCTATAGTGGAATGTCTAGAAAGACTTACATAATTGGTCTGATGCCAATATTTGGCAAAACCAAAAGTTGCCAAATGTTGGCAACTTTTCATGAGGTTGACAAAAAAATTTGGTAGCTAACCAATCACTAGCTAACATTTGGTATTTGCCAAATATTTGCATGCCAACTTTTGGCATGGAACCAATCATGCTCTTATACTCCCTCCGTCCGGAAATACTTGTCATCAAAATAGTTAAAAGAGGATGTATCTAAACATTTTAGTTCTAGATACATCTATTTTCATCAATTTTGATGACAAGTATTTCCGGGCGGAGGGAGTATTTAGGAACGAAGGGAGTAAAAGGCAGGAAAGAATGTTCTCCAGTCAGAAAAACATTTATGACGCTGCCAGGTTCTGCTGCTTAAACAAATCAACTTTCTTTGACTGCACCACGTGGTAAACAATTTAAATTATTCAAATTCCCAAAAAAGAAAACATTTTCTTGATTGCAACTGGTATTAGACAAGGTATGGTCTGCTCTGCCAAAATGAAGGTATACTAGAAAACCCAGCTCTGTTTTCAAAAGAAGAAAGTACCCTCAAATACTATCCAAATGACCTGAAAATTCACCAAGGCACTCACCTTATTGTCTTAATACTACCAACCAAAATTCAGGTCAAGTCAGCCAGCCAATTCACCAGAATCATCTGAAACATTTTCTGTCCAGAATTGTTTTCTGGTCGAATCACTCAACATAAAGCCCTCCAGTTTATCCCAGACGTTCCTGTCAAACTCAGTGAGCATTGATTCACGCTTAAGACAAGGTTTCATTGCCAGAAGCGTGCCAGGGCGCGAGCGCACGTGGTGACCGTGCAGCGGGCATGCAGAAACGATGCTCTGCGCCGCACATGTTCAGCTCCGGCAGCTGCCGCCTGTCCCCTTACTCCGAATTCCTCCCCACCGTCCACTCACCCATCTCGGTCGCCTCTAACCCTCGTATTCTTCCCCGCCAGAACGGGACAACGGCCGCCGCAGACCGCACCACCGCCAGCTGTGTGCACCCGTGAACCGCCGGTGTCCTCTTCCCCTTTGTATCGTCGCTCTGACCTTCGTCAGTTCGACACCGCGGGCGTCCAGGAAAGCTCGCCTCCAAGCGCCAGAGCTCCGGCCAGCGCATCCTCGTGGCCGATCTTATCCGCCGCTGTCGCTCGTCTATATAAAGCTCGCCTCGAGCTCTCCGGAGACAATTTATTACACCAGCGTCATCATCTTATCACCACGGAGCTGTAAAAATCCTCGATTGCCCCGCGGGACGACCGAAAGCTCGAAATCAACCTCGCCTGATGAGCTCCTCTGCGGGAACCGAAGCCACCATCACCACGGTCCTCCCCGAGGTCCGTATCCTACATGGGCGTACAAGCTGCTCCAGGCTGAGCTCTCCCGTGTTTATATCTTCCCCGGAGATGTCTGGAGTCGCCGGGCATCGCCGTCGGCGTCGCGTCTGCCGTTGCGCGCCGAGGTAGACGAAGGCCCTGTCCGAATCCTACTGCTAGCACCTCGCAAAAAAAATTTTCCTACTGCTAGCGTAACAAACGTATTTACGCTTTCCTTAGAGAGAAGCGTAGTTTTGTTTTAGAGTGCTATATAAGAGAAGCGTACTCAATTTTGTGCGCCTCCGGCCCCGTCAGCAGAGATGGGCCTGGCCCAATAGCAACAGCAGCTGCGGCTCCCAACGCAGCCCATTCTGGAAGAAACTAGTCCTGCGGCACTGTTCAGTTACCCCTCGTGCCTAAAAAAACACTCTCCCCTGAAAAAATAGTGCACAGTGCACCTTTTCTTTTTATTGCAGGATTTCTTCTAGGACCTAGATGAAATTATTTAGTAGGACAATTCCATTTCTCCCTCTAACTTGAACCCACACCTGGTATTTACCCTTAAATTTCGAGTATGCTCAAATTTGCACCCGTGCCGTCAAAGCTCCTTACAAAAATACCCTTCCATACCATTTTACACCTGGTGTTTGACTGTCTACGAGACTTTTTTCAACAAATTTGCCCCTCCTTATAGCTGGTCCAACTCGGTGAAAAACTCTCTTTTTCTCTCTGTAACTTATTTTCACACTCTCTCATTTCTCTCTCCGTAACTTACATGTGGGGCCTAAAACAGAAAAAGAAAAAAAGGAAAGTAAAAAAACTCTCTCCGCTCGGTCACTAATTAGCTTAAATGTGGGATAGAAATAGAAAAGGAAAAACACTCCCCTACCTCACAGTCTCTCTCTCACCTCCGGCGTACCCCATGCCTGGGCCACCGCTGCCGCTAGCTCGCCATGCGCCGCTGCGCTCCCTCCCTCCCTCCCTCTTCTTCTTCTTCTTCTTCTTCTTCTTCTTCTTCTTCTTCTTCCTCCTCTCTCCCCCCCCCCCCTCTCTCTCTCTCCAGAGAACGCCAGAAGCGGCCATCATCTCCATCGACACTCGCAGGCACGACCAACGACAACCCCGACAATCATTAACATGTCCAAGAGGTCCTCGACTCTTCGATTTGTAGCACCTGACACCAAATCTCGCTACATGACGAGAAATCCTAATCTCATCGCCAATCTATGAACAAGTTCTCATGCTCTTAGATATGCAGTGTGATTTTGATATATTTTTTTCATTTATCTCTAGCAAGTGTTTGATTGCTAATGTATGTTATTTTCATCATGCTTTTTCAGAAACCTTATTGATGTGTAATGTAATGATGCCTACCAAGGGGTTGCCAAAGTTGAGAAGTAGGCTTCGGGTATGCTTTCCTCGATTATCAGCTACTCTTACTCCTCTTAGTTAGTGATGTGTTTATCAATCTACAATCCACGAACTCCTGCTTCCTACCCATTTAATTTTTTCATGTACTAGAATAGAGTTTGAATTTTATTGGAGGAAGCGATTAAGGTTTTCTGTTCGCAATCAATTGGCTACAACACCGAAGGGACATTTAAATTATTTTTTCAACAAACTATAAGCTGTGGAATGCACTACTGTTCATCTTTCTTTGAACTGGACACATGGTGAATGATGTAACTATTTAATGTAGAATTATACTCTTTGTCATATTTTGTTAACTTGCATGATTGATCTAGCCTAGTTCTGATTTTTGTAGCCTGGTAGGCCCTGTGTGCAAGAAAATCTTCATCTGCCGCACACCATTCGTCATTTATCTTCATTGTTCTGTTTCATAGCTCTCATTATATGGTAGTAATAAAGATGAAATTCAAATTGACTTTACCAAAATCTATATACTGGTTGGTGCTTACAAGTCGGAGCTTATTCTCGACAAATAGGAAAAGCCAAATTTAAAACTTAGGCTTCACTTCGTCATACCGATTTATCTGATGTTGAGGAAGGCTATGAGTTAAGGCTTCTAAGTTGGGGTTGTGCTGTGGCATCAAGCAATTACAAGGGGGGAAATGCAGGGTACAACTTTCTTAATTTTGACCTTTATAAATGACATGTACTAATATCTACTTGCGACATAGAAATATGATGGGCCACTATTCCTCAACATCTCCCTTTTTCTGCACCAACTTATTTTTGTTTAGTGCATTGTCAAGTAACACAATTGACACTCTTGGATAATCATGATAGTCCATCAGCAATCTTGCATTGATATATACTATGTCCATATTATCATTGGAGATTTTTTCCATATTATTACTTTGAGTTTGCAATCGATGATTCTTCAGAAGTATAAGTGGAGAAAATAATGACGATACTCAAGTATGTGGATACACAATCCGGATTTATATGTTATTATTTGTTATGAATTTCAAATCCTTAATCTCTCAATATTCATATACTATTAATTACGTACCAAGATTAAAATGATAAAATCAAGCACAACGTGGAATAACACTACTTGCTAGCAGTCTGCGGATATAATTGAAATTGATGTTCTAATACCAAATTAAGTGCTTACACATGCCTCTCGACTTTTAAATGAACAATAAAGACTATCCTTTTCTTATAAGATTAACTTGATCTGGAGTGAGCTTTTAATTGGTGATAAAATCGGTCTACCCTTCCAGGAAATTTTGCTTATTTTTAAGTGAGAATGTCATACTAATTGAAAGTTAGATAATAATTTTTGTTACCCCAACAATAGAACATAAATTCAAAGGTAAGATTGTTAATCTTTATTTCCATGACCCCTCATTTTTTTTATCTCCATGAAGAAAAACCTAAGAGAATAATTGTTCACGAGACAAGTTTTGACAGATATGAAACACGGTCTTTAAGTAATTTGTTGGAAAGAAAAACATGATTTTCATGTGGAACAATAATTATTTTTTCCTATAGGAACATATTTGAAGAAAGATATTTGACAACAAAATGATTGAGATATAATAAAGTACTCAAAGAACAATGTCTTATAGAAAGAGAACATTAGGAGAACTTACTAGAATGAGGCACGACAACCCTATTATTCCACACTTCTTAAGAAAATAAAGAGTCCATGACCTACAAACATGTTTGGCATATTTCTGTAAGTCAACTAATTCATGGTTTAATTTTTAGGACTTCGTGTTCACAACAATAGCTACATTCACAATAAAGATGTTCAATGGTGATACATAGTTCAAATTAATGACTTTAGGGAGGAGTGTGCATACGTGTTTGTACTACTTTGTTTCTCAGGAAAAATAATATGATGACAAAATAAATATTTAGAATGTTTTAACTATGCAATTTAAACAAACTATAGAACAAACACATAATCGAGGCAATCCTCATGCAAGTCAAATTTCATACACTGAATTGCATATTGTCGAATTTCAAATCAAACACTTGTACTCCCTCCGATCCATATTACTTGTCGCTGAAATGAATGTATCTAGACGTATTTCAGTGCTAGATACATCCATTTAAGTGGCAAGTAATATGGATTGAAGGGAGTAACAATATCTAAACATCATATCAAATATATTTGCACGTATCTACTATGAACCTTTTTACTGCAGAACATAACTGGATTTCCTGCCTCTTGAACACGCACCAAAATGCATGCAGAAGCTAGAATTTGTTGGGAGCTTCTGTAAAGGTTGGTATATTCTTTGCTGGAGAATGTCAGGTGCGTGTTCAAGGGGCAGGAAATCCAGTTATTACCCATTGTCAGGCTGTCAATTTCCTCTGTGTTACGAGACCATGACCAAATCAGTACAATTACTAAGCTCCCACAAAATCGAGAGCTCTCATTGACTTAGGCTATAGTGAGTGTCCCCGATTGTCAGCCAGTGAGAATTGTTTTCTAATCGTACAGGTATAAACATGTCCATCCATGTGTTATCTAGCCACAACCGACTATAGAGGATACGGCTCCCTCAGGCCCTCTACCGCTGATTTCTAGCTGCCATATGGGCCTCCCTATAGTCGGTTTTGTTTCGGCGTGGGCTTTCCCTGCCCTCCCGCGAAGCTCCCACCCAAGCCTTCTCTACCCCCTAAAAAAACCAAGCCTTCTCCAAAAAAAGCACCCGAGCGCTCCTCCTCCAGCCACTGGCCATGGCCTTCTCCTACATACCCCGTGTAGCCTCGTGTGCAATGACCTGGGGGAGAAAACCATAGCCATCGTAGGTGCCATCCTTTCCTCTCTTCCCTCATCATCGTTATCGCCCACCTCGCCGAGTTTGCGGCGGCCCCCTCCGATTCCCAAGGCGACAGTGCTATCTTTACCGGTGGGGCCGGTTTTGTGGGTGTGGACGTCGCAAGCACCCGGACGGTGGCTTTTTTAGAGTACGCCAAAGGCGTACCATATCTCTACTATTAAAGGAGAATCGAACGTCGTGATGGTTCGACCTTCCTATACCCTCACCCCCGCGATCGCTACTCCCGCCTCGTGCGCTCGCAACTTCCATCGCATCGTGCGCGATTCATACAGAAAGAAAATTCCAGCGTAAACATAGGAGCCGATACGAGAAAAGAGCGGCGACCCACGCACGCACGTTCCCCTCCTCGATCCGCAACTGCCGCTTGAACAGTCGTATCGTACCCAGCGTGTCCGCCCTTCCCTCGAGCATCGACCTTCCCAGCGGCCTCCCCTCCTGTCCTCCCCTCTCCCTCGAGATTTGACCTCTCCAGCGGCTTCAATCTTGGCCCACAGTCCATGCGAGGCATGAAGACGGCGGCGAGGCAACTGTGAAGCAACCGAGGTGAGGATCAGAAGGAATATGAAGTGCTGGGATAAAGCATCAGCTCGGTGTGGTGACCTCGTGGCTGCGCCGTTAGCCACCGAAGGTGAAGGCCTTTCTTCCCTACATATCTTCCTCCCCTCGATGTCTAACGCACCAGGGCGCACCCGTCTCCTCGCCGTTGCTACATCATACAGTAGCAGCCATCCGTCTCCTCGCCGGGGCTACATCATACAGTAGCAGCCATGGTTAATGCTACTGGCGCATCTGTCTCTCCAATGTGCTCCCTCTGTAGACTACAGTAGCAGCCATGGTCTCCCGTACTCCCTCTGTAGACACGCATTGTGGTGATTGGGGAGTAGGCAACGGAGACGGATACAGGCAAGCAGGCTCCAACCGAGCTGAGGATGTAAGTTCACTCTGTCTGTGACTACTGACTACAGGTTCAGTTATGCTTTATTACTGTGTTTTTGCAGTTGGGTGCCCAATAATCCGGAAGAGATTTATGGATCAGGTATAGCATAATCAGTTAGAATTATGTCTATGAGTCGAGGTTATCTCCCTTCCTTTCATCGATATCAATTTTGTATGTGTCATCGATCAAGGTTCGCTGGAGGGTCTAGAAAGTTCCACGTTGTTGGGCAGATGATTTTCTTTTGAGAGGCTGGGCAGATGATTTTCTTTTGAGAGGCTAGGCAGAGGATTTCTGTCAAGTGATACACGCATCATATCTGAGGCTGCTCCTAATTCAGGAATCAAGGTTCAATAACTTATCGGCGTGTTTGGTTTGGACAAAAAGTGTGGCTTCCGAATACAGCGACTTCCGAAACCGTAGCCAACTTCGGTTTGCCTCGCCATGTATTCCATAACAGTGCTTTCTGATATGGCACTTCGCAGAGTTGAAATAACCGCACGAACCAGCCGGGTTAAAATCGGGACTCGATTCCACAAACTAAACAAAGGAGCTATTACGTAAAAATATTCGGAAGCAACGCTTCCGGATACACTAAACTGAATACGTTACGTTGCCCGAACCGAACATGTTGTATATGTTGTTATCAGCAGTTCTATTTATTGTTTATGTGGCATGAGAATTTCGTATGGCTTGTGGAAACAACATAATAAGACCCGTTAAACTGCTGCAGGTTATCAACCAAAAGGAAGCATCTAGCAACAAGCTTTTCAAAGATAAAGAGCTCCCCTCGTGTTGGGGATAGGTGAGTTAAGTTCTGAATTCACAGATATTTTTCGTAGGGCATTTGCTTCAAGAGTGCTTCCTCATGTTGTAAACTAGTATGTATCATCCCTGCTTCTTTATTTTTGTACCATCGGTAACACATGATATTTTTTACTTACAACTAAATATTGTAGATTGCAGCTAAAAGACTATTGTAGATTGGGCATTAAACATGTAAAGGTTAAGTACTTAAGTTGCTATATAGGCTTCCTGGTACTGGAAAGACCCTGTTGAATGGAAAGGATCCCAAGGTACGGTTATTCTTACTGAGCATCGAGTATAGCTTTGTTACTTGTCTAAATCTATTGATTTGAATCTGTTTATGTTTGGTCATGCGAAATCCTATTGACTGAAATCATGCAGATGTACATAACTGTTAATGTAAAAAATGAAAAATGAAATCATGCAGATGGTGCATAACTGTTAATCAAGGAGTGGTAGTATTCAACCACACACAGGATGTGGTGTGGATGATTTGCAAAAAATGAAAAATGAAGGATCTTTCAGTGACATAGCCAACTATCTTCTATAGCATATTGCTTAGGTGTGAGGGGAGATCATTAGAAATTAAACTGCTTGGATGTGCGCATGTTTTGGCAAAGACTGGGCGTAAAGGAACCAGCAGCGATTCTTGGTCTGTCACCCCGCCAGTTTATTGTGTAATAACTGTAAATGTCAAGACTTGGATGGGGTATTTTGCTGAATTAATGGCCAGTCCATTTCACAAAACAATATCAGTCAATTTCAGGTTTTGGCATCGACTGTAACTACGAATCTTCCTCCTTTGAAGTTGGATACTAACGAGCGACTGGATGATTATGCCAAGGTGAATTTTTTTGGCACACAGTTCCGGTAGGTGTGTTCTGCTCATATTATTGTTAAATAAGTAGCATCCTTGCATTCTATGTGGTAAAAAAAATTGCATGTCATTCACCGATTTCAAGAGATTGTGGATGGTCCAGAAGTTTTCTCATATCTATGAAGGCAGACGCAAGATGAAGTCGTGTGCTTTTACAGGGTCCCTCTTTTTGCATTGTATGGTAGGCTATTGTTTCCTTCAAATTGCCACTTTACCTATGATTAATCTTTCTTACAACACCACTGATGTATTTTCCCTTTTCTTGTCTATGCAGGCCATCTGATTTCCAAAAGCTCCCTGATTCGAAGGTTGGCTAGGCTTGGCAGCCTTTACTGTCTTTATGAGTGCCACCATACAAGTCACACTTCAGAATTTTTTAAGGTATATTTTTTATGCACTAAACTAGGGATTATTGGAACAGAGTAATTAATTCCCTGAATATTGGATTGCAACAGAAGAGTCCAAGAAACTCTAAAACTTTGTCGTTGAGGCTAAGAAGAATATGCTTTGCGTCATACCGGCACTTGACAAAAGGATGCTACACAAGGTTTTTTTTTGGTTCATCAACTTGCTTGATGACATTGAGGCAAATCAGCTTGATGAATGGAACACATTCCAAAATAAACGGCTAAAATTTACCTTTGACAAGTACGTGGATTTTTTTCTTACACCCTTTGGCAGATTTGAAAAGATAGAAATGCGTGTTTTTTAGCATAAATGCTTAGGGGTTTATGACAGGATCTGTAGGATCCAGGAGATAATGAGATTGAGAAAGCTGGCTTTTGTCAGAGGTGTTCAGGATGATGGTGGCTAATCTTAACTATTGTATTCTGTAACTGGGCTTCGGCCAGAACCTTGTGTCTTTCTCTTCTTCTAATAGATACAACACCTGCCTTTTTTTTATTTATTCTAGAAAAGGAGGTTATCCCCCGGCCTCTGCATTCGAAAGATGCATGCGGCCCTATTATTAAACAAGTTCAGCAAAATACAAAGTCTGTAATCCGGAGTACAGCTCACAAAGGGAGCACAAATAAAAAAGACTAAGCAAATAATCCTGCAAATACCATAAGTTTTGATTCATAAACAGTATGGAGTACAACAGAAAAACTCGACAATCTGCAGGAGCATAAAGTTCTGAAGTAAAATGAACAAAGCATCAACTATCCTAAACTGCAGTAGTCCTATCCCCTATGGGAAGATGCAGCGAGCAGGTACGAGGTCTGGCGTGCAAGCACCGGATGACACGCTGTATTGTTTGGTGTCTGGTTGGCTCAACTTCCACGAATACTTTTTTGTGGTTATGTAAGAGCATATGACATAATAGAATCATCATCTATTCGGAGAACTGCAAAAGGTATATGTACAAGGCTGTTTTGATCACACACAATGGACTTACAGGAAATTCCATACTCTCTTTCTTGTTGTGGCGCCGCCTCCTCCATCTCAGAAAGAGATGGGGTGTAGATAGCGGTTGTGAGATCGCCGTCATGGGAGATCACGAGCTAACTCGAGCACGTCACCCTCTTATCGAAAAAGGCTTTCGCCCCGCTTTATATATAAAGCACCGAACCACAAGGACCATGATACAAACTCACGCCACCACCGCACACGACACGCCCACCCAAGGCGAAATACAAAGGTGCCGGGCACCGCCACACCACCCCAACGACTACCAAGCCACTACAAATGCGCGAGGACGAACTGCTTGGAGCCACCGGAGACCTCCTCCTTCGAGGGGAGGTGAGACGGGAACGACGGAACCAGGCCTCCAAGATGGTGTCCCCTAAGAAGGGAACGACGACGATAGCGACCAAGGCATGCCCGCCACCGCCGCGCCGGTCACGCCGCCGCCACGAAGCCGCCGCCAGCAGGCTCCAGCTTGTCGCCGCGCCCGCCACCAGCGCCGCATCCCAGGCAGCCGCCTCGACCCGCGCCGAAGGCCCCCGCTGAGGAGACAAGGCAGCCCCGCCGCCGCCTACCAGGCTTCGCCCGGCGCGCCCTCTCTGGCGGCAGCGAGGGAGAGGAGGGAGGAGGAGGGGAAGCCCGCCGACAGCGCTAGGGTTTCTCCAGTGACGCGCGCGCGGGGCGCGTCGCGGGAGCGAGTCTGTACCTTTCCTCGCACGTCACCCTCTTCGCGTACCTCTTCGACAGTCCCATCTCTTGCATGCGCCTATTCAAATTACTGACAGTCAAAAAGAGCATCAAAAGAATCTTTGATGAAATAATAATATTTTGTAGCAGTACAAGATTTATAAGCAGTGCTTAGAGATGGTGACGATAATGAAGGTGGAAGGAAGAAGGGTAGGGGAGAAAGATGACGCTTTAATTATCTTCTTGCAAGGAGATGGCCGATAACGAGATATGAAAATTGCCGAGGGGGAAATGAGCGGGGTCAAAGAATGATTTTGTTGCTGTATGAAAAAACTACATTTGATTACAACACACTTTTTCCAATTAGAATATATGTTTAAGCATTGTTTTTTTTATGCCGTGGCAACGCACGGGCGTTCAACTATTTTTATAGAAGGTAGAAGACACTTATAAGAGACTACAAGTCGGTGTTAACAACAAGTGTAATACTAACACCACAACCGCACTAATCCAAAGAAAAGCCTTCGCATACACTACAAACACAACACAAAGGAACCTGTCCTGACCAAAGCAACAAGGCCGCGTCTCGACCAACACCGATCAACACGAAGAGTAGCAACTTCAACCAGATTTCCCTTGCCGATGCACCAACCACCCTTGATTGCCGAAAAGGAGATGGCGAGTGGGTGGAGGGACTCGGTTTGGAACCGAGAAATCCACCTTCTTGGGTTCACCGGCATAGGCGTACACTGCGTCCAAGAACCTCTACTCGGACATGCGCCACCTACCGGAGGACCGCAACACCGAACCTCTAGGCCATGTCTTCATACACGATGCTCCCAACAAAGGAATGGTGCCATGACGCCGCCATGGCCGGTCCAAGACCTAGGCTTTCGCCCGGAGACAACAACCCAAACAAGCGAGAGAGATGTCTGACACACATAAGCATCGCCTACAAAGAAAGGAACGACACCCACATGCACTGTCGCCGCCCACACCGGCCGAAGCCGGGCAGGATTTTCATCCATAACGTCGGCTATCTCCCACCCCTCGCAAAGAATTGAGGCCACATTGTCCGTGCTAGATCACACCGCCGCCGCTGCCGCAGTACCTTGCAATCGCAATCATAGTGACACGGAACACCAACACCCTGCACGTGGAGGACACGAAGTCCAGCTACCACCTTCCGCATGGTCGGGGACAAACAAGTCCAACACTCCTTCCACAAACTAGCACAGCCAGGAGCTCTGCTGATGCTGCAAGCAACGACTGTCACACCACTCCCGGTGGACAACCCAGCAGCGGCCACAACCGTCTCTCTGACTTTCCTTATTTTTTCTACACAAAGGAGCACTATGCTTCTCTGCCTTTCCTTGTGTATGTCAGAGGAGCCGGCTCCTTCGGTGTAGTCTCTTCTTTTCCTTTGTGTACTGAACTTCTGATCACATGTCTTTGTTTGCTACTAGGTCATGGTTGCACATTTAAGCTAGAAATATTATCGAATGGGCATGTAGCGCGTGCAAAAGTTGATATTTTCTTCTCTATGTGGTTTCATAGATTAGTTATCACAAAATTGTTGTGCATATCTAATTATCTATTCAAATTTTCTCCTTTCACATGCTCATTTCCCTTTTTGCTCCTGCAAAAGAAAAGGCTATATTTTATTGGCAGGGAGCAAATCTTAATGGTTTTGTCAAGGTTTTTTGAAACTAAATACCATGCAGTTGTGTTCCTGGTTCCAATTATTTATGTAGTTGTAATGTGCTTCCTGCTGTTTCAGTGCCATTGCAAATTTCTCTTACAACCACTAGTAGAAAACAGGGCTTGGTTGAGGCCAGGATAAGGGCATTAATCTCGGTTCACTTACGAACCGGGACCAAAGGGTGCATCAGTCCCGGTTCGTGAGGCTAGGGCGCCGGCCGGGCCTCGGGGGCCATTGGTCCCGGTTCGTCTGACACCTTTGGTCCCGGTTCCAGACACGAACTGGGACCAATGGGCCTCGCTCCTGGCCCAACACCTTTAGTCCCGGTTGGTGGCTGGAACCGGGACCAAAGGTCCATCTTCTGTCCCGGTTCTAGCCACCAACTGGGACTAAAGATAAGCCTATAAATACCCCCGCCCCTGCCCGCTCATTGCTCTGTTTTTAGCCGGCCAGCATGTGCAGGTGTGTGTTGCTCTAGCTCTCACCTCGTATGCACATGAGGTGTTCGATGAAATGCCCGAGCCACACTTAAGCTTTCTCCTCTCCAAGCTCGACCTCCAAGCTCAATTTTTCTCAAGATTTGTCTAGGTTTGGTAGTTCGTCCTGTCCTGTCCGGCCCCGTCCTCACGGCCGCCGATCACCCGCGCCGATCTCATCGCCGACACCACCGTGGTGAGCCTCTTGTTCTTATCTTCTTTCTAAAAGAAAAAATTCTTACTTGTATGATTTAGATAGATACTTGTATAATTTTCTTACTTTTATTATTGTTTGTTATTATATAGTGCCATGATTTTGGTATCCGCCCCCGTCGGCCCTCGTCCTGTCTATGATTCGGATGTGGTATTATCTTTTGTAACTATTTGTTTCATTTAGTGTTTATGACAATTATGCCGACCAACGTGACATAGATGTTTTTATCTAGGAGGTATGTGAACTGGAAATTCCAACCGACCCTCTTGTCGAGAGGTTAAATTTAGTTGGAAAAGAAAAAAATTACTTGAAGAAAAAATTGAAAAGAATTGAGGAGGAGAAGATGGAATTGGAGTTGCATGTTGTCGATGTCGTCGGTGATCACAAGATCAAGATGGATGCAATGCGCTTGAAGATTAGAAAAAATAGAAAATATGCCATTCATACTGAGGCTTGGTATCATTATGCCGTTGGATCAATTGTTACCTTAGTTGCCATTATGATCGCATTTGTTGTTGCATTTAAATGTTTTACATAGTTTCAATGTATGTTTTAGTTAGATGCCCTAGAGAGCTATATGTTGTTCAATGAGAACTATGTATGAACTTTATGTATTTATTTTTCAGTAATAACATTTGATCACTACTGTACTTTGGTTTTAATGTGATGATGAACTTCTATTAATTTGGTCACTTCTCTATTCATGATGTTCTGTAATGGTTTTTGATATACTTAATTATGTAATGCACGTAGAAGAACCGGCAATGGACGTACGGTGACCGACGCACCTCCGAGTACATTAAGGGCCTGCATAATTTTCTCGAAGTGGCTGAGGCAAACAAGCAGAATCGTTTTATGTATTGTCCATGCCCTATCTGTGAGAATACGAAGGATTATTCTGACTCGAAAACCCTTCACGTCCACCTTCTTGAGAAGGGTTTCATGCCACACTATAATGTTGGACCAAGCATGGAAAAAGAGGGGTTATGATGGAAGACAACGAAAAAGAAGAGGATGATGACAACTATCTGCCCCCTGAATGCGGTGATCCTGCAATGGGGGAGTCTGAAGATCAAGAGGAACTAGACGACGTGCCCGATGATGATCTTCGCTGGGTCATTATTGATGCAAAGAGACAATGCCAAAGTGAAAGGGAGAAGTTGAGGTTTTATCGCATGTTAGAACATCACAAAAAATGGTTGTACCCAAATTGCGAAGATGACAACACAAAGCTCGATACCACACTGGAATTGCTGCAATGGAAGGCAGACAATGGTGTATCTGACAACAGATTTGGGAAGCTACTAAAAATAATGAAGAAGAAGCTTCCAAAGGATAACGAACTGCCCGGCAGTACGTACGAAGCAAAGAAGGTTCTATGCCCTCTAGGATTGGAGGTGCAGAAGATACATGCATGCCCTAATGACTGCATCCTCTACCATGGTGCATACGAGGATTTGAACGCATGCCCAGTATGCAGTGCATTGCGGTATAAGATCAGACGAGATGAACCTGGATGTTGAGGGAGAACACCCCAGGAAGAGGGTTCCTTCCAAGGTGATCTGGTATGCTCCTATAATACCACGGTTGAAACGTCTGTTCAGAAACAAAGAGCATGCCAAGTTGATGCGATGGCACAAAGAGGACAGTAAGAAAGACAGGAAATTGAGAGCACCCGCTGACAGGTCAAAGTGGATAAAAATGGAGTGAAGGTGGGGGGACTGAAGGAAATATGCCCTAGAGGGACTAATAAAGTTTTTATTTTATATTTCCTTATCCATGATAAAGGTTTATTATTCATGCTAGAATTGTATTGATCGAAAGCTTAAATACATGTGTGAATACATAAACAAATACCGTGTCCCTAGTATGCCTCTACTAGAATAGCTCGTTAATGAAAGATGGTTAAGGTTTCCTAATCATAGACATGTGTTGTCATTTGATAATGGAGTCACATCATTAGGAGAATGATGTGATGGACAAGACCCATCCGTTAGCTTAACATCATGATAGTTCAGTTTTATTGCTATTGTTTTCTTGATGTCAAATACATATTCCTTGGACTATGAGATTATGCAACTCCCGGATACCGGAGGAATGCCTTGTGTTCTATCAAACATCACAACGTAACTAGGTGATTATTGCTACTTCTTGAGCTTGCATTGGTTTTTCCCTTGAAGAGGAAAGGGTGATGCAGCAAAGTAGAGATAAGTATTTCCTCAGTTGGAGAACCAAGGTACCAATTCAGTAGGAGACAACGCACAAATCACCAAGACCTGCACAAACGATCAAACAACTTGCACCCAAAGCGATAAAGGGGTTGTCAATGGCTTCACGATTACTTGCAAAAGTGAGATCTGATAGAGATAGATGAAACTAAACAAAAGGTAAAGTAAATATATTTTTTTTGGTTTCTAGATCGGAAAGTAAAAGATTGTAAAATAGTAGATTCGAAACTTATATGAAGGAAAATAGACCTGGGGGCCATAGGTTTTACTAGTGGCTTCTCTCAAGATAGCAAATAATACGGTGGGTGAACAAATTTCTGTCGAGCAATTGATAGAAAAGCGCAAAGTTATGATGATATCTAAGGCAATGATTATGAAATATAGGCATCACGTCTGTGTCAAGTAGACCGACTCATGCCTGCTTCTGCTACTATTACTCGATACATCGACCGACTCCTGCCTGCATCTAGAGTATTAAGTTCACGAAGAACAGAGTAACGCATTAAGTAAGATGACATGATGTAGAGGAATAAACTCAAGCAATATGATGTAAACTCCAATCTTTTTATCCTCGGTGGCAACAATACAATACGTGCCTTGCTGCCCCTACTGTCACTGGGAAAGGACACCGCAAGATTGAAGCCAAAGCTAAGCACTTCTCCCATTGCAAGAAAAACAAATCTAGTTGGCCAAACTAAATCGATAGTTCGAAGAGAATTAAAAAAGATATCAAATCATGCATATAAAAATTCAGAGAAGATTCAAATAGTATTCATAGATAAGCTGATCATAAATCCACGATTCATCGGATCTCGACAAACACACCGCAAAAGAAGATTACATCGGATAGATCTCCAAGAACATCGAGGAGAACATGGTATTGAGAATCAAAGAGAGAGAAGAATCCGTCTAGCTACTAGCTATGGACCCGTAGGTCTCGGGTAAACTACTCACGCTTCATCGGAAGGGCAATAGAGTTGATGTATAAGCCCTCCGTGATCGAATCCCCCTCCAGCAGGATGCCGGAAAAGGCCCCTAGATGGGATCTCACGGGAATAGAAGGTTGCGGAGGTGGAAAAGTATTTTTGCGGATGCTTCTGGTGGTTTGGGGATATTTGGGAATATATAGGACGAAGAATTAGGTCAGGGGAGTCACGAGGGGCCCACAAGGCAGGGGGCGCGCCCTACCCCCTAGGCGCGCCCTCCCCCCTAATGGTTGCCTCGTGGCTCTTTCGACTTGATCTCCAAGTCTCCTGGGTGTCTTCTGGTCCAAGAAAAATCATCGCGAAGGTTTTATTCCGTTTGGACTCCGTTTGGTATTCCTTCTATGCGAAGCTCAAAAACAAGGAAAAACAGAAACTGGCACTGGGCTCTAGGTTAATAGGTTAGTCCCAAAAATAATAGAAAATATCATATTAATGCATATAAAACATCCAAAACAGATAATATAATAGCATGGAACAATAAAAAATTATAGATACGTTGGAGACGTATCAAGCATCCCCAAGCTTAATTCCTGCTCATCCTAGAGCAGGTAAATGATAAAAACAGAATTTTTGATGTGGAATGCTACCTAACATATTTATCCATGTAATTTTTCTTTATTGTGGTATGAATGTTCAGATCCATAAGATTCAAAACAAAATATTAATATTGACATAAAAACAATAATACTTCAAGCATACTAACAAGGCAATCATGTCTTCTCAAAATAACATGGCCAAAGAAAGTTATCCCTACAAAATCATATAGTCTGGCTATGCTCCATCTTCATCACACAAAATATTCAAATCATGCACAACCCCGATGACAAGCCAAGCATTTGTTTCTTACTTTTGGTGTTCTCAAACCTTTTCAACTTTCACACAATACATGAGCATGAGCCATGGACATAGCACTATATGGTGGTTGTGGAGAAGAAAAAAAGAGGGAGATAGTCTCACATCAACTAGGCGTATCAACGGGCTATGGAGATGCCCATCAATAGATATCAATGTGAGTGAGTAGGGATTGCCATGCAATGGATGCACTAGAGCTATAAGTTTATGAAAGCTCAAAAAGAAAAAGTAAGTGGGTGTGCATCCAACTTGCTTGCTCATGAAGACCTAGGGCGATTTGAGGAAGCCCATCATTGTAATATACAAGCCAGGTTCTATAATGAAAAATTCCCACTAGTATATGAAAGTGAGAAAATAGGAGACTCTCTGTCATGAAGATCATGGTGCTACTTTGATGCACAAGTGTGGAAAAAAGGATAGTAACATTGCCCCTTCTCTCTTTTTCTCTCATTTTTTCTTTGGCTTCTTTGGCCTCTCTTTTATTATTTCCTCACATGGAACAATGTCTAATAAGGATGATCATCACACTTCTATTTACTTACAACTCAAGAATTACAACTCGATACTTAGAACAAAAATATGACTCTATATGAATGCCTCCGGCGGTGTACCAGGATGTGCAATGACTCAAGAGTGACAAGTATGAAAGAATTATGAAAGGTGGCTTTGCCACAAATACGATGTAAACTACATGACCATGCAAAGCAATATGACAATGATGAAGCGTGTCATAATAAACAGAACGGTGGAAAGTTGCATGGCAATATATCTCGGAATGGCTATGGAAATGCCATAATAGGTAGGTATGGTGGCTGTTTTGAGGAAGGTATATGGTACCGGCGAAAGTTGCGCGGCACTAGAGAGGCTAGCAATGGTGGAAGGGTGAGAGTGTGTATAATCCATGGACTCAACACTAGTCATAAAGAACTCACATACTTATTGCAAAAATCTATTAGTCATCAAAAAAAGTACTACGCGCATGCTCCTAGGGGGATAGATTGGTAGGAAAAGACCATCGCTCGTCCCCAACCGCCACTCATAAGGAAGACAATCAATAAACACCTCATGCTCCAACTTTGTTACCTAACGGTTCACCATACATGCATGCTACGGGAATCACAAACCTCAACACAAGTATTTCTCCAATTCACAATTACTCACTAGCATGACTCTAATATCACCATCTTTATATCTCAAAACAATCATAAGGAATCAAACTTCTCATAGTATTCAATGCACTTTATATGGAAGTTTTTATTATATCCCTATTGGATGCCTATCATATTAGGACTAAATTTTTAACCAAAGCAAATTACCATGCTGTTTTAAAATATTCTCAAAATAATATAAGTGAAGCATGAGAGTTCAAAAATTTCTATAAAATAAAACCACCGCCGTGCTCTAAAAAGATATAAGTGAAGCACTAGAGCAATATTGCCTAGCTCAAAAGATATAAGTGAAGCACATAGAATATTCTAATAAATCATGATTCATGCGTGTCCCTCTCAAAAGGTGTGTACAGCAAGGATGATTGTGGCAAACTAAAAAGCAAAGACTCATATCATACAAGACGCTCCAAGCAAAACACATATCATGTGGTGAATAAAAATATAGCCTCAAGTAAAGTTACCGATAGACAAAGACGAAAGAGGGGATGCCTTCCGGGGCATCCCCAAACTTAGGCTCTTGGTTGGCCTTGAATATTACCTTGGGGTGTCTTGGGAATCCCCAAGCTTAGGCTCTTGACACTCCTTATTCCATAGTCCATCAAATCCTTACCCAAAAGTTGAAAAATTCACAACACAAAACTCAACAGAAAATCTCATAAGCTCCATTAGTATAAGAAAAGAAATCACCACTTTTGCTACTGTTGTGAACTCATGCTTTATTTATATTGGTGTAATATCAACTGTATTCCAACTTTTCCATGGTTCATACCCCCCGATACTAACCATATATTCATCAAAATAAGCAAACAACACATAGAAAATAGAATCTGTCAAAAACAGAACAGTCTGTAGCAATCTGGAAACATCGAATACTTTGTAACTCCAATTTTTTTGAAAAATTAGGAAAACCTGGGAAATTTGAGTACCAATCTTTTTCAAAAAGAATTAGATCAAAATAACGCTCTTGTGAATTATGAAAATTATTTGCCTGGGCGCAGAAGTTTCTATTTTTCAGCAAGATCAAAAACAACTATCACCGTAAGCCATCCCAAAGGTCTTACTTGGCACAAACACTAATTAAAACACAAAACCACATCTAACAAGAGATGAATTATTCAAAGAAAAAAAGGAGCAAAAAGCAAAGAACAAAAATAAAATTGGGTTGCCTCCCAACAAGCGCTATTGTTTAACGCCCTTAGCTAGGCATAAAAACACGAATAGATCTAGTTATTGTCATCTTTGGTATGCAATCCATAAGTAGCTCTCGTAATAGATTCATATGGCAACTTGATTTTATTTCTAGGAAAGTGTTCCATGCCCTTCCTTAATGGAAATTGAAATCTAATGTTTCCTTCTTTAATATCAATAATTGCACCAATCGTTCTAAGGAAAGGTCTACCAAGAATAATAGGACATGTAGGATTGCAATCTATATCAAGAACAAAGAAATCTACGGGCACATAATTCCTATTTGCAACAATAAGAACATCAGTAATCCTTCCCATAGGTTTCTTAATAGTGGAATCCGCAAGATGCAAATTTAAAGAACAATCATCAAGTTCACGGAAACCTAACACATCACATAAAGTTTTTGGAATCGTGGAAACGCTAGCGCCCAAATCACACAAAGCATGGCCCTCATAATCTTTAATCTTAATCTTAATAGTAGGTTCCCACTCATCATAAAGTTTTCTAGGGATAGAAACTTCCAACTCAAACTTTCCTTCAAAAGATTTCATCATACCATCAACGATATGTTTATTAAAAGCTTTGTTTTGATTATAAGCATGAGGAGAATTCAACAAGGATTACAACAACGAAATACAATCTATTAAAGAACAATTATCACAATTAAATTCCTTGAAATCCAAAAGATTGGGTTCATTGCTACTTAAAGTTTCGACCTGTCCAATCCCACTTTTATCAATTTTTGCATCAAGATCTAAAAACTCTGAATCATTGGGGCGCCTTTTAACTAAAGTTGACTCATCTCCAGTCCCATCTTTATCAAGATTTATATTGGAAAACAAAGATTCAATAGGAGTCACATCAATAACTTTAAGATCTTCATCATTATTTTCACGAAAACTAGAAGAACACGCTTTTACAAACCAATCTCGTTTAGCATACATCTGAGCAGTTCTTTCTTTGCACTCATCAATGGAGTTTCTCATAGCCTTTAGAGATTCATTGATATCATGCTTGGGTGGAATAGATCTAATTTTCAAAGAATCAACATCAAGAGAAATTCTATCCACGTTTCTAGCCAAATCATCAATCTTAAGCAGTTTTTCTTCAACCAAAGTATTGAAACTCTTTTGCGAAATCATGAATTCTTTAAAACTATTATCAAAATCAGAGGCATCTTATTATAATTTCCATTATAATTGTTGTAGGAATTACCATAATTATTAGAGGAATTACTAGGAAACGGACTAGGATTTAAATTACCTCTATACGCGTTATTACCAAAATTGTTCCTACCAACAAAATTCACATCCATAGATTCATTATTATTCTCAATCAAGTTGACAAAGGCATATCATTAGGATCAATAGAAGGACTCTTGCTAGCAAATAATTTCATGAGTTCATCCATCTTTCCACTCAAAATATTAATCTCTTCAATCGCATGCACTTTTTTACTAGTGGAAGATCTTTCGGTGTGCCATTGAGAATAATTAACCATAATATTATCTAGAAGTTTAGTAGCTTCTCCTAAAGTAATTTCCATAAAAGTGCCTCCCGCGGCCGAATCTAAAAGATTTCTAGAAGCCAAAGTCAATCCGGCATAAATTTTTTGTATAATCATCCACAAGTTCAAACCATGAGTAGGGCAATTTCGTATCATCAATTTCATCCTCTCCCAAGATTGCGCAACATGTTCATGATCAAGTTGCTTAAAATTCATAATATCGTTCCTAAGGGAGATGATCTTAGCAGGAGGAAAATACTTGGAAATAAAAGCATCTTTACACTTATTCCATGAATCAATACTATTTTTAGGCAAAGATGAAAACCAAGTTTTAGCGTGATCTCTAAGTGAAAACAGAAATAGCTTCAATTTAACTATTTCATTATCCAAATCTTTCTTCTTTTGCATATCGTACAACTCAACGAAACTATTTAGACGGGATGTGGCATCTTCACTCGGAAGGCCAGAAAATTGATCTTTCATAACAAGATTCAGCAAAGCGGCATTAATTTCATAAGATCCCACACTAGCGGCGGGAGAAATAGTACTAATAAAATCATTGTTAATTATTAGTGTTGGAAAAGTCACACAATTTCGCATTCTCTTGAGCCATCGTGACAAAGCAAGCAATCCAACACACGAGCACACAAAAAGCAAATGAAAAGACAAACGGAAGGGGGGCGAAGAAAAAGGCAAAACTTTTCGAAAATCGTTTTAGAAGTGGGGGAGAGGAAAACGAGAGGCAAATCACAAATAATGTAATGAAAGAGATGAGAGTTTTATGATGGGTACTTGGTATGTCTTGACTTGGCGTAGATCTCCCTGGCAACGACACCAGAAATTATTCCTGCTACTTCTTGAGCTTGCGTTCGTTTTTCCCTTGAAGAGGAAAGGGTGATGCATCAAAGTAGAGATAAGTATTTCCCTCAGTAGAGAACCAAGGTATCAATCCAGTAGGAGACAACGCACAAATTACAAAGACCTGCTCAAACAATCAAACAACTTGCACCCAATGCGATAAAGGGGTTGTCAACCCCTTCACGGTTACTTGCAAAAGTGAGATCTGATAGAGATAGATGAAACTAAACAGAAGGTAAAGTAAATATTTTTGGTTTTTTTATTTACAGACCGGAAAGTAAAAGATTGAAAAATAGTAGATCGGAAACTTATATGATGGAAAATAGACCCGGGGGCCATAGGTTTCACTAGTGGCTTCTCTCAAGATAGCAAATAATACGGTGGGTGAACAAATTACTGTCAAGCAATTGATAGAAAACCGCAAAGTTATGATGATATCTTAGGCAATGATTATGAAATATAGGTATCATGTCCGTGTCAAGTAGACAGACTCCTGTCTGCATCTACTAGTATTACTCCACACATCGACCGACTTCTGCCTGCATCTAGAGTATTAAGTTCATGAAGAATAGAGTAACGCATTAAGTAAGATGACATGATATAGAGGAATAAACTCAAGCAATATGACGTAAAACCCATCTTTTTATCCTTGATGGCAACAATACAATACGTGCCTACTGTCAGTGGGAAAGGACACCGCAAGATTGAACCCAAAGCTAACCACTTCTCCCATTGCAAGAAAAACCAATCTAGTTGGCCAAACTAAGTCGATAGTTCGAAGAGAATTACAAAGATATCAAATCATGCATATAAGAATTTAGAGAAGATTCAAATAGTATTCATAGATAAGCTGATCATAAATCCACAATTCATCTGATCTCGACAAACACACCGCAAAAGAAGATTACATCGGATATATCTCCAAGAACATCGACGAGAACATGGTATTGAGAATCAGAGAGAGAGAAAAGAAGCCATCTAGCTACTAGCTATGGATCTGTAGGTCTGTGGTAAACTACTCACGCTTCATCGGAAGGGCAATAGAATTGATGTAGAAGCCCTCCGTGATTGAATCCCCCTCCGGCAGGATGCCAGAAAAGGCCCCTAGATGGGATCTCATGGGAACAGAAGGTTGCGGCGGTGGAAAAGTGTTTTCGTGGATGCTTCTGGTGGTTTGCGGATATTTGGGAATATATAGGACGAAGAATTAGGTTGGTGGAGTCACGGGGGGCCCACAAGGCAGGGGGCGGCCAAGGGGAGACCAAGTAGGATTCGGCCTACTTGAGCACCTCCCGGCAGACCACTTAATGGGAAAAGACAGCAATACAATAGCTTCAATTCAACATTTATTTAAAATAGTACCAATACAACTAGCACAACATCTCAAAACACACTGCATGATCATGTGGATGAAGGCAAGTACCAACCTGTCATGACGCACACAAGATCACGTACGAATCTGCCAACACGAATAGGAAATCCAATCTCGTTTTGTGCAGTTACTCTGAAATCAAGTAAAGTCGCCGGTGAGACATTTAAGTTTGCTATAGCAACAAGTTGAATAGATATCCCTGATTTAACAGAGGCAAAAAAGGAAGCAATTACTGCCAATAAAGGAGGATGAAACATGCGGCCACAAAAAGAAGCATCTACCTTATCTTGATGGAAAACAAAGTATAGGACAGTAGCATTTCTAAAACGGTTGCATTGATTCATATTAACAGAGAAATTCTCTTAAAATAGTGCAGTAGTTAATTCTGAGAGTGGCATTGCTTAAAATACAATAGCTTCAATTCAACATTTATTTAAAACAGTACCAATACACGTAGCACAACATCTCAAAACACACTGCATGATCATGTGGATGGGACATGGGACATGCCAGCACCATGTGCGCCCACACGTATAAATGGGTGATGTAGAGTATGTAGCCAAGCAGCATATCTGCGTTGGTCCCATATTTGTTCTCTTTGAAACTTTTTCCAATGTGAGGGCAGCAAATCTAGTCCTGCACAAACTACCCGACCCCCCAGTTTCTTTCCCTTTTCAACAAAGAGTTGGGTTCCTTACAGATGTGTGTACTGGGTTACCCTCATTTTCCCTTTTCGACCAACAAAGCGGCTGGATAGCTAGTCTATACTACTTTCCCTCCCTCCTTTCCTCATTGAACCACGTCCTAGATTCATGCTCCACCCCACTGCACCCTTCTTTCCTCTTTGAACCAAGACATAGATTCGACTACAGAATCGAAAAAGATCAGCATGCAGCTAGACCAATGACGGTTTCAAAGAAACTTATACCTTAGGGTCGTCGGGATGTGGCAAGGCGTGTGGAGGGAGGTCGGATCTGCTCACACTACGTACGGCAGCGAGGAAGAAGGGGTCGGTGGCCCTCCCGCACAGGCGCTGGGTGAAAGAGAAAAGCGTAGCCGGCAGTGGATTGCCTCCCTCGCCGAAGGCGATAGAGTGAACGCTGCACCTCCTCCCCTTCCCGGTGCGACGGGATCCAGACGCCTCCTTCGCCAGCTGTCTGTGAGGGGGGTGAGAGAGACAGAGGCCACAACACAGTCTTGTTTAGATCTGGTGAAGAGGGTGAGAGACAGTGAATATAGCAAACCCTAGCAAAGGAACGCTGAGCCTCCAGCGTGTATATATATATGTAGTGCGGCAAGAGTGTGGAGAGTGCAAACCCTAGCGACATTTGGTGCAGTTAAACCCCCACTGTAGTACGGACTGAGCTCCGGTGCCTTAACTGCACCTGCTTTTGGCTGTATGATAGGTGGGCCAGCCACATTTTGGGCCCACCTGTCATAAACCCAAAGGCAGGTGCACTAAAGTCAATGAAGCTGCGTCCATATAGTACCCGTGTATACGACTAATATATAGTGGAGTGGTTTTCTTATTCTCTCCATAACAATCGTTTTAAATTGTGTAAGTACGAAACGAAACTCTTTATTTAATGTACCAGTGAAGAAAACTACTACTGTACTTCCGATGAACTAACGATCCACGCGTCCTGGTCGCACTTCCTGTCCTTCACGTGCAGTACACTACCCTCCCTTAAGTGAACAACCACACATGCGCCAAATTATCGGAAACGTGTGAGAGTGTGTACAAATAAAGAATTTTAATTTCAATTATCGGAAAGGTTTGAGGGTATGTACAGTTTGCCCTCTCTAATAATTATGGTTTTTTGTGTTCGGCCTAAACTTGGTCAAACTTTACAAAGTTTGACTTCAGTCAAATCTAATATGCGGAGTAAATAAAAATGGAGGGCTACTACGTCCATCCGGGTTTTTAGTCCACACCATTTTTTTAATCAAAGTTAATAGCTGGACAAATAAAATTACAGGGGAGCTGGAGACAAAGTTGTGAGAAGGCTTAGAAATCAATACAAAACTTATGCTCTTAGTACCAACATCGATCCTTCTTCGAGGAAACATTTGGTTCATAGCCAATTGTGTGATAAAATTGCACCAACGTGAAAGACGACTGCGTCTCCAATGCAACCAAGGTGAACTGACGAAGGATATCATCTTTGTGGGTAACAAGCAAAGAGCACTGATGGAAGACAGCTTGTTTTTCATTGAAAATCGATCAGCTTCACCAGCCGACGCAACCATGAGGCGCAACCATGAGCATCGATAGGTCATCGTGGTGATGCATCATCCATTTGGCATCAAGTTTGGGTGAGGCACCTATGAAGTTCGACAAATCCTCACTGTGGTCTGTTTCTTCTCAGTAGTCAAGCTCGAGGAAGGAAGAACCACGTGGCAGAGGACAGTGAGGCGGAACAACAATGGTCATCCAATTTTGTGCAGTTCCACTAAAATTAAGGAAGACATGCCCGGGTATGGAGATACGCATCGCTGTTTCCAAAAATATAAAAAAAGGATATAGTGTTGTTACTTTGTTTTACAAGATTAACAACGACATCTCAATTGTAAATAAGAATTATGAAAAGTACACCAACAAACAGAAGCATCATGATTATCTTGATGGGAACTAAACCAGGATACCCGAGAAAAAAAAGCATTTCTTCATTTAACCAGTGATAGTATTAGATTAGCAGCAACAATAGGAGCATATGGACAATGACCGCACAACCACCATGTACTTTTTGTCGAAACAAAATGTATACCACCACCGAGGCATAAATCAGGACAACTTTTCGAGTGGCAATTCCTCTATAATAGTAGGTGATGTTGGACCAGCCGACGAACCCTAGCTACTATACATGGGGAGCTGGGGAGTAGTCGCATAGAAGAAAACCCGCATGCAGCGACCTGGGGAGCTGGACCAGTACAAGAAGTTATACCTCAGGTGGGCGAGATGTCGCTTAGGCGGGCAGGCGGGATCTGCCCACACGACGGCAGTGAACAAGGGCGCGGAGGACCTTTGTCCGCGCCAGCGCCGGCTCCGAGAGGACGGTGCGCATCGACTTCCTCCATCGCCGACGGCGACAACGTCAACGCTGCACCTCCTCACCTCCCGTAGCGGACGGGATTCGGCCGGATCTGTGACCACCGGTGAGGAGAGAGATAGTGTGGACACTGTCATCTTGTTTTGATATGGAGAGGGTGAGAGAGCGAGACGCGAGAAACTCTATCAAACAAGAGGCTATAATGGAGTAAAACAATCTCTCCATAGCAGTGGTTTTAAATAGAATACGCGCGTTCCCGGAAAAAAGAAACGAAAACTGGCGGACAATTTTTTAACATACCAAGAAAGAAAACTCGATCAAAAACACGCCCCCGCTTCCAGGTCGCGAGAGTCGTCGCGCACACACACATAGACATAGACATGCATATCCGTGTTTACGTAAAATTCCATTTCCATCCCCATCTCCAATCATATTTGTCCAACTGGCACATTATTTACGTTGTTAATTATATACGCGGCAATATTAACGTACAGCATCTCTTCTTTGCGGGCGTCCGGACCGCTGCCACGGCCGCTCCTGACCAACCCGAACCCTCTTCATCACCCGCGCGTGCTTCCCGCCTGAAATGGTCAGTGCCGCATTCATGCCCGGCCAGAGCGGACGCGACCTCTCACTGGCGCCGGCATTGAAGCGGCGCGCCGGCCGAGAGAGCGTCGCCTGTGCCGCTTCCAGGTGCACGCGACTACTCCGCGTTCAAAGGTCGCAATAGCCGGCCACAACATGCATGTAAAAAGTTCTTGGGAGTCCGTGCTACAGCTAGCTGTCCTCCCCAACTCGTGAATCTCTTCCAGTAGTACTAGTACTCCATGGCGCGATCCATCGACAAGCAGGCGGGGAAGTTATCGTATACTCGGTTTGCGGCGAGTGGCATGCCGAGTGACCGTGTGGGGTTGAGCCGTGGAGGAGGGTGAGACACGAACGTGACAGACGTGATTTAAACGTTGGTTTTGCTCGATGGCGCGATCCAACGAAACGAAACGTTGGTTTCTCCCCGTTTCCATTTTTTCTCCGGAAAAACGGAAACTTTCCACTCCATTTTCATTCCTACTCCAAGGTTGCCCCGTTACAACATTCCATCAAATACAAAGGAAAACTAACATGCATGCTGATGCATCTCAATGATTCACAGATCATAGCCAATATTTACTTCACAACTAAAGACAAAAGTTGTGAGAGCGTGTACGAAAGAAAAACTACTGATGGGGTCACTACGACTCAAACCCTAAACCCTAAACAGGATTTAATTTCCTGGCCAGGTAGAACCTGTCGAAGGAAAGACGGCTGGCACCCTCGGATCATACGATGCTTTTGTCCAGTTCCACTAAAATCGAGCTGAGCATCCCTGATGGCAAAGATATTGAAGAAGTGTGATTAGAATAATAGTACTGGCACTAGTTCATGAGACATAAACTCATCACAAGTAGAAGCCGGTAGAAGTAGAGAAAGATCGACATGGAGATGGAGCTACGTGGGGAGCTGCGGCAGTGGAGCAAGCCGGCTCCAAAAGGAAGATGGACTACCTGGGACGTCGGGCTGTAGCTAGAAGGGCGGTTGGGACGCGGCATCGGCCCATACCGCGGTGACCCCCGATTGGGAGGCACTGACTGTGGATTTTCTCCCTCGCCGATGTCGACCGCGTCTACGCAAAACATTGTTCCCTTCCCCCAGCTGCGGGATCAGGCCGGATATGTGACCAGCGGTGTGGCCACCGTCGTTCTATGCTTGTGAAGAGAGCAACCCAAGCAAGCAGGCTTGTAGCTTAGGCTCCTGCTAGTGTATATATAGTGGTTTTCTTTTTCTCTCCATATCAACCATTTTATATTGCGTACGTGTCATTGAAGAGTGAAATGATGGTTGCTTCTTCCGACTAACTTACTGTGTGATTTGACTGCTCCTTTAGTGGCCCCTACACGTACTCCCCCTACGTGTATGCAGCAGTCACACGTACACATGGACGCAAAAACGCGCGCGACGCCCTAATGCATGCATGTCCGAGCACACGACGGAACACACATGGTCACGCTCAAGTGCTCAACCTACACGTGCATGCACACACATACTCAGCCAGGGTGAGCTAGTGACCGTATAAACACCGGAAAATGTATATATTGGGCACAATGAGCGTATTATGAAGTCCACTGACCGTATTTTTACAAATATACAGCGACAGACAGTGTATTTATCTCGTTTGAAATTAAGCCATATTAACCGGAGAGGAGGCAGTATGGACTAGCATTACTTTGCTGTGTCCCGTCAACTTGCCGAACGAGGAGAAGCTTGCAGGACGGGAGAAGCTTGCGCGCGGTGGCTCGCAGGACAAGGAGAAACTTTTGACTAATGCAAGCTGTCCTTCGCTCAGGCGGTGGACGTGCAACAGTTAATTCGGTGTCAGATTGCCAGAAGCATACACTATACTAGTACTATTATTATTGCACTTCCCGAAGAGGCGAACAGCCAAGCGCAAAGTTTACTAGTACTACTACTATAGTCTATAGAGGTACTATACTAGTACTAGGAACAGGATGGAGGAGCGTCTGCACTCTTATTATATTTTTAAAATGTGATAAAGCAATCTTCAACACATTTGGTTCTCTTCGAGGGTTCTCGCATGTGATAATGGAAGTTGATTGCATGGAACACTCGCCACAATTCTCGCTTAATTCTGGCTCATATCCTGTTACAAATAGGAGTGCTCGGTAATATTTCCTCTCTTTTTTGTTATTCAGCCTGTAAACAGGTCAGCAAACCTTGCGGCGCATCTTTATGCGAACCGTGCTTGCTGCACTTTGAATGTGGCCGAGAGCTGGCTTGATGAAACACCTCGCTTCCTACTTTTTTTGCGGGGTACCTCGCTTCCTAGTGGCCAGTGTCTTGGCTGATCGTCCTACGAATGCTTATATATGAATAAAGCTCTCTCATTACCTGCAAAAAAGATTAAGCCATATTAACCGGAAAAGGAGGGAGTATGGACTAGCACTACTTGTTGGTGTGTCCCGTCAACTCGCAGAACGAGGAGAAGCTTGCAGGACAAGGTGAAGCTCGCTTACGCCTTTTGACTAATGCAACGTACCTCGCCCAGGCGGTGGACATGCATCAGTTCATTCGGTGTCAGATTGCCAGAGGCATACACTGTAGTACCGAACATGCGGAGTACCATCATTGTTCGACTTCACGAAGAGGCGAAGAGCCAAGCGCAAGGTTTAGTAGTACGAGTACTACTACTACTAGAACCGCATGGTGGAGCCTCTATACTCTTATTTTTCTTAATCTTTGATAAAGTACACATTTATTCCAGAGAAGGGCGGAAAACGACAGCCCAACATGTAATGATGATATCGATCAACCATGCTCGAATATATCTTGGCCTCCGTGCGAGCCCGTCTGTGTGTTCTCGCTCCTCGTCTCTCTCAAGGAACGGCGGTTTGGCCATTTTGCCATCAATTGAGATCGGTTTGCTCACACTCCGGTCCCACATGTCAGTGATATGCCAAGACGAGGTGCGTTGACCGACTGGCCATACACGTACTTGGTTTTGCACCTTCATACTACTCCTCCCTCTGTCACAGTTTACAGGGCGCGCTTCATTATGATGCATTTCTCTCAATGCATTTCCACCACCAGAGAGACTTTAGACGCGTTTGGTTTAATGCTCAATTAATTAGGGCGTGGTAACCGCAATTTTCTCTCGATGTAGTACTACGGAGTGGAGTACGTGCATGCATGTGTCTACCCGGGGTGGAAGCACTGCATGCATGTGTGTACGCATTATTTCCTCTACTAATAAACGCCGTGCTATAACTACCAATGCTATTTTTCAGGCCGACCGCTAGTCGCCTTGGTCCCAGAGATTTTCTCTTTTTCTGAAGCGCGCTCTATAAACAGTGATGGATGGAGTAGTATGAGCGGATTCAAAGAAGAGTGTATTGATGGTTGCTTCTCCCGAGCAACTTACAATGGGAAAGGTGGGGCTTATGATTTGACTGCTCATTACTCACTATTAATGCGGCGCAACGACCGGTCTGAGTCTCCCATGCGGTTGTGCACTGCCACCTCGGTTCTTAAATATACTCCGGAGTATTTGTCTTTCTAGAGATTTCAACGAGTGACTACTCAAATATTTGTCTTTTCAGAGATTCAAATAGACTACTACATACGGATGTATATAGACATATTTTAGAGTGTAGATTCACTCATTTTGCTCCGTATGTAGTCACTTGTTGAAATCTCTAGAAAGACAAATATTTAGGAACGGAGGGAGTACACATACGAACCAAAATGAGTGAATCTACACTCTAAAATATGCCCATTTGAAATTTGTAAAAAGACAAATATTTAGGAACGAAGGAGTATAATTTTGTGCATGGCATGCCGAAGAGGCTGGCAATGCTATCAAGCTTCCAGCATTTGTTTACATAATTGACGTACTATGCAAATAATGTTCCAGCGACATGAAATTGTACAATGGTGTGAGCTTTCAGCTTTTGTTTCGTGTGTCTTGCCATCGATGCTCTTTCAGAAACAATAAAAAACTAACTTCCTTGCTAATCAGAGCTAATATTTACATCACAACTGAAGACAAAGTTGTGAAGGTGTTAAATTAAATTGATCCATGCTTTCATTGGCAGCAACGTCCCCCAGCTCTGTCTAAATCAACAAGGCATGTTGGGAAAAAAGTAGTTGTCTGGAGCATGCAACATTCCGATCATTTTGTGCAGTTCCACTAAAATAGAGCTGAGCGTCCCTGTTCCAAAGATATTAAGTGTGATTACGATAATAGAGGACTGCTGATGAAACAATAAACACACAAATAGAAGCCGATCACCTTTGTAGTCTCTCTTAAGACTAACTAGTTGGAGAAGATTAGGCTCGGAGTTGGATGAGGAGGATAGAGCAAAACCAATCTCCCTTTGTGCAGTCGCAATGAAATGTAGAGACGTTGCCCATGTGACTGTTGGGGAATGTAGTAATTTCAAAAAATTTCCTACGCACACGCAAGATCATGGTGATGCATAGCAACGAGAGGGGAGAGTGTTGTCCACGTACCCTCGTAGACCGAAAGCGGAAGCGTTAACACAACGCGGTTGATGTAGTCGTACGTCTTCACGATCCGACCGATCAAGTACCGAACGTACGGCACCTCCGAGTTCAGCACACGTTCAGCTCGATGACGTCCCTCGAACTCCGATCCAGCCGAGTGTTGAATGAGAGTTTCGTCAGCACGACGGCGTGGTGACGATGATGATGTTCTACCGACGCAGGGCTTCGCCTAAGCACCGCTACGATATTATCGAGGTGTAATATGGTGGAGGGGGGCACCGCACACGGCTAACAGATCAATAGATCAATTGTTGTGTCTATGGGGTGCCCCCCTGCCCCCGTATATAAAGGAGCA
The DNA here is from genome assembly GCF_002575655.3 of Aegilops tauschii subsp. strangulata. Lineage (NCBI taxonomy): Eukaryota > Viridiplantae > Streptophyta > Magnoliopsida > Poales > Poaceae > Aegilops > Aegilops tauschii. Next base: position 467,446,807 of record NC_053040.3, on the reverse strand, counting down.
AGGGGGAGGCCGGCCGGCCCTTGTTGGCGCGCCAGGAGGAGTCCTCCTCCTAGTAGGAGTAGGACTCCCCTCTTTCCTACTCCTACTAGGAGGGGGAAAGGAAGGGGGAGAGGGAGAAGGAAAGGGGGGCGCCGCCCCCCTCTCCTAGTCCAATTCGGACCAGAGGGGGAGGGGGCGCGCGGCCCCTCCTTACTGCCCCTCTCTCTCTCTCCACTAAGGCCCATAAGGCCCATTACTTCTCCGGGGGGGTTCCGGTAACCCTCCGGCACTCCGGTTTTCTCCGAAATCACCCGGAACATTTCCGGTGTCCGAATATAGTCGTCCAATATATCAATCTTTATGTCTCGACCATTTCAAGACTCCTCGTCATGTCCGTGATCACATCCGGGACTCCAAACAACCTTCGATACATCAAAACATATAAACTCATAATATAACTGTCATCGTAACGTTAAGCGTGCGGACCCTACATGTTCGAGAACTATGTAGACATGACCGAGACACGTCTCTGGTCAATAACCAATAGCAGAACCTGGATGCTCATATTGGCTCCCACATATTCTACGAAGATCTTTATCGGTCAGACCGCATAACAACATACGTTGTTCCCTTTGTCATCGGTATGTTACTTGCCCGAGATTCGATCGTCGGTATCTCAATACCTAGTTCAATCTCGTTAATGGCAAGTCTCTTTACTCGTTTCGTAATACATCATCTTGCAACAAACTCTTTAGTTGCGATGCTTGCAAGGCTTAAGTGATGTGCATTACCGAGAGGGCCCAGAGATACCTCTCCGACAATCGGAGTGACAAATCCTAATCTCGAAATACGCCAACCCAACAAGTACCTTCGGAGACACCTGTAGAGCACCTTTATAATCACCCAGTTACGTTGTGACGTTTGGTAGCACACAAAGTGTTCCTCTGGTAAACGGGAGTTGCATAATCTCATAGTCATAGGAACATGTATAAGTCATGAAGAAAGCAATAGCAACATACTAAACGATCAAGTGCTAAGCTAACGGAATGGGTCAAGTCAATCACATCATTCTCCTAATAATGTGATCCCGTTAATCAAATGGCAACTCATGTCTATGGCTAGGAAACATAACCATCTTTGATCAACGAGCTAGTCAAGTAGAGGCATACTAGTGACACTCTGTTTGTCTATGTATTCACACAGGTATTATGTTTCCGGTTAATACAATTCTAGCATGAATAATAAACATTTATCATGAAATGAGGAAATAAATAATAACTTTATTATTGCCTCTAGGGCATATTTCCTTCAGTCTCCCACTTGCACTAGAGTCAATAATCTAGATTACACAGTAATGATTCTTACACCCATGGAGCCTTGGTGCTGATCATGTTTTGCTCGTGGAAGAGGCTTAGTCAACGGATCTGCAACATTCAGAAACGTATGTATCTTGCAAATTTCTATGTCTCCCACCTGGACTAAATCCCGGATGGAATTGAAGCGTCTTTTGATGTGCTTGGTTCTCTTGTGAAATTTGGATTCCTTAGCTAAGGCAATTGCACCAGTATTGTCACAAAAGATTTTCATTGGACCCGATGCACTAGGTATGACACCTAGATCGGATATGAACTCCTTCATCCAGACTCCTTCATTTGCTGCTTCCGAAGCAGCTATGTACTCCGCTTCACACGTAGATCCCGCCACGACGCTTTGTTTAGAACTGCACCAACTGACAGCTCCACCGTTCAATGTAAACACGTATCCGGTTTGCGATTTAGAATCGTCCGGATCAGTGTCAAAGCTTGCATCAACGTAACCATTTACGATGAGCTCTTTGTCACCTCCATAAACGAGAAACATATCCTTGGTCCTTTTCAGGTATTTCAGGATGTTCTTGACCGCTGTCCAGTGATCCACTCCTGGATTACTTTGGTACCTTCCTGCTAGACTTATAGCAAGGCATACATCAGGTCTGGTACATAGCATTGCATACATGATAGAGCCTATGGCTGAAGCATAGGGAACATCTTTCATCTTCTCTCTATCTTCTGCAGTGGTCGGGCATTGAGTCTTACTCAATTTCACACCTTGTAACACAGGCAAGAACCCTTTATTTGCTTGATCCATTTTGAACTTTTTCAAAACTTTGTCAAGGTATGTGCTTTGTGAAAGTCCAATTAAGCGTCTTGATCTATCTCTATAAATCTTGATGCCCAATATATACGCAGCTTCACCGAGTTCTTTCATTGAAAAACTCTTATTCAAGTATCCCTTTATGCTATCCAGAAATTCTATATCATTTCCAATCAGCAATATGTCATCCACATATAATATCAAAAATGCTACAGAGCTCCCACTCACTTTCTTGTAAATACAGGCTTCTCCAAAAGTCTGTATAAAACCAAATGCTTTGATCACACTATCAAAGCGTTTATTCCAACTCCGAGAGGCTTGCACCAGTCCATAAATGGATCGCTGGAGCTTGCACACTTTGTTAGCTTCCTTTGGATCGACAAAACCTTCCGGTTGCATCATATACAACTCTTCTTCCAGAAATCCATTCAGGAATGCAGTTTTGACATCCATTTGCCAAATTTCATAATCATAAAATGCGGCAATTGCTAACATGATTCGGACAGACTTAAGCATCGCTACGGGTGAGAAGGTCTCATCGTAGTCAATCCCTTGAACTTGTCGAAACCTTTCGCAACAAGTCGAGCTTTATAGACAGTAACATTACCGTCAGCGTCAGTCTTCTTCTTGAAGATCCATTTATTTTCAATGGCTTGCCGATCATCGGGAAAGTCAACCAAAGTCCATACTTTGTTCTCATACATGGATCCCATCTCGGATTTCATGGCTTCAAGCCATTTTGCGGAATCTGGGCTCACCATCGCTTCTTCATAGTTCGTAGGTTCGTCATGGTCTAGTAACATAACCTCCAGAACAGGATTACCGTACCACTCTGGTGCGGATCTTACTCTGGTTGATCTACGAGGTTCAGTAATAACTTGATCTGAAGTTTCATGATCATCATCATTAACTTCCTCACTAATTTGCGTAGGTGTCACAGAAACTGGTTTCTGTGATGAACTACTTTCCAATAAGGGAGCAGGTACAGTTACCTCATCAAGTTCTACTTTCCTCCCACTCACTTCTTTCGAGAGAAACTCCTTCTCCAGAAAATTTCCGAATTTAGCAACAAAAGTTTTGCCTTCGGATCTGTGATAGAAGGTGTACCCAATAGTTTCCTTTGGGTATCCTATGAAGACACATTTCTCCGATTTGGGTTCGAGCTTATCAGGTTGAAGTTTTTTCACATAAGCATCGCAGCCCCAAACTTTAAGAAACAACAACTTTGGTTTCTTGCTAAACCACAGTTCATAAGGCGTCGTCTCAACGGATTTTGATGGTGCCCTATTTAACGTGAATGCAGCCGTCTCTAAAGCATAACCCCAAAACGATAGCGGTACATCAGTAAGAGACATCATAGATCGCACCATATCTAGTAAAGTACGATTACGACGTTCGGACACACCATTACGTTGTGGTGTTCCGGGTGGCGTGAGTTGCGAAACTATTCCGCATTGTTTCAAATGTAGACCAAACTCGTAACTCAAATATTCTCCTCCACGATCTGATCGTAGAAACTTTATTTTCTTGTTACGATGATTTTCAACTTCACTCTGAAATTCTTTGAACCTTTCAAATGTTTAAGATTTATGTTTCATTAAGTAGATATACCCATATCTGCTCAAATCATCTGTGAAGGTGAGAAAATAACGATATCCGCCACGAGCCTCAATATTCGTCGGACCACATACATCTGTATGTATGATTTCCAACAAATCTGTTGCTCTCTCCATAGTTCCGGAGAACGGTGTTTTAGTCATCTTGCCCATGAGGCACGGTTCGCAAGTACCAAGTGATTCATAATCAAGTGGTTCCAAAAGTCCATCAGTATGGAGTTTTCTTCATGCACTTTACACCGATATGACCTAAACGGAAGTGCCACAAATAAGTTGCACTATCATTATCAACTCTGCATCTTTTGGTTTCAATATTATGAATTTGTGTATCACTACTATCGAGATTCAACAAAAATAGACCACTCTTCAAGGGTGCATGACCATAAAAGATATTACTCATATAAATAGAACAACCATTATTCTCTGATTTAAATGAATAACCGTCTCGCATCAAACAAGATCCAGATATAATGTTCATGCTTAACGCTGGCACCAAATAACAATTATTTAGGTCTAAAACTAATCCCGAAGGTAGATGTAGAGGTAGCGTGCCGACCGCGATCACATCGACTTTGGAACCATTTCCCACGCGCATCGTCACCTCGTCCTTAGCCAATCTTCGCTTAATCCGTAGCCCCTATTTCGAGTTGCAAATATTAGCAACAGAACCAGTATCAAATACCCAGGTGCTACTGCGAGCATTAGTAAGGTACACATCAATAACATGTATATCACATATACCATTGTTCACCTTGCCATCCTTCTTATCCGCCAAATACTTGGGGCAGTTCCGCTTTCAGTGACCAGTCTGCTTGCAGTAGAAGCACTCAGTCTCAGGCTTAGGTCCAGACTTGGGTTTCTTCTCCTGAGCAGCAACTTGTTTGCTGTTCTTCTTGAAGTTCCCCTTCTTCTTCCCTTTACCCTTTTTCTTGAAACTAGTGGTCTTATTGACCATCAACACTTGATGCTCCTTTTTGATTTCTACCTCCGCAGCCTTTAGCATTGCGAAGAGCTCGGGAATCGTCTTATCCATCCCTTGCATATTATAGTTCATCACGAAGCTCTTGTAGCTTGGTGGCAGTGATTGAAGAATTCTGTCAATGACGCTATCATCCGGAAGATTAACTCCCAGTTGAATCAAGTGATTGTTATACCCAGACATTTTGAGTATATGCTCACTGACAGAACTATTCTCTTCCATCTTGCAGCTGTAGAACTTATTGGAGACTTCATATCTCTCAATCCGGGCATTTGCTTGAAATATTAACTTCAACTCCTGGAACATCTCATATGCTCCATGACGTTCAAAACGTCGTTGAAGACCCGGTTCTAAGCCGTAAAGCATGGCACACTGAACTATCGAGTAGTCATCAGCTTTGCTCTGCCAGACGTTCATAACATCTGGCGTTGCTCCTGCAGCAGGCCTGGCACCCAGCGGTGCTTCCAGGACGTAATTCTTCTTTGCAGCAATGAGGATAATCCTCAAGTTACGGACCCAGTCCGTGTAATTGCTACCATCATCTTTCAACTTTGCTTTCTCAAGGAACGCATTAAAATTCAACGAAACAACAGCACGGGCCATCTATCTACAATTAACATAGACAAGCAAGATACTATCAGGTACTAAGTTCATGATAAATTCAAGTTCAATTAATCATATTACTTAAGAACTCCCACTTAGATAGACATCCCTCTAATCCTCTAAGTGATCACGTGATCCATATCAACTAAACCATGTCCGATCATCACGTGAGATGGAGTAGTTTCAACGGTGAACATCACTATGTTGATCATATCTACTATATGATTCACGCTCGACCTTTCGGTCTCCGTGTTCCGAGGCCATATCTGTTATATGCTAGGCTCGTCAAGTTTAACCTGAGTATTCCGCGTGTGCAACTGTTTTGCACCCGTTGTATTTGAACGTAGAGCCTATCACACCGGATCATCACGTGGTGTCTCAGCACGAAGAACTTTCGCAACGGTGCATACTCAGGGAGAACACTTATACTTTGATAATTTAGTGAAGGATCATCTTATAATGCTACCGTCAATCAAAGCAAGATAAGATGCATAAAAGATAAACATCACATGCAATCAATATAAGTGATATGATATGGCCATCATCATCTTGTGCTTGTGATCTCCATCTCCGAACCACCGTCATGATCACCATCGTCATCGTCGCGACACCTTGATCTCCATCGTAGCATCGTTGTCGTCTCGCCAATCTTATGCTTCTACGACTATCGCTACCGCTTAGTGATAAAGTAAAGCATTATAGGGCGATTGCATTGCATACAATAAAGCGACAACCACTGCCAGTTGCCGATAACTCGGTTACAAAACATGATCATCTCATACAATAATTTAGCATCATGCTTTAACCATATCACATCACAACATGCCCTGCAAAAACAAGTTAGACGTCCTCTACTTTGTTGTTGCAAGTTTTACGTGGCTGCTACGGGCTTAGCAAGAACCGTTCTTACCTACGCATCAAAAACCACAACGATAGTTTGTCAAGTTGGTGCTGTTTTAACCTTCGCAAGGACCAGGCGTAGCCACACTCGGTTCAACTAAAGTGAGAGAGACAGACACCCGCCGGTCACCTTTAAGCAACGAGTGCTCGCAACGGTGAAACCAGTCTCGCGTAAGCGTACGCGTAATGTCGGTCCGGGCCGCTTCATCTCACAATACCGCCGAACCAAAATATGACATGCTGGTAAGCAGTATGACTTATATCGCCCACAACTCACTTGTGTTCTACTCGTGCATAACATCAACGCATAAAACCTGGCTTTGATACCACTGTTGGGGAATGTATTAATTTCAAAAAAATTCCTACGCACACGCAAGATCTGGTGATGCATAGCAACGAGAGGGGTTGTCCACGTACCCTCGTAGACCAAAAGCGGAAGCGTTAACACAACGCGGTTGATGTAGTCGTACGTCTTCACGATCCAACCGATCAAGTACCGAACGTACGGCACCTCCGAGTTCAGCACACGTTCAACTCGATGACGTCCCTCGAACTCCGATCCAGCCGAATGTTGAGGGAGAGTTTCGTCAGCACGACGGCGTGGTGACGATGATGATGTTCTACCAACGTAGGGCTTCGCCTAAGCACTGCTACGATATTATCAAGGTGTAATATGGTGGAGGGGGCAACGCACACGGCTAAGAGATCAATAGATCAATTGTTGTGTCTATGGGGTGCCCCCCTGCCCCCGTATATAAAGGAGCAAGGGGGAGGCCGGCCGGCCCTTGTTGGCGCGCCAGGAGGAGGAGTCCTCCTCCTAGTAGGAGTAGGACTCCCCTCTTTCCTACTCCTACTAGGAGGGGGAAAGGAAGGGGGAGAGGGAGAAGGAAAGGGGGGCGCCGCCCCCCCTCTCCTAGTCCAATTCGGACCAGAGGGGGAGGGGGCGCGCGGCCCCTCTTGGCTGCCCCTCTCTCTCTCCACTAAGGCCCATAAGGCCCATTACTTCTCCCGGGGGGGTTCCGGTAACCCTCCGACACTCCGGTTTTCTCCGAAATCACCCGGAACATTTCCGGTGTCCGAATATAGTCGTCCAATATATCAATCTTTATGTCTCGACCATTTCGAGACTCCTCGTCATGTCCGTGATCACATCCGGGACTCCAAACAACCTTCGGTACATCAAAACATATAAACTCATAATATAACTGTCATCGTAACGTTAAGCGTGCGGACCCTACGGGTTCGAGAACTATGTAGACATGACCGAGACACGTCTCCGGTCAATAACCAATAGCAGAACCTGGATGCTCATATTGGCTCCCACATATTCTACGAAGATCTTTATCGGTCAGACCGCATAACAACATACGTTGTTCCCTTTGTCATCGGTATGTTACTTGCCCGAGATTCGATCGTCGGTATCTCAATACCTAGTTCAATCTCGTTACTGGCAAGTCTCTTTACTCGTTTCGTAATACATCATCTTGCAACAAACTCTTTAGTTGCAATGCTTGCAAGGCTTAAGTGATGTGCATTACCGAGAGGGCCCAGAGATACCTCTCCGACAATCGGAGTGACAAATCCTAATCTCGAAATACGCCAACCCAACAAGTACCTTCGGAGACACCTGTAGAGCACCTTTATAATCACCCAGTTACGTTGTGACGTTTGGTAGCACACAAAGTGTTCCTCCGGTAAACGGGAGTTGCATAATCTCATATTCATAGGAACATGTATAAGTCATGAAGAAAGCAATAGCAACATACTAAACGATCAAGTGCTAAGCTAACGGAATGGGTCAAGTCAATCACATCATTCTCCTAATAATGTGATCCCGCTAATCAAATGACAACTCATGTCTATGGCTAGGAAACATAACCATCTTTGATCAACGAGCTAGTCAAGTAGAGGCATACTAGTGACACTCTGTTTGTCTATGTATTCACACAGGTATTATGTTTCCGGTTAATACAATTCTAGCATGAATAATAAACATTTATCATGAAATGAGGAAATAAATAATAAGTTTATTATTGCCTCTAGGGCATATTTCCTTCAGTGACATTTTGGCAGAACTGCACAAAACACTCTTAAGAAAAAAGTGATTTGTGCTGTTCACCAAAAGGTCGCAATAGCAACGAGGTGAAATGGATACCCTGCTTGCAAAAAAGAGGTAGAAAGGAAACAATTACTGGCCAATAACAGTTGATGCCACATGCGACGACAAAAAAGAAGCATATTCCTTGTCCTAAGGGAAGATAACAACACAGTTGTGTTTGTCTAAAACGGTGTGAGGACGAGATTGCAATATGGAAAGTATGCCGGACGAGCTACGTTTTGGGCAAAGAACTATGGAAGATCCACATGCAGCAACGTGGGAAGACGGGAAGTGGAGCAAGGCCGGAGGGGATACCTGGAGGTCGTCGGGATGTAACTAGATGAGCGGCGGCGGGCGGAATCTGCCCATACTGCGGCAGCGAGCAGGTGGCGTAGGCCCTACCACGCCGGAGCTTGGTCAGAGAGAACGGCGTGTACCGCAGATTGGGACGTGCTGCCTCGGCGCCGTCGAACGGAGAAACGATGCACGTCCTCCCTTTCCGCCGACGGACGGGATGCGGCCGGATGAGTGACCAACGGTGAGAGAGAGAGAGAGAGAGAGGCCACCGCAGCCTTGTGTGAGATACTCTGAAGAGAGACAAACCAGGCAGGCAGGCTCCATTGTATATAGTGGAGCGGACTACCTTTTTCTCCATAAAAATCATTTTATATTCTGTGTACGTGCCATTGAGCGATATAACTTTATTTAAAAATAACGCGCCAACGCATCAAGTCAAACTTTGTTTCGTGCACGCGTGGTACACGACCTCCGTAGGTAAACAACCGCTACACGCGTTCAAATTAGCACGTGGGCTGCCATTTCGTACAGAAATGAGCTCCACCGTGTACCCGCGCGGGTGTGGGCTGGGCACAAAGCGTGAGTACGTGCATGGTGCACCTATTCTCTTCTTGTATACGTACACCACCTACGTGGGGTTGTGTGAGAGAGATACAAACGTAGAGAGATATAGTGTGTGGGTTCGTGAGAGTTTTTGGGGGGGGAGGGGAGGGTGGGGTCAATCAAAAAATGTAACATATGCAATGTGTGTGAAATAGAGTCCTGGATATATCATATATAGAGGGGGCGATCCACGAGAAGAGAGTGGAGGTATCATCGGCTTGAGGTGTCCATAGAATCGAAGAGAGGGATGATGTGTGTGTGTGTGCGCGCGCGCGATTGATAAAGAGTGCCATCGAATTTGTGTGTGCCCACGTCAAAGATATAGAGTGGCTGGCCTACTGGAACGTGAGAGGGGACAGGTGCAGTTTGTCTCTGTGGCATGGATACCTACCTACAGCACTCAACTATCGGTGTGTGGTGGGGAGGGAGGGAGGCCTAATTAACTATAGAGGTACAATGGCTGGTATATGTGTGGAGGAGGAGAGAGGCCTACCTCATGTATTAAGGGAGATCGATCTACCTCATGTATTAAGGGAGATCGATCGTCATCCATGCATATGTGTAGGAGAGGAATAAGGTTGGGAGAGAGACAGAGCTAGAGTGTTGGAGGGGGTGGTAGTGGAGTTGCTTCTAACAAATGGTGGGATAGGCTTGCTAGACAACCAGAGGGCACGCCTGCAATATCAATAAGAGAGGGGATGGCTGCCTGTCTGTGCACGTGTGTGTGACAGACGGGTCAGGAGGCATGCACGAATGATGAGGGGGGCGATATGGATGTGGTAAGCAGACATAACTACATAGGAAGATCAATCGTCCTTTGTCAGAGAAAGGAGAGACATAACTTGTGAGGTACGTCGATCGATAGGGGGGGGATAGTTAAAGTCGACCTAGGTATATGTTGGGAGATCGATCGGTATACATGCATGTGTGTGTTAGAAGCAAATGAGGCACGGGGAGAAGGATAGAGAGAGAGGGATGCATCTAGGAGGTGGTGCGAGAGTCATACTATATCGAGGGGGGAGAAGTGTGCGAGTACGAGATCGATGAAAAGAGTGGTGGGAGTGAGGCATGGACAGTGATAAGAGAAGAGGGGAAGCTTGTGTTTTGTGCTAGGCACACCTGGCTAGAGAGGCATATCGATCGATGTGTGCCGTAAAGAAGGAGCTGGGGGCCTACACACACCGTGGGTGAACGACCTAAAGTGAAAAGATGAATTTGCGCGATGGAGCTAGAGAATGCTGAGGGAGGGTTAGAGGGATGCGGGCGTCTGCATGCATGAGAGAAAGTTAGCGCTAGCTAGCTACAAAGATAAGAGGATTGTGTGGGTGTAAAAGACGAATAGAGATCATACTTCATTATAAAAAGCGAATTCAGATATTTGAAGAATTTATCATAGTGTTTTAAACCAACGCATGTGTGAATATATATAACGGTGAAACACATGGTGTGGTTATGAACATGTTATACTACATATAATATATTTTATCTCTACTCTTATAAAAAACGGAGTTGTTGATGATGGTGCCATCCTGCAATATAGGCCGTCCGATTTATATCTGACGGATAGAAGGAAACTATGGCAATTTTGAAAAAAGATACCCACACCCCTCTCCATATTTGCAAATTAGGCCTCCCCTTGATCATGTTGATGTTCTGTGGAACGCATGGGCATCTTGCTAGTACTACGTATAACATATAGAACATTGATCATAATTTGGGCTAATGTGTGGCTTTTGCAGCTCAGGTCTAAATACTTGTCATAATGTAGGGGGCGGGGCACTATACTATGCGTGATAAACACGGTGTACACGTATGGAACATGGTTTAGATTATGAATATATAGTTAGTACATCAAATGTACTATTATTTGGAATCAACATCAAGTGTATTCAAAAAATAGAATTCGAGTTCATGTAGTACACATAGTTCATATCTATCTCTATAGTAATCATGTGGTGTGTTATTAAGGTAATACACGAATGATGGTTGAAGTTGGCAACAATCATGATTGTAGATTTGTTATTGAAATAGAGAAATGAATTCAAATTCAGTTCGAATTGCAGCGGTAGTATAGACATTTGGAATGCACTAAAATGTTGGTATGAGTAGGTTACATGCATTATACAGCAAGCGAAAAAAATTAATTGGACATAACATGCATTCATACTACCGAATAGCATTTAATTGCACTAAATTGTTGGTATGAGTAGCTTTAAATAGCATTTTTATAGTAAAACGGGGTAAGACTCTCTCTTTGTGTGGTGTGAATAGTTTTATTTTTTTCGTTTTCTTTTTGGTTGAGGGAAGTGCGAATTGATTTGGTACGTACAAGTACAATATTACACGTTAGGCTTGTCCCTAAAATTCAACCCGCGCCTTGTTATATCCCGAAAATTCAGATATCGTGCTCCCAAAACTGGCGCCTTCACAACCCGCGCCTTGCTATCCCAAAATTACAACGCGCGCGAAAACTCCCTCCAGCTGCCAAATCCCGACAGGCGAAATCCCCCTTCTAACCCTGAGCCGAAAGGGCCGCTAGTTCAAATCGGTGCGGGGTACTTTTGTACCACACCCTACATTTTGAACAAGCGCGTCCCTAAGTCATGGTTCACCCCCTCCCATCGCCTCCTTTTCGCCATTCGAAATCCCAGGCCGCCATAACCTCGCCGGTCCAGCCGCAAAACCCCACCCTCCTCCGTCCGCCACCTCACCGCTGATAACCCACAAGTATAGGGGATCGCAACAGTTTTCGAGGGTAGAGTATTCAACCCAAATTTATTGATTCGACACAAGGGGAGCCAAAGAATATTCTCAAGTATTAGCAGTTGAGTTGTCAATTCAACCACACCTGGATAACTTAGTATCTGCAGCAAAGTATTTAGTAGCAAAGTAATATGATAGTACTGGTAACGGTAACAAAGGTAACAATAGCAAAAGTAATATTTTTGGGTTTTGTAGTGATTGTAATAGTAACAACGGAAAAGTAAATAAGCGAAGAACAATATGTGAAAAGCTCGTAGGAATTGGATCGGTGATGGAGAATTATGCCGGATGCGGTTCATCATGTAACAATCATAACATAGGGTGACACAGAACTAGCTCCAATTCATCAATGTAATGTAGGCATGTATTCCGAATATAGTCATACGTGCTTATGGAAAAGAACTTGCATGACATCTTTTGTCCTACCCTCCCGTGGCAGCGGGGTCCTAGCGGAAACTAAGGATATTAAGGCCTCCTTTTAATAGAGTACCGGACCAAAGCATTAACACATAGTGAATACATGAACTCCTCAAACTATGGTCATCACCGGGAGTGGTCCCGATTATTGTCACTTCGGGGTTGCTGGATCATAACACATAGTAGGTGACTATAGACTTGCAAGATAGGATCAAGAACTCACATATATTCATGAAAACATAATAGGTTCAGATCTGAAATCATGGCACTCGGGCCCTAGTGACAAGCATTAAGCATAGCAAAGTCATAGCAACATCAATCTCAGAACATAGTGGATACTAGGGATCAAACCCTAACAAAACTAACTCGATTACATGATAAATCTCATCCAACCCATCACCGTCCAGCAAGCCTACGATGGAATTACTCACGCACGGCGGTGAGCATCATGAAATTGGTGATGGAGGATGGTTGATGATGACGACAGCAACGGATTCCCCTCTCCGGAGCCCCGAACGGACTCCAGATCAGCCCTCCCGAGAGGTTTTAGGGCTTAGCGGCGGCTTCGTATGGTAAAACGCGATGAATCCTTCTCCTTGATTTTTTTCTCCCCGAAAGTGAATATATGGAGTTGGAGTTGAGGTCGGTGGAGCGTTAGGGGGCCCACGAGGCAGGGGGCGCGCCACCCTCGTGGACAGGGTGTGGGACCCCTGACGTGGATTCTTCTTCCAATATTTTTAATATTTTCCAAAAATATGTTTCGTGGAGTTTCAGGTCATTCCGAGAACTTTTGTTTCTGCACATAAATAACACCATGGAAAGTCTGCTGAAAACAGCGTCAGTCCGGGTTAGTTCCATTCAAATCATGCAAGTTAGAGTCCAAAACAAGGGCAAAAGTGTTTGGAAAAGTAGATACGACGGAGACGTATCAACTCCCCCAAGCTTAAACCTTTGCTTGTCCTCAAGCAATTCGTTGATAAACTGAAAGTGATAAATAAAAACTTTTACAAACTCTATTTGCTCTTTTTGTTGTAAATATGTAAAGCCAGCATTCAAGTTTTCAGCAAAGATTATGACTAACCACATTCACAATAACTCTTAGGTCTCATGTTTACTCATGTCAATGGCATAATCAACTAGCGAGCAATAATAATAAATCTCGGATGACAACACTTTCTCAAAACAATCATGATATGATATAACAAGATGGTATCTCGCTAGCCCTTTCTGAGACCGCAAAACATAAATGCAGAGCACCTTTAAAGATCAAGGACTGACTAGACATTGTAATTCATCGTAAAAGAGATCCAATCATAGTCATACCTAATATAAATTAATAGTAATGGATGCAAATGACAGCTGTGCTCTCCAGCTGGTGCTTTTTAATAAGAGGGTGATGACTCAACATAAAAGTAAATAGATAGGCCCCTCGCAGAGGGAAGCAGGGATTTGTAGAGGTGCCAGAGCTCGATTTTGAAATAGAGATAAATAATATTTTGAGCGGCATACTTTCATTGTCAACATAACAACCAAGAGATGGCGATATCTTCCATGCTACACACATTATAGGCGGTTCCCAAACAGAATGGTAAAGTTATACTCCCCCTCCACCAACAAGCATCAATCCATGGCTTGCTCGAAACAACGAGTGCCTCCAACTAGCAACAGTCCCAGGGGGAGTTTTGTTTGCAATTATTTTGATTTAGTTTGCATAAAGCATGGGACTGGGCATCCCGGTGACCAGCCATTTTCTCGTGAGTGAGGAGCGGAGTCCACTCCTCTTGAGAATAACCCGCCTAGCATGGAAGATACGGACAGCCCTAGTTGATACATGAGCTATTCGAGCATACAAAACAGAATTTCATTTGAAGGTTTAGAGTTTGGCACATACAAATTTACTTGGAAGGGCAAGTAGATACCGCATATAGGAAGGTACGGTGGACTCATATGGAATAACTTTGGGGTTTAAGGGATTGGATGCACAAGCAGTATTCCCGCTTAGTACAAGTGAAGGCTAGCAAAAGACTGGGAAGCGACCAACTAGAGACTGATAACAGTCATGAACAGGCATTAAAATTAATAAACATTGAGTACAAGCATGAGTAGGATATAATCCACCATGAACATAAATATCGTGAAGGCTATGTTGATTTTGTTTCAACTACATGTGTGAACATGTGCCAAGTCGAGTCACTTAAATCATTCAAAGGAGATACCACCCCACTATACCACATCACAACCATTTTAATAGCATGTTGGCATGTAAGGTAAACCATTATAACTCATAGCTAATCAAGCATGGCATAAGCAACTATGATCTCTAATTGTCATTGCAAACATGTTTATTCATAATAGGCTGAATCAGGAACGATGAACTAATCATATTTACAAAAACAAGAGAGGTCGAGTTCATACCAGCTTCTCTCATCTCAATCAGTCCATCATATATCGTCATAATTGCCTTTCACTTGCACGACCGAACAATGTGAAAATAATAAGAGTGCACGTGCATTGGACTAAGCTGGAATCTGCGAGCATGCAATAAACAGGAAAAGACAAGGCAATATGGGCTCTTGGTTAAATCAACAATAATGCATATAAGAGCCACTTCAACAATTTAATCATGGTCTTCTCCTATCGACCCCCAAAGAAAAGAAAAGAAATAAAACTATTTACACGGGAAAGCTCCCAACAAGCAAAACAAGAACGGGAAATCTTTTTGGGTTTTCTTTTTAATTATTACTACTACAGCAAGAAAGTAAACTAGCTAAAAGCTACACTATTTTTTTGGTTTTTCTTAAGGTTTAACAAACACACAAGAAGAAAGCAAGAAAAAGAAAATAAACTAGCATGGATATTACAGTGAAAAAGTATGAGCACCGACATCTAGCAATGAGTGTGCGTGAACATAAATGTAATGTCGGTGAGAAATACGTACTCCCCCAAGCTTAGGCTTTTGGCCTAAGTTGGTTTATTGCCACGGATGGCCTGGCGGATATCCATAGTTGTAGTCGGGGTCGTATTGCGATGCGGCAGTTATTTCCTCCTGGGCTGCAGCGTGGCGGCGAGCTGCCTCCGCCCTCCTCTTGTACTCATCTGCCTCCTCTCTGGTAATAAAATGTCTTCCTTTTGCCTGATAATCAAAGAAGGCAGGAGCAGGGAGAGTAATACGGACAGCACGACGTCTGTCAAAGATTAAGCGATACCGGAGAGGTGATTCATTCCTCTCGACAAACTGGTGGTGAACCATAGCATTAAAGTCTAAATAAGTAGGAGGCAATTCAATATCATCCTCATGTATGTCCACACCAAGAAAATTAGCTAAGCGGGTTGCATAAATTCTACCAAAGAAATCTCCACTAAATCTGTTATGATGCAACCTACGTGCAACAATGGCTCCCAAATTATAAGATTTGTCTCCTAACACAGCACTCCTAAGAATACTGAGGTCAGGGACACACATGTGACATGCTTCATCCTTACCATTTATGCACCTACCTATGAAGAGAGCAAAATAATGTATAGCAGGAAAATGGATGCTCCCTATGGTAGCTTGTGTTATGTCTCTAGATTCCCCCACAGTTATACTAGCAAGAAATTCTCTAAATTCAGATTTGCGGGGTTCACTAGTGCTACCCCATTGTGGAAGTT